>NC_092730.1:37851732-38546886 GCF_047496885.1 Scyliorhinus torazame
TAGACCTCAATCAGGTCCCCCCTCAACCTCCGCCTTTCCAACGAAAACAATCCTAATCTACTCAACCTTTCTTCATAGCTAGCACCCTCCATACCAGGCAACATCCTGGTGAACCTCCTCTGCACCCTCTCTAAAACATCCACATCCTTTTGGTAATGTGGCAACCAGAACTGCACGCAGTATTCCAAATGTAGCCTAAATGTTGTCCTATACAACTGTAACTTGACCTGCCGACTCTTGTACTCAATACCTCGTCCGATGAAGGCAAGCATGCTGTATGCCTTCTTGACCAGTATATCGACCTGTGTTGCCACCTTCAGGGTACAATGGACCTGAAATCTCAGATCTCTCTGTACATCGATTTTCCCCACGACTCTTCCATTTACCGTATAGTCCGCTCTTGAATTAGATCTTCCAAAATGCATCACCTCGCATTTGCCTGGATTGAACTCCACCTGCCATTTCTCTGCCCAACTCTCCAATCTATATATATTTGCCTGTATTCTCTGACAGTCCTCCTCGCTATCTGCAACTCCACCAATCTTAGTATCACCTGCAAACGTGCTAATCAGACCACGTATACCTTCGTCCAGATCATTTATGTATATCACAAACAACAGTGGTCCGAGCACGGATCCCTGTGGAACACCACTAGTCACCTTTCTCCATTTTGAGACACGCCCTTCCATCACTACTTTATGTCTCCTGTTGCCCAGCCAGTTCTTTATCCAACTAGCTAGTACACCCTGAACCCCATACGATTTCACTTTTTCCATCAACCTGCCATGGGAAACTTTATCCAACGCTTTACTGAAGTCCATGTATATGACATCTACAGCCCTTCCCTCATCAATTAGCATTGTCACTTCCTCAAACAATTCTATGAGGTTTGTAAGACATGACGTTCCCTGCACAAAACCATGCTGCCTATCGCTGATAAATCTATTTTCTTCCAAATGTGAATGGGTCCTGTCCCTCAGTATCTTCTCCAACAGTTTGCCTACCACTGACGTCAAGCACACAGGTCTATAATTGCCTGTATTATCCCTGCTACCCTTCTTAAACAAAGGGACAACATTAGCAATTCTCCAGTCCACCGCAACGTCACCCGTGCTCAAGGATGCTGCAAAGATATCTGTTAAGGCCCCAGCCATTTTGCCCTTCACTTCCCTCAGAAACCTGGGATAGATCCCATTCGGACCTGGGGACTTGTCCACCTTAATGAAAATGAAATGAAATGAATGAATGAATGAATAAATGAAATGAAATGAAATGAAAATGGCTTATTGTCACAAGTAGGCTTCAATTAAGTTCCTGTGAAAAGCCCCTAGTCACCACATTCCGGCGCCTGTTCGGGGAGGCTGTTACGGGAATTGAACCGTGCTGCTGGCCTGCCTTGGTCTGCTTTCAAAGCCAGCGATTTAGCCCAGTGTGCTAAACAGCCCCTTTAATGCCTTTTAGAATACCCAAAACTTCCCCCTTCCTTATGCCGACTTGACCTAGAGTATTTAATCATCCATCCCTAGCCTCAACATCCATCATATCCCTCTCCTTGGTGAATACCGATGCAAAGTACTCATTAAGAAGCTCACCCATTTCCTCTGACTCCACGCATAAATCCCCTGTTTTGTCTTTGAGTGGGCCAATCCTTTCTCTAGTTACCCTCTTGCTCCTTATATATGAATAAAAGGCTTTGGGATTTTCCTTAACCCTGTTTGCCAAAGATATTTCATGACCCCTTTTAGCCCTCTTTGTTGCGCATTTGAGATTTGTCCCACTTTCCCGATATTCCTCCAAAGCTTCATCAGTTTTAAGTCACCTAGATCTTATGCATGCTTCCTTTTTCATCTTAGCTAGTCTCACAATTCCACCTGTCATCCATGGTTCCCTAATCTTGCCATATCTATCCCTCATTTTCACAGGGACATGTCTGTCCTGCACTCTAATCGACCTTTCCTTAAAAGACTCCCACATTTCAAATGTGGATTTACCCTTAAACAGCTGCTCCCAATCCACATTCCCTAGCTCCTGTCGAATTTTGTTAAACTTGGCCTTTCCCCAATTTAGTACTCTTCCTTTAGGACCACTTTCGTCTTTGTCCATGAGTATTCTAAAACTTACGGAATTGTGATCGGTATTCCCAAAGTAATCACCGACTGAAACTTCAACCACATGGCCGGGATCATTCTCCAATACCAGGCCCAGTATGGCCCCTTCCCGAGTTGGACTATTTACACACTGCTCTAAAAAAACTCTCCTGGATGCTCCTTACAAATTCTGCTCCATCTACGCCTCCAACACTACATGAGTCCCATTCAATATTGGGGAAGCTAAAATCTCCCATCACAACCCCCTATTGCTCCTACATTTTTCTATAATTTGTCTACATATTTGTACCTCTACTTCACGCTCGCTTTTGGGAGGCCTGTAGTAAAGTCCCAACAATGTTACTGCACCCTTCCTATTTCTTAGCCCTACCCATATTGCCTCGGTGCTCGAATCCTCCAT
Organism: Scyliorhinus torazame; assembly: GCF_047496885.1. Lineage (NCBI taxonomy): Eukaryota > Metazoa > Chordata > Chondrichthyes > Carcharhiniformes > Scyliorhinidae > Scyliorhinus > Scyliorhinus torazame. The sequence goes on from NC_092730.1 coordinate 37,854,241, forward strand.
CGTGCCCTCCTTAATCACAGCTGTGATATCATCTCTGACCAGTAATGCAACTCCTCCACTCCTTTTCCCTCCCTCTCTATCCCTCCTGAAGCATCTATACCCTGGGATATTTAGTTGCCAGTCTTGCCCTTCCCTCAACCAAGTCTCAGTAATACCAATAACATCATATTCCCAGGTACTAACCAAGCCCTAAGTTCATCTGCCTTACCTGCTACACTTCTCGCATTGAAACCTCTGTCCCTTTGCATTCATCATCTCTTCCCTGTCTACCCTTCCCCTTAGTCACATTGAGTTTATTATCTAGTACCTTACTGGCTTTAGTTGCTGCCTCTTTACGACCTCTAACTTCCTAATCTGGTTCCCATCCCCCTGCCACATTAGTTTAAAACCTCCACAACAGTGTTAGCAAAAGCGCACTCTAGGACATTGGTTCCAGTCCTGCCCAGGTGTCGACCATCCAATTTGTAATGGTCCCACTGCCCCATGAACCGGTTCCAATGTCCCAAAAATCTGAAACCCTCCCTCCTGCACCATCTCTCAAGCCACGTATTAACTCTGACTATTCTTGAATTTCTAATCCGACTGTCTCGTGGCACTGGTAGCAATCCTGAGATTACTACCTTTGAGGTCCTACTTTTTAACTTGTCTCCTAACTCCCTAAATTCTGATTGTAGGACCTCATCCCGTTTTTTACCTATATCTTTGGTGCCGATATGCACCACGACAACTGGCTGTTCACCCTCCCCCTTCAGTATTTCCTGCAGCCGATCTGAGATAACCCTGACCCGTGCACCCGGGAGGCAACATACCATTCGGGAGTCTCGTTTTCGACCACAGAAATGCCTGTCTATTCCCCTTACAATTGAATCCCCTATGACTATAGCCCTGCCAGTCTTTTTCCCGCCCTTCTGTTCAGCAGAGCCAGCCATGGTGCCATGAGCCTGGCTACTACTGCCTTCCCCTGGAGAGTCATCTCCCCTAACAGTATCCAAAACGGTATACCTGTTTTGGAGGGAGATGGCTGCAGGGGACACCAGCACTGCCTTCCTGCCCTTTCTCTGCCTTTTGGTCACCCATTCGCTGTCGCCCTTACCAATCCTAATCTGCGGTGTGACCAACTCACTGAACGTGCTATCCACGAACTCCTCAGCATCGCGGATGCTCCAAAGTGAGTCCATCCGCAGCTCCAGAGCCATCATGCGGTCTAACAGGAGCTGCAGCTGGACACACTTCCCGCACATGAAGGAGTCAGGAGCATCTGCCGCGACCCTGAACTCCCACATAGAGCAAGAGGAGCATAACACGGGTCTGGGATCACCTGCCATTTTTACACCCCCAACAGTAAATTTGAAAAAAAAAATGTACACCCCTTCTCAGCAAGCACAGACTCAGCAACCACTGCGCCCCGCACGATAACACCTCAGGGAAAAGAAAAACTACTTGCCAGTCAAGCCAATCATTTACCTGCAGGCTGTGACGTCACGGTTCAACGTCTTTCTACTTCTACCTGCCCTCAAGTATCCCTCTTGATCTTTACTCGGCTGGGATCCTTACAGAGATTGTCTTTTTTTTTTTGGTTAGAGGAGGAGGTAGGGAGGGAAACACTGAAGAAGTGTTTCGGGTTTAACTGTCACTTGACAACAGCTCTTCCACAAACCACCTTTTGGATGCAGTGATCGCAATGTACAGGTGCAAATTGTCCCCACAACAGCCAATCAGCAGCTCCGCTCTATTGGGCTGTGCTGGATGCTTGACTTGACTTGAATACCTAGGGTGTCTTGCTCAGGTACACTTTCTGGATGCAGTGACCGCAATGCGGTCTATATGATAGACAGACAGTGAGGATAAAACACAGTCACACACCTGTTACTGAGCAGTAAAATATGTTATATATCACAGAGACAATGAAGGTAAAACACACTCTCTCTCCCCACACACTCACACTCATGCAGATTATTTCTCACACTCGCACACTCCCTCACACAGACTGACACACTTTCTTGCATATGCTCACACTCACACTCTTTCATATTCACACACTTTCAGATACTCACACTCAATGTCACAACAGTAACTGACTAATAAGCAGTACAATGTGCATCATATATCATAGAGAACAAATGATGGTAAACCACACACTCACACTCTCTTTCACACACACCAGTATCTGGGCAGGAACAGTAAAATATGTTAAATATATCAAAGAGAGATAATGAGGGTAAAATGCAAACATGCTCACAAACACACATGCTCACACACGCACTCTCTCATACACACGCACTCTCTCATACACACGCACTCTCTCATACACACGCACTCTCTCATACACACGCACTCATACACACGCACTCTCTCATACACACGCACTCTCTCATACACACGCACTCTCTCATACACACGCACTCTCTCATACACACGCACTCTCTCATACACACGCACTCATACACACGCAGTCTCTCATACACACGCAGTCTCTCATACACACGCAGTCTCTCATACACACGCACTCTCTCATACACACTCACTCTCTCATACACACGCACTCTCTCTCATACACACGCACTCACGTACACACGCTCTCGCACTCACTCTCACACAGGCACTCGCTCTCACACACGCACAGAGCGAGTCAGTGAGGGTAATACACACTTTCACACACAATAATGTGGGTAGATGCCAAGAGAGAAGACCAAACCAAGCTAGAGTCAGACAGACTGTCGACAGTTGTGGCAAGGACTAAACAACATAACGGGCTACAAAGCGAAGCCGAACAGTATCTCTGGCAGCAGCGCACCCCTCCCCTAGGAACTTAATGCATTCTATGCTCGGTTCGAGCAGGTAACCAACAATCCGCTGGCGAGTGCCCCAGCAGCCCATAATTCACCCATACCCACCATCACAGCTTCCGAAGTCAGATTGGCCTTCCTGAAAGTGAACCCTCGGAAGGTGACGGGCCCAGACGGGATCCCTGGTCGTGCACTCAGAGACTGCGCGGAGCAGCTGGCGGAGATATTCGCAGACATCTTTAACCTGTCCCTACTCCACTCCAAGGTCCCCATCTGCTTCAAGAAGACCACCATCATACCGATACCAAAGAAGAACCAGGCAACGTGCCTCAATGACTACTGACCAGTGGCCCTGACTTCAGTCGTAATGAAGTGCTTTGAGAGGTTGATCATGAAGCACATCACCTCCATACTCCCAGAACGCCTTGATCCACTGCAATTCGCATACTGCTGCAACCGGTCCACACCAGACACCATTTCCCTGGCCCTACACTCATCCCTAGAGCATCAATTTTTGACTACAGCTCCGCATTCAACACCATAATCCCAGCCAAGCTCATATCAAAGCTCCAAAACCTAGGACTTGGCTCCCCACTCTGCAACTGGATCTTCGATTTTCTGACCAACAGACCACAATCAGTAAGAATGAACAACAACACCTCCTCCACAATAGTCCTCAATACTGGCACCCCGCAAGGCTGCGCACTCAGCCCCCTACTCTACTCCCTGTACACACACGACTGCGTGGTAAAACTTGGTTCCAACTCCATCTACAAGTTTGCTGACGATACGACTATAGTGGGCCGGATCTCGAATAACGACGAGTCCAAATACAGGAGGGAGATAGAGAACATAGTGGAGTGGTGTAGCGACAACAATTTCTCCCTCAATGCCAGCAAAACTAAAGAGCTGGTAAATGACTTCAGGAAGCAAAGTACTGTACACACCCCTGTCAGCATCAACGGGGCCGAGGTGGAGATGGTTAGCAGTTTCAAATTCCTAGGGGTGCACATCTGCAGAAATCTGTCCTGGTCCACCCACGTCGATGCTACCACCAAGAAAGCACAACAGCCCCTATACTTCCTCCGGAAACTAAGGAAATTCGGCATGTCCACATTAACCCTTACCAACTTTTACAGATGCACCAATAAAAGCATCCTATCGGGCTGCATCACAGCCTGGTATGGCAACTGCTCGGCCCAGAACCGCAAGAAACTTCAGAGAGTAGTGAACACAGCCCAGTCCATCACACAAACCTGCCACCCATCCATTGACTCCACCTACACCTCCCGTTGCCTGGGGAAAGCGGGCAGCATAATCAATAATCCCTCCCACCCGGCTTATTCACTCTTCCAACTTCTTCCATCGGGCAGGAGATACAGAAGTCTGAGAACACACACGAACAGACTCAAAAACAGCTTCTTCCCCGCTGTTATCAGACTCCGAAATGACCCTCTTATGGACTGACCTCATTAACACTACACCCTGTATGCTTCATCCGATGCCAGTGCTTATGTAGTTACATTGTATATGTTGTGTTGCCCTATTATGTCTTTTCTTTTATTCCCTTTTCTTTTCATGTACTTAATGATCTGTTGAGCTGCTCGCAGTGAAAGGTATTTTTCTGCGAGCAGCTCAACAGATCATTAAGTACATGAAAAGAAAAGGAAATAAAAGAAAATACATAATAGGGCAACACAAGGTACACAATGTAACTACATAGACACCGGCATCGGGTGAAGCATACAGGGTGTAGTGTTAATGAGGTCAGTCCATAAGAGGGTCGTTTAGGAGTCTGGTGACAGTGGGGAAGAAGCTGTTTTTGAGTCTGTTTGTGCGTGTTACCAGACTTTTGTGTCTCCTGCCCAATGGAAGAAGTTGGAAGAGTGAGTAAGCCGGGTGGGAGGGGTCTTTGATTGTGCTTGCCGCTTTCCCCAGGCAGGGGGAGGTGTAGATGGAGTCAATGGATGGGAGGCAGGTTCGTGTGATGGACTGGGCTGTGTTCACGACTCTCTGAAGTGTCTTGCGGGTTTGGGCCGAGCGGTTGCCATACCAGGCCGTGATGCAGCAGCTAGGATGCTTTCTATGGTGCATCTGTAAAAGTTGGTAAGAGTTAATGTGGACATGCCGAATTTCCTTAGTTTCCTGAGGAAGTAAAGGCCCTGTTGAGATTTCTTGGTGATAGCGTTGATGTGGGTGGACCAGGACAGATTTTTGGAGCGGTGTACTAGGAATTTGAAACTGCTAACCATATCCACCTCGGCCTCATAGAAACTGACAGGGGTGTGTACCATTCTTTGCCTTCTGAAGACAGTGAAGGGCAGCACGGTAGCATGGTGGTTAGCACAATTGCTTCACAGCTCCAGGGTCCCAGTTTCGATTCCCGGCTTGGGTCACTGTCTGTGCGGAGTCTGCACGTTCTCCCCGTGTGTGCGTGGATTTCCTCCGGGTGCTCCGGTTTCCTCCCACAGTCCAAAGATGTGCAGGTTAGGTGGATTGGCCATAATAAATTGCCCTTAGTGTCCAAAATTGCCCTTAGTGTTGGGTGGGGTTACTGGGTTATGGGGATAGGGTGGAGGTGTGGGCTTGGGGAGGGTGCTCTTTCAAAGAGTGGGTGCAGTCTCGATGGGCCGAATGGCCTCTTTCTGCACTGTAAATTCTATGATTCTTTAGTTTTGCTGGCATTGAGGGAGAGGTTGTTGTCGCTGCACCACTCCACTAGATTCTCAATCTCCCTCCTGCATTCTGAGTCGTCGTTATTCGCGATCCGGCCCAGTATGGTCGCATCGTCTGCAAACGTGTAGATGGAGTTGGAACCAAATTTTCCACTCAGTCGTGTGTGTACAGGGAGTATAGTAAGGGGCTAAGTAGGCAGCCTTGTGGGGCCCAAATATTAGAGCTAACATTAGAGCAAATATGGAGGAAAATTTCAGAGAAGAGGAAAAGGGTTGTGATAGTGGGAACAGTGGGGGATCGCAACTTCCTCAATATGAACTGGGGTAGTCATAGTGCGAAAAGTTTAGAGGGAGCGGAATTCTTAAAATACATCCATGAGAACTTTTTAAGCCAGTACGTAGAGGGACAGACAAGAGAGGGGCGGTCTTGGACTTCACTTTCAGTAACGAAGCTGGACAAGTGGTTGAAGTATCGTTGGGGGAGCATTTTGCAGACAGTGATCATAACTTCATTAGATTCAAGATAGTCATGGAAAAGGACATGGATGGACCTGAGATCAAAGTTCACAACTGGAGGAAGGCTGATTTGAATCAGATCAGATCTGATTTGGCCAGAGTGGATCGGGAGCAGACACCTTTCGGTAAATCTGTGACAGAACAGTGGGACACATTCAACAAGGAAATAGGGAGAGTACGCGGCCAACATGTTCCAATCAAGAAAAGGGTGGGACCAACAAATCTAGTCAACCATGTATATTGAGAGATATACAGCGTTGGATAAGTAGAAAAGGGGAGGCTTGTGGCAGATATTGAGGGCTCAAAACAGCAGAAGCGCGAGAGGTGTACAGAATGTGCAAGAGGGAACTTAAAACGAAAACGAGGAGAGCAAAAAGGAGACATGAAAGGATACTGGCAGGTAAAATAAAGTTGTTAAGTTGTTCTACAAGTACATTCAGGGAAAAATGATAACTTGGGGCAGAGTAAGGCCCATGATGCATCACAGTGGTAACTTGTGTGTGGAGCCGGGGGATGTAGGTGGGGTTCTCAATGGTACTTGCGTCAGTGTTCACCCGTGAGAAGGACAGTGTGGGTATAGAAATCAGGGAGAAGGACTGTAATAAAACTAAAGAGATTAATATAGACAGAGAGGAGGTTCTGACTGGGAGGCTTCAAAGTAGACAAAGCTCCAGGGCCAGATGAAATGTATCCCAGGCTGATGAGTGAGGCAAACGAGGAAACAGCAGGGGCACTGGCAATAATTTTCAATTCCTCTCTGGCCACAGGAGAGGCCTTTCCTCTCTTCTTCATAATGGTACTACATTGGCAGACTGGAGGATCGCCAATGTAGCACCATTATGAAGAAGAGAGGAAAGGATTAACCAGGAAACTACTGGCCAGTCAGTCTAACCCGAGTGGTGGGGAAACTATTGGAAGCAAATCTGAGACACAGAATTAATCTGCATTTGTAGAGGCAGTGATTAAAAGGTCAGCGTGGTTTGGTTAAGGGGAGGACATGTCTGACGAAATGGATTGAATGTTTCGAAGAGGTGAACAGGTGTGTAGATGAGTGAAATGCATTTGACGTAATCTACTTGGACTTCAGCAAGGCTTTTCATCAGGTCCCACATGGGTGACTGATGTGAAGACACATGCCTAAGGGGCCAAAGGAAATTTGGCAAATTGGATCCAAAATTGCTGAGTGGCAGGAAGCAGAGGCTGTTGGTGGAGGAATGTTTTTCAAACAATAATAATTGCTTATTGTCACAAGTAGGCTTCAATGAAGTTACTGTGAAAAGCACCAAGTCGCCACATTCCGGCACCAGTTCGGGGAGGCCGGTACGGGAATTGAACCCGCGCTGCTGGCATTGTTCTGCTGTTTAGTCCACTGTGCTAAACCAGTCCAGAGCCTCTGATTGGAAGATTATGTCCAGTGGTTTCCCACAGGGATCAGTGTTGAGGCCCTTGCTGTTTGTGGTTGATACAAATGTTTTAGATATGAATATAGGAGGGTTGATCAGTAAGTTTGCTGCAAATATGAAATTTGGTGGGGTGGTAAATATTGAGGAGGATAGCCTCCGAATACAGGAGGACACAGATGGACTGATCAGTGGCAAACGGAATTCAATCTGGAAGAGATGCAGTTGGGCAGGACAAACAAGACAAGAGAATACATGATAAATGGCAGGACGCTGGGAGGCACGAAGGACCGGAGGGATCTTGGTGTGCATGTACACCAGTACCTTAAGGTAGCAGAGCAGCTGGATACAATGGGTAAGGAAGCCTATGGCAGTGTGGATCAAACTTTTTAACCGGGGTCCCATTTTTACCAACCGGCCATCCTTCGGGACCCTCGCTGGGCGGCCTTTGCGGTCATCGCGGCTGATCTTCGCGACACACCATTTTCACTTGACTTTAATGTGACAGGTGAGCCTGCTTGGTCCCCACGATCTCACTTGCTTTGTTATTCAATGTTACATTTCTGATAATGACTTCAGCTGATGATTGAAGATCTCACTGCATTCATTGACAAAAATTACAGAGGTTTGTCCTCGAACTCGCCATACTTAGTCTTCAAATGTCTTTGACAATTTGAGGTTTTAAACATTCATTTGCCAGTAATTCCCTGCATGTAACACCCATGAAATTTGACTCCTGATTGAAGTGGCACAATTTATAAACCCACCCCTCAAATAATCATCATTGTGCTGCTTTGTTCCTGTTTTCAGCTTCTTCATGGGTTGTTCACCAGAGGCCCTGGAGTTCACTCCAGCACTGCTGGCAGCTGCAAAATGGAGGAATCTCTCTCGGGCCCAGAACACGTGATGTCAGCGTACGGGGCATGTGACCTGCTCGCTGGCGCCGCCTCCGGTGGGAGGACTCGAGAATTTGCTGAAAATAACTGGCCTGGGACTGTGCACTGACATCAGGAGGAGCCTGTCCAACTTGCGCACTACTTGATAAGGCAGGAACGCGCGGGATGGCCGTTAGTCTCAAACAGCCATCACGGCCGGCACTTTTAAAAGCTGGTTGTGACCATTGGCCATTCCCCCCGCAATCTTGATTACCGCCACCATCCTGGAACCTTGCTGAGATCCATCCACAGGTCACAACCCTGAGCTTGAAAATGCCAGGCCTATGGTACCACAGTCTATATTAGCCGAGGCATAGAGTTTAAGAACACGCAGGTTCTGCTGGAACTGTAAAATGTTGGTAAGGCTTCAGCGAGAGTAATACTCACACTCACAATGTATCAGAGAGTGAGTAAATCCCACACTCACACACTGTATCAGAGAGTGAGTAAATCCCACACTCACACACTGTATCAGAGAGTGAGTAAATCCCACACTCTCACACTGTATCAGAGAGTGAGTAAATCCCACACTCACACACTGTATCAGAGAGTGAGTAAATCCCACACACACACTGTATCAGAGAGCGAGTAAATCCCACACTCACACACTGTATCAGAGAGTGAGTAAATCCCACACTCACATCCTGTGTCAGAGAGTGAGTAAATTCCCCACACACACACTGTATCAGAGAGTGAGTAAATCCCACACTCACACACAGTATCAGAGAGGGAGTAAATCCCACACTCACATACTGTAACAGAAAGTGTGTAAATCCCACACACACACCATCAGAGAGTGAGGAAATCCCACACTCACACACTGTATCAAAGAGTGAGTAAATCCCACACACACACTGTATCAGAGAGTGAGTAAATCCCACACTCACACACTGTATCAGAGAGTGAGTAAATCCCACACTCACACATTGTATCAGAGAGTGAGTAAATCCCACACTCACACACTGTATCAGAGAGTGAGTAAACCCCACACTCACACACTGTATCAGAGAGTGAGTAAATCCCACACGCACACTATCAGAGTGAGTAAATCCCACACTCACACACTGTATCAGAGAGTGAGTAAATCCCACACTCTCACACTTTTTTAGAGAGTGAGTAAATCCCACACTCACACTGTGTCAGAGTGTGATAAATCCCACACTCTCACACTGTATCAGAGAGTGAGTAAATCCCACACTCACACACTGTATCAGAGAGTGAGTAAATCCCCCAGACACACACTGTATCAGAGAGTGAGTCAATCCCACTCACACTGACTGTATCAGAGAGTGAGTAAATCCCACACTCTCACACTGTATCAGAGAGTGAGTAAATCCCACACTCACACTGTCAGAGAGTGAGTAAATCCCCCCCACACACACACTGTATCAGCGAGTGAGTAAATACCACACTCACACACTGTATCAGAGAGTGAGTAAATCCCACACTCACACACTGTATCAGAGAGTGAGTAAATTCCACACAGACACTGTATCAGAGAGTGAGGAAATCCCCCACTCACACACTATCGGAGAGTGAGGAAATCCCCCACTCTCACATGGTATCGGAGAGTGAGTAAAACCGACACTCACACTGTATCAGGGAGTGAGTAAATCCCACACTCACACACTGTATCAGAGAGTGAGGAAATCCCACACTCACACACTGTATCAGAGAGTGAGTAAATCTCACACTCACACACTATCAGAGAGTGAGTAAATCCCACACTCACACACTGTATCAGAGTGAGTAAATCCCACACTCGCACACAGTATCAGAAAGTGCGTACATCCCACACTCTCACACTGTATCAGAGAGTGAGTAAATCCCACACTCTCACACTGTGTCAGAGAGCGAGTAAATCCCACACACACAGACTGTATCAGAGAGTGCGTAAATCCCACTCTCATACAGTAACAGAGACTGAGTAAATCCCACACTCACACACAGTATCAGAGAGTGAGTAAATCCCCCACTCACACACTGTATCAGAGAGTGAATAAATCCCACACACACACAGTATCAGAGAGTGAGTGAATCCCACACTCTCACACTGTATCAGAGAGTGAATAAATCCCACACTCTCACAATGTATCAGAGAGTGAATCAATCCCACACTCACACACTGTATCAGAGAGTGAGTAAATCTCACACACACTCTGTATCAGAGAGTGAGTAAATCTCACACTCACACACTGTATCAGAGAGTGAGTAAATCCCACACTCACACACTGTATCAGAGAGTGAGTAAATCCCACACTCACACACTGTATCAAAGAGCGAGTAAATCCCACACTCACACACTGTGTCAGAGAGTGAGTAAAACTCTTTTTTTTTTTTCAAAAAAATATACTTTATTCATAAAAATTTATCATAAGCATTACAGAAACATTTCAAATTGTCTTGACTGTACATTTCCGGCAGGGTTACATGTTGCCTTGACTTTCATTCAATTTTGATATTCTCATACACATATCACTCTTTACATTACAATTCCTTCTTAAATATTTACAGTGCCATGTTTGTTTTTGTACATTGGAGTGTTGGTTGCCCAGACCGAGGGGCTTTACACTGTTACCCGCCCCTCGGTGTACATTTGCTGGAAAGACTTTACACAGCAGTCTTTCCCCATTGCGCCTTGGCAGCAGCTGCCCCAAGCTTGAGTGCGTCCCTCAGCACGTTGTCCTGGACCTTGGAATGTGCCAGTCTGCAACACTCGGTCGAGAACAATTCTTTGCACTGGAAGATCAGCAAGTTTCGGGCAGACCAAAGAGCGTCTTTGACCGAGTTGATGACCTTCCAGCAGCAGTTGATATTTGTCTCGGTGTGTGTCCCTGGAAACAGTCCGTAGAGCACAGAGTCCTTTGTCACAGATCTGTTTGGGATAAACCTTGACAAATACCACTGCATCTCTATCCAGACCTTCTTTGCAAAGGCACATTCCACAAGGAGGTGTGTGACTGTCTCATTTCCCCCACAGCCACTCCGAGGGCAGCGTGCATTGGCGCAGAGCCTTCAGGTGTACATGAAGAATCTGACGGGGAGGGCCCTTCTCACCACCAGCCAAGCTAGGTCTTGGTGCTTGTTTGAAAGTTCTGGTGATGAGGCGTTCTGCCAGATGACTTTGGCAGTCTGCTCAGGGAACCATCCAACGTCCTCCATGGTCTCCTTTTCTCTGAGGGCCTCGAGGACATTACGTGCTGACCACTGCTTCATTGCCTTGTGGTCAAAGGTGTTTTTCTTCAAAAACTTTTCCACGAAGGACAGGTGGTACGGTACGGTCCAACTACTTGGAACGTTCCGCGGCAATGAGGCCAGGCCCATCCTTCGTAACACCGGGGACAGGTAGAACCTCAGTATGTAGTGACACTTGGTGTTTGCATACTGGGGGTCCACGCACAGCTTGATGCAGCTGGACACAAAGGTGGCCAACAGGATGAGGGAGGCGTTGGGTACGTTCCGCCCTCCCTTCTCCAGAGGTTTGTACATGGTGTCCCTTCGGACACGGTCCATCTTGGATCGCCAGATAAATTTGAAGATGGCCCGGGTGACTGCTGTGGCGTAGGGTCAGGTTATGGGCCAGACCTGCGCCACGTACAGTAGCACCGAGAGTACCTCACACCTGATGACCAGGGGTTTGCCCGCAATGGAGAGGGAGCGTTGCTCCCACCAGCCCAGTTTCTGTCTTACCTTTCCTATGCACTCCTCCCAGTTTTTGGTGCACGCCCCAGCAGCTCCGAACCATATCCCCAGCACCTTGAGGTAATCTGACCTGACAGTGAAGGGGACAAAGGACCGGTCGGCCCAGTTTCCAAAGAACATGGCCTCGCTCTTGCCACGGTTTACCTTGGCTCCCGAGGCCAGTTCAAACTGGTCGCAGGTGGTCAAGAGCCTGCATACAGACGCGGGATCCGAGCAGAAGACGGCAACGTCGTCCATGTACAGGGAGGCCTTGACTTGCATGCCTCCACTGCCTGGGATCGTCACTCCTCTTATGCCCGGATCCCTCCTGATGGACTCGGCAAAAGGTTCTATGCAGCACACAAAAAGGGCAGAGGAGAGAGGGCAGCCCTGCCTGACTCCAGATTTGATCTGGAACTTTTCTGATTCCCACCCATTGATTGAGACTGCGCTATAGATGTTTGTGTAGAGCAGTTTGATCCAATTGCGAATTCTCTCCCCAAACCCCATTTTGGAGAGCACATCCATCATGTAGGTGTGCGATATTCTGTCAAAAGCCTTCTCCTGGTCAAGGCTGATGAGGCAAGTGTCCACCCCCCTGTCCTGCACGTAGGCGATCGTATCCCTGAGTAGCGCGAGGCTATCAGAGATCTTCCTGCCGGGTACAGCACAGGTCTGGTCAGGGTGGATCACCGACTCCAGAGCAGACCTGACCCGACTGGCGATGACCTTGGCTAGAATTTTGTAGTCCACATTCAACAATGAAATGGGTCGCCTAATTCGAATTTCTTCCCTTTCCCCCTTCTGCTTGTAGATGAGGGTGATGATGCCTTTCCTCATGGACTCTGACATGCTGCCTTCCAGAAGCATACTCTCGTACACTTCCAGCAGGTCTGGGCCCATCCAGTCCCACAGAGCCAAATACAACTCAACCGGTAAGCCGTCGCTTCCGGGAGTTTTACTCGTCTCGAAGGACTTGACGGCCTTTGTCAGCTTGTCCAGAGTTAGTGGTTTGTCCAGGTTTTCCAGCTCGCTGTCGCCTATGACCTCCGTGATAGTCGACAGGAAGGTCTGGGAACAGTGCTATCTGTTGGCTTCAGGTCATACAGTCCGGCATAAAAGGATTGGCTGATCCTCAGGATGTCAGACTGCGATGACTTTTCAGAGCCATCTTCTTCCTTCAGGCTGCTGATCACAGAGGTCTCTCTGTGCACCTTTTGGAAGAAGAAGCGTGAGCACTTTTCGTCCTGCTCCACGGAGCGGACTCTGGAACGGAAGATAACCTTGGAGGCCTCCGAGGTGTAGAGCGAGGCTTGCTGGCTCTTCACCTCTTGGAGATCCTCCTTGACATCCACCCCCATCGACTGCAGCTGGAGCAAATTTTGCATGCTTTTCTGGAGCCTGGACATGACCCCTCGTCTCTCTCTCACCTTTTGAACGCCCTTGAGGATGAAAAACCTCTTGATGTTCCCCTTGATTGCTTCCCACCAGAGATGTGGGGCCTCAAAGAGGGGTTTCACGGTTCTCCAACCTTTGTAATCCCTCCTGAGTTCCTCGATGTTCTCAGGGGTCAGCAGTTTTACATTTAGCTTCCATGTCCCCCTGCCTACCCCCTGGTCTTCCTGCAGGTGGCAGTCGGCCAGTAGGAGGCAGTGGTCAGAGAAGAACACCGGCGTTACGTCAGTGGACCTGACCGTGAAAGCTCGGGACACAAAAAAGAAGTCTATCCTGGAGCGGACGGACCCGTCTGGCCGTGACCATGTGTATCTACGCTGCGCTCCGTCTGCAGGGTTGCTGCAGACGTCGAGCAGCTTGGCGTCTTTTACCGTTTCCATCAGGAGTCTGCACGTAGCGTCTAGTTTGCTGTCGGCTTTGCTGGATCGTCCAGCCGCATCGATGATGCAGTTGAAGTCACCACCCAGGATGACTGGCTTGGAGGTGGCCAACAGCAGTGGGAGTTGCTGAAGGACTGCCAGCCGCTCACTTTTTACAGCCAGGGCGTACACATTAATAAGTCTGAGAGGGGTGTTTTTGTATTTCACGTCTGCTACGAGGAGGCGCCCGCCCACCACCTCCTTAACGTCGGAGATGGTGAAGTTGCCTCCCCGCAGCAGAATATCCAGGCCGGAGGAGCGGCAGTCGTTTCCTCCTGACCAGATGGATGGCCCGTGGGACCACCAGCTCGACCAGCGTCTGTAGTTGCTGAGGTGCGGAATTCCGCACTCTTGCAGGAACAGTAGGTGAGCTTTTACATTTGCCAAATAGTTGAGCGTGGCTACACACCGCGAAGTATCTTTAATGCTTCGCACATTTATGGATGCAATTTTTAAACCCATTATAAAAAGGTAGATTTACCAGTCTCAAGAGTCCAGAGTCTATACAGTTGGCTGTTCCAGAGAGTGAGTAAAACTCATACTCACACTCACATATTACAAGACACTCACAGTTCCTGAATGTATCCCACAGTCCCGCACATTCCCTCTGTGGTGAAGAGTCCCTCTCACCGACAGACTAGTGACTTTTCCCGGTGGATCTTTACACACTGACAAACTGGGACTGGTGACATTCTTTCTGAAATGTAGTTCATGTTTGTATAAGATGGTTTCTGATTGGTGGAAAATCCTAATTTTGACTGGTCTGCTTTTATATTTAATCAAATAAACAGAACATAACTGGCTGTCCTCATGTTCACAATGTCCAATCACAATCATTCCTTTCCCCATTCCTCATTAGCATAGATGTGAGGCTCTGTCTATTTAATCAGCGCTCGGAAGGGGTTTGCTTTATTTCTGGGTGATATTGACGATGGCTGACGAGAAGAAACCAACATCGAAACCAGCTTCCAAGAAGGGAGCCAAGAAAGTCATTCAGAAACCGGCAGTAAAGGGCGGCAGGAAGCGGCGAAGGTCGAGGAAGGAGAGTTACTCCATCTACATCTACAAAGTGATGAAGCAGGTTCACCCCGACACCGGCATCTCCTCCAAGGCCATGAGCATCATGAACTCGTTCGTCAACGATATTTTCGAGCGCATCGCGGGTGAGGCTTCCCGCCTGGCCCATTACAACAAGCGCAGCACCATCAGCTCCCGGGAGATCCAGACCGCCGTGCGCCTGCTGCTGCCCGGGGAACTGGCCAAGCACGCCGTGTCGGAAGGGACAAAGGCGGTGACCAAGTACACCAGCTCCAAGTAAAACTGTTCTCAAACTCATCAAACCCAACGGCTCTTTTAAGAGCCTCCCACAATCTCTGTGAAAAAGCTGCACCATCTTTTCCCGCATTGACTTGATGAGAAATCTCTTTGTGAAGGAGAGAGATTTGTCCCGTTCCAGAATGTTGTGAATGTGGCTTCATACCCGCCCGTCACAGACACTTTCACACAGAAGAGAATCAAACTGAATTGAGAGCGGATTTTAAACGCAGTCTGGCATTTGTGACGGACAATGAGGAGAAGCACAATTTCAGGAGGGAATTATTTAAATTTAATGATAACTATATTCAGAGTTTAACAACTGGTGAGTTAAATTCATAAGGAAATTATTATTTTTTCTCTCGGGTGATGTGTTTCCCGCTCCCGGAACACAGTAAAGGTGGGAATGAAGAGGTTATTTTAAGGCTGATCTGTTTATTCCGCAGTTTTCTCAGGGGCCGGAACCAGCGAGATTTGAGCACACACAGGAACTCAGTCCATTGCAGCGCTTTAAGATCTGCCTCTCCCCGGCCCTCCCTATTCTCCGGACACAAAGCTGCCTGTTCCACCGGCTGGATAGAGTCGGGGATTCTCTCCACACTTCCCAGTGTAACATTCCCGGCCGCTTTCAGGAGAGAGGCTCCGAAATCAGCCCTTTCTCTCTGTCCCTGTGAAGCCTGTGTGAAGGAGTTGGTTGGTAATCTCGATGTTTCTGCTTTTGCAGTGAGCTGAGATTTGCTCCGTTTTAAATTGCTGAACGGGGTCTTATTACTGCCGGTTACTGATGAGATTGACAAGTTCAATCTGTTCCTAAAATAACGCCAGGATTCTGGGAGGGAAAAATCAAGAAACAGATAACAAAGTGTGAGATTCAAATAGTTTCCTGAACATTGAGCCGTTCCGTTATTTGGGATTTTCCTGCACTGAAATTGGCGGGCGTTTCGAATTTGAAAATGTCAGCCAATCAAAACCTGCACATTCTTCTCCCTGGCCTGTGATTGGTTAATGGTTGACTGTCCTTTAGTTTTTAAATATCATTTGTTTCCACAGACAAATACCAGAATATTCTGAAGATGAATAAATGTGATGTTTTCTCCACACAAGTTACAGGGAAGAGTGTCTCCACCTCCTTCCCACACACATTGGCACTGACAGAGCAAAGAGACACAGACAGGTCATCAGTTCCACAGTCTCAGGCAGTGGAAACTGTTCCAGAGACACATTTTCAACCCATCAATCAAACAGCAGGAGAGACAGACGTTGTGTCCATGTCACCCTAACTCAGTACCACTGACAGGAGGCCCCATAAATCCCAGTGCAAATTCTCACCCATTCTCATCATCACTGTATCAGTTCCACAATGGAGCAGCTTAGTGAAATAATCAATATCAGAGAAAACTGACACATGGTTTCCGGTTAAGAATTACACAATTAACCGTAATAATGTACTCTGAGATTCGAGTTAAATACCAGTTACATCACTCACATCAGGGGTGGCTGTACTAATCCTCAGAGTGCGTCCTCACAAATACATTAGCTGCAAACACAAATATCAGGTGCATTCTCAGATTGAGATATGCTGAAAGCGACAAAGATAAAAACTCTGATTCTTGTTTAAAACTCACCTAGTTTATGAAAATAAAAGATACAATATAATTTCGCTGACTATGAACTGAGATGTAATTTGCAAACTATTGGAAAATTCTCACTGAATCTGTCCCTGAAGGAAGATACTGTATCAATTCCAGACTGTGGTCCATTTTACATTCATGTCAAAATTCTGACTCAGAAACAGACTGAGTGGCACAGATCAAATCAATGTGTACAACCTGAGTTAAACTTCCAGAGCAATCCAGTATCAGGTTGAAGGTTACATTATCTTTCACAATTGTGTTCTGATATTAAATGCTGGTCCAAAACTCTCACATTGTTTGCTTCAAACCTCCCACAGCAATGGTTTCTTTCTGTGCTGGAAATTTACGTGGAATGAATGCAAACTTATAAACTGTCCCAGAGGTTGAAATGTCACATCCTGAACCGCATCCTCCCACTGAGTCACAGAGCCTGACAGGTACAGGATAATCCCCAAACACATATTCAGACTAAGATCCATCATCACACTGAGTCCTGCAGTGTGACAGATGCAGGATATTTCATAGACACATGTTCAGAGTACGATCTGAACACATGCACAGGTCAAGGAGACACAGCCTGAGTGAGTGAGACACAGACAGAGTGAGAATTTGGTAATTTGGTGCAGTGAGGTAACCAGGAAAGGTAAGTAGTTAATCTAATTTTGCTGTTTTTCAGTTAAAAGTGCAGTGTAGATTAGTGTCTGATTGGCTGAAGCTGCCCCCACCCTAATTGTTGAGAGGCAGTTATCTGGCAGTCACCTGAGGCCTGTTGAGGGGCACAAAGGTACACATTGTATTCTTCTCTTTGAAGTTTTAGTGTGAGTCATCCTAAAGTCTGTATAAAAGACAGACAGAAAGTGAACTTTGTAAGCATTGCGCAGGTCAAGGAGACACAGCCTGAGTGAGTGAGACACAGACAGAGTGAGAATTTGGTGCAGTGAGGTAATTCGGTGAAGAGTGGGAGAAGGTGCTTTTTCCCGACTGTTTTGTTCTCTCTCTTTCTTCGGGCCTAATTTCGGGAGCCGTTCGGAGGAGGAGGAGCAGTCTCTGTGAGGATAAAAACCTAACGGTAACTTCGTTTTCCAGTTTTTTCCCCCCAAAAGTGACGGCAGAGGGAAGCTGTGAGCTGATTGGTTGATAGCAAATCTGCCCCAAATTTAAAAAAAAACACAGCTAAACTCATAAACTTAAATTAAACTAATTAATTAATTAGTGATGGCTGGTCAGGTGATGTGCTTGAGCTGCTTGATGTGGGAGCTGGCAGATCCCATTGCGAGCTGCAGCGATCACATCTGCTGTAAGTGTTGTCTGCTCGAAGAGCTCTGGCTCAGAGTTGATGACCCGGAGTCTGAGTTTCAAACACTGAAGCACATCCGGGAGGGGGAGACTTACCTGGACACTGTGTTTCAGGAGGCAGTCACACCTGTCAGAGTAAGAAGTTTAAATCCTGCCCGTGGCCAGGGACAGCAGGGTGTGACTGCAGGTCAGGCAGTTCAAGGGAACCAGCAGTCAGGAACTCAGGAGCCTCATCCCTTGACCCTGTCCAACAGGTATGAGGCACTTGCTCCCTGTGTGAATGGCGAACAGGGCTGCAGGAAGGATGAGTCAGCTGACCAAGGCACCATGGTTCAGCAGGCCATTCATGGGGAGGGAGTAAATAGGCAAGTTGTAGTTGTAGGGGATTCTATTATCAGGGGGATAGATAGTATCCTTTGTGAGCAGGATAAAGAGTCCCGCATGGTATGTTGCCTGCCCGGTGCTCGGGTGCGGGACATCTCTGACCGGCTTGAAAGGATACTGGAGAGGGAGGGGGAGGATCCAGTTGTTGTGGTCCATGTCGGTACCAACAACATAGGCAAGTCTAGGAAAGAGGACCTGTTTAGAGATTATAAAGAGCTAGGATTCAAATTAAAAAACAGGTCCTCAAGGGTCATAATCTCCGGATTACTGCCTGAGCCACATGCAAATTGGCATAGGGAGGTAAGAATAAGGGAAGTTAACACGTGGCTGAAAGAGTGGTGTGGGAAAGAGGGGTTCCTTTTCATGGGACACTGGCATAGTTTTGGGACAGGGGGGACCTATACCGTTGGGATGGTCTCCACCTGAACCGAGCTGGGACCAGTGTTCTGGCGAAAAGAGTAAATAGGGTAGTCAATCGGACTTTAAACTAGAGATTGGGGGGGAAGGGAAAGTCAGGGAACCAAGAGGTGAAGTAATCAGTGGGAAGCGTAGCTGCTTAGGAATACAAAAAAGCACGAAAAGACAAAACTCAGGAGAGGTTACGATAGTCCCCATCCCACAAAATATGACACAGTGTATGGAAAGGCTCAGTAAACCAAGGTCCACCACACTATGAAAACAAAAAGGGACGGTCAATAGAGAATTAAAGGTACTATATTTAAATGCGCGCAGTGTACAGAACAAGGTAGATGAGCTTGTGGCCCAGATTGTGACTGGCAGGTATGATGTGGTAGGCATCACAGAGACGTGGTTGCAGGGGGTTCAGGACTGGCATTTAAACATCCAGGGATTCACAACCTATGGAAAAGACAGAGAAGTGGGCAGAGGGGGTGGGGTTGCCTTGTTAATTAGGAATGAAATTAAATCAATAGCACTCAACGACATAGGGTCAGATGATGTGGCGTCTGGGTGGGTAGAGTTGAGGAACCACAATGGCAAAAAAAACCATAATGGGAGTTATGTACAGGCCTCCTAACAGTGGTCAGGACCGGGGGCACAAAATGCACCACGAAATAGAAAGGGCATGTCAGAAAGGCAAGGTCACAGTGATCATGGGGGACTTCAATATGCAGGTGGACTGGGTAAATAATGCTGTCAGTGGACCCAAGGAAAGGGAATTCATTGAATGTTTACAGGAGGGCTTTTTGGAACAACTTGTGATGGAGCCCACGAGGGAACAGGCCATTCTGGACTTAGTGTTATGTAATGAGTCAGACTTGATTAAAGATCTTAAAGTAAGGGAACACTTAGGAGGCAGTGATCATAATATGGTAGAATTCAATCTTCAATTTGAAAGAAAGAAGGTAGAATCAGATGTAAAGGTATTACAGTTAAATAAAGGTAACTACAGGGGCATGAGGGAGGAACTGACGAAAATCGACTGGGAGCAGAGCCGAGTGGGAAAGACAGTAGAACAGCAATGGCAGGAGTTTCTGGAAGTAATTGAGGACACAGTACAGAGGTTCATCCCAAAGAAAAGAAAGGTTATCAGAGGGGGAATTAGGCAGCCATGGTTGACAAAGGAAGTTAGGGAATGCATCAAAGCGAAAGAGAAAGCCTATAATGTGGAAAGAGTAGTGGGAAGTCAGAAGATTGGGAAGGCTACAAAAACAAACAGAGGATAACAAAGAGAGAAATAAGGAAAGAGAGGATCAATTATGAAGGCAGGTTAGCCAGTAACATTAGGAATGATAGCAAAGGTTTCTTTAAATACATTAAAAACAAACGGGAGGCAAAAGTAGACATTCGGCCGCTCCAAAATGATGCTGGTAATCTAGTGATGGGAGAGAAGGAAATAGGTGAGAAACTAAATAAGTACTTTGCATCAGTCTCCACAGTAGAATAAATGAGTAATATCCCAACAATTCCGGAGAGTCAGGGGGCAGAGTTGAATATGGTAGCCATCACAAAGGAGAACGTGCTAGAGAAACTAAGAGGTCTAAAAATTGATAAATCTCCGGGCCCAGATGGGCTACATCCTAGAGTTCTAAAGGAGATAGCTGAAGAAATAGTGGAGGCGTTAGTAATGATCTTTCAAAAGTCACTGGAGTCACGGAAATTCCCAGAGGATTGGAAAATCGCTGTTGTAACACCCCTGTTCAAGAAGGGAACAAGGAAAAAGATGGAAACTTATAGGCCAATTAGCCTAACCTCGGTTGTTGGCAAGATTCTATAATCCATTGTTAAGGATGAGATTTCTAAATTCTTGGAAGTGCAGGGTCGGATTAGGACAAGTCAGCATGGATTTAGTAAGGGGATGTCGTGCCTGACAAACCTGTTAGAGTTCTTTAAAGAGATAACAAATAGGTTAGACCAAGGAGAGCCAATGGATGTTATCTATCTTGACTTCCAAAAGGCCTTTGAGAAGGTGCCTCACGGGAGACTGCTGAGTAAAATAAGGGCCCATGGTATTCGAGGCAAGGTACTAACATGGATTGACGATTGGCTGTCAGGCAGAAGGCAGAGAGTTGGGATAAAAGGTTCTTTTTCAGAATGGCAACCGGTGACGAGTGGTGTCCCGCAGGGTTCAGTGTTGGGGCCGCAGCTGTTCTCTTTATATATTAACGATCTAGAAGACGGGACTGAGGGCATTCTGGCTAAGTTTGCCGATGATACAAAGATAGGTGGAGGGGCAGGTAGTATGGAGGAGGTGGGGAGGCTGCAGAACGATTTAGACAGTTTAGTAGAGTGGTCCAAGAAATGGCTGATGAAATTCAACGTGGGCAAGTGCGAGGTCTTGCACTTTGGAAAAAGGAATAGAGGCATGGACTATTTTCTAAACGGTGACAAAATTCATAAATGTCTGAGGATCCTGGGATTATATTCATTGGAGTTTAGGAGGTTGAGGGGAGATCTAATAGAAACTTACAAGATAATGAATGGCTTAGATCGGTTGGACGTAGGGAAGATGTTTCCATTAGCAGGGGAGACTAGGACCCGGGGGCACAGCCTTAGAATAAAAGGGAGTCACTTTGGAACAGAGCTGAGGAGAAATTTCTTCAGCCAGAGAGTGGTGGGTCTGTGGAATTCATTGCCACAGAGGGCGGTGGAGGTCGGGACGTTGAGTGTTTTTAAGACAGAAGTTGATAAATTCTTGATTTCTCGAGGAATTAAGGGCTATGGAGAGAGAGCTGGTAAATGGAGTTGAAATCAGACATGATTGAATGGTGGAGTGGACTCGATGGGCCGAATGGCCTTACTTCCGCTCCTATGTCTTATGGTGTTATGATCCATCCTCACACTGAGTCCTGGAGCATGACAGATTCAGGATTACTCTCAAACGGTTGTTCAGAGTAAAATGCTGAAAGACACTGTGCTCACTCATAAATAGCAATCACAAGAAGCAATCAGACTCAACAATTGTACCTCTGAGAGATTTAGAAATGGTTAAAAGACTCTCAGAGAGGAAACAATAATGACATACAATTGGAAGACTGCGCGCGCACACACAAGCATACACATGCACAGGTATACACACACAGCTATACACACGTACACACACAGTGTACAGAGTCACACACATTATACACACACAGTTGTACACACCCGCACATACATGTATACACACACAGGCACATAAACATTCACACATATTCTCAGACACACACACATATATAGAAACACGCATGTGCTCACAGACACAGATATACACAGAGACAGATACATTACATCAGAGAAATAATTAATCCAGCTGCAGTGAAGTAACAGAGATATAGTTCCAATACAGGATGGTGAGTGGCTGGAGGAGAGCCTCCAGGTCGCGGTGTCGGCCGCCCTTGTCCCTCTCTAGATGGTGGTGGATGTGGGTTTGGAAGGTGTTGCCAAAGGAGCCTTGGTGACTTCCTGCAGTGAATCCTGTAGCTGGTATACACGCTGCCACTCTGCATCAGTGGTGGAGCGAGTGAGTGTTTATGGTGGGGTGCCGATCAAGCAGGATGCTTTGTCCTAGATGGTGTCAAACCTATTCAGTGTTGTTGAAATTGCAACTATTAAAGGAAATGGAAATTATTCCAATACATTCCTGATTTATGCTGTGTCGACAGGGTTTGGGGAGTCAGGGAGTGAGTGCCTCGCCACAGGAGTCCGAGTCTTTGGCCTGCCTTCTAGCCACAGTGTTTATATGACCAGTTCAGTTTCTGCCCAATGGCAATCAGTCAGATGTTGGCAGTGGGGTTTCAGTGATGGGAATTCCGGTGAACGTCAAGGGGCGATGGTTAGATTCTCACTTATTAGAGATGGTCTTTGCCTGGAACTTTTCAGCCCAAGCCTGGATATTGTCCAGGTTGCTGCATTTGGACATGGACTGTTTCATTAACAGAGGAGTTGTGAATGGTGCTGAACATTCTGCAATCATGGAAAGCCTGTGTGTGTTTGCAGCATTTACAGCGTGTGTCCCTGTGGGAGTAAATGCCATTTCAGACATTGGTTGCACAAATTAAATGTTTGATGGAACCCCCTTCCAGCCGAGTAAAAAAAACCGTTTCCTGGAAAGAAATGTCAGATATACTTGTGGTGAGAAGCTAAATGTTTCTTTTTACTGTAACGGAAAGTATAAAAAAAAACTAGCAGAGAATGGTTTCGATCCATCGACCTCTGGGTTATGGGCCCAGCACGCTTCCGCTGCGCCACTCTGCTCCATGTTTGTTATTGCGTTGAAGCGACACAATTCCTTACTTCCGCAATGTTGTTCATCAGGACCACGTGTGCTCGACAGCGCACCCTGGCGGCACAATTCCACTGTGCAACTCACCAACAATGCAACACACACACACACACACACACACAGCAGCTGGACACTGTCACCTCACACAAGATAACACACATCGACTGACTGGTCATATATAGAAAGTGTTCCCATTAAGTTCCAGTGTTCTCTGTCTTCAGGTGATGCCCCGGAGGACTGGAGAAGAGCCAATGTTGTCCCTTTGTTTAAGAAGGGGAGCAAGGATAATGCAGGGACCTACAGGCCGGTGAGCCTTACGTCAGTGGTAGGGAAATTACTGGAGAGAGTTCTTCGAGACAGGATCTACTCCCATTTGGAAACAAATGGACGTATTAGAGAGAGGCAGCACGGTTTTGTGAAGGGGAGGTCATGTCGCACTAACTTGATAGAGTTTTTGGAAGAGGTCACAAAGGTGATTGATGCAGCGAGGGCAGTGGATGTTGTCTATATGGACTTCAGTAAAGCATTTGACAAGGTCCCTCATGGCAGACTGGTACAAAAGGTGAAGTCACAGGGGATCAGGGGTGAGCTAGCAAGATGGATACCGACTTGGCTAGGTCATAGAAGGCAGAGAGTAGCAATGGAAGGGTGCGTTTCTGACTGGAGGGCTATGTCTGGTGGTGTCCCGCAGGGATCAGTGCTGGGATCTTTGCTGTTCGTAGTATATATAAATGATTTGGAGAAAAATATAACGGGTCTGATTAGTAAGATTGCAGACGAAAAAAGGTTGGTGGAATTGCGGATAGCGATGAGGACTGTCAGAGGATACAGCAGGATTTAGATCGTTTGGAGACTTGGATGGAGAGATGGCAGATGGAGTTTAATCGGGACAAATGTGAGGTAATGCATTTTAGAAGATCTAATGCAGGTAGGGAATATACAGTGAATGGTAGAACCCTCAAGTGTATTGACAGTCAGAGAGATCGAGGTGTACAGGTCCACAGGTCACTGAAAGGGGCAACACAGGTGGAGAAGGTAGTCAAGAAGGCATATGGCATGCTTGCCTTCATTGGCCCGGGCACTGAGTATAAGAATTGGCAAGTCATGTTGCAGCTGTGTAGGACCTTAGTTAGGCCACACATGGAGTATAGTGTTCAATTCTGGTCGCCACACTACCAGAAGGATGTGGAGGCTTTAGAGAGGGTGCAGAAGAAATTTGCCAGGATGTTGCCTGGTATGGAGGGCATTAGCTATGAGGAGCAGTTCAATAAATTTGGTTTGTTCTCACTGGAACGACGGAGGTTGAGGGGTGACCTGAAAGTGGTCTACAAAATTATGAGGGGCATAGACAGAGTGGATAGTCAGAGGCTTTTTCCCAGGGTAGAGGGGTCAATTACTGGGGGACATAGGTTTAAGGTGTGAGGGGCAAGGTTTACAGGAGATGTACGAGGCAAGTATTTTACACAGAGGGTAGTGGGTGCCTGGAACTCGCTGACAGATGAGGTGGTGGAAGCAGGGACGATAGTGACATTTAAGGGCATCTTGACAAATACATGAATAGGATGGGAATATAGGGATACGGACCCAGGAAGACGAGAAGATTTTAGCTCAGATGGACAGCATGGTCGGCACAGGCTTGGAGGGCCGAAGGGCCTGTTCCTCTTCTGTACTTTTCTTTGTCTTTGTTCTTTGTTGTAAAATCTCCCCTCTTTCCTCTTGTGTAACTGTGTTATCTGCATCTTCACTCTGTTATTGAAAGGTCTTCCCTGATGTTAATTAAACTGCTTTCCGATATTTAAGTATATTCTCTCCCGCTGAACTGTGATTTCTACTGTGGAACCGAGATCTCTACTGTGTAACTACTCTCTGCTTTGGAATATGATCTCTGCTGTAGACTGTGCCTCTGCTGGGAAACGGCGACCTCTCCTGTGGAAATGTGCTCTCTGCTGTGTTACTGTGCTCTCTGCTGTGAAACTGTGCTCTCTGCTGTGTTACTGTGTTCTCTGCTGTGGGACTGTGTTCTCTGCTGTGTTACTGTGTTCTCTGCTGTGAAACTGTGCTCTCTGCTGTGGGACTGTGTTCTCTGCCGTGGACTGTGCGCTCTGCTGAGAAACTGCGATCTCTCCAGTGGAAATGTACTCTCTGCTCTGAAACTGTGCTCTCTGCTATGGAAACGTGGACCAGATGTGATGCAGCTGAGGATGCTGAGTGATGTAACGTGGACATGGTGAAGTTACTGGCCAGAAATTTCCGAATTCTATTTTTGTTTTTAATGGACCGCTACAATCCACGTGTTTATTCCAGGACACAACAATGAATAAAAATGAATCAGTGCTGAGCAGATTCTAACATCCCACACCTCCAGTTTGTTCTTATTGAGAACCCCGTCCTCGATGGAAGCTTTTGCTCTCCGAATCAGACCACCACCTCCTGGGAATACAGCAGCGATACCTCCAAGATCTGATCTGTAACAGAATCACAGAACAATAGTGTCCCCTTTTGACTGAGGGGAACAGGTGCTCCCTATCCGCCCTGTCTATACCTATCATAATCTTGTACACCTCGATGAGATCACCCCTCAGTCATCTCTGTTCCCGCGAGAGAGAGAAAACAAGCCGATCCAACCTCTCTTCATATCCTAAATGTTCCATCCCAAGCAGCATCCTGCTGAATCACCTTTGCACCCCATCCAGTGCAGTCACATATTTGCTAGAATGTGGTGACCAGAATTGCACACGATACTCCAGCTGTGGCCTCACCAACATTCTATACAACTCCACCATGACCTCTCTGCTTTTGTAATCCATGCCCCGATTGATAAAGACACGTATCTCATATGTCTTTTCCACCACCCTATTAACCTACCCTTCTGCCTTCAGAGATCTATGGACAAACACTCCAAGGTCCCTTTGTTCCTCAGGACTTCCCCGTGTCAGGCCATTCACATTAATCCAATAATAATAATATTATATTCTTTATTGTTACAAATAGGCTTATATTAACACTGCAATGAAGTTACTGCGAAAATCCCTACCAAATGGATCACATCTAATATTGCAGCGTTAAATTCCATCAGCCACTTTTCTGCCCATTTGACCATCCCGTCTGTATCTTCCTGTAACTCAAGACACTCAACCGCACTGTGAGCTTGAAACTCAGTGAAAGGATTTCACCCTCCTCTCGGAATCTGATCACCACCTCAATCCCAACATTCAGCTTGGGTGGGCAGACAAGACAACGTCCTTCACGCAGCTCCCCAGCACAGACTGGATAATATCCCAAACTCGTATCCTGCTATTGTCACATTGCTCCACCACCTTGTTCTCTTCACAAAACGCCAGGAATCTGAGACCAATTCTTCAGACCTTTGATTCTCTCTTCAAACAACATCTTGTCCCTGATTAAGTCCATCCTGGGAAGAGGGGCTCGGTATTCTGAGTTTCTCTGCAGACATCCTGTTGATGGACCAAAAGAGGCCTCGCGCCTGAAAGAAAGCCTCTCTCACAGCCCTGTGAGCATGTCTCCATTAGACGGTGCAGTCAACACCTGCAGAGTAGATAACAATGGAGAGAAGTGTGAGCAATTTCAGCGTCACAATTCTCTGGACATAGAATTCAAAATATAATATTACTGAAAATACTGAACTGATCTTCTGGGAGCATGACTCAAGTCAAAGGGGAACATCCAGTGGATTTTTAGTGGAAAGATTTAACAACTGGATGATGGCAGCTGAAATCAGTCATTGCGTTACAATCTCTGTAGATATTCTACTGAATTTAAACCTGCAAAAGGCATATTTTCCGACTAGAAATCCAACACATTTCCCCCTGTTGTGGAGGAAGTTCTCAATCGCACAAGTGGTCAAACGGAATAAGGCTGGGCTGAGATTTGAGTCCAGATTTTTCTTTACGGAACAGACACTTTACCGGACGAAGCTACAGAGTCTGAGGATGTTCAGCTAATCACAAGGGAATGCTGGAAATACGGTACGGATCTGTAGTATCTGTGAAAAGTGAAATAGTTAACATTTCACAACCTGACCTTTCGTTGGAACGATCTGTTTCTCTCTCCACAGATGCTGCCGGATCAACTGAATATTTCCAGCATTTTCTGTCTTTGTTTCAGATTTGCAGCATCCGCAGTATTTTGCTTTTGGATCAAAGGACATTGAGTTGCCTTTCCTGCCCTGAGGGTTATTGCAGGTCTCTCTGGCAGTGATTGTCGCTGATTCGGCCAAACATTTGCAGTCTAACATTAATTGACCGTGAGAATGGGCGGTGAGCGGATTCTGGAACCGCTGCAAGTCCATATGGTGTATGTACACACACAGCGCTGTTAGGGAGGGGTTCCAGGTTTGGATGGTGCCTCGCGGAGGAAAAGTCAATTTCAGGAGTGGGATTCGAGCCCTGACCTCCAGAGGAGACTGCGACCTGCGCTCGGCCATCCTGACGTATTCGAAAGGTTAGGTGCGATTGGGCCGAAATCGGGTGCTCTTTCCGAGGGTCGGTGCCGACTCGATGGGCCGAATGGCCTCCTTCCGCACTGGAGGCATTCTATGATTACTGAAATAGGGTGAAAATGGCAGCATCCAGGACACAAGGACAAGTTAAGGTCTCAGGCTAGAGTAAGTGTCCTATGTAATGACACATAGAATGTACATTTATTGTGGACTGGTGCCATCTCCTGGCTGAACGGGAGCCGTGCGACACGAACACTTTCATTCAGGAGCATTTTAAATTGGAGTGAAACAAATTACGCAAAGTAAGTATTTGTTACGAATCAGTAAATCAAACTGATCTAAAGAACCAAAAGGACACGTCTCCAATCAGTGAGTGATGGTGGTATAGTGGTGAGCATAGCTGCCTTCCAAGCAGTTAACCCGGGTTTGATTCCCGGCCATCTTTTTTGCACCTCTTTGTGAGTTTCAAACTGAGGAAGAGAAAGTTTCTCACTCAGAATTTAGTGGCAAGTACAGCGAGGAGTGAAATAAGTAACTTTCTCATCATTTTTAATGTGGTTTCAATATGGACAGTGTTCGACTATTCACTGTCCAAGCCCTCCGACAAGAGCTAAAAATCACAGCATTTTCACTTCAGCCTCATGAAGTGGACCAAACAGACACAACAGACACGTGACAGACGAGGATGGGATTTGAAGCCACGTGTACAGAGCACAATGGATTATTGTGCATCACCTTAACCACGTGGTACAGCTGCTT
Organism: Scyliorhinus torazame; assembly: GCF_047496885.1. Lineage (NCBI taxonomy): Eukaryota > Metazoa > Chordata > Chondrichthyes > Carcharhiniformes > Scyliorhinidae > Scyliorhinus > Scyliorhinus torazame. The sequence continues at coordinate 37,882,677 of NC_092730.1, forward strand.
TATTTTCAGGGCCCTTTAGTATCCCTCAATATAACTTCTTTGGGTTTCTTTCGCACGGTTGGGTGTAAATAAAACATAAATCTATGAGGAGAGACGCCCAATTGTTGGGCTTGGGCTTGTGGCGCAACGGTAGCGCGTCTGACTCCAGATCAGAAGGCTGCGTGTTCAAATCACGTCAGGCTCAGGAAGTTTTTCTGCAGCTGGTTCCAGGAATTTCTCTCTGTGGGAATGTTCCCGAAATGACTCCGTTCAAAGCCACAATTTTTCCGAATATTTCAGATTTACCCGCTCAGTTTATATTTTTGAGCAGTTTCATCAAACATTCGGATAGCTCAGTCGGGAGAGCAATGGAAATCTACCTCCCAGGGTCGAGGGTTCGAGCCGCACGTTGGCCGCTTCCATATTATTATCTGAGAATATTGAATCAACTGTGCTAACCATTGTGCTACCGTGCTGCCCATACAGTTGGTCAAATCTCACTGCTCGTGGGTGACTAGAACTACTGGGCAGTTAAAAATAAGGATGTCGCTCTTTTTCGGACGGAGATGAGGAGATTTCTCCCTCTCAGAGAGTTGTGCGACTTTGGAACTCTGCCTCAGAAGGCCGCGGAAGCGGGACATTGATTATTTTTAAGGCGGAGATGGGGAAATTCTTGTTCAGCAAATAAGTCAAAGGTTTATCGGGGTTGCATACAACCATTGCATTCAGCCAGTTACCTGGGTGCACAAGCGTGCGGTTTTTTATTTGATATATCAGTTCCACACCATGGTGAAACGGTCTTAAAATGTCGTTTTCATTTCTTCACGTGTTCTCCACTGATATATTCGCTGCAATAACTTCTCTGGGCACAAAGCACGGTAGCACAAGTGGCTAGCACTGTGGCTTCACAGCGCCAGGCTCCCATGTTCGATTCACTGTCTGTGCGGAGTCTGCACGTTCTGCCCGTGCCTGCGTGGGTTTCCTCCGGGTGCTCCGGATTCCTCCCACAGTGCAAAGACGTGCTTTAGGTGGATTGGATAAATTGCCCTTAGTGCCCATACGGGACCAGTCTTTATAAATAGAAGCGTCATCCCGGCCCTGGGTCACTGCCCGTCTGGAGTTTGCTCATTCTTCCCATGTGTGCGTGGGATTCACCCCCACAACCCAAAGATGTGCAAGGTATGTGGGTTGGCCACGCAAAATTGGCCCTTAATTGGGAAAAAAATAATTGGGTACTCTAAATTTATACAGAACTAAATAAATAAATAGAAACGCCGAGCACAAAGGCAAGGCCGCTATGGAGATTCTTCATAAAATGCTGCAACAGAAATATACAATGTTGGATAACTCGGCTGGTCTGGCAGCATCTGTGGAGAGAGAAACTGAGTTACAGTTTCCAGTCCAGTCTGACCCTGCTTCCCATTCTCTGTTTCCCGCTGCCAGGTCTGCTGAGATTTTCCAGCTCTGGGCGACTGACATGGACACGGTGGGCGGAATGGCCGCACCCTGTGCTGGAACCATTCTATAATTCTAAAATTCTCAGCTGTCCTCGTAATTGAAACCTTCTATGTCTGTATCATTCTGGTGAAGCTCCATTGCCGCCGCTACATTAAAGTTCTGAATACATTTTTGGACTCCCCTCATTCCCTCCTCCAGCAGATTTTGCCGGGTAAATATCCTGATTCCGTAAACTCCTCATTCTCTCGAACAATGAAATGTCGCTTGGCTTTGACACTGCCCAATAGACAGAGTGGTTCCGACCTCACTACCCGATCAATGCATCTCAATCTGAACAAGACTGAATTTTCAATTCTCGCGCTTCCAACACAACTCGATGCAATCCGGCCTCACAACTTGGACTGGATTGTCACATCAGTGATTGCAGATACATTTGGAAAAATGAGTCCCACTGGGAGAAAGCAGGATGGAAAATCGACAATGATGGGTTTCGAACCCACGCACGGAGAGCCCAACAGATTAGCAATCCGTCCCCTTAACCACTCGGCCACCTCACCCCGCAAGCGCGTTGGTCAAATCAAAGGTTTATCAGGTACAAACAACCATTGTATTCAGCCAGCTGCGCGGATGCTGTTTTTGCTTGAGGATAAATTCAGAATCCCACACCATGATCAAACGACCTTTAAATACCCTGTCCGATTTTTCACGTGTTCTGCACTGATATATTCGCTGCAATAAGTTCCCGGCAGCTCAAACCTCCTCCCGATTTCAGTCAGTGACACCATCCGGGCTGGTCCGGATTTTTGAACCCGGGACCTCTGGCATTTTATCGCAGCTGAGAATCAATGTCAATGTCAGGAGTGGGATTGAAGCCTCGTCTCCAGAGGATACTGACACCTGATGTATCCAAACGGTTCTAGGGGATTGGGCCGTGTTGGGGTGCTCTTTCCGAGGGTCGGTGCAGACTGGATGGGCCGAATGGTCTCCTTCTGCACTGGAGGGATTCTATGATTACTTAACCAGGGTGCAAACGGCAGCATCAGGCCACAAGGACAAGGTGAGGTCTCAGGCCAGAGCAAGAGTCCTATGTAATGACACACAGAACATCAGAAATAAATACATTTATTGTGGACTGGTGCCATCTCCTGGCTGAACGGGAGCAGTGCGACACGGACACGTTCATTCAGGAAAATTTTTAAATTGGAGTGAAATAACATGAACATAGTAAGACGTTGTTTACGAAACAAAGCAAAGCATCAAAAGGACTCAACATTCGGCAGTAAGTGATGGGGGGATACTGGTGAGCATCGCTGCCTTCCAAGCAGTTGATCCGGGGTCGATTCCCGGCCATCGCAATAATAATTTGATCGGAGGCGTTTGCGTGATTTCGTGTGTTTCGAGCTGAGGAAGAGAGCTGGAGAAAGTGAGGTGGCTGGAGGCAGGAATCTCCGCTTGTTCTAAATAGTCTGGTTGGATTGTTCACATCCGTCCGAGTGGCGAAACTGTGATCTCGGTTTCTGTAGTGGTTTATTATTGGATATTGTTATATATAGAATTTACAGTGCAGCAGGAGGCCATTCGGCCCATCGGGTCTGCACCCGCTCTTGGAAAGAACACCCTACCCAAGCCCACATCACCCTATCCCCATAACCCAATAACCCCACTCAACCAATACTAAGGGCAATTTAGCATGGCCAATCCACCTAACCTGCACATCTTTGGACTGTGGGAGGAAACCGGATCACCCAGAGGAAACCCACTCACACACGAGGAGAATGTAGAGACTCCACACAGACAGTGACCCAGCCGGGAATCGAACCTGGGACCCTGGAACTGTGAAGCTGATGAATGTGATATAAAATAGTTAGTTTAAGTATATTAGTTACAGTAATGTAGATGTAGGCCAGTCTAATTCTAGTGAGTTCACAGACAAAGGATTTTAGAAAGCATGGCACGAAAGGGGGAGGTGTGTCTGGTGGAGGTGGAGAAAAGGATGCTGGGTAACAAGAGATCCAGGGTTAAGGAATGAGAAGTGAGCCAATTAGGATGTATGGCCAGGTCAGGAGGGGTCTAGGATCGCCTATGGGAATCTGTATGTGAAACTTGATGTCATTTGAATGTATTTGTAGAGATTCCTTTGTCTCCAATAGCACTCAATTCGGAAGACCCAGGAGGCAGCTTGTGTTCTGGGTTTGTGTGATGCGATTCAGACTTGCAAGTTGGTTAAAAATAAATAATACTATGCCTACAAATGCATCTCGAGTTTTATTGAGTCGAGACTGACGTGTATAGAATTCAATGTTTTGTCAAAGCAATTCCACTATGCTGCCGTGCTGCCCTTACCTTGTCCTTATGACCCCTCTGTGGGGTATTCCTGGACGTTATTGTAGACACTTTTCCCCTTCGCTCTGTTAAAGGAATTGGAAACATTGAAAAACTCCTGGTTCTATCTTTATCAAATGATATGACTGTGTTAATAAAACATAACCCATTTCTGTCAGTGGAGATGTGATATTGGCACCAATAAAACTCACACACCACAGCAGATGCTGTCTGTTTCCCTCAGAGAAAGTCAATTGAAGAGCTTCCCGATTTCGTTACTTTGAGCTTCACAGTGATGTGAAATGACAAATGTCCGGATCACACTGGAAGCAACACTTTGATACTAATTTACTGAAAAGAAAAGGCGGATGCACGGTGATAGCGACATGTTTACTTTTGGTGTGAGTGAGAATATAAATAGCAGAGGTTGGTTTATGGGTTATGGGCCCAGCACGCTTCCGCTGCGCCACTCCGCTCCTTACGTCCGCCGTGTTCGCAATTACTGCTCTGAGGCAGCCAGATAACTATTTTTTTTAAAACGAGAACCCAAGTGTTGTGAAGCTCACTTTGGCTGGACAATAACCCGGAACTTCAGCACGGCTGTAACAGACAGAGGAAGACACACAGAAAAGCAGGAAGAGACTATCAGGACACACACACACAATGACACACAGAAGAGGTGCAGTGCAAACCAGCAAGATACTGAGATGGACAAACTAGTTATTTAGGAAAACGGGGTTTTCTGTTGCACAAAGATAGGCAATTAAATGTATTTCTGCTGCGTAACTGTGCTCTCTGCTCTGTAACTGTGCTCTCTGCTGTGTAACTGTGCTCTCTGCTGTGTAACTGAGCTCTCTGCTGTGTAACTGAGCTCTCTGCTGTGTAACTGTGCTTTCTGCTGTGTAACTGAGCTCTCTGCTGTGTAACTGAGCTCTCCGCTGTGTAACTGAGCTCTCTGCTGTGTAACTGTGCTTTCTGCTGTGTAACTGTGCTCTCTGCTGTGTAACTGAGCTCTTTGCTGTGTAACTGAGCTCGCTGTTGTGTATCTGTGCTTTCTGCTGTGTAACAGTGCTTTCTGCTGTGTAACTGTGCTCTCTGCTGTGTAACTGAGCTCTCTGCTGTGTAACTGAGCTCTCTGCTGTGTAACTGTGCTTTCTGCTGTGTAACTGTGCTCTCTGCTGTGTAACCGTGCTCGGTGCTGTGTAACTGAGCTCTCTGCTGTGTAACTGTGCTTTCTGCTGTGTAACTGTGCTCTCTGCTGTGTAACCGTGCTCGCTGCTGTGTAACTGAGCTCTCTGCTGTGTAACTGAGCTTTCTGCTGCGTAACTGAGCTCTCTGCTGCGTAACTGTGCTCTCTGCTGCGTAACTGTGCTTTCTGCTGTGTAACTGAGCTTTCTGCTGTGTAACTGTGCTCCCTGCTGTGTAACTGAGCTCTCTGCTGTGTAACTGAGCTCTCTGTTGTGTATCTGTGCTTTCTGCTGTGTAACTGTGCTCTCTGCTGCGTAACTGTGCTTTCTGCTGTGTAACTGAGCTCTCTGCTGTGTAACTGAGCTCTCTGCTGTGTAACTAAGCTCTCTGCTGTGTAACTGAGCTCTCTGCTGTGTAACAGTGCTTTCTGCTGTGTAACTGTGCTCTCTGCTGTGTAACTGTGCTCTCTGCTGTGTAACTGTGCACTCTGCTGTGTAACTGAGCTTTCTGCTGTGTAACAGTGCGTTCTGCTGTGTAACTGTGCTCTCTACTGTGTAACTGTGCTCTCTGCTGTGTACCTGTGCTTTCTGCTGCGTAACTGTGCTCTCTGCTGTGTAACTGTGTTCTCTGCTGTGTAACTGTGCTCTCTGCTTTGTAACTGAGCTCTCTGCTGTGTAACTGTACTCTCTGCTGTGTAACTGTGCTCTCTGCTGTGTAACTGTGCTCTCTGCTGTGTAACTGTGCTTTCTGTTGCGTAACTGTGCTCTCTGCTGTGTATCTGTGCTCTCTTCTGTATAATTGTGCACTCTGCTGTGCAACTGAGCTCTCTGCTGTGTAACTGAGGTCTCTGCTGTGTAACTGTGCTCTCTGCTGAGTAACTGCGCTCTCTTCTGTATAATTGTGCTCTCTGCTGCGTAAGTGTCCTCTCTGCTGTGTAACTGAGCTCTCTGCTGTGTAACTGAGTTCTCTGCTGAGTAACTGCGCTCTCTGCTGTACAATTGTGCTCTCTGCTGTGTAACTGTTCTCTCTGTCCTGGAACCGTGACTGTGCCGGTGACAGATCTTCACCGTGGTTGGGTCAAATCATTCCCTGTTGTGTAAATGTGTTCCCAGTTGTGGAAATATGATCCGTCTGAATCAGAACCTTTCTCCGCCATTACTGAGAAATTTCAATTCCAGATTCATCAAATCTTGTCATGAAAGATTAGTTCAGGCCTGTGGATTCCCCGTCCCGGGACAGAACCTTGTATTCCTGTTATCAAAACAGTTCGGTCAGCTCAAAATTCTCAGATGGAAGCGCCCAATATGGGGCTTGAACCCAATATGAAACAATATAGGGCTTGAATCCACGACCGTGGGATTAAATGTCCTATGCTCTACCGACTGAGCTAGCCGGGCTGCTGTCAGAAATATTATTGACCCTCTTCCTGAGGAGATTAGAATTTGCTAAGCAGCGAACTTTGTGTCAAACCTTTTTCTAAAAATCGATTAATTCTTCAGTCACAGTCGTTGGGAGCAGGGCTCGAACCTGCTGGGGAAGTCCAACACCTTAACCACTCGACCATCGCAGCTCGGTTCAATAGGTCATTCATTAAACATACAAAACATTATAAAACCGGCCAGGAATCACTCCAGGAAGTTCTTGCATTCCTGCGATGAACGGTGCCCCGGTGTTTATGTGAGGAGCGGTTGAATCTACCTTACAATTGACCATTGGATTTGGAGAGAAGCCTTGAGAGACTCGAAAATCCCAGTTCCCGAAACGCACAATTTCACGGATTCAATTGTTTACGGAAGAAAATCAGTTACTTTGGAAATATCCTAGAAGTTCATTTTTGCTTTACATGGAACAGCACCGAACTTCCCAGTCCAGATCCAAATTAAAGCAATTCAATCACAGAAACTGGCAGCACAGAAGGAGGCCTGTGCAGACCGAATGGTCACGTGATTACGTGTTCCGCATCTAAAATGATCAGGTGTTCTCCCCGGATCGCGCTCAGAGCACAAGCCTGGAGCAGCTGCTCAAACAGTAAATAAATTATTTTTTGTTACACGTCCTTGGTCGCCAGTCTTTGAGAGATCAGAATTTCTCCATGGTGTCAGGAGTGGGCAGTATGGCACAAGGGCTTCGCCACCTAAACCCGCTGCTGTCATAGAATCAGAGAATCCCTATTGTGCAAATGAAGACCATTCGGCACAACGAGTCTGTACTGACCCTCCGAAAGCTCACGCACCTGCCCTCTACTGGAATATTGGGTCCGATGGAGCAACTCTGGCCCCCATTCCAACCCCTGAAATCCGTCCCTCCCCTCTCATGAGTGGGGTGCAGGATTGGAGGGTCAGTGTAGACTCGATGGGCCGAATAGCCTCCTTCTGCATTTTACTGGTTTCTATGGAAACAGATATGATCACAGTATTTATTCACATGGGATAAACATTGGCTCGCACGCCACTGGCGGTGGCCGCGTGGCCTAATGGACAAGGCGTCTGACTTCGATGAATCTAATGATGATATCAGATACCTGTCGCAGTCGTTTTATACAGAAATCCGGTGGAACTTGCTGACAGCCGAGTTTTCCCTCTTCAGCTCATAGTTTCACCTTTCCATCCAAGCATTGCAGGGCTTTTTATGGAATATAATTCCTTCTAACATTGTTTTCATTCAATTCGCTCTCATCCTAGTATTTTGTTTATCCCCTGATGAATCCACAGTATCTGTTTGACTTGGATAAAGAATAGAATAAAATATTATGTATCAATCGGTTCACTACAATTCTGTGGAGGAAATTCTAATGTCGTCAGGAAGACAGACAGAGTCATAGATGTTGGCAGCATGGAAAAAGCCCTTCGGCCCAGCTTGTCAATGCCGCCCATTTTCTTTCACTAAGCTAGTCCCACTTGTCCGCATTTGGCCCATATCCCTCTATACCCACCCTGCCCATGTAACTGTCGAACTGATTTTTAAAAGATAAAATGATACCCGCCTCTACCACTGCCAGAGCCGTTCCAGATGCTCCTCATTACCTTATTTATGCTCCTCATTATTTCATAGACCTCTATGACATCATCCATAAGCCTCCTACGCTCCAGGAAAAAAAAGTGCCAGCCTATCCAGCCTCTACCTTTCACTCAGACCATCAAGTCCTGGTAGCACCCTTGTAAACCACTTCTGCACTCTTTCTAGTTTAACAATATCCTTCCGAAAATAGGGTGACCAGAACTGAACACAATATTCCATGTGTGGTCTTACCAATGTCTTGTGCAACTTGAACAAGACGTCCCAACTTTTGTATTCAACATTTTGAGCTTAAAACCTCGCATTCCGAATGCCTTCTTCACCACCCTATCCACCTGCGACACCACCTTCAAGGAGCTGTGAACCTGTACTCCTAGATCTGTTTGTTCTGTAATTCTCCCCAACTCCCTACTAGTAACTGATTAGGTCAATCCCTGATTTGAGCTACCAAAATACACCACCTCACATTTATCCAAATTAAACTCCATCTGCCATTCATCGGCCCACTGGCCCAAGATGTTTAATAATGAGCTGAATCAACTGTTTTTTGTTCAGAGGGATGAAAGATTATCTCACTGGATTGGGAATCCAGAGGCCTGAAATACTCTTTGGGACAGGGAATAAAGCTCACCGTTCAAATTCACTGATTCAATTGATTTTCAGGGGCGTTGACAGGGTGGATGGTGAGAGGTTGTTTCTCCATGTGGGAGAGTCTAGGACCAGAGGGAATGATCTCAGAACAAAGAACAAAGAACAAAGAAATGTACAGCACAGGAACAGGCCCTTCGGCCCTCCAAGCCCGTGCCGACCATACTGCCCGACTAAACTACAATCTTCTACACTTCCTGGGTCCGTATCCTTCTATTCCCATCCTATTCATATATTTGTCAAGATGCCCCTTAAATGTCACTATCGTCCCTGCTTCCACTACCTCCTCCGGTAGCGAGTTCCAGGTACCCACTACCCTCTGCGTAAAAAACTTGCCTCGTACATCTACACTAAACCTTGCCCCTCTCACCTTAAACCTCTGCCCCCTAGTAATTGGCCCCTCTACCCTGGGGAAAAGCCTCTGACTATCCACTCTGTCTATGCCCCTCATAATTTTGTATACCTCTATCAGGTCGCCCCTCAACCTCCTTCGTTCCAGTGAGAACAAACCGAGTTTATTCAACCGCTCCTCATAGCTTATGCCCTCCATACCAGGCAACATTCTGGTAAATCTCTTCTGCACCCTCTCTAAAGCCTCCACATCCTTCTGGTAGTGTGGCGACCAGAATTGAACACTATACTCCAAGTGTGGCCTAACTAAGGTTCTATACAGCTGCAACATGACTTGCCAATTCTTATACTCAATGCCCCGGCCAATGAAGGCAAGCATGCCGTATGCCTTCTTGACTGCCTTCTCCACCTGTGTTGCCCCTTTCAATGACCTGTGGACCTGTACTCCTAGATCTCTTTGACTTTCAATACTCTTGAGGGTTCTACCATTCACTGCATATTCCTTACCTGCATTAGACCTTCCAAAATGCATTACCTCACATTTGTCCGGATTAAACTCCATCTGCCATCTCTCCGCCCAAGTCTCCAGACAATCTAAATCCTGCTGTATCCTCAGACAGTCCTCATCGCTATCCGCAATTCCACCAACCTTTGTGTCGTCTGCAAACTTACTAATCAGACCAGTTACATTTTCCTCCAAATCATTTATATATACTACAAAGAGCAAAGGTCCCAGCACTGATCCCTGTGGAACACCACTGGTCACAGCCCTCCAATTAGAAAAGCATCCCTCCATTGCTACCCTCTGCCTTCTATGGCCTAGCCAGTTCTGTATCCACCTTGCCAGTTCACCCCTGATCCCGTGTGACTTCACCTTTTGTACTAGTCTACCATGAGGGACCTTGTCAAAGGCCTTACTGAAGTCCATATAGACAACATCTACAGCCCTACCTGCATCAATCATCTTAGTGACCTCCTCGAAAAACTCTATCAAGTTAGTGAGACACGACCTCCCCTTCACAAAACCGTGCTGCCTCTCACTAATACGTCCATTTGCTTCCAAATGGGAGTAGATCTTGTCTCTAAGAATTCTCTCCAGTAATTTCCCTACCACTGACGTAAGGCTCACCGGCCTGTAGTTCCCGGGATTATCCTTGCTACCCTTCTTAAACAGAGGAACAGAGTAAGGGGCCGCCCAATTAAATCAGAAATGATGAGTAATTTGTTCTCTCAGAGTATAGTGTATCTGTGGAAACATTGTTTCTAAGCGAATACTTGTCGAGGCTGGGGAAGTTAATATGTGCAAGATTAAATCAGTAAGGGAATCAAGGGTTATGGGGATAAGGCGGGAAAGTGGGTTTGAAGATTATATCATGTCAATCATAACCTCTTTGAATGGTGGAGCAGACAGGATGGGCCGAATGGCCTACTTCAGCTCCTCCGTCTTACAGTGTAATGAGGTCATCTGATGGACTTGTTTTCACGGCTGGGCGGCCGGTTCTGGAAAGACAAAATCTGCCAGCAGTGCCCCAGATGAAGCTGGCGTCTGTTTTGGAGCTTCTGAAGCCGCAAGTTTTCATGGTGCCAAACTCCTGCCCAAAGCTGGTGTCGTGATTTAAATCGATTATCAGACAGAGGATTAGGAATGTCGGTATAGAGATTGGTGCAAGAAGATTCACTCCTCAGGCCTGTTGAACTCCGAACCTAAACTCCATCCTAGTTCCGGATACACTGAATGAATCATCAGGTCACCCTCAATAAGTGACCCAACACGGAGATGCAGGAAATGGATCATCGAGGAGGATGGATTCAGACCCGCAGATGCAAAGCACAATGGATTAGCAGCGCATCGCCATCACCTCTCGGCCAACTCGCCAAATGACCTGACTTCACCAAACCACCTCATGGACCTTTAACATCTGCAACAACTAACGGAAGAAGGTTGTATTTTTCCATTGGTCCAGATGTGCAGCCAGTTGTGAAATGTTGGAAATATAGTCTCTGTCAGCAAATTACATTTCCAACATATCAGCTGAAGGATTGTTCTGAACGGACTGATGGGAAACACTTCAACACCATGGGAGTGGGCACGTGAGCAATAGGTCAGAAGGTGAGAGCATTCAGGGAGAACTCACACACTGTATGAGAGAGAGACCTCTCCTGTGGAAATGTGCTCTCTGCTGTGGGACTGTGTTCTCTGCTGTGAAACTGTGCTCTCTGCTGTGGTACTGTGTTCTCTGCCGTGAACTGTGCGCTCTGCTGAGAAACTGCGATCTCTCCAGTGGAAATGTACTCTCTGCTGTGAAACTGCTCTCTGCTGAGGAAACGTGGACCAGATGTGATGCAGCTGAGGATGCTGAGTGATGTAACGTGGACATGGTGAAGTTACTGGCCAGAAATTTCCGAATTCTATTTTTGTTTTTAATGGACAGCTACAATCCACGTGTTTATTCCAGGACACAACAATGAATAAAAATGAATCAGTGCTGAGCAGATTCTGACATCCCACACCTCCAGTTTGTTCTTATTGAGAACCCCGTCCTCGATGGAAGCTTTTGCTCTCCGGATCACACCACGCCACCTGGCAATACAGCAGCGATACCTCCAAGATCTGATCTGTAACAGAATCACAGAACAATAGTGTCCCCTTGTGACTGAGGGGCACAGGTGCTCCTTATCCGCCCTGTCTATACCTATCATAATCTTGTACACCTCGATGAGATCACCCCTCAGTCATCTCTGTTCCTGCGTGAGAGAGAAAACAAGTCTATCCAACCTCTCTTCATATCCTAAATGTTCCATCCCAAGCAACATCCTGCTGAATCACCTCTGCACCCCATCCAGTGCAGTCACATATTTCCTATAATGTGGTGACCAGAATTGCACACGGTACTCCAGCTGTGACCTCCCCAACATTCTATACAACTCCACCATGACCTCTCTGCTTTTGTAATCCATGCCCCGATTGATAAAGACAAATATCTCAAATGTCTTTTCCACCACCCTATTAACCTGCCCTTCTGCCTTCAGAGATCTCTGGACAAACACTCCAAGATCCCTTTGTTCCTCAGGACTTCCCAGTGTCAGGCCATTAACATTAATCCTATAATAATAATATAATATTCTTTATTGTCACAAATAGGATTATATTAACACTCCAATGAAGTTACTGCGAAAACCACCTACCAAATGATCACATCTAATTTTTCAGCGTTAAATTCCATCAGCCACTTTTCTGCCCATTTGACCATCCCGTATGTATCTTCCTGTAACTCAAGACACTCAACCGAACTGTGAGCTTGAAACTCAGTGAAAGGATTTCACCCTCCTCTCGGAATCTGATCACCACCTCAATCCCAACATTCAGCTTGGGTGGGCAGACAAGACAACGTCCTTCCCGCAGCTCTCCCAGCACAGACTGGATAATATCCCAAACTCGTATCCTGGTATTGTCACATTGCTCCACCACCTTGTTCTCTTCACAAAACGCCAAGAATCTCAGACCAATTCTTCAGACCTTTGATTCTCTCTTCAACCAACATCTTGTCCCTGATTAAGTCCATCCTGGGAAGAGGGGCTCGGTATTCTGAGTTTCTCTGCAGGCATCCGGTTGCTGCTGATGGACCAAACGAGGCCTCACGCCTGAAAGAAAGCCTCTCTCACAGCCCTGTGAGCATGTCTCCATTCGAAGGTGTAGTCAATACCTGCAGAGTAGATAACAATGGAGAGAAGTGTGAGCAATTTCAGCGTCACAATTCTCTGGACATAGAATTCAAAATATAATATTACTGAAAATACTGAACTGATCCTCTGGGAGCAGGACTCAAGTCAAAGGGAAAAATCCAGTGGGTTTCTAGTGGAAAGATTTAACAACTGGATGATGGCAGCTAAAATCAGTACTTGCGTGCAATCTCTGTAGATATTCTACTGAATTTAAACCTGCAAAAGGCATATTTTCCGACTAGAAATCCAACACATTTCCCCCTGTTGTGGAGGAAGTTCTCAATCGCACAGGTGGTCAAACGGAATAAGGCTGGGCTGGGATTTGAGTCCAGATTTTTCTTTGGGGAACAGACACTTTACCGGACGAAGCTACAGAGTCTGAGGATGTTCAGCTAATCACCAGGGCTCTGGCTTTGATTGTCGCTGATTCGGCCAAACATTTACAGTCTAACATTAATTGACCGCGAGAATGGGCGGTGAGGGGATTCTGGAACCGCTGCAAGTCCATATGGTGTATGTACACACACAGTGCTGTTAGGGAGGGGTTCCAGGTTTGGATGGTGCCTCGCGGAGGAAAAGTCAATTTCAGGAGTGCGATTCGAGCCCTGACCTCCAGAAGAGACTGCGACCTGCGCTCGGCCATCCTGACGTATTTGAAAGGTTAGGTGCGTTTGGGCCGAAATCTGGTGCTCTTTCCGAGGGTCGGTACCGGTTCCATGGGCCGAATGGCCTCCTTCTGCACTGGAGGCATTCTCTGATTACTGAAATAGGGTGAAAATGGCAGCATCAGGACACAGGACGAGTTAAGGTCTCAGGTCAGAGTAAGTGTCCTGTGTAATGACACATAGAATGTACATTTATTGTGGACTGGTGCCGTCTCCTGGCTGAACGGGAGCCGTGCGACACGAACACTTTCATTCAGGAGCATTTTAAATTGGAGTGAAATAACTTACGCAAAGTAAGTACTTGATAAGAAACAGTTAATCAAACTGATCTAAAGAACCAACAGGACACGTCTCCAGTCAGTGAGCGATGGTGGTATAGTGGTGAGCATAGCTGCCTTCCAAGCAGTTGACCCGGGTTCGATTCCCGGCCATCGCAATAATAAATTATTATTTATTATTTATCCTACCTTACATCTCCTATTACAGTGGATCACCACAACCCCATGAGGGGACCAAACAGAGACACAACAGACACGTCACAGACGAGGATGGGATTTGAAGCCACGTGTACAGAGCACAATGGATTATTGTGCATCCCTTTAACCACGTGGTACAGCTGCTTTACTTCAGGGCCCTTTAATATCCCTCAATCGAACTTCTTTGCGTTTCTTTCGCACAGTTGGGTATAAATAAAACATAAATCTATGAGGAGAAACCCGCAATGGTCCGCACTTGGGCTTGTGGCGCAACGGTAGCGCGTCTGACTCCAGATCAGAAGGTTGCGTGTTCAAATCACGTCAGGCTCAGGAGGATTTTCTGCCGCTGGTTCCAGGAATTTCTCTCTGTGGGAATGTTCCCGAAACGACTCCGTTCAAAACCACAATGCTGGTAAATGTTTGCGGATATTTCAGATTGACCCGCTCAGTTTATATTTTTGAGCAGTTTAATCAAACATGCGGAGACTCGGATAGCTCAGTCAGTAGAGCATGGGACTCTACCTCCCAGTTGGCCGCGTCCATATTATTATCTGAGAATATTGAACCAACTGTGCTAACCATTGTGCTACTGGGCTGTCCAAACAGTTGGTTCAATCTCACTGCTCGTGGATGACACCAGAACAACTGGGCAGTTAAAAACAAGGATGTCGCTCTTTTTCGGACGGAGATGAGGAAATCTCTCCCTCTCAGAGAGTTGCGCGACTTTGGAACTCTGCCTCAGAAGGCCGCGGAAGCGGGACATTGATTATGTTTAAGGCGGAGATGGGGAAATTCTTGTTCAGCAAATAAATCAAAGGTTTATCGGGGTTGCATACAACCATTGCATTCAGCCAGTTACCTGGGTGCACAAGCGTGCGGTTTTTTAAAAATGTCGTTTTCATTTCTTTACTTGTTCTCCACTGATATATTCGCTGCAATGACTTCTCTGGGCACAAAGCACGGTAGCACAAGTGGCTAGCACTGTGGCTTCACAGTGCCAGGGTACCAGGTTCGATTCACTGCCTGTGCGGAGTCTGCACCTTCTGCCCGTGTCTGCGTGGGTTTCCTCCGGGTGCTCCGGATTCCTCCCACAGTGCAAAGACGTGCATTATGTGGATTGGATAAATTGCCCTTAGTGCCCATACGGGACCAGTCTTTATAAATAGAAGCGTCATTCCGGCCCTGGGTCACTGCCCGCCTGGAATTTGCTAATTCTTCCCATGTGTGCGTGGGTTTCACCCCCGCAACCCAAAGATGTGCAAGGTACGTGGATTGGCCACGCTAAATTGGCCCTTAATTGGAGAAAAAAAATAATTGGGTGCTCTAAATTTATACAGAACTAAATAAATAAATAGAAACGCCGAGCACAAAGGCAAGGCCGCTCTGGAGATTCTTCATAAAATGCTGCAACAGAAATAGACAATGTTGGATAACTCGGCTGGTCTGGCAGCATCTGTGGAGAGAGAAACAGAGTTACAGTTTCCAGTCCAGTCTGACCATGCTTCCCATTCTCTGTTTCCCGCTCCACAGATGCTGCCAGGTCTGCTGAGATTTACCAGCTCTGGGCGACTGACATGGACACGGTGGGCGGAATGGCGCACCCTGTGCTGGAACCATTCTATGATTCTATAATTCTAATCTGTTCTCGTAATTGAAACCTTCTATGTCTGTATCATTCTGGTGAATCTGCATTGCCGCCGCTACATTAAGGTTCTGAATACATTTTTGGACTCCCCTCATTCCCTCCTCCAGCAGATTTTTGCCGGGCAAATATCCTGATTCCCTAAACTCCTCATTCTCTCGAACAATGAAATGTCGCTTGGCTTTGACACTACCCAATAGACAGAGTGGTTCCGACCTCACTATCCGATCAATGCATCTCAATCGGAACAAGACTGAATTTTAATTCTCGCGCTTCCAACACAACTCGATGCAATCCGGCCTCACAACTTGGACTGGATTGTCACATCAGTGATTGCAGATACTTTGGAAAAATGAGTCCCACTGAGAGAAAGCAGGATGGAAAATCGACAATGATGGGTTTCGAACCAACGCACGGAGAGCTCAATGGATTAGCAGTCTGTCTCCTTAACCACTCGGCCACCTCATCCCGCAAGGGCGTTGGCTAAATCAAAGGTTTATCAGGTACAAATAGCCATTGTATTCAGCCAGCTGCGCGGATGCACAAGCGTGCGTCTGTTTTTACTTGAGGAGAAATTCAGAATCCCACACCCTGATCAAACGACCTTTAAATACCCTGTCCGTTTCTTCACGTGTTCTGCACTGATATATTCGCTGCAATAACTTCCAGGGAGCTGAAACCTCCTCCCTATTTCAGTCAATGACACCATCCGGGCTCGTCCGCATTTTTGAACCCGGGACCTCTGGCATTTTATCGCAGCTGAGAATCAATGTCAATGTCAGGAGTGGGATTGAACCCTCGTCTCCATAGGAGACTGACACCTGATGTATCCGAACGGTTCGGAGATGATTGGGCCGTGTTGGGGTGCTCTTTCCGAGGGTCAGTGCAGACTGGATGGGCCGAATGGTCTCCTTCTGCACTGGAGGGATTCTATGATTACTTAAGCAGGGTGCAAACGGCAGCATCAGGACACAAGGACAAGGTAAGGTCTCAGGCCAGAGCAAGAGTCCCATGTAATGACACACAGAACATCAGAAATAAATACTTTTATTGTGGACTGGTGCCATCTCCTGGCTGACGGGGAGCCGTGCGACACGGATACTTTCATTCAGGAGCATTTTAAATTGGAGTGAAATAACATAAACATAGTAAGACGTTGTTTACGAAACTATTTATCAAACTAATGCAAAGCATCAAAAGGACTCAACATTCGGCAGTAAGTGATGGGGGGATACAGGTGAGCATCGATGCCTTCCAAGCAGTTGATCCGGGTACGGTTCCCGGCCATCGCAATAATAATTTGATTGGAGGCGTTTGCGTGATTCCGTGTGTTTCGAGCTGAGGAAGAGAGTTGGAGACAGCGAGGTGGCTGGAGGCAGGAATCTTCGCTTGTTCTAAATAGTCTGGTTGGATTGTTCACATCCGTCCGAGTGGCGAAACTGTGATCTCGGTTTCTATAGTGGTTTATTATTGGATATTGTTATATATGCTTATTACCCCTCTGTGGGGTATTCCTGGAAGTTATTATATAAACTTTTCACGTTCTCGCTGTTAAAGGATTTGAAAACACTGAAAAACTCCCGGTTCGATCTTTACCAAATGACATGACTGTGTTAATAAAACATAACTCATTCCAGTCAGTGGAGATGTGATATTGGCACCAATAATACTCACACACCACAGCAGATGTTGTCTGTTTTCCTCAGTGAGAGTGAATTGAAGAGCTTCCCTATTTTGTTACTTTGAGCTTCACAGTGATGTAATGCTGTCTGCTTCATTCCTGGCGCAAATGTCCGGATCACACTGGATGCAACACTTTGATACAAATCTACTGAAAAGAAAAGGCGGATGTGCCGCAGGTTGATAGCGTCATTTTTAATTTTGGGGTGACTGAGAATATCAATAGCAGAGGATGGTTTCGAT
Organism: Scyliorhinus torazame; assembly: GCF_047496885.1. NCBI lineage: Eukaryota > Metazoa > Chordata > Chondrichthyes > Carcharhiniformes > Scyliorhinidae > Scyliorhinus > Scyliorhinus torazame. The sequence goes on from NC_092730.1 coordinate 37,900,067, forward strand.
CCATCGACCTCTGGGCCCAGCACGCTTCCGCTGCGCCACTCTGCTTTTCAAATCTGCCGTGGTCGCAATTGCTGTTCTGCGGCAGCCACATAACTATTTTTTTCTTAAACGAGAACCACGTGTTGTGAAGCTCACCTTGGCTGGACAATAACACGGAACATCAGCACGGCTGTGACAGACAGAGAATGACACACAGCAAAGCAGGAAGAGACTATCAGGACACACACACAATGACACACAGAAAAGGTGCCGAGCAAACCAGCAAGATACTGAGATGGAAAAACTGGTTATTTAGCAAAAAGGGATTTTCTGTTCCACAAAGATAGGCAATTAAATGTTTTTCCTGCTGTGTAACTGTGCTCTCTGCTGTGTAACTGAGCTCTCTGCTGTGTAACTGAGCTCTCTGCTGTGTAACTGTGCTCTCTGCTGTCTGCTGTGTAACTGAGCTTTCTGCTGTGTAACTGAGCTCTCTGCTGTGTAACTGAGCTCTCTGCTGTTTAACTGTTCTCTCTGCTGTGTAACTGTTCTCTCTGTTGGAACCGTGACTCTGCCGGGGACAGATCTTCACTGTGGTTGTGCTAATCATTCCCTGTTGTGTAAATGTGTTCCCAGTTGTGGAAATATGATCCGTCTGCAGCAGAACCTTTCTGCGCCATTACTGAGATGAAATTTCAATTCCAGATTAATTAAATCTTGTCACGAAAGATTAGTTCAAGCCTCTGGATTCCCAGTCCAGGAACATAACCTTGTGTTCCTGTTATCAAATCAGTTCGTTCAGCTCACCACTCTCAGATTGCAATATGGAAGCGCCCAACGTGGGTCTGGAACCCACGACCCTGGGATTAAGAGTCCAATGCATGAGGGCAGCACGGTACCATTGTGGATAGCACAATTGCTTCACAGCTCCAGGGTCCCAGGTTCGATTCCGGCTTGAGTCACTGTCTGTGCGGAGTCTGCACATCCTCCCCGTGTGTGCGTGGGTTTCGTCCGGGTGCTCCGGTTTCCTCCCACAGTCCAAAGATGTGCAGGTTAGGTGGATTGGCCATGGTAAATTGCCCTTAGTCTCCAAAATTGCCCTTAGTGTTGGGTGGGGTTACTGGGTTATGGGAATAGGGTGGAGGTGTTGACCTTGGGTAGGGTGCTCTTTCCAAGAGCCGGTACAGACTCGATGCAATTCTATGATAATCTATGATGCTCTACCGACTAAACTAGCCGGGCTGATGTCCAAAATACCATTAACCCTCTTCCTGAGGATATTGATATTAGAATTTACTAAGTAGCGAACTTTGTGTCAAACCGTTGACTAAAAATCGATTAATTCTTCAGTCACAGTCGTTGGGAGCAGGGCTCGAACCTGCTGGGGAAGTCCAACACCTTAACCACTCGACCATCGCAGCCCGGTTCAATAGGTCATTCATTAAACATTATAAAACCGGCCTGGAATCACTCCAGGAAGTTCTTGCATTCCTGCAATGAACGGTGCCCCGGTGTTTATGTGAGGAGCGGTTGAATCTACCTTAAAATGACCAATGGATTTGGAGAGAAGCCTTGAGAGACTCGAAAATCCCAGTTCCCGAAACGCACAATTTCACTGATTCAATTGTTTGCGGAAGAAAAACAGTTACATTGGAAATATCCTCGAAGTTCGTTTTTGCTTTACATGGAACAGCACCGAACGTCCCAGTCTCGATCCAAATTAAAGCATGAGTGGGGTGCAGGATTGGAGGGTCGGTGCAGAGTCGATGGGCCGAATGGCCTCCTTCTGCATTGTACTGGTTTCTCGGGAAACAGAGAGAATCACAGTATTTATTCACATGCGATAAACATCGGCTCGTATGTCCCATGCGGTGGTCGCGTGGCCTAATGGCTAAGGCGTCTGATTTCGGTGAACATAATGAAGATATCAGAAGATTGGAAGCTCGAGTCCCACCGCGATCGTTTGATATCGAAATCCGGTGGAGCTTGCTGTCAGCCGAGTTTTCCTTTCTCCGCTCAAAGTTTCACCTTCCCATCCAAACGTTGCAGGGCTCTGTTTGGAATATAATTTTTGGGAACATTGTTCATTCAATTCGCTCTCATCCTAGTATTTTGTTTATCCCCTGATGAATCCACAGTACCTGTTTGACTTGGATAAAATATAGAATAAAATATTATGTATCAAACGGTTCAATAGAATTCTGTGGAGGAAATTCTAATATCATCAGGAAGACAGACAGAGTCAAAGAGTAGTGGATGTTGGCAGCATGGAAACAGCCCTTCGTCCCAGCTTGTCAATGCCGCCCAGTTTCTATCACTAAGCTAGTCCCACTTGCCCGCATTTGGCCCATATCCATCTACACCCACCCTGCCCATGTAACTGTCGAACTGATTTTTAAAATCAAAATGATACCCGCCACTACCACTGCCTCTGGCAGCCCGTTCAGATGCTCCTCATTACCTTATTTATGTTCCTCATTATTTCATAGACCTCTATGACATCACCCATAAGCCTCCGACGCTCCAGGAAAAAAAAGTCCCAGCCTATCCAGCCTCTACTTTTCACTCACACCATCAAGTCCTGGTACCATCCTTGTAAATCACTTCTGCACCCTTTCTAGTTTAACAATATCCTTCCGAAAATAGGGTGACCAGAATTGAACACAGTATTTCCCGTGTGGTCTTACCAGCATGTCTTGTACAACTCTTGGATTCAATATTTTGACCTTAAAACCTAGCATGCTGAATGCCTTCTTCACCACCCTGTCCACCTGCGACACCACCTTCAAGGATGTGTGAACCTGTTCTCCTCGATCTGTTTGTTCTGTAATTCTCCCCAACTCCATACCATTAACTGAGTAGGTCAATCACTGATTTGAGCTACCAAAATGCCTCACCTCACATTTATCCAAATTAAACTCCATCTGCCATTCATCGGCCCACTGGCCCAAGATGTTTAATAATGAGCCGAATCAACTGTTGTTCAGAGGGATGAAATATTATGTCACTGGATTGGGAATCCAGAGGCCTGAACTAATCTTTGGGACAGGGAATAATTCCCACCATTCAAATTCACAGATTTAATAGCTTTTCAGGGGGGTTGACAGGGTGGATGCTGAGAGGTTGTTTCTCCACGTGGGAGAGTCTGGGACCTGAGGGATTAATCTCAGGGTAAGGGACCGCCCAGTTAAGCCAGAAATGATGAGTAATTTCTTCTCTAAGGAGATAGTGTATCTGTGGAAATATCGTTTCTAAGCGAATAGGATTGTCGAGGGTGGGTCAGTTAATATGTTCAAGATTTAATCAGTAAAGAAAACAAGGATTATGGGGATGTGGCGGGAAAGTGGATTTGAGGATTATATCAGATCAGTCATAATCTCTTTGAATGGTGGAGCAGACACGATTGGCCGAATGGCCTACTTCTGCTCCTCCGTCTTACAGTGTAATGAGATCCTCTGATGAACTTGTTTTCACGGCTGGGCGGCCGGTTCCGGAAAGACAAAATCTGCCAGCAGTGCCCCAGATGAAGCTGGCGTCTGTTTTGGAGCATCTGAGGCCGCAAGTTTTCATGGTGCCAAACTCCTGCCCAAAACTGGTGTCGTGATTTAAATCGATTATCAGACAAAGGATGAGGAATATCGGTATAGAGATTGGTGCAAGAAGATTCACTCCTCAGGCCTGTTGAACTCCGAATCTAAACTCCATCCTAGTTCCGGATACACTGAATGAATCATCAGGGCACCCTCAATAAGTGGCCCAACGCGGAGACGCAGGAAATGGATCATCGACGAGGATGGATTCAGACCCGCAGATGCAAAGCACAATGGATTAGCAGCGCATCGCCATCACCTCTCGGCCAACTCGCCACAGGACCTGACTTCACCAAACACCTCATGGATGTTTAATATCCACAATAACTAACGGAAGAAGGTCGTCTTTGTGCATTGATCCAGATGTGCAGCCAGATGTGAAATGTTGGAAATGTTGTTTCTGTCAGCAAATTACATTTCCATCATATCAGCTGAAGGATTGTTCTGAATGGACTGATGGGAAACACTTCAACACCATGTTAAACATGTTTCTACACATTGTAAATAAAACACCGCGGAAAGACTGAAAGATACTAACATTTGATCGCATCATGATGAAGATCAGTCAGACGCCTTAAACATCCCGTCAATGTCGGAGTTCTGACGATTCTAATTTGTTATCCAGAGAACCCCTGCAGGACATTCGGCCTCTTGAGTCTGCACCGAACTTCCGAAAGAAATCGGAGGCACCCGGAGGAAACCTACGCAGACACCGGATGAACGCGCAGACGCCGCACAGACAGCTCCCGGAGCTGTGAAACAACTGTGCTAACCACTGTGCTACCGTGCTGCCTACAGTGCAGGTAGGTTTCGAATCTGTGCGGGGGAACCCCATTTGATTGCAAGTACCAAGCCACAGCCACTCCGCTAACTGAACCACGTTTAACAAGACACTCATTGACAATTTATGCGATATAAACCCAACCTGGAATCACTCCAGGAAGTTATTGCTTTCATGCGATGACGGGTCTCCCAGTCTGTCTGTGAGAAGGGATAGAATATCCATGGAAAAAGACCATTGGATTTGGAGTCTGTCATAATATCCACTCATGTATATAATGAGATGCAGACAGTCAGTGATGGACACACAGGATGACCAGTAAGCACAACACAGTGCAGCCAATCACCAAACAGGACACTACCACTATAAAGCCAGAGGCCACTAGGTTTCCCGCTCTCTCTGGACCCAGCCACTGAGACAGTCAGAGTCCACGAGCTAGCAAGTGCAAACACCATGCGGTAGCTAGTAAGTCTGATCAGGCTACTACAAGGTCTCCAGTCAGTTCAGTATAATGTCGACCCACAGCTGAATATGTGTATCAGTTCTATCGTTGAATAAAACAGTGTTGGATTTTCTCCAGTGTTCGACGTCTGTTTTTAGCTCCCCTGCATCGAGTGCAGTCCACATTGAGCCTACCTGCCTAACACATCATGGTACCAGAGTGATACTGATCTTGACGGACCTACCTCGAGTGAATCAGCATTGACCAGGAAGCAGCCATCCGGTGAAATGGAAAACACCAGCCTCCTCCGCAGCTCCGCATCTCCGGCAACCTTGGCGCCAATTGGAAAATCTTCAAGCAAAAGTTCCTCCTGTACATCGAGGCCTCCGACCTCGAAGCAGCATCGGATGCCAGGAAGATCACATTATTTCTCTCCACCGTGGGGGACCATGCCATCCACATCTACAACTCCCTTACGTTCGCTGCCGGCGAAGACAAAACAAAATTCAAAACAGTCCTGCTGAAGTTTGACAGCCACTGCGACACTGAGGTGAATGAGAGCTTTGAATTGTACTTTTTCCAGCAGAGGCTTCAGAGTAAGAATTAACCTTTTCAGTCCTTCGTGACCCATCTCCGCATTCTAGCGCAGTCATGAAACTATGACTCGACGGCAGATTCCATGATCCGGGTACAGATCGTTTTCGGGGTCCACTCTGACTCCCTTCGGCAGCAGCTCCTGAAAGTCAAACAGTTGACCCTCTCAGTTGCTATCGAGACATGCGTTATCCATGAGCATGCTAAGAATCGTTACTCCCACATAAGGCGGCAGAAACTGCAAAACTGGCCTCCCACGAGGTGGAACGGGTGCAGGCCATTGTTCAAATGCAGGGCCTGAGCATCGAGGAGAGTGGTCGCTTTGTGCACTTTTCCCGGGTCCCTGCACATGTGCGCCATGACCGAGTGGACAATGAGGCCGAAAACACGACTGCACAGGTGCGTACGACGACTGACCGCACTGCGCATGCACGATGGCGCACGGAATGCCCTGTCGTCGGCGTCATGACATCTCCGAATTGTGGCTCCACCCACTTAAAGCGGAAATGTCCGGCAAAATGATGCCAGTGTCTACAGTGTGGCAAGCTTGGCCACTATGCAGCCCTTTGCAGATCTGCTCCACCGCTCAGCAGCCAGCGATCCCAGCTGCGGCGCCGAAGTGTCCGCTCAATACAACAAGGCATGCCAGATTCCGAACCCGACAGCCCAACAGACCCTGATGCTGAGTGCGTCAGGTCCCCATACCGGGTGGGCATCATAACTACACATGCGCTGCCTTCCACCACAACGCGAAACGCCTCTCGATCCTCAGTGTGAATCGACGAGTGGTGTGCTGTCCACACAATTAATGAAATGAAAACGAAATGAAATGAAATGAGACAAGGCTTGCATCCGATTCAAACTTCACACCGGCGCATCAGCGAACCTCATCTCAAAATCCGGCCTCGACACCATGCGCGCCAGACCAAGCATTCTTCCACCGGCCTGCCAGTTCCATGACTACAATGGCAATGCCATAGCTGCCAGTGGTTCCTGTCAACTAGGGGTAACCAACAAGGCGATCAAGGCAACACTGTGGTTTGAAATCGTCGGGCCTGACAGAGCGTCCCTGCTCGGTGCTCGAGCTCCTGAACCTGGTTCAGCGAGTCCACGCCACGTCATCATCACCGGCGACGGCCTCGCCAGCAAGTTGCAAGCCTATTTATATTCTCACTCACACCAAACGGAAACAAGTCGCTATTTGTCAGCAGCACACCTGCCTTCTTCTTTATTAGTAGCAAAGTTTTGCTTTCTGTCTGATCCGCTACTTGTTTTTCAGCTAACCACAGTACAGTCTGTGAACTTGTCTGTGAATGCAGCACCGGAAGCAACTGTGGAAAGAGATTGCAGTTTCCAGAGTGCAACTCTGCAATTTGATACATCACGTCGTTCAGATTTTACTTTCAATACCTTCGTCTGAGGAACAGGTCGAGCGGGAAATCGGACCTTGTTGATTAGAGCAAACTGATCAATGCAGCAATGAGAAGCTCCTTAAACACCAGCGGTTTGGACAAGGATGGCACTCAGATACAGGACTCTGGCTGGGGTTCAAAAGTAGGAAAAGCATATCTTGTTTGAAATGAAATAACGATGAAAATAGACTTTAAGTCGATTTGTGCACGGATCTTAGCTTTCGCGATAACGCATTAGGGTGACCGAGCGGTCTAAGGCGCTGCGTTCAGATCGCAGTCTCTTCTTGAGGCGTGGGTTCGAATCCCACTCCTGATATTGCCTTTTCCTCCACGAAGTTAAATTTCTCCAGCAAGATGTTCAACCTCAGGAAGATCCAATACCTCCCTTTCAATGGAAAAGCGTTGGTCTCAGGACATGAGATTCCTGCTTAAATATGCACAGCAAGACCCCACCGGCAAAAGCCCAGTTCATGACTCGATAATCTGCTTCATTGACTCTGGTTGAGGAATTAATATTGATCCCAAGAGAAGGGTAAAATTCGTTTTCTCATGTAAATAGTCTGGCAGGTTGGATTGTTCACATCCGTCCAAGAGGGGAAGTTGGGGACTCGGTTTCTATTGTGATTCATTGCTCGATAAAGCTTTATTTCCTTATTGGCCCCCTGTGAGTTATTACTGGATATCGTTATATATCTATATTTCCCCTCTGTGGGGTACTGCTGGATAACGTTTCCCGAGCAGCTTTGACTAAGGGTCACCTGGACACGAAACATTAGCTCATTTCTCTCTCTCCAGATGCTCTCAGATCTGCTGAGACCTTAAAGCATTTTCGCTGTGATTCCCTATGTGTGAGCTTTACAATGTTGTAATGTGTCATGCTGTCTCCTTCATTCTTGGGACTAATGTCGGGATGAGACTGCAAGAAAGTTTCTGATAGCTATTTGCTGCAAAGCAAACAGGAACGCCTGTTATGTTTACTTTTGGTGTGAGGGAGAATGCAAATAGCAGAGAATACCCTCGATTCCTCGACCTCGGGCTAATAGCCCAGCACGCTTCCGCTGCGGCACTCTGTTCCTTAAACCAGGAGCTACAACATTACTGCCCTGCGGTCGCCACAAAAATATTCACTTCCTCATTTTTTTCTTTCAACAAGAACACACGTTTGAGCACACTGATTCTGGTCAGCATTGTTCAGATACTTTACTTTCGTGCTAAATGGTTGTTCTGTGGAAGGTGATGTGATTTCTTCTGTGACGTTGTTCTGATGGGAAAGTGTGGAGTGACTGGAATCACCTTTATAAAATGAAGTTCGGGACGGCAGTTTCATCTCTCTGGGAACATTGATCACGCTGTTACAGACTTCCTCAAACTTTGCCTCAAGTCCGACCACAAAAATAATGAGTTATGAGCAGAGTGGCGCAGCGGAAGCGTGCTGGGCCCATAACCCAGAGGTCGATGGATCGAAACCATCCTCTGCTATTCGTATTCTCACTCACACCAAACGGAAACGAGTTGCTATTTGTCAGCAGCACATCTGCCTTTTTCTTTATCAGTACCAATGTTTTGCTTTCAGTCTGATCCACTCTTTGACACCTGTTCTTCAGCTAACCACAGTACAGTCGAGGTGACTAAGTTGACTTCTCCCAGAACTCTCTTCTGCCGCCACTACTGGATGAACGTCCACCTGATTGGACACTGGAGGGGTTCTTCGCCGACTTGTCTGTGAAAGCAGCACCGGAAGCAGCTGTGGAAAGAGATTGCAGTTTCCGGAATGCAACTCTCCAATTGGATACTTCACGTCCTCAGATCTTAGACTTTCAATACCTTCGTCTGAAGAACAGGGAGAGCGGGAAATCGGACCTTGTTGATTAGAGCAAACTGATCAATGCAGCAATGAGAAGCTCCTTAACCACCAGCGGTTTGGCCAAGAATGGCACTCAGATACAGGACTCTGGCTCGGGTTCTAAAGTAGGAAAAACATATCTTGTTTGAAATGAAACAAAGATGAAGACAGACTTTAAGTCGATTTGTGCACGGATCTTAGTTTCGGCGTTAGCGCATCGGGATGGCCGAGCGGTTTAAGGCGCTGCGTTTAGGTCGCAGTCTCTTCTGGAGGCGATGGTTCGATTCCCACTCCTGATGTTGCCTTTTCCTCCACGAGGTTAAATTTCTCCAGCAAGATGTTCAACCTCAGGAAGATCCAATACCTCCCTTTCAATGGAAAAGCGTTGGTCTCAGGACATGAGATTTCTGCTTAAATATGCACAGCAAGACCCCACCGGCAAAAGCCCAGTTCATGACTCGATAATCTGCTTCAGTGACTCTGGTTGAGGAATTAATATTGATCCCAAGAGAAGGGTAAAATTCGTCTTCTCGTGTAAATAGTCTGGCAGGTTGGATTGTTCACATCTGTCAAAGAGGGGAAGTTGGGGACTCGGTTTCTATTGTGATTCATTGCTCGATAAAGCTTTATTTCCTTATTGGCCCCCTGTGAGTTAGTACTGGATATCGTTATATATCTATATTGTTCCTCTGTGGGGTACTACTGGATAACGTTTCCCGTGCAGTTTTGACTAAGGGTCACCTGGACACGAAACGTGAGCTCATTTCTCTCTCTCCAGATGCTGTCAGATCTGCTGAGACTTTGAAGCATTTTCTCTGTGGTTCCCTATGTGTGAGCATTACAATGTTGTAATGTGTCATGCTGTCTCATTCATTCTTGGGACTAATGTCGGGATGAGACTGCAAGAAGGATTTTGATCGGTATTTGCTGCAAAGCAAACAGGAACGCCTGTTATGTTTACTTTTGGTGTGAGGGAGAATGCAAATAGCAGAGAATACCCTCGATTCCTCGACGTCGGGCTAGTAGCCCAGCACGCTTCCGCTGCGGCACTCTGTTCCTTAAACCAGAAGCTACAACATTACTGCCCTGCGGTAGCCACACAACGATTCACTTCCTCATTTTTTTCTTTCAACAAGAACACACGTTTGAGCACACTGATTCTGGTCAGCATAGTTCAGATACTTTACTTTCGTGCTGAATGGCTGTTCTGTGATGGTGACGTGATTTCTTCTGTGACGTTGTTCTGATGGGAAAGTGGGGAGTGACTGGAATCATCTTCATAAAATGAAGTTCGGGGCGGTAGATTCGCCACTCTGGGAACATTGATCACGCTATTACAGATGTCCTCAAACTTTGCCTCAAGTCCGACCACGAAAATAACGAGCTATGAGTAGAGTGGTGCAGCGGAAGCGTGCTGGGCCCATAACCCAGAGGTCGATGGATCGAAACCATCTTCTGCTATTCGTACTCTCACTCACACCAAACGGAAACGAGTTGCTATTTGTCAGCAGCACATCTGCCTTTTTCTTTATTGGTACCAATGTCTTGCTTTCAGTCTGATCCACTCTTTGACACCTGTTCTTCAGCTAACCACAGTACAGTCGAGGTGACTAAGTTGCCTTCTCCCAGAACACTCTTCTACCGCCACTACTGGATGAACGTTCACCTGATTGGACACTGGAGGGGTTCTTCGGCTCCTTGTCTGTGAAAGCAGCACCGGAAGCAGCTGTGGAGAGAGATTGCAGTTTCCAGAATGCAACTCTCCAATTGGATACTTCACGTCGCTCAGATTTTAGACTTTCAATACCTTCGTCTGAGAAACAGGTAGAGCGGGAAATCGGACCTTGTTAATTAGAGCAAACTGATCAATGCAGCAATGAGAAGCTCCTTAACCACCAGCGGTTTGGCCAAGAATGGCACTCAGATATAGGACTCTAGCTCGGGTTCTAAAGTAGGAAAAGCATATCTTCTTTGAAATGAAATAAAGATGAAGACAGACTTTAAGTCGATTTGTGCACGGATCTTAGTTTCTGTGTTAACGCATCAGGATGGCTGAGCGGTCTAAGGCGCTGCGTTCAGGTCGCAGTCTTTTCTGTAGGCGTGGGTTCGAGTCCCACTCCTCATGTTGCCTTTTCCTCCACGAGGTTAAATTTTTCCAGCAAGATGTTTAACCTCAGGAAGATCCAATACCTCCCTTTCAATGGAAAAGCGTTGGTCTCAGGACATGAGATTCCTGCTTAAATATGCACAGCAAGACCACACCGGCAAAGGCCCAGTTCATGACTCGATAATCTGCTTCCGTGACTCTGGTTGAGGAATTAATTTTGATCTCAAGATAAGGGTAAAATTCGTCTTCTCATGTAAATAGTCTGGCAGGTTGGATTGTTCACATCCGTCCAAGAGGGGAAGTTGGGGACTCGGTTTCTATTGTGATTCATTGCTCGAGAAAGCTTTTTTCCTTATTGCCCCCGTGTGAGTTATTACTGTATATCGTTATATATCTATATTGCCCCTCTGTGGGGTACTACTGGACAACGTTTCCCGTGCAGTTTTGACTCAGGGTCACCTGGACACGAAACGTGAGCTCATTTCTCTCTCTCCAGAAGCTGTCAGATCTGTTGAGACTTTAAAGCATTTTCTCTGTGGTTCCCTATGTGTGAGCATTACAATGTTGTAATGTGTCATGCTGTCTCTTTCATTCTTGGGACTAATGTCGGGATGAGACTGCAAGAAAGATTTTGATCGGTATTTGCTGCAAAGCAAACAGGAACGCCTGTTATGTTTACTTTTGGTGTGAGGGAGAATGCAAATAGCAGAGAATACCCTCGATTCCTCGACCTCGGGCTAATAACCCAGCACGCTTCCGCTGCGGCACTCTGTTCCTTAAACCAGGTGCTACAACATTACTGCCCTGCGTTCGCCACACAACTATTCACTTCCTCATTTTTTTCTTTCAAATAGAACACACGTTTGAGCACACTGGGAACACACGTTTGAGCACAAGCGGGATTGTTCTGTCCCTACAACCCAGAGGTCGATGGATCGAAACCATTCTCTGCTATTCGTATTCTCACACGAAACGGAAACAAGTTGCTATTTGTCAACAGCACATCGGCCTTTTTCTTTATTAGTATCAAAGTTTTGCTTTCAGTCTGATCCGCTCTTTCACACCTGTTCTTCAGCTAACCACAGTACAGTCGAGGTCACTAAGTTGATTTCTCCCAGAACACTCTACTGCCGCCTCGACTGGATGAACTTTCACCTGTTTGGACACTGGAGGGGTTATTCGGCTGTGAAAGCAGCACCGGAAGCAGCTGTGGAGAGGGATTCCAGTCGCCAGGATGCATCTCTCCAATTGGATACTTCACGTCGCTCAGATCTTCGTCTCTCAATACCTTCGTGGAACAGGTTATAATGAAAAAATATGTCATTTGAACCATGAATGTGAACCTGGAAAAGACAGAGATTTTAAATGAAAGGGAAAGGTCCCACAAAGGGTTAACAGCCGCAGCTTTTTTGAAATACAGATAGCTTCGCAGCCGTTAAAAAACACAGATATGGACAACTGAACCTGTTTTTAAAGTTAAAAAGACATGCAATCAATTTAAAATCTTAAGTTATATAAACGGGAACAGTATTTCACACTTCCCGAGAAGTGCATTATTTTACTGAGCAATTAAAAAAGGAACAACCAGGATCTTAGGTTTAAATTGGGGGAGAAGGTTAAGCGGGAAACCTTGCTGACGCCACTTAAATATGAGACAACTGCTTTCCAGCTAAGAAACACATGAGGTGGCACGTTTACCCCATAATTTACACATTTTTGACGTTAAAAATCTTTTAGCAAATAATCAGGTCATAGGGTACAGGTCCAAGCCAGATAAGGTTAGAAATATAGGGAGCGACCTGCCGTTGACACCAGCTGACCAGTAGAAGTGCAGAGGCGAACTGCTTCGTTGGACACGAGTTCATATCCAGTATTGAGACTGAGAAAAAACATCACTAAAGACAGATGTCAGAAAAGTTGCTGACGAAGCAACAAATAAATGTATTACCTGCCAAACAAAAGTATTACATGTCAAGCAGAATCAGCTCGTTCAACGACAGGGAGATTGCATTAGCTACAGTCAGCAAGCAACAGCTACATTTCAATAAATGCCATGTAGAAACTAAGGCTGCGCAAAGGGCTATATAATACCTAATAATTCAGCAGCCAGCTCTCATAGCTACCCTCGGTCATGGGAAGGACTGAACACGGAAGCCGAGCAGAACAGCGAATCCATCAGGAAAAAAACAAAAGTTACAGGAGAAAATTGTGAAGGCAGACTTGAAGGTCTAACAACTGACCAGGAAGATGCAAAGAAAAGATTTTATTACTTTTCTGTAAAAACAGTGATTACATCTTTTAATTTGAAATTAAAACTAACTTAAATTGATAACCTGAAAGAGTGTTTATTAGAAAGTTTACTTCACTCTACTTAGAAAAGCCGGACCCGTGAGTGAAGCACCTGAGTGGAAAGTAAACAGAATCTTCTCTGAAGACATGGGTTATGCCGTGGGATAACATGAAACACTGCTTTGACCCGAATTGCGCCCACCTAAGTCTGCATAGGAGTCAGGGAGTGAGAATCCCTGTTCATCATTTAGAATATCTTGACCCTTTTCTGGTACAGGGGGAGTTCTAAGAATAGTGGTGAGGTTTTAACTTCATGGCGCGCAACTTGGAGGCCTAGAATATTAGAAGTTTCTGGGTAAAGCGAGGCTCGAATATTAGAAGTTTCTAGTTAAGCAGGTGGAGGTTTGAATATTAGAAGTTTCTAACCTAAAAGGGAATGGAATATTAGACGTTTCTAGTTCCCAAATAATTGTTAGAATATTAAAAGTTTCTAACCGGAACAAAGGATAGAATATTAGAAGTTTCTAGTCTATGTGTGAGGCGAACTTTACCTGCCGAGTTTAATGCGGAAAGTCATGTGTGATTGACTTTTGGAAGGATATTCTGTGGATCTGGAGGGGGGGGGGGGGGAGGGGGGGGGACATAAAACTCAGTTGGGTGCGAGCGTCAGAAGACTAGAAGATACTGACCCTGAGTAAAAGTCTGCAAGACATCTTAGTAAAGGTACTGGGATTCTTGCATCCATTACTGGTAGAAGGAGGACAAAAATAAATCTTCCTTGGAGTCAAGCAGATTGTGAGGGGAAGCCGAGAGAAATAGGGACGCCGAGAAAACTTTAGAGACCAAGATCAATCGACCTTTAACTAAAACAAGAAGATAGTGCCTCCGTACCCCTGGCTAGGTCCCAGATAGGGTGCATATCCTGAATGTCGGAGTGCACCTGAAAGGGACAACCAGGAACAGATATTTAGAAGTCCAGAAAATGGCAATTAGGGTAATCCTCCTGCTCTGAAACACGGTCAAGAGAGATGAAGCAACGGGGCGAGAGTACGGGGCGAGAGTGGAAGAGATTAAATGAGGCAAAAAAAACTCCTGGATAAGAGAGGCTTATCAGAACGGAGGGGTCTCAATTTTTGTTAGAGTACCTAAAACCCGATGGAATAGACATCCAAGGTCTCGGTGGATAAATGAGTGTGTGTGTGTGTGTGTGTTTAATAAGGATTTGTGAATTTCCCTTTGGTGTTTCAAGTTTTTAAAATGTTGTATTTTGCAAAACCGAGTTTCACATCAATTAGAAGTTATAAACGGAAGGTAGAAATGTGACCAATATTATGAGGTAGTAAATCAGTATGTTCAGAACGAAATTGGTCACAGCATAAACACAAAAAGAGGTTTTACTCGGGAGCAGTCAGAGCTCTGTGCAGGAAAGTACTTTGAAACTAACCCGTTGAAATTGACACGGCACAGCTCCAGCAGGTTCCGAGTGCCCGAAGACTCAAAAGATAGTCAGGAGCAGGAAAAATGATGTTTAGAATGTTAAATACATGATAGAAGGAGCTTTAGGGAATAAAGATATTAGACCAGAAGTTAGATTAGGAGCATTACTTTCAGTATCAGGAAATGCGAATCTGATGGCAGGGAAATATTTAATAAAATTCGATGCAGGAAAAATTGCGATATTAAATACCAATCGATTGCACAGAGGCAGTTTGGGTGAAGCTACCAACTAAAACCAGGTAAAAGGTAAAGAAAAGATCGTTCAGAATTTGGGTGAACATAGAGTTGAATTAGAGAAGCATGGCGTCTGGAGCAAAAAGAATTGTGTCAGAAGTAAAACATCTGACCCAGCTAAATAATAACCAAGGGATTATGATAATCCATAGGCAACCTTTCGGCAGTAACGAAGAAACGCAATCAGCAAGGATTGTATGTGGGATGGTATGATAATGACAAAATGGCATGACTGCAGAGAAAACCTAGCTAACGATGATGTAATTCTGAAAGGATGTGCAGGATTGTGGAGAAGTGACAAACTGATTGTCCCAATTAGTGAGGGAGTATATAGTTTAAAAGATGTTGGGATGACTCGGGGACATAAAATTAGCCTAACAGTGTTCAGAGACTGTATCACCGCAATGGTGCCATGCCAGTAGGCAGACCATACCCCCCAAACCGGTTGGACAAGGAAAAAAGGAATGTTGTACGAAATTAATGATTGACCCGGGCTATGGATTTGGAAAAAATATGAACCAAAACTTCACCGATACAGTGAAGGGAGTTCTGTGGATAAATTGAAAAGCCCAGACAATGGACAGGCTTTAGAGGAAAGGAATGTTTGGTTATGAGTGTCAGGGAATTACTGCACTCACTAGTATTATGTGATGAAGTAGAGTGGGATGACAGTGAACCTGTTAGCAGCATTGATAGGACAGATGATGAAGTTAAAATGTCATGTTCAGAACTTACCTTTCATAAAACTCCTGTCATAATCAGAAATAAAGAAATTGAAGTGAAGGCAGTAGCAATATCCGAAATGTATCAGGGTAAGCTTCAACCAGATTGGACCACTGACCGAGCAAAAGAGGAGGAGTTTGAGATTCTTCGAATCTCACTCAGGGATGCAATGATAGAAGGAGAAGGCTTAACCGGCCTTAATTGTATGATGTACATATATGAGCAAAAACCCAGCCAGCAAAAAAAACAAAAAAAACTTATGGTAGCAAAGGACATCCGGAAGTCCTGGAGAGGGCACTTCTGGAGTATCCGAACAAGAATAGAAGATACAAATGAACAAATAGGGCCCTCTCCAACCTTGGCCTGATCGTTTGATTTTTCAGATGGATAGAATGATACAGACACATTTGTTAGGAAGGAGAAATATGACTACAATCAAGAGGAAAATAAGGATCAGGTTCAAAGAAGAAAATGAAGAAGCTAGGATTAGGAGTAAGCTAGATTGCTTAAAATGGGGGGGCAACAATGTTAATGGGGATTACCGTGATTAGTTTCGGAATATTAGTATTCTAATTGCATTAGGGAAATCAGGTGAAGTAATGGGACATGGAAAAATAGATACCAGCTTCAATCAGATAAAACACAGAATAAAAATAAGAATAAGCAAATGTTTAAATATAACAGAAGAAATCATTAATTTCCAAGACATCCAGGAGATAGGGCTCAACGGCAGTATGTTAGAATCAAGCAACAGTGTCAGTAACAAAATGATCAGTAGAATGTTGGGAGCACTTACAAGCAGCCTGGAATACGTACTAAAATTATCAGATCGGTTAAAGATTTTTAGACAGTATTCGGGAAAACTAATGATACTAACTGGGACCCCGAGAAAGGGCAAGTTAAGATAAGAAATGCGTTGCAAAACAAAACCACAAGTAGGAATAATTTGGGAAACGATTTCATAGACGTGGGCTTAAAAATTAAAGAAACATTTAAAACAGCAATTAAAATTATAGCAAGTCCATTTAAATGGTTTTGGACTATGTTAACCTTTGTTCAAAACAATTGGTACTTGTTTCGATCAATTGCGGGAGGGGTAATTGCCGCAGCAGTGCTGTGGAAATTGGGAAATTTTAAATTATGTCAAAACCTATGTTGCAAATGTTGAAATAAAATTGCTCAACGGAAAGAGAGAAAAATGATACAATTGGTTACATAATTGAGGAACGTAAATGCCAAAGCCAGGAAGAAATCTTTTCGAGTTAGGAATAAACCGAAGTATCAAATGATTACTGAGCAGTGAAACCTTCGGTCACACATCTCTGACAGGACATGTGGCCTGGACACCAGCTGATGGATGATCTGAGTTCTCCACGGGACGTGTACTACATGATGGATTTTTTAAGGGCCGCGACAGACAGCAGCGACTGACGAGGAACCCACACAGTTTACGAGACAATAGTATGAAGACATTTTTGTTTGTTTGAGCTTGATCTTGCGGTGGGAAATTTACAACCAATGTATTAAACGAAGTTCCCTTGAGGCATTATGATAGTTATTAAAAAGAAATGTCGTGCATCTTATTAAGAATTGTTATGTATGTATGAAAAAGAATTTGACATGGCTTGAGATAACAGATGCCAACTGACAAGGAACAAATGCTGGACTTTGGTAGTTAATTTTAGTTAGAGGGAGACTAACAGCACTAAACTACAACAGGCGGCAGATAGCTGGGCAATAGAACAATTGGAACTAGGATAGCATTGGATGCTGTCAAAAGCATGAATTATTCTAAAGAACAAGTGACATCTACAGATACAATTGACATGCTTAGAACTAAACGCAACAGCACAGAATCTGACAGAGTTAATTAGAACTTGAGACAGGAGCACAACTTGTCATACAATAGCGAAAAGCAGCAGGGAATCTCAGTCTGTCTGATGATGACGGAGCTAAAGCTGCTCAACAGTTTGAACAAATTTTGTTTACTCAACAACCACAAAGGGTGAGAGTTTTCTGTAAAATGGAACTGTATTAATACAAAGGGGCTAAACAAGGGTTCACTTAAAGTGTAGTAAGGGTAATCTCGTGGGTAATTTACCAAAGTACCAGCACATATCATATCACGGGGAATATTGATGTTGTTAATACCATGTGTGATTTATATACTCTCATTATTGGTCACAAGTGCTGGCTTATAAAGCACTCTGTTAAGACCAGGAAACGATGTGTTGATATTATATTTTGTCTTTCAAATTGTGATTGCTAAAACATATGTAAAGCTGTAACACACAAACTGTTTGTGTGATTAGTTGCAAAGCAAAGTGTTAAGATAAGGCTTACTTTTGTAACTTTGTACTTGACAACAGGGAGGAATAATGTTTATATGGAAGACGATAAAGTGATGATTCGATGTGAAGAAAGTGGGCTCAATTGAGTTGGACCCCCACCAGTTGGATGTATTAAATGTATTGCTCCTTGTAATAGAAACAGGGTTGTCAACCATTTTTGGTTGGTTATGTGGCGACTGTTATAAGGGCAAATATACGCTTCATGTGTTTCAAGACATGATAACGGAGGACAGGGATCTTGAAGAGACATGGCAGTCAGTTACAATAGCATGTCTATCAAATGTTTCCGGACGTACTTGGTTCAGGGACATGTTAGTTACCCATGAGAGAAAATCAGGGTTGGAAGTGAGTTCAAAGACACCTTTTAAATTGATGAGGCACGGAAGTAAGTGGTTAATACATGATATAGTCGTTTACGATACCAATGAGGAACATAAAGCAATTTCGATTCAACAGGAATGGGACACTCGACTGCCAGTGACAGATAAACAACCTTTTTGGTTACTGATGTATTGAGTGGCTTACTGATCCTAAGGGACACGTGGCAGCTTGTACGGTGCTGCTATCCCAAGGAGATAAAATGCTTTGGAGATAGTGTAATACACGAAAAATAGCTATTGTGTTACCTTTCTGAACAGATGCCACTATAGTCCACGGTGATTACAATTAAGGAATAACCTGTCTGTCAACTGTGGTATAAGCGATGGATAAAAGCACACGATGGGGTTGGGACACGATTTGAAACCAGGAAAATTGAATATTGAAAGCACAGATATGGGGTACGATGGTATAAAATGAGTAGGGGGATAAGAATTAAAAGAAGGGGGCCATGTTTCAAATGCCAAGAGGGGATGTAATGCAAAAATGGAAAAATATGTCATTCGAACCATGAAAGTGAGCCTGGAAAAGCCTGAGATTTTAAAAGAAAGGGAAAGGTCCCACAAAGGGTTAACAGCCGCAGCTTGTTTGAAATACTGATAGCTTCACAGGCGTTAAAGAACACAGCTATGGCCAACACATCCTGTTTTTGAAGTTAAAAAGACATTCAATCAATTTAAATGTTTAAGTATTTCACACTTCTTTAGAAGTGCATTATTGTAAAACACCAATTAATCACTACTAAAGCCCCAGACATCTGCTTTCTGACTGAGCGAACCTGCTCATCCCGGTCTGTCGGAAAATGTAAGACTCCCATTCCAGCCACATTGTTGCAAAACAATCTAATCTCTGATTTAGTCCATTCTCCCGGTTCATTGCTTGTGTATTCGTTCTATAAATACAGAGGGGGTGACCAAGCCCGGTAAGAGATGGTAGTAGAGTTACGTCTGTCCGAACAATTGACACAGGTTCAGCTCCTGGCCATCACAGTGGTGAATTATTTAATTAGATTTCGCAGGTCAGGACAGAAAATGAGGGGACAGTCCTCAAATAAAATTCACAAAATATTCTCATCATCTAACTTCATCTATCCAGTTTCAACTTGTTTTCCGCGGAATCTTTAGTCAACAATAGTAAATAGAAACATTAGTAAAAGGGTGGGTTAATCGGGTCAAAAAAACGATACAATCAAAGTTCAATTTACAAACTGTGTTATGTTTACTCCTGGGGCCAGATGGATTAGCAACTAAATTATTTACATAATAAACAATAATAAAAATAGATCATTGGTGGCTCTATAGAGCAAGTGATACAGTGTAGGACTTGTATTTCGTGTTCTGCTGAGACGTTCTGACGTTATTGGTTCGAAATCCGCCAGAGACGCCTTTTTAAAATAAATTTCGAGTACCCAATTCATTTTTTCCAATTAAGGGGCAATTTAGCGTCGACAATCCACCTAGCTTACACATTTATTTTGGGTTGTGGGGGCGAAACACACGCAGTCACGGGGGGAATGTGCAAACTTCACAGGGACAGTCACATAGAGCCGCGATCGAACCTGGGACCTCGGCGCGTGATACCACAGTGCTAACCACTGCGCCAGCGTGCTGTCCAGCGGAGTCGGCTTTTGGGTGGGACCAAAGCCCTGTGGTTAGCACTGCTGCATCACAAAGCCAGGGATCCGGGTTCAATTCCAGCATTGGGTGACTGTGTGCGGAGTTTGCACGTTCTCCCCATGTCTGCGTGGGTGTTCTCTGGGTACCCTGGTTTCCTGTCACAGTTCCCTCCGCTTACTCAATTCCTGAGATTGACTGGCCCGGCTAAATTGCCGCAGGTGAGGTTCCAGGGGGAGGTTAGGGTTTTGGACCAAGGTACAGTGCTCATTCCGAGGGTCGGTGCCGATTCGAAGACCGTGTTACCCCGGAATTGAACCCGGGTCCCTGTCGCTGTGTGACAGCAGTGACAGCCCCTGTGCCGCGGTGCCGCCCAAGAGCAGACTCTTGTGGAATAAGAACCGATAACGTCAGAATCCACTGGAGAGACTGTAGATTACTGAATACTGGTGAAATACACAGGATCAGGACTAGGTTCGGTCTCAGGTCGGAGTAAGAATCCTATGTAAGGACACACAGAACATCGGAATTCAATTGCATAAATATATTTATTGCGGACTCGGCAATTCTTCTGGCTGAGCGGGAGCCGTGCGACAAGGACACTTTCATTCAGAAGCATATTAAATTGGAGTAAAATAACAGAAGCTTAGTACGACTTTTTTTTACAAACAGTTTATCAAACAAATGCCAGGTACCAAAAGGACTCAGGCAGTGAGCGGCGGTGGTACAGTGGTGAGCATAGCTGCCTTATAAGCAGTTCAACCGAGATTGAATGCCGGCCATCGCAGTAAAAATGTAATCGTAAGCTTTTGCGTGACATTGTGGGTTTCAAAGTGAAGAAGAGAAACAGTTTCTAACTGTGACGTTTTACGCTGATATCTACTTGAGGTGTATAAACTGCGAAACGGTCAGGATCAAGTATATGTGGAGATAATGCTTCCTCTTTTGCGGCATTCTCAAACCAGAGTTCTTAAGCTTAGAGTAAGAGATAGCAAATTTAAAAAACATTTGAGGAAAAACTACTTGTCCCATCGCAGTAATAGTTGTAACGGATGTGTTTGTGCGACATTGTGAGTTTCAAACTGAGGAAGACTGGCCAACAGTTTCTCAGTCAGAATTTATGCGCAATTCTGTAATTGAGGTGTATAAGATGTCAAACGGTATGGATAAAGTAAACGCGGAGTTGATGCTTCCTCTTGTGGGGCATTCTAAATTGCGAGGTCATAATCTTACAATAAGAGATCTCAAATTTAAAAAAGATTTGAGGAAAAGTATACTTTCCCCAAAACATAGAAAAATACAGCACATCGATGTTGTGCCGAACCTCTGCCCTAAATTAATCATGGAATTTACAGTGCAGAAGGAGGCCATTCGGCCCATTGAGTCTGCACCGGCTCTTGGAAAGAGAACCCTACCCAAAGTCAACACCTCCACCCAACATTAAGGGCAATTTTGGACACTAAGTGCTATTTATCATGGCCAATCCACCTAACCTGCACATCTTTGGACTGTGGGAGGAAACCGGAGCACCCGGAGGAAACACACGCAGACGCTGGGAGGATGCGTAGATTCCACACAGACAGTGACCCAAGCCGGAATCGAACCTGGAGCTGTGAAGCAATTGCGCTCTCCACAATGCTACCGTGCTGCCCTTAAGAACAAATAAATCTACACTATATCATTTTACCGTAATCCATGTACCTATCCAATAGCTGCTTGAAGGTCCCTAATGTTTCCGACTCAACTACTTCCACAGGAGGTGCATTCCATGCCCCCACTACTCTCTGGGTAAAGAACCTATCTCTGACATCCCCCCCTATATCTTCCACCATTCACCTGAAATTTATGTCCCGTTGTAATGGTTTGTTCCACCCGGGAAAACAATCTCTGACGGTCTACTCTATCTATTCCCCTGATCATTTTATAAACCTCTATCAAGTTGCCCCTCATCCTTCTCCATTCTAATGAGAAAAGGCCTAGCACCGTCAACCTTTCCTCGTAAGACCTACTCTCCATTCCAGGCAACATCCTGGTAAATCTCCTTTGCACCTTTTCCAAAGCTTCCACATCCTTCCAAAAATGAGGCGACCAGAACTGTACACAGTACTCCCAATGTGGCCTTACCAAAGTTCTGTACAGCTGCATCATCACCTCACGGCTTTAAATTCAACCCCTCTGTTAATGAACGCGAGCACACCATAGACCTTCTTCACAGCTCTATCCACTTGAGTGGCAACTTTCAAAGATGTATGAACATAGACCCCAAGATCTCTCTGCTCCTCCACATTGCCAAGTGCTCTACCGTTAACCCTGTATTCCGCATTCATATTTGTCCTTGCAACCTCACACTTTTCAGGGTTAAACTCCATCTGCCACTTCTCAGCCCAGCTCTGCATCCTATCTATGTCTCTTTGCAGCCGACAACAGCCCTCCTCACTATCCACAACCCCACGAACCTTCGTATCATCGGCAAGTTTACTGACCCACCCTTCAACTCCCTCATCCAAGTCATTAATGAAAATCGCCAGCAGCAGAGGACCCAGAACTGATCCCTGCGGTACGCCACTGGTAACTGGGGTCCAGGCTGAATATGTGCCATCGACCACCACTCTCTGACTTCTACTGGTTAGCCAGTTCGTTATCCAACTGGCGAAATTTCCCACTATCCCATGCCTCCTTACTTTCTGCATACGCCTACCATGGGGAACCTTATCAAATGCCTTCCTCAAATCCATGTACACTACATCCACTGCTTTACCTTCATCCACATGATTGGTCACCTCCTCAAAGAATTCAATAAGACTTTTAAGGCAAGACCTACCCCTCACAAATCCGTGCTGACTAGCCCTAATCAAGCAGTGTCTTTCCAGATGCTCAGAAATCCTATCCTTCAGTACCCTTTCCATGACTTTGCCTACCACCAAAGTAAGACTAACTGGCCTGTAATGCCCAGGGTTATCCCTATTCCCTTTTTTGAAGAGGGGCACGACATTCGCCACTCTCCAATCCCCTGGTACCACCCCTGTTGACAGCGAGGACGAAAAGATCATTGCCAACGGCTCTGCAGTTTCATCTCTTGCTTCCCATAGAATCCTTGGATATATTCCGTCAGGCCTGGGGGACTTGTCTATCCTCAAGTTTTTCAAAATGCCCAACACATCTTCCTTCCTAACAAGTATTTCCTCGAGCTTACCAATCTCTTTCACACTGTCCTCTCCAACAATATGGCCCCTCTCATTTGTAAATACAGAAGAAAAGTACTCGTTCAAGACCTCTCCTATCTCTTCAGACTCAATGCACAATCTCCCACTCCTGTCCTTGATCGGACCTACCCTCGCTCTAGTCATTCTCATGTTTCTCACATATGTGTAAAAGGCCTTGGGGTTTTCCTTGATCCTACCCACCAAAGATTGTTCATGCCCTCTCTTAGCTCTCCTAATCCCTTTCTTCAGTTCCCTCCTGGCTATCTTGTATCCCTCCAACGCCCTGTCTGTACCTTGTTTCCTCAGCCATCCATAGGTCTCCTTTTTCCTCTTAACAAGACATTCAACCTCTCTTGTCAACCATGGTTCCCTCACTCGACCATCTCTTCCCTGCCTGACAGGGACATACATATCAAGGACACGTACTACCTGTTCCTTGAACAAGTTCCACATTGCACTTGTGTCCTTCCCTGACAGCCTATGTTCCCAACTTATGCACTTCAATTCTTGTCTGACAACATCGTATTTACCCTTCCCCCAATTGTAAACCTTGCCCTGTTGCACGCACCTATCCCTCTCCATTACTAAAGTGAAAGTCACAGAATTGTGGTCACTATCTCCAAAATTCTCCCCCACTAACAAATCTATCACTTCCCCTGGTTCATTACCAAGTACTAAATCCAATATTGCCCCTCCTCTGATCGGACGATCTACATACTGTGTTAGAAAAGCTTCCTGGACACACTACACAAACACCACCCCATCCAAACTATTTTGATCTAAAGAGTTTCCACTCAATGTTTGGGAAGTTTAAGTCACCCATGACTTCTACCCTGTGACTTCTGCACCTCTCCAAAATCTGTTTCCCAATCTGTTCCTCCACATCTCTGCGACTATTGGGGGGCCTAAAGAAAACTCCTAACAAGGTGACTGCTCCTTTCCTATTTCTGACTTCAACCCATACTACCTCAGTAGGCTGATACTCCTCGAACTGCCTTTCTGCAGCTGTTATACTATCTCTAATTGACAATGCCACCCCCCCCACCTCTTTTACCAGCCTCCCTAATCTTATTTAAACATCTATAACCAGGGACCTCCAACAACCATTTCTGTCCCTGTTCTATCCAAATCTCCGTGATGGCCACCACATCGTAGTCCCAAGTTCCGATCCTTGCCATATGTTCACCCACCTTATTCCCGATGCTTCTTGCGTTGAAGTATACACACTTCAAGCCATCTCCGTGCCTGCAAGTACTCTCCTTTGTCAGTGTTCCCTTCCCCACTGCCTCATTACACGCTTTGCCGTCCTGAATATCGGCTACCTTAGTTGCTGGACTACAAATCCAGTTCACATTCCCCTGCCAAATTAGTTTAAACGTTCCGGAAGAGTACTAGAAAACCTCCCTCCCAGGATATTGGTACCCCTCTGGTTCAGATGCAACCCGTCCTGCTTGTACAGGTCCCACCTTCCCCAGAATGCACTCCAATTATCCAAATACCTGAAGCCCTCCCTCCTACAGCATTCCTGCAGCCACGTGTTCAGCTGCACTCTCTCCCCATTCCTAGCCTCGCTATCACGTGGCACCGGCAACAGACCAGAGATGACAACTCTGTCTGTCCTGGCTTTTAACTTCCAGCCTATCTCCCTAAACTCATTTATTACCTCCCACCCCTTTTCCTACCTACGTCGTTGGTACCAATGTGCACCACGACTTCTGGCTGCTCCCCCTCCCCCTTAAGGATCCTGAAGACACGATCCGAGACATCCTTGGCCCTGGCACCCGGGAGGCAACATATCTTCCGGGAGTCTCGCTCGCGACCTCAGAATCTTCTATCTATTCCCCTAACAATTGAATCTCCTACAACTATTGCTTTTCTATTCTCCCCCCTTCCCTTCTGAGCCCCAGAGCCAGACTCAGTGCCAGAGACCTGGCCGCTAGGGCCTTCCCCCGGTAGGTCACCCCCCAACAGCGTCCAAAACGGTATACTTATTTTGAAGGGGAACGGCCACGAGGGATCCCTGCACTGTCTGCCTCCCCCCCCCCCCCCCACCCGCCCCTGACTCTAACCCAGCTATTCTTGTCCTGTACCTTGGGTGTGGTTACATCCCTGTAACTCTTCTCTATCGCCCCCTCTGCCTCCCGGATGATCCGAAGTTCATCCAGCTTCAGCTCCAGTTCCCTAACACGGTCTTTGAGGAGCTGGAGTTGGGTGCACTTCCCGCTGGTATAGTCAGCGCGGACATCGGTGGTATCCCTCACCACCCACATCCTACAGGAGGAGCATGCAACTGGCCTAGCCGCCATCCCCTCTTACCTTACAGAATATAGCTGCCCTGTGGACCAACTGGATCTCCGCCCTCCGACACTGCTCCCAGTCAGCTGCACTCTGTAAACTCCTGGCTCTCTTCTCACTCTTTGCGGAAATGGAGGAAACAAAATGCAAGCAGCACTTTACTCCCTCCTCACTTTACTCCGTCAGTCACCAAACTCTCACTAGAGCACTCAAATGCACCAAATTCAGCACTCCCTCAGTCACCAAACTCTCACTATAGCACTCAAATGCACCAAATTCAGCACTCAGTGCAAACACAGTCTGCACGGTAGGGGATTACTTTTATACAGTGAATCTAGCCTCTAAAGACTTGTGATTCCTTGGAATTCGCTACTCCAGATTGCGATGGATGCAGGGACACTGAATACATTTACGGAGGAGTTAGAGAGATTGTTGTTGGTAATGAGTGGAAGGGTTATGGAGAACGGGTGGAGTTGAGGCCAGTATGGGATCAGCCAAGATCTCATGGAATGTGTTAGTCTCAGAAGGCTAAGTTGCCTTCTCCCGCTCCTAGGTCATGTGTTATAGTGAGGACGTATTCTAGCTGAGATCAATCGCCCTCTTCATCTGTAACATTGTAGGTAACAGATGAGGAACACATCATCCGTGATAGAATGGCGGGGCAGACTCTATGGGTCTAATGGCTTAATTCTGCTCCTATATTTTATGAACTTATCTTTTGTGCGACTTCGTGAGTTTCAAACTGAGAGGAAGGAACATTTTCCAACTCAGAATTTATGCGCAATTAGGGCAGGGAGTGAAAAGTAACTTTCTCAGCTTTTTATTATTTGGTTTCACCATGGACAGTGTTCGACTATTCACCGCCCGCCAAGCCCTTAAACAAAAGCTAAAAATCACAGCCTTTTTTCTATATCCTCATGAAGTGGACGAAACAGAGATACAACAGACACGTTACAGACAAGAATGGGATTTGAATCCACGAGTGCAGAGTACAATGCATTATTGTACATCACCTTAACCACGTGGTACAACCCCTTTAGTTCATGGAACTTTAATATCCGATCTTGTCACAGACAAGTAGCCGAAGCACCCCACCAATGTACAATCAGGAGGACGTTCATCCACGAGAGGTGGCAGAAGTTAATAATGGGAGAAGTGAACCCGGTAACCTCGACTGCACAGTGGGGAGCCGCAGAAGAATTGGTGGCAATGTGGGATTAAGCCCCAAACACGTCTGCCGCCGTTCGTGCCTCCGTTCGTCCCTGCTCTAACACAACTCGATGCAAGTGTCCTGACAACTTGGAATAGTTTGTCACATCAGTGATTGCAGATCCATCGTGTAAAAATGAATCCCACTTCCGAGAAACAATGGACGAAAAGTCGACGAGGATGGGATTCGAACCCACGTGCGCAGAGCACAATAGATTAGCAATCCATCGCCTTAACCACTCGGCCACCTCGTCGCACAATTTTTCGCGTCAATACGTCTTAATTCGTTTTGCATCCATGAACTGATGGAAATTATTTGCCTCTTTCTATTCAACCAGGTGTTTAACAGGGGAAACGCAGTGATGGTGGTATAGTGGTGAGCATCGCTGCTTTAGAAACCGTTGACTTCGTTTCGATTCCCGTCCATCGCAGTAATAGTTGGATCGGATGTTTTTGCGCGACATCCTGAGTTTCAAACTGAGGAAGACTGGTCAACTGTTTCTCATTCAGAATTTATACGGATTATCTAAGTGAGGTGTTCAAGATGCGAAAAGGTGTAGATATTGTCGACGTGGAGTTGATGTTACCTGTTGTGGGGCAGTCTAAAACGAGAGGTCATCATCTTAGAATATGAGGCTGCAAATTTAAAAAAGAAAAACTACTTCTCCCAAAGGGTTGTAATTCTGTGGAATTCACTTCCTGAGAGTGTGGTGGATGCAGGGACAGTGAGAAAGTTAAGGAGGACTTAGAGAGACTTTTATTGGTAATGAGTTGAAGGGTTCTGGAGAACGGGCAGGACGGTGGTGTTGAGGCCATTATGTTTGATCAGGCAAGATCACATGGAAGGTTTTACGCCCAAGAGGCTAAATTGCATATCCCAGCTCCAATGTTATGTGTTCTCGGGAGGTGTTCTGGCTGATATCTCAATCCATCTCTTGTTCCGTAACATTTCAGGTAGCAGATGATGAACATTTCAGTCATGATCGAATGGCGGGCAGACTCGATGGGTCGAATGGCGTAATACTGCTCATATATCTGATGAATCTATCGTTTGCGCGGCTTCATGACTTTCTAACTGAGGGAAAGAAATAGTTTCCAACTCAGAATGTGTGCGCAATGATGGGGGGGGGGGGAGTGAATTAAGTAACTTTCTCGTCATTTTCTAAAGTGGTTTCAATATGGAAAGTGTTCGATTATTCACAACCCCAAGCCCCAAACACTAAAAATCACAGCATTTTTCCGTCACCCTCATGAAGTGGATCAAACAGAGACACAACAGATACGTTACAGACGAGGATTGGATTCGAACTCAAGTGCGCAGAGCACAAAGGTTTCTTGTGCATCCCCTTAACCACGTGGTACAACTCCTTACTTCATGGAACTTTAATATCTGACCTTCTCACAGACAAGTGACCGAAGCAACCCTCCAGTGCACAAACAGGAGGATGTTCATCCAGGAGAGGTGGCAGAAGGTAATTATGGGAGAAGTCAACCCGGTATCCTCGACTGTACTGTGGGTAGCCGAAGAAGAATTGGTGTCAAAGAGCGGTTAAGCCCCAAACACGTCTGCCTCCGTTCCAACGTCCTCTAACCCAACTCGATGCAATCTGGCCTGACAATTTGGAATAGATTGTCACATCAGTGATTGCATATCCATCTTGGAAAAAGGAGGCCTACTTCCGAGAAAAGTGGATTTAAAATCAACGAGCATGGAATTCGAACACACATGTGTAGAGCACAATGGATTAGCAGCACAGCGCCTTAACCACTCGGCCACTTCGTCCCACAAGTGCACATGTCAATATGTCTTAATTCGTTTTGCATCCATGAACTGTTTGAATGTATCTGCCTCCTTCTATTCCACCTGGTGTTCAAAATTGGAAATGCAGCGATGATGGGAGAGTGGTGAGCAAAGTTTTCTTCCAATCAGTTGTCCCAGTTCGATTCCCGGTAATCGATCTAATAGTTGAATCGGATGTTATTGTGCGACATCGTGAGTTTCAAACTGAGGAAGACTGGTCCACAGCTTCTCACTCAGAATGTATGCGTCATTATCTAATTGAGGTGTATCAGGTGCCAAAAGGTATGGACAAAGTTGACGTGGAGCTGTTGCTTCCTCTTGTGGGGCATTCTAAAAGGAGAGGTCATGCTCTTAGAATAATAGATTTAGTCACGAGTTGAATGGCGCAAGGGAAGCGTGCTGGGCCCGTAACCCAAAGATAGATGGATTGAAACCATCTTTGGCTATTCATATTCTCATTCACACCAAACGAGAACTAGTTGCTATTTGTTAGCAGCCCATCTGCCTTTTAGGGCAGCACAGTAGCATTGTGGATAGCGCAATTGCTTCGCAGCTCCAGAGTCCCAGGTTCGATTCTGGTTTGGGTCACTGTCAGTGCAGAGTTTTGCACATCCTCCCCGTGTGTGCGTGGATTTCCTCCGGGTGCTCCGGTTTCCTCCCACAGTCCAAAGATGTGCAGGTTAGGTGGACTGGCCATGATAAAATTGCCCTTAGTGTCCAAAATTGCCCTTCGTGTCCAGAATTGCCCTTAGTGTTGGGTGGGGTTACTGGGTTATGGGGATAGGGTGGAAGTGTGGACCTTGGGTAGGGTGCTCTTTCCAAGAGCCGGTGCAGACTCGATGGGCCGAATTGGCTCCTTCCGCACTGTAATTTTTTTAAAAATTGAGTAAAAACTACTTATCCCAAAGGGTTTATGATTCCGTGGAATTCGGTACCCCAGTTGCGTTGGATGCAGGGAGCGTGAGTAAGTTTAAGGAGGAGGTAGAGAGATGCTTATTGGGAAGGAGTTGAAGGGATACGGAGAACGGGAAGACGGTGGAGTTGACGCCAGGATGGGATCAGCCAACATCACATGGAAGGTGTTATGCTCAGGAGGCTAAATTGCCTACTCCCGCTTCGAGGGCATGCGTTCTAGGGAGAAGGTGTTCCTGCTGATAACGCAATCGACCTCTTTGTCTGTAACATTGTAGTTCGCAGATGGGGAAGATATCAGCCATGATAGAATGGCGGGCAGACTCGATGGGTCTAATGGCTGAATTATGTTTCTTCATTTTATGAACTTATCTTTTGCGCGACTTTGTGAGTTTCAAAATGAGAGGAGGAAACAGTTTCCAACTCAGAATTTATACGCAATTAGGGCAGGGACTGAAATAAGTAACTTTCTCACCTTTTTATAATGCGGTTTCAACATGGACAGTGTTCGCCGAATTCACCACCCGCCAAGCTCGTGAACCAAAGCAAAAAATCACAGCATTTGTACTTCATGCTCATGAAGTGGACCAAACAGAGACACAACAGACACATTGCAGACGAGGATGGGATTTGAATCCACGTGTGCAGAGTACAATGGATTATTGTGCGTCTCCTTAACCACATGATACAACTCATTTACTTCAATGGAATTTTTATATATGATCTTATTCCAGGCAAGTAGCCAAAGAACCCCTCCAGTCTACAAACAGGAGGAGGTTCATCCTGGAGAGGTGGCTGAAGAGAATTATGGGAGACGTCATCCCGGTAACCTCAACGGTACTGTGGGTAGCCGAAGAACTTGTGTCACGGTGCGGTTCCACTGACAACGTATCCACCGGCACATATAGTGACGAAGACTGACAGGTTCAGAATGTCTCTTACACTCTCACACATTACCCGAGAGTGACAGGAATCCCCCATTTACAAACAGGACCAGAGAAGGGCAGAGAGAATGCACCTCACTCCCACGTACAACATGTTGACGGATTCAACACAACCAAAATATAAGAAAAGATCATCACCACATATTATCTTCTTCGAAATCCCGCCGTCCCAACTTTAATATAATAAAAACAATTTTTATCAGTTGTGTCTCACTCTAATCTGTGAACTTCTCTCTGCCACAGTGTGTTGACATATACTGGCCACGACACAGAACCGCAACAGAGCGCGGGAGATTCACATGAACTGTCGGTGATAGAATGTGATCGGGTGGACGGAGAGGTGTTAGAAGTATGTAAAATTTAAACAATCTATATTCATGCATTTCCCAATGGAATTGGTGGAATTTGGAAGTGTTTATCTTGAGGATCAATTGAGCAGAGACTTTAAAGCATTTTATCTGTGGGTCCCTCTGTGTGAGCAATGCAATGTTGTACTGTGTCATGCTGTCTCCTTCATTCCTGGGACGAGACTGCAAGAAGGATTCTGAAAGGTATTTGCTGCAAAGAAAACAGGAACGTGCGTTATGTTTACTTTTGCTGTGAGGTAGAATGTAAATAGCAGAGAATAGCCTCGATTCCTCGACCTCGGGCTAATGGCCCAGCACGCTTCCGCTGCGGCACTCTGCTCCTTAAACCAGGAGCTACAACAGTACTGCCTGGCTGTAGCCAGGCAACTATTCACTTCCGCATTTGTTCTTTCAACAAGAACACACGTTTGAGCACACTGATTCTGGTCTGCATAGTTCAGTTAATTTACTTTCGTGCTGAACGGTTGTTCTATGAAGGGGATGTGATTTATTCTGTGACGTTGTTCTGATGAGAAAGTGGGGAATGACTGGAATCACCTTCATAGAAGGAAGTTCGGGACGGCAGTTCTCTGGGAACATTGATCACGCTCTTACTGATTTCTTCAAGCTTTGCTTCAAGTCCGACCCCAGAGAAGATCAACTACGAGCAAAGTGGCGCAGCGGACGTGTGCTGGACCCCTAACCCAGAGGTCTATGGATCTAAACCATCCTCTGCTATTTATATTCTCACTCACACGAAACGGAAACAAGTTGCTATTTGTCAGCAGCACATCTGCCTTTTTCTTTATTAGTATCAACGTTTTGCTTTCAGTCTGATCCGCTCTTTGGCACCGGTTCTTCAGCTACCCACAGTACAGTCGAGGAGACGAAGTTCAGTTCTCCCAGAACATTCTTCTGGCTCCTCTAGTGGATGAACGATCACCTGTTTGGACACTGGAGGGGTTCTTCGGCTACTTGTCCGTGAAAGCAGCACCGGAAGCAGCTGTGGAGAGAGAATGCAGTCGCCAGAATGCAACTCTCCAATTGTATACTTCACGTCGCTCAGATCTTAGACTCTCAATATCTTCGTGTGGGGAACAAGTAGAGCGGGAATTCGGTTCTTGTGATTGGAGCAAACTGATCAATGCAGCAATGAGAAGCTCCTTAACCCCCAGCGGGTTGGATAAGAATGGCACTCAGATGCAGGACTCTGGCTAGGGATCAAAAGTAGGGTAAGCATCTATTGTTTGAAATTAAATGACGATGAAGATAGAGTTTATGTCGATTTGTGTATTGATTTCAGTTTGGACGATAGCCCAGTGGTCTAAGCTGCTGCGTTTAGATCGAAGTCTCCACTCGAGGCGTGGGTTCGACTCCCATTCCTAATATTGACTCTTTCTCCCTGAGGTTAAATTTCTCCAGCAAGATGTTCAACATCAGGAAGATCCAATACGTCCCTTTGAGTGGAAAAGCGTTGGTCTCAGGACATGAGATTCCTGTTTAAATACGCACAGCAAGACCACACAGGCAAAAGCGCAGTTAATGCCTCGATAATCTGCTGCAGTGACTCTGGTTGAGGAATTAATATTGAGCACAGGACTCCGGGTAAAATTTGTCTTATCTTCTTGTAAATAGTCTGGCTGGTTAGAGTGTTCACATCCGTCCGAGAGGGGAAGTTGGAAACTCGGTTTCTATTGTGATTTACTGCTGGATAAAACTTTATTTCCTTATTGGCCCCCTGTGAGGTATTACTGGATAACGTTATTTCTCTATATTGCCCCTCTGTTGGGTACTGTTGGATAACGTTTCCAGTCCAGCTTTGACAAATTGTTACCTGGTCTTTAAAGCATTTTCTCTGTGGTTCCCTATGTGTGAGCTTTACAATGTTGTAATGTGTCATGCTATCTCCTTCATTCTTGGGACAAATGTCGGGATGAGACTGCCAGAAAGTTTCTGATAGGTATTTGCTGCAAAGCAAACAGGAACGTGCGTTATGTTTTCTTTTTGTGTCAGGGAGAATGTAAATAGCAGAGAATAGCCACGATTCCCTGACGTTGGGCTAATGCCCCAACACGCTTCCGCTGCGGCACTCTGCTCCTTAAACCAGGAGCTACGATTTTACTGCCCTGCGGTCGCCACACAGCTATTCACTTCCTCATTTTTTCTTTCAACTCGAACACACGTTTGAGCACAGTAATTCTGGTCAGCAAATTTCAGATAATTTACTTGCGTTCTGAATGTTGTTCTGTGAAGGTAATGTGATTTATTGTGTGACGTTGTTCTGATGATAAAGTGGGGAGTGACTGGAATCATCTTCATAGAATGAAGTTCGGGGCGGCAGTTTCACCTCTCTGGGAACATTGATCACGCTGTTAGAGATTTCTTCAAACTTTGCCTCAAGTCCGACCCCGGACAGGGTCAAGCACGAGCAGCGTGGAGCAGCGGCCCATAACCCAGAGGTCGATGGATCCAAACCATCTTCTGCTATTCATATTCTCACTCACACCAAACGGAAACAAGTCGCTATTTGCCAGCAGCACATCTACCTTTTTCTTTATTAGTATCAACGTTTTACTTACAGTCTGATCCGCTCTTTGACACCTGTTCTTCAGCTACCCACAGTATAGTCGAGGTGACAAAGTTGACTTCTCCCAGAACACTCTTCTGGCGCCTCTCCTGGATGAACGTTCTCCTGTTTGGACACAGGAGGGATTCTTCGGCTACTTGTCTGTGAAAGCAGCACCGGGAGCAGCTGTGGAGAGAGAATGCAGTCGTCAGGATGCAACTCTCCAATTGGATACTTCACGTCGCTCAGATCTTAGGCTCTCAATATCTTCGAGTGAGGAACAGGTATCTCGATAGGAATGGAGCTGCTGCTTCCCGGGGAGCTGCCAAGCAAGAGGCACAGATACTGACCAACTGCACCCGCTCCAAATAGATTCCCCAAATTACTGAACAAAACAAAAACAAGCACAAATCATATTTTAAGAAACTATGACAGTGACTCTGAAACAATACACCAACACATCTGAAAGAATCGATTTGCTGTAACTAATTAAAGATGAACCGTTTCAATATCAGCCGTAGTTCCTTACCAGTTCTCAGACAGGCACCGACTGGTTAGAAGTTTGCTTCACTTTTCAAGGTCCGGCTCAATAAAATCAATCACAGGCCCATGATCTGCTTTCCTCCTGTTCTCAGACACATCCACTTTGTACAAGGGCGCACGAACTGGTTTTCAGAGTAAGAGTCAGACTGCAGTCACCTCGTTCTCTCTCGATCCCTTTATCCCAGAGCCACCTCACAACCAGGAATGGAACTTCTCACAGAGCCAAGAATGGAATAGTTTGTCGATTCTTCCACTGATTCAGGACCGCCCATCGCCAGGATGTATTCGTCCAAAAGAGTTGGGATGATATAGGGCTGAGTTTCACTGTATCCAATCAGTCCCCGGAGAAGCACAAAAACAGTGAGTGAGGGAGAGAGAAAGAAACAAAGAAACAGATAGAGAGATAAAATATGTTCCATTTCTGCCACGATCTTTTTACCCAGAAATACATTCAGCTGAATGAAACCGAACCACGTTTCCATTCGCTGCCGTTGCTGCTTCTCCTTCCAAACGTTGCAGGAAACGTTATTATTTATTGATTGTTGTTTTGAGTGCGAGCTTCTTTATATGTCGTTCAGTTTCCAAAACAAATGCTGACTGATTCTGATATAGGTTCAAACCGTTCATTTACAAATATCCCGATTCAGTGGCTTGCGCGGGGAGTTCAGCAAACACTTCGAATCACAGTCGCTGCGAGCAAGGCTCGAACCAGCGCGGGGACACAACATTGATTTCAAGTCCGACGCCTTAACCAGTCTGCCATCGCAGCTGTGTTTAGTGTGTCATTCACTAGTAATTTGGTCGATAGAATACATTCTAAAACCAGCCTGGAATCACTCCAGGAAGTTATTGCATTCAAACGATCAACGGGGCCCCGGTGTTTATGTGAGGAGGGGTTGAATCTTCGTGGAAAATGACCATTGGATTTGGAGAGAGGCCTTGAGAGACTCGAAAACCTCAGCTCCCTAAACGCACAATTCCACCGATTAAATAGATTGTGGAACAACATCAGTTACATTGGAAATATATTGGAAATTCAAATGGAACAGGACCACACTTTACAGTCTGGAAGAAAATTTAAATGATGAAATCTAGAAATTACAGCACAGAAGGAGACCTGTGCAGGCCGAACGGTCACCTGATAACGCAACTAAAATTGTCACGTGTCGGGATTCCGGCAGTTCCCCGGATCGCGGTCAGAGCACAAGCCAGGAGGAGCTGCTCAATTATTAAGTCAGTTATTTTTTATTACATGCCATTGGTCGCCAGTCATTGAGAGACCAGCATTTCTACATGGTGTCAGGAGTGGGCAGTATGGCAGAAGGACTTCACCGCATCAACATGCTTGTATCACAGAATCGTAGAATATCCAGCTCAGAAGTAGGCCATTCGGCCCAACAAGTCAGCATTGACCCCCCGAATGAGCACCGCAGCAACTCTCTTCAAGAAGCGGTTTAATAAATAGCGAATCAGCAGCCCGGCTAGCTCAGTCGGTAGAGCATGGGACTCTTAATCCCAGGGTCGTGGGTTCGAGCCCCACGTTGGGCGCTTTCTTGTTATTATCTGAAAATGTTGATGCTGAAAGAACTGTCTTCATAACAGGAACACAAGGTTATGTCCCTTGACTGGGAATCCAGAGATCTGAACGAACCTCGTGACAAATTTTAATAAATATGGAATTAAAATTGCTTCTCAGTAACGGCGCAGAAAGCTTCTGCTTCCGACGGATCTTACTTCCACAACTGGGAACACATTACACAACAGATAATGATTTGACACAACTACAGTGAAGATCTGTCACCGGCAGTGTCACGGTTCCATGGCAGAGAGCACGGTTACACAGCAGAGAGCTCAGTTACACAGCAAGATATAATTTTACAAACAGGGCCTCTCTGTGTGCAGCAGAAAACACATTTTCCTAAAAAAACAGTTTCTCCATCTAGGCACCTTTTCTGTGTGTCATTGTATGTGTGTCCTGATAGTCTCTTCCTGATTTTTTGTGTATCTTTCTCTGTCTGTTACAGCAGTGCTGCTGTTATGTATTAATCTCACTTTTCCCAAACAGTAATTGTGATTGATAGATACAGAAACATTTCCAAACTGACATTCAGTACCAATGTCTGATAGAGACTGAAACCCACCCTCACATACAGTCCCAGACATTGACTCATAATGAAGGAATCCTGCTCTCACAAAC
Organism: Scyliorhinus torazame; assembly: GCF_047496885.1. Classification (NCBI taxonomy): domain Eukaryota; kingdom Metazoa; phylum Chordata; class Chondrichthyes; order Carcharhiniformes; family Scyliorhinidae; genus Scyliorhinus; species Scyliorhinus torazame. The sequence continues at coordinate 37,935,914 of NC_092730.1, forward strand.
TATTGAGACTGGGGTGCAGAGTGTTCCCTCCACTCGCGAATACTACCTGTGATTTACAGATACAGAACAAATCTCAGTCAGGTGAGTAGCAGAGTTTGATGGGTACGACATGTATTCCACAATCACCTTCTCTGCGCCAGATAATCAGATGCAGACGACATGCGGCGTCTGTGTTGGTTTAACAAGGGTTTTGCCCAAGAACAGGAACAGATTTACACAATATCAGGGTATAAGACGTAGGAGCAGAAGTAGGCCATTCAGCCCATCGAATATGCTCCGTATTTCAATGAGATCATGCTTGATCTGATATATGACGTGTTATGGCCTTATACAGTGGCACATTATCACAGTGGTTACCTCACAGAGCCAGCGATCCGGGTTCAATTCCAGCTTTTGGTCACTGACTGTGTGGAGTTTGCACTTTCTCTCCGTGTCTGTGTGGGTTCCCTCCGGGTGCTGCGATTTCCTCGCACAGTCCAAATGTGTGCGGGTTAGGTGGACTGTCCATGCTAAATTGCCCCTTAGTGTTCAGAAAGTTGGGTGGTGTTACAGGGATGTGATGGGGACACAGAGGCTCTTTCAGAATATCGTTGCAGAGTCCATTGGATGAATGGCCTCCTTTTACATTTTAATGATCTCATGATAATACTCATGTCCACTTTCCCGGCATTTTATCTCTAGATTTCATGATGAACCTTTAAAACCAGCAATCCCACCAAGCCTCAGGTAGCGGCAACTCCTCAATGGTCGTTAATTTCCCGGCTGTCAGTCATTTGGCCAGTCTTGAGTGAAGTCACATCCTGGAAATGTCATACATTGATCCAGTTCTAAAATAAATTAAGTCCCTGATGACCATAGGCCCTTTGAGTGTAAGATCTGACTGGTGGTGATTTAACCTGAGGATCACCATACTTCAGGCGAGGAGCAATAATAATAATACTAATAATCTCTTATTGTCACAAGTAGGCTTCAATCAAGTTACTGTGAAAAGCCCGGAGTCGCCATATTTCGGCGCCGGTTCGGGGAGGCTGGAACGGGAATTGTGAGATGGCGGGGTTTTCATGTTTCAGGTCTAGTATAACCGTGTGATCTCAATCTAATTAATTTGGTTTTCCTTCTGCTAATCTTGTCTCACAGTGAGGCAAACCTCACTGATTTGATAGACGAGTGATCGTTCTTCAGTCTTGTCATTGTCGGACCCGCTGAATATGGAGGCATATCCTGTGTGGCAGGATTTAGCTCCAACTCAAGCTATACGTTTGTGGATGATACCACTGCGGTAGGTCGTATCCCAAACAATGACGAATCAGATACAGAAGGTAGATAAATCACATGGTTGCATAGTGCACTGTCATGTGAGTGTACATTTAAAACATGTAAGTTTAAGCAATGTACATTTAAGAAAACAGTGATGTCAGAGAGTGGGTGGAGCTGGGCTTTAGGTCAGCCATTTTGCAGATTTTTACTTTCAGTTTAAAAAGCAGCTTGTGTGTGTCTGTGTGTTTCCAGAGAGCTGCAAGTTTGAAAAGAGATTGGGAGTGTCTTAGTTTGCAGGGTGCTGGTTCTCTGACATAAAAGACCACCTCTGGATCATTTGGGTGATTTAAACTGATAATTGTAAAGCCTTCAACCTGATGTGATTCTGTTTAAATGTGTTAAGTCTCTTGGAAGTTTGAAGGAACATTTTAAGGAATTGTTTCTGTTGCAATATTTTCTGAGTTATCTTTGAAGTAAGGGGCGTTAAGAGATCCAATGTTTATTTAAGATGTTAAGTTGAGTTCATGGAATAAACAGTGCTTTGTGTTTAAAAGCCCACGAGTCCATAATTGTATAATAATAATACACCTAGGGAAAAAGCCGTGTGCTAGGAAAAGCAACAAATCCATTAAAGGGAGAGGTTGGTTGAACTCCATGATACATTTTGGGGTTCTGAAAATGCCTCACCCATAGAAATTGGGGGCTCGTCCGGGATAAAAGTCTATCTATTGGATTGGCTTTTGTGAACTTAAAGACAGTGAAGGATTGTTCCTTTTCAGGTGTGGTATTTTAGTTTACGTGGGGAGAGTGTTGTGAACAATGGCTCTTTCAGAGGCTCAGACGTTTTTGGGGGCGGAGAATGTCACACGGAGTACTTTACGGGCAGAAACGAAAATCAGACTGTTAGATTTGGCAAGTACATTGCAGTTAACCTTACCTGACAAAATGCGAAAAGATGAAGTAATTATGGCGGTGGTTAAGCATTTAAATTTGCATACGATAGAGTTTGACTCATTGGAAATGGCAAAAATTCAGTTGCAAATTAAGCAAATGGAACATGAGAAAGAATTAAAGCGGCTTGAATAGGAGAGGGAGAGAGAGGAAAAAGAAAGAGAAAGAGAGAGAGAGAGGAAAAAGAAAAGGAGAGAGCAGAAAGGAGAAAAGAAAGAATAGTCCTAGCAGAACAAAAAGAAAAAGAAATGGAAACACAGAGGAGGGAAAAAGATAAAGAGAGCGAGTTTGAACTTCAGAAATGGCCATGAAAGATGACAATCAGTTAACATTGGCAGATGTAAAGGGAAACGTACAGCTGGATGATAGTGATGAGGATAGTGTGAAAGCGCGTCATAGTCGAAGCCTTGGTGGGAAACTATTTAAATATGTCCAAGCACTGCCACGGTTTGACGAGAAGGAAGTGGAAGCCTTTTTCATTTCATTTCAGAAGGAAGCTAAACAATTGAAATGGCCACAGGACATGTGGGCGTTACTGATTCAAACAAAGCTGGTAGGTAGAGCTAGTGAAGTGTTTGCATCACGACCGGAGGTGGAATCTGGAACGTATGAGCAGGTGAAGAAACCCATCTTAAGGCATCTGAGCGAGTGCCTGAAGCTTACAGACTAAGGTTTAGAAATTTAAGGAAATAATTTGGTCAAACATACATGGAGTTTGAAAGGCTGAAACAGAGTAATTTTGATAGGTGGATAAGGGCTTTGAAAATAGACCAAATGTATTAAGTTCTCAGAAAATTATACTTTTGGAGGAGTTTAAAAATTCAATTCCTGATGTAGTGAGAACTCATGTGGAAGAACAGAAGGTTAGAGCTGCGAAATTAGTATCGGAAATGGCAGATGATTATGAATACGTTCATAAATCAAAGATTGTTTTCCGACATCAGTTTCAGCCGATGAGGGATAGAAACTGGGGACATGAGAAATACTCAAGTGGTAAAGGTAAAGGTGATATGATGGGATACAATAAAGGGAGTGTACCTCTGATTAAAAAAGAAATCCAGGAGGGTGGAAAAGAAATGAAAAGTTTCAAATGTTTTCACTGTAATAAACTAGGCCATTAAAGTCACAGTGTTGGTGGTTGAAGACAAACACTGAGAAGGGTGATGTGGTAAAACAGGAAAAGACGGTGGGGTTTGTAAGAGTGGTGAAGGAAATCCCAAGGGACGCGAAGGAGGTGCAAACAATTGTACATCCTGTTCAAGAAGTAATTGTTAAGAAGGTGCCAGATGTATTTAGAGAATTTACTTGTGTGGGTAGAATTTACTTACGTGTATCAAGAGGAGCAGGTGAAGAAGTCACAATGTTTTGAGATACAGTGGCTAGTCAATCTTTAATGGTAAAAATGAGGAATTATGTAGTTTGGGAAGAATGTTGCCAGAAAAGGTGGTGATATGTGGAATTCAGGGTGAGAGGAGTCGCATTCCATTGTATAAGGTGAGGTTGGAAAGTCCAGTGAAGAATGGTGAAGAGGTAGTAGGAGTAATAGATAAACTATCTTGTCCAGGAATACAGTTTATCTTGGGTAATGATATACCTGCATCGCAGGTGGGAGTGATGCCTACTGTGGTTGATAAGCCAGTGGAAAATCAGTCACCTGAAGTGTTGAAGGACGAATATCCTGGGATTTTTCCGGTTTGTGTAGGAACAAGGTCGCAAAGTTACAGGTTAAGACAAGAGGAGAAATCAAAGAGTAAAGGTGAAGTTGAAGTGCAATTATCAGCAACAATTTTTGATCAGATGGTTGAAAAAGAACAAGAACAGGTGGAGGATGAGGCGGATATTTTTAGTTCAGGAATATTTGCGGAGTTATAACAGAAAGATGTAGAAATAAAACGGATATATCAGAAAGCATATACGGAAGAGGAATCTGAGAGTATACCAGTGTGTTATTACCGTAAACATGATGGCCTGATGAGAAAATGGAGACCTGTACATATGCAGGCGGATGAAAAGTGGGCAGAAGGTCATCAAGTAGAATTGCCGGTAGGGTATAGAAAGGAGGTGTTGCGAGGTGCACATGAGGTACCAGTGGGAGGTCATTTGGGAATAAGGAAAACACAAGCTAAAATCAAGAATTGTTTTACTCGCCTGGACTACATAAAGATGTAGTTAAATTTTATAAATCATGTCGCACATGTCAAGTGATAGGGAAACCTCAAGCAATGATAAAACCAGCGCCCTTAATACCCATTCCAGCATTTAAGGAACCTTTTACAAGGGTCCTAATCGATTGTGTAGGACCGCTTTCTAAAACAAAAAGTGGGAATCAATATCTTTTGACTGTAATGGATGTGTCTACTAGGTTTCCAGAGGCCATTCCAGTACGTAATATTACAGCTAAAAGGATTGTGGAGGAGTTACTTCATTTCTTTACTCGATATGGACTACCACCAGAAATTCAATCCGATCAAGGAACTAATTTTACTTGAAAGTTATTCAAAGAAGTTATGGATAGCTTCGGAATAAAACAATTTAAATCAACTGCGTCCCACCCAGAATCGCAGGGAGCGTCAGAAAGTTTGCATCAGACATGAAAGCCAATGTTGAGGCCGTATTGTCAAGATTAACCAGAGGATTGGGATAAATGAATCCCATTCGTATTGTTTGCAATTAGGGATGCACCTAATGAGTCTACCAAATTTAGTCCTTTAGTCCGCCTAAATTGATTAAGGAAAAATTGGTGGGTGCGAAATCGGAAATTACACTATTGGATTACGTGTCAAATTTTAGGAAACGATTAAATAGAGCAGGTGAATTGGCTAGACAACATTTGAAAGTATGTACAAAATGGAATGAAATGGGTAGCGACAAGAAATCCAAAGTTCGTAGTTTTGCCAGTGGGGATAAAGCTGTTACCAGTGGCAGGGGAGCCTTTAAAAGCTAGGTTTTGTGGACAGTATCAGATTGAAAGGAAATTAAATGAGGTGAATTAAGTGGTAAAAACAACAGATAGAAGGAAGACTCGCCGAGTGTGTCATGTGAATATGCTTAAAAGGTACTTTGAAAGGGAAGGAGAGAACAACAAAGAACAAAGAACAAAGAAATGTACAGCACAGGAACAGGCCCTTCGGCCCTCCAAGCCCGTGCCGACCATACTGCCCGACTAAACTACAATCTTCTACACTTCCTGGGTCCGTATCCTTCTATTCCCATCCTATTCATATATTTGTCAAGATGCCCCTTAAATGTCCCTATCGTCCCTGCCTCCACTACCTCCTCCGGTAGTGAGTTCCAGGCACCCACTACCCTCTGCGTAAAAAACTTGCCTCGTACATCTACTCTAAACTTTGCCCCTCTCACCTTAAACCTATGCCCCCTAGTAATTGACCCCTCTACCCTGGGGAAAAGCCTCTGACTATCCACTCTGTCTATGCCCCTCATAATTTTGTATACCTCTATCAGGTCGCCCCTCAACCTCCTTCGTTCCAGTGAGAACAAACCGAGTTTATTCAATCGCTCCTCATAGCTTATGCCCTCCATACCAGGCAACATTCTGGTAAATCTCTTCTGCACCCTCTCTAAAGCCTCCACATCCTTCTGGTAGTGTGGCGACCAGAATTGAACACTATACTCCAAGTGTGGCCTAACTAAGGTTCTATACAGCTGCAACATGACTTGCCAATTCTTATACTCAATGCCCCGGCCAATGAAGGCAAGCATGCCATATGCCTTCTTGACTACCTTCTCCACCTGTGTAGCCCCTTTCAGTGATCTGTGGACCTGTACTCCTAGATCTCTTTGACTTTCAATACTCTTGAGGGTTCTACCATTCACTGTATATTCCCTACCTGCATTAGCCCTTCCAAAATGCATTACCTCACATTTGTCCAGGTTAAACTCCATCTGCCATCTCTCCGCCCAAGTCTCCAGACAATCTAAATCCTGCTGTATCCTCAGACAGTCCTCATCGCTATCCGCAATTCCACCAACCTTTGTGTCGTCTGCAAACTTACTAATCAGACCAGTTACATTTTCCTCCAAATCATTTATATATACTACAAAGAGCAAAGGTCCCAGCACTGATCCCTGTGGAACACCACTGGTCACAGCCCTCCAATTAGAAAAGCATCCCTCCATTGCTACCCTCTGCCTTCTATGGCCTAGCCAGTTCTGTATCCACCTTGCCAGTTCACCCCTGATCCCGTGTGACTTCACCTTTTGTACTAGTCTACCATGAGGGACCTTGTCAAAGGCCTTACTGAAGTCCATATAGACAACATCTACTGCCCTACCTGCATCAATCATCTTAGTGACCTCCTCGAAAAAGGAGGTTTTAATGATTCTAACTTAAAGTGCCGAACCAAATCCAGATGACTGTGAATTTGACATCCTCAAATTAAATTGGATAATGAGGATGTTCTTAAAATTTGGTATGAATTGTTAAGTTACCTTCCAGAGGAAAAACGAACTGGCCGGAAAGAGTTATTGAAATCACATGGGCAAGTTTGTCGTGATAAATTGGGTAGTATTAAAATGGCTATACATGATGTAGATGTAGGAAATGCTGTTCCTATCAAACAACATTCATATAGGCTTAATCCTTTAAAATTGGCACAGGTTAACAAAGAGATTGAGAGTATGCTTAAAATGTCATAATTGAAGTGGGTAGCAGCCAATGGAGCTCACCCATAGTGATGGTACCTAAACCAGACGGTACCCAACGGTTGTATGTGGACTATAGAAAGGTGAATGCAGTTACAAGAACTGACTCTTACCCTATCCCACGTTTGAATGATTGCATTGAGAAAGTAGGACAATCTGCTTTTATTTCCAACTTCCAGATATGGAAAGAACATTTAAAGCATCGTATGGAGTTCTTCGATCGACTTCAGGTGGCGGGGTTGGTAATGAAACTAGCCGAAAGTGAATTTGCAGGAGCCCGAATCACTTTCCTTGAGGAGTTTCTGATACCCTCAAGAGGAAGGGAAATAATGCGATTTCTTAGAATGAGTGGATTTAATCGAACTTTAGTGCAAACGTTTTGTGGCGTGATTACTCCACTGATGGAATTGCCGAAGAAACGTAAAAATATTCAATGGACAGCGTACTTTCAACAGGCATTTGACTGCCTGAAAGCTGTGATCACCAATGTTCCTGTATTGGAGAATTGCAAGGGACTATGTGGTCAGATTGAACTAAAGTATTTGATTCTAAAGAGGAATGCAGAGTAGTAGAGGAATGGATGGATCATTATCATAGAATTTACAGAGCAGAAGGAGTCCATTCAGCCCATCGAGTCTGCACCGGTTCTTGGAAAGAGCACCCTACCCAAGGTCAACACCGCCACCCTAGCCCCATAACCCCATAACCCAGTAACCCCACGGGCAATTTTGGACACTAAGGGCAATTTATCATGGCCAATCCACCTAACCCGCACATCTTTGGACTGTGGGAGGAAACCGGAGCTCCCGGAGGAAACCCACGCACACACGGGGAGGATGTGCAGACTCCGCATAGACAGTGACCCAAGCCAGAATCGAATCTGGGACCCTGGAGCTGTGAAGCAATTGTGCTATCCACAAGGCTACCGTGCTGCCCCCGTGCAGAGATCTCGTGCAGAGATTTTGTTCAAAGAGACTGTCAATCGAGAAGGATTTCGGTTGGAGGAAGAAGAACAAAGAAAACATGGACTACATTATTATACCTGTTGGCATGTGTTTTGTTTTTTAAGCGAAAGTGTATATTTACTGTGTATGTTTCTTAGTGAATGGTGCAAAAGTGAAAAATGAAACCAACTTGAAATTGAAGTTATTTTTCTTGGGTGGAGATGTCATGTAAGAGTACCTTTAAGACATGGATGTTTGAGCAATGTACCTTTAAGAAAACTGTGATGCCAGAGAGTGGGTGGAGCTGGGCTTTAGGTCAGCCATTTTTCAGGTTTTTACTTTCAGTTTAAAAAGCACCTTGTGTGTGTGTGTGTGTTTCCAGGGAGCTGCAAGATTGAAAAGAGGTTGGGAGTGTCTGTGTTAGCAGGGAGCTGGATCTCTGACATAAAAGACCATCTCTGGATCATTTGGGTGATTTAAACTGATAATTGTAAAGCCTTTAACCTGATGTGATTCTGTTTCAAGGTGTTAAGTCTCTTGGAAGTTTGAAGGAACAGTTTAAGGAATTATTTACTGTTGCAATATTTTCTGAGTTATCTTTGAAGTAAGAGGTGGTAAGAGATCCAATGTTTATTTCAGATGTTCTGTTGAGTTCATGGAATAAACAATGTTTTGTGTTTAAAAACCCACGTGTCCATAATTGTAATCCCACACCTAGGGAAAAAGCCATGTGCTAGGAAAAGCAACAAATCCATTCAAGGGAGAGGTTGGTTGAACTCTCTGATACATTTTGGGGTTCGGAAAACGCCTCGCCCATAACAGTACCTAAAACAGCCTGTCTCTAAATATCGGAAAGACCAAGGAACTGACCATCGACGCCATGAAGCGTTGCACAACACACACACCCGTCTGCATCAATGGGTGCGAAGTGGAGATGGTCGATATCTTTACATCTCTGGGGGTCGCCATCACCAACAGTCTGTCCTGGTCCACTCACGTTGATGCAACAATCTAGAAAGCCCAACATCGTTTCTACCTCCGAAGGAAGGACAAGAAACTCGTCATGTCTGCTTCGACTCTCACAAACTTCTACAGATGCGCCATAGAGAGCATCCTATCGGGCTGCATCATTGCTTGGTATGGCAACTGCCCAGTCCAACTTCGCAAGAAACTGCAATGTGGTGAACTCAGCCCAACCCATCACACAAGCATGCCACCCGCACAGTGATTCTGCCTACAGCTCTCGCTGCCGCAAGACAGCAGACAACATTATCAGTGGTTCCTCTCTCCCTACCCGATCAACTCATCTCAATCAGAACAAGACTGAATTTTGAATTCTCGCTTTTCCAACACAGCTCGATGCAATCCGGCCTCACAACCTGGAATGGATTTGCACGTCAGTGATTGCAGATCCAGCATCGAAAAATGAGTCCCACTTCCGAGAAAACAGCGTACGAAAAATGGACGAAGATGGGATTCGAACGCCGTTACAGAGCACAATGGACTAGCAGTACATCGCCTTCACCACTCGGCCACCTCAACCGACAAGTGCATGCGTCGAAACGTCTTAATTCGTTTTGCATCCATGAACTGATGGAAAATATCCGCCCAGAGTCCAAAGATGCGCAGGTTAGGTGGATTGGCCATGATAAATTGCTCTTAGTGTCCAAAATTGCCCTTAGTGTTGGGTGGGGTTAGTGGGTTATGGGGATAGGGTGGGGGTGTTGACGTTGGGTAGGATGCTCTTTCCAAGAGCCGGTGCAGACTCGAAGGGCCGAATGGCCTCCTTCTGCACTGTAAATTCTGTGATCTTTGACTCCAGCCCCGTGTTCAATGTTGGAAATGCAGTGTTTTTCAATAAAATGAATTCCCATCACATTCAGGGACTTTTATGAATGGACTGATGTGAAACACTTCAATATTATTTCCAAGGTGTTTCCACACAGTGTGAAAGGCCCCCGCTGAAAGACTGGAATCAACCAGCATTTGACAGCAAAAACAAACGCTCCCGGCTTCACAGAGGAATCCGTCGATCATCGGAACACACATTTCACGATGGACATTTTCTGATCATTCAGTTACAGGTTTCTACTCCTGCCTGGCTTTATTCCCCAGGAAATAGGGATTATATTCTTTCAGCGAGTCGTGAAAGTATACTTGGAGCAGATTAATGATAAATTATTGTGGTACGATGAGACTATTGCTGGTTGAAAGGTAAACTTTCCAGAAAGTGCCTTCATATTGTGGTTGATAGCAAATCGGCACCACATTAAAAAAAACACAGCCTAACTAGCAAACTTAAATTAAACTAATTAATTAATTAGTGATGGCTGGTCAGGTGATGTGCTTGAGCTGCTTGATGTGGGAGCTGGCAGATCCCATTGCGAGCTGCAGCGGCCACATCTGCAGTAAGTGTTGGCTGCTCGAAGAGCTCCGGCTCAGAGTTGATGAGCTGGAGTCTGAGCTTCAAACACTGAGGCACCTCCGGGAGGGGGAGACTTACCTGGACACTGTGTTTCAGGAGGCAGTCACACCTGTCAGAGTAACTAGTTTAAATCCTGCCAGTGGCCAGGGACAGCAGGGTGTGACTGCAGGTCAGGCAGTTAAAGGGAACCAGCAGTCAGGAACTCAGGAGCCTCAGCCCTTGACCCTGTCCAACAGGTATGAGGCACTTGCTCCCTGTGTGGATGGCGAACAGGGCTGCAGGAAGGATGAGTCAGCTGACCAAGGCACCATGGTTCAGCAGGCTATTCAAGGGGAGGGAGTAAATAGGCAAGTTGTAGTTGTAGGGGATTATATTATCAGGGGGATGATAGTATCCTTTGTGAGGAGGATAAAGAGTCCCGCATGGTACGTTGCCTGGTATATCTGACCGGCTTGAAAGGATACTGAGAGGGAGGGGGAGGATCCAGTTGTTGTGGCCCATGTCGGTACCAACAACATAGGCAAGTCTAGGAAACAGGACCTGTTTAAAGATTATAAAGAGCTAGGATTCAAATTAAAAAACAGGTCCTCAAGGGTCATAATCTCCGGATTACTGCCCGAGCCACGTGCAAATTGGCATAGGGAGGCAAGAATAAGGGAAGTTAACACGTGGCTGAAAGAGTGGTGTGGGAAAGAGGGGTTCCTTTTCATGGGACACTGGCATCAGTTTTGGGACAGGGGGGAACTATACCGTTGGGATGGTCTCCACCTGAACCGAGCTGGGACCAGTGTTCTGGCGAAAAGAGTAAATAGGGTGGTCAATAGGACTTTAAACTAAAGATTGGGGGGGGGGGGGGGAGGGAAAGTCAGGGAACCAAGAGGTGAAGTAATCAGTGGGAAGCTTAGCTGCTTAGGAATACAAAAAAGCACGAAAAGACAAAACTCAGGAGAGGTTACGATAGTCCCCGTCCCACAAAATATGACACAGTGTATGGAAAGGCTCAGTAAACCAAGGTCCACCACACTAAGAAAACAAAAAGGGACGGTCAATAGAGAATTAAAGGTGCTATATTTAAATGCGCGCAGTGTAAGGAACAAGGTAGATGAGCTTGTGGCCCAGATTATGACTGGCAGGTATGACGTGGTAGGCATCACAGAGACATGGTGGCAGGGGGTTCAGGACTGGCATTTAAACATCCAGGGATTCACAACCTATCGAAAAGACAGAGAGGTGGGCAGAGGGGGCGGGGTTGCCTTGTTAATTAGGAATGAAATTAAATCAATAGCACTAAACGACATAGGGTCAGATGATGTGGAGTCTGTGTGGGTAGAGTTGAGGAACCACAAAGGCATAAAAAACATAATGGGAGTTATGTACAGGCCTCCAAACAGTGGTCAGGACCGGGGGCACAAAATGCACCACGAAATAGAAAGTGCATGTCAGAAAGGCAAGGACACAGTGATCATGGGGGACTTCAATATGCAGGTGGACTGGGTAAATAATGCTGTCAGTGGACCCAAGGAAAGGGATTTCATTGAATGTTTACAGGAGGGCTTTTTGGAACAGCTTGTGATGGAGCCCACGAGGGAACAGGCCATACTGGACTTAGTGTTATGTAATGAGCCAGACTTGATTAAAGATCTTAAAGTAAGGGAGCACTTAGGCGGTGGTGATCATAATATGGTAGAATTCAATCTCCAATTTGAAAGAAAGAAGGTAGAATCAGATGTAAACGTGTTACAGTTAAATAAAGGTAACTACAGGGGCATGAGGGAGGAACTGACGAAAATCGACTTGGAGCAGAGCCTAGTGGGAATGACAGTAGAACAGCAATGGCAGGAGTTTCTGGGAGTAATTGAGGACACAGCACAGAGATTCACCCCAAAGAAAAGAAAGATTGTCAGAGGGGGGATTCGGCAGCCATGACTGACAAAGTAAGTTAGGGACTGCATCAAAGCAGAGAGAAAGCCTATAAATGTGGCAAAGAGTAGTGGGAAGTCAGGAGATTGGGAAGGCTACAAAAACAAACAGAGGATAACAAAGAGAGAAATAAGGAAAGAGAGGATCAAATATGAAGGTAGCCGAGCCAATAACATTAGGAATGATAGTAAAAGTTTCTTTAAATACATTAAAAACAAACGGGAGGCAAAAGTTGACATTGGGCCGCTCCAAAATGACACTGGTAATCTAGTGATGGGAGACAAGGAAATAGCTGAGGAACTAAATAAGTACTTTGCGTCAGTCTTCACTGTAGAAGACATGAGTAAAAGCCCAACAATTCCGGAGAGTCAGGGGGCAGAGTTGAATATGGTAGCCATCAAAAAGGAGAAAGTGCTAGAGAAACTAAGAGGTCTAAAAATTGATAAATCTCCGGGCCCAGATGTGCTATATTCCAGAGTTCTAAAGGAGATTGCTGAAGAAATAGTGGAGGCGTTAGTTATGATCTTTCAAAAATCACTGGAGTCAGGGAAAGTCCCAGAGGATTGGAAAATCGCTGTTGTAACCCCCTGTTCAAGAAGGGAACAAGGATAAAGATGGAGAACTATAGGCCAATTAGCCTAACCTCGGTTGTTGGCAAGATTCTAGAATCCATTGTTAAGGATGAGATTTCTAAATTCTTGGAAGTGCAGGGTCGGATTAGGACAAGTCAGCATGGATTTAGTAAGTGGAGGTCGTGCCTGACAAACCTGTTAGAGTTCTTTGAAGAGATAATAAATAGGTTAGACCAAGGAGAGCCAATGGACGTTATCTATCTTGACTTCCAAAAGGCCTTTGATAAGGTGCCTCACGGGAGACTGCTGAGTAAAATAAGGGCCCATGGTATTCGAGGCAAGGTACTAACATGGATTGACGATTGGCTGTCAGGCAGAAGGCAGAGAGTTGGGATTAAAGGTTCTTTTTCGGAATGGCAACCGGTGACGAGTGGTGTCCCGCAGGGTTCAGTGTTGGGGCCACAGCTGTTCTCTTTATATATTAACGATCTAAATGACGGGACTGGGGGCATTCTGGCTAAGTTTGCCGATGATACAAAGATAGCTGGAGGGGCAGGTAGTATGGAGGAGGTGGGGAGGCTCCAGAAAGATTTAGACAGTTTAGGAGAGTGGTCCAAGAAATGGCTGATGAAATTCAGCGTGAGGTCTTGAACTTTGGAAAAAGGAATAGAGGCATGGACTATTTTCTAAACGGTGACAAAATTCATAATGCTGAAGTGCAAAGGGACTTGTGGGTCCTAGCCCAGGATTCTCTAAAGGTAAACTTGCAGGTTGAGTCCGTAATTAAGAAAGCAAATGCAATGTTGTCATTCATCTCAAGAGGCTTGGAATATAAAAGCAGGGATGTACTTCCGAAGCTTTATAAAGCATTAGTTAGGCCCCATTTAGAATACTGTGAGCAATTTTGGGCACCACGCCTCAGGAAGGACATACTGGCACTGGAGCGTGTCCAGCGGAGATTCACGCGGATGATCCCAGGAATGGTAGGCCTAACATACGATGAACGTCTGAGGGTCCTGGGATTATATTCATTGGAGTGTAGGAGGTTGAGGGGAGATCTAATAGAAACTTACAAGATAATGAATGGCTTAGATAGGGTGGATGTAGGGAAGTTGTTTCCATTAGCAGGGGAGACTAGGACACGGGGGCACAGCCGTAGAATAAAAGGGAGTCACTTTAGAACAGAGATTAGGAGAAATTTCTTCAGCCAGAGAGTGGTGGGTCTGTGGAATTCATTGCCACAGAGGGCGGTGGAGGCCGTGACGTTGAGTGTCTTTAAGACAGAAGTTGATAAATTCTTGATTTCTCGAGGAATTAAGGGCTGTGGAGAGAGAGCGGGTAAATGGAGTTGAAATCAGCCATGATTGAATGGTGGAGTGGACTCGATGGGCCGAATGGCCTTACTTCCGCTCCTATTTCTTATGGTCTTATGGTCTTGTATTTAGCGGATTCGTCCATGACAAGACTGAAGAACGATCACTCGTCTATCCAACCGGTGAGGTCTGCCTCAGCGTGAGACAATATTAACAGAGTGAGAACCAGGTTATTTAGATTAAGATCACACGGTTACAATAGAACTGAATCAGGAAAACCCCGCCTTCACAGCCTTGCCATTCGCCTGAGGTATCGTGATCCTCAGGTTAAATCACCATCAGTCAGATCTCACCGTCAACGGGGAAAGCAGCCTCTGGTTATCAGGGACTGAAGCGACTTAATTTACTTTGGAACTGGATCAATTTATGATGTTTCCAGGATGCGACTTCCCTCAGACTGATCAAATGATTGGCTGCCGGAAAATTAGCGTCCATTGAGGAGTTACTGGTACCTGAGGCTTAGTTGGAGTATTGGTTTTAAAGGTTAATCATGAAATCTAGAGATGAAAAGCCGGGAAAGTGGGCATGAGGATCATCATGAAATCATTAAAATGTAAAAGGTGGCCATTCGGCCCATCGACTCTGAAAGAGTCCCTATGCCCCAACCACATCCCTGTAACGCACTCCCCAACTTTATAAACACAAAGGGGCAATTTAGCATGGGCATTCCATCTCACCCACACACATTTGGACGTGCGAGGAAATCGCAGCACCCGGAGGAAACCCATAGACACAGAAAAAAAGTGCAAACTCCATACAGTCAGTGACCAAAGGCTGGAATTGAACCCGGATCGCGGGCGCTGTGAGGTAGCCACTGTGACAACGTGCCACCGTATGAGGTCATAACACGTCATATATCAGATCAAGCATTATCTCATTGAAATACAGAGCACATTCGATAGGCTGAATGGTCTACTTCTGCTCCTCCGTCTTATACCCTGATATTGTGTAAATGTGTTCCGGTTCTTGTGTAAAACTCTTGTTAAAACAACACAGACGCCGTATGCCGACTGCATCTGATTATCTGGCGCAGAGAAGGCGATTGTGGAATACATGTCGTACCCATCAAACTCTGCTACTCACCTGACTGAGATTTGTTCTGTTTCTGTAAATCACAGGTAGTGTTCGCGAGTGGAGGGAACAGTCTGCACCTCAGTCTCTGGAACAGGTTGTGAGAGCAGGATGCCTTTATTATGAGTCAATGGCTGGTACTTTTTGTGGAATGCAGTCTCTATCAGACATTGGTACTGAATGTCAGTGTGGAAATATTTCTGTCAATCACAATTACTGTTTGGGAAAAGTGAGATGAATCCGTA
The DNA here is from genome assembly GCF_047496885.1 of Scyliorhinus torazame. NCBI lineage: Eukaryota > Metazoa > Chordata > Chondrichthyes > Carcharhiniformes > Scyliorhinidae > Scyliorhinus > Scyliorhinus torazame. Next base: position 37,951,334 of record NC_092730.1, read on the forward strand.
ACATCATCACGGCTGTGACAGACAGAGAAAGACACAGAGAAATGCAGGAAGAGACTATCAGGACACACACACAATGACACACAGAAAAGGTGCCGATATGAAGAAACTGTTTTTTTCGGAAAATGTGTTTTCTGCTGTGCAACTGTGCTCTCTGCTGTGTAACTGTGCTTTCTCTGTCGGAACCGTCACTCTGCTGGTGACAGATCTTCACTGTGGTTGTGTCAAATCGTTCCCTGTTGTGTAAATGTGTTCCCAGTTGTGGAAATTGATCCGCCTAAAGCAGAACCTTTCTGCGCTATTACTGCGACGAAATTTCAATTCCAGATTTGTTAAATCTTGTCACCAAGGGTTAGTTCAGACCTCTGGATTCCCAGCCCAGCGACATAACCTTGCCTTCTTGTTGTGAAGACAGTTCATTCAGCATCAATCTTTACCGATAATAGTAAGGAAGCGCCCAACATGGGGCTCGAACCCACGACTCTGCCGACTGAGCTAGCCGAGCTGTGGAGAGTGGCTGCGGTGCTCATTCGGAGGGTAAGTAATGACTTGTTGGGCCGAATGGCTTTCTGCGCTGGAGAATCTACGATTCTATGAAGCAAGGAGGTTGATGCATTCAAATGCTTCTGCTAAAATGTCCACTACTGACACCATGTAGAAATGGTCGTCTTTGAATCACTGGAAACCAGGGAGTTGTAATAAAAAAATAATTGATTTAATAATTGAGCTGCTCCTCCTGGCTTGTGCTCTGACCGCGATCCGGGGAGAATTGCAGGAATCCAGACACGTGATCATTTTAGTTGCGTCATCACGTGACCATTCGGTCTCCACTGGTCTCCCTCGGTGCTCTAATTTCGAGATTCATCATTTTAATTTTCATCCAGACTGGGAAGTTTAGTGCTGCTGCATTTGAAAAGGAACATGAATTTCTAATATATTTCCAATGTAACTGATGTTGTTACACAAACTATTTAATCAGTGGAATTGTGCGTTTAGGGAACTCAGATTTTCGAATATCTGAAGGCTTCTTTCCAAATTGAATGGTTATTTTCCACAAGATTCAACCCCTCCTCACATAAACCCCGGGGCCGCTTTGATCGCTTGAATGCAATTACTTCCTGGAGTGATTCCAGGCCGGTTTTAGAATGTCTTCTATCGACCAAATTACTGTTGAATTATGCAGCTGTGATGGCCGAGTGGTCAAGTCGTTGGACTTCAAATCCAATAGCGCCTCCCCCCCCCCCCCCCCCGGCAGATTCGAGTGTGATTCGAAATGTTTGTTCAACTCCCCGGAAAAGCTGCCGGCTCGACAATGAATCGGAATTTCGGTTGGTTGTCTGTTAACGGTGTTAACATTTATCGAATTCAGTTTTTTAGAAAAACGTCCTTTTTGGAAACTAAACGAAACATAAAGATAAATAAGGAGTTCACACTCAAAGCAACAATCAATAAATAATAAAGTTTCCTGCAACGTTCGGAAGGAGAAGCAGCAACGGCAGCGAATGGAAACGTGGTTCGGTTTCATTCAGGTGAATGTATTTCTGTGTAAAAAGATCTTGGCAGAAATGGAACATTTTTAAAAAATATTTTCTTGTTCTCTTTCTGTTGTCTCTCTGTATGTTTCTTTCTCTCTCCCTCACTCACTGTTTTTGTGCTTCTCCGGGGACTGATTGGATACACAGTGAAACTCAGCCACATCTCATCCCAACTCTTTTGGACGAATACGTCCTGGTGATGGACGATCGTGAATCAGTGGAAGAATCGACAAACTATTCCATTCTTGCTCTGTAAGAAGTTCCATTCCTGGTTGTGAGGTGGCTCTGGGATAAAGGGATCGAGAGAGAACGAGTCTGACTCTTACTCTTCAAATCATTTCGTGCGCACTTGTAGAAAGTGGATGTGTCTGAGAACAGGAGAAAAGCAGATCATGGGGGTGTGATTGATTTTTACTGAGCCGGAACTAGAAAAGTGAAGGAAACTTCTAAACAGCCAGCTTCTATCTGAGAGCTGGTAAGGAATTACGGCTGACATTGAGGCAGTTCATAGTGAATTCTTACAGCAGATCGAATCTTGAAGCTGTGTTGGCATATTGTTTTCGTAGAGACTGACATAGTTTCTGAAAAGACCAGTTGTGCTTGTTTTTGTTTTGTCCAGTAGTTTGGGTAATCTATTTGGAGCGGGTGCAGTTGGTCAATATCTGTGCTTCTTGCTTGCCCAGCTCACCGGGCAGCAGCAGCTCCATTCCTCACCAAATGTGTGGACACAAACGACAAACCCACATTATTGTATCCCCGCGGAGGTTCGAACCCCGCTCGCAGCCGCTCTGCTCCGGAATATTTACTCAGCTCCATAAACAAACCACTGACCACACAAATAATCGGGGCTCCCTTTGCATCTCATTGATGGTTTTCACCCAATTTGGCTGTTTCGGGAATGAAAGTAAAAATTTATCGCGTCTGGTAATTAGTATTTTAAAATAAACTACACTAAACATATGAAACAATACTTAATAAATGATAATTAACGAATATTAATCAATATTTAAAAAGTGTTCTGCAACGATTGGAAGGAAAAGCCCATCCCATCAGGGCAGGATATGTTGGGAATGGACCGGAGTGAAACATTCCCAGACCATGTCCAACATGTTTCTCCTCAGTATGAAAACTCCCTGCGGAAAGACTGAAATAGACACACATTTGATCACATCATGATAAACATCGCTCACACCTTAACCATGAGGCCACTGATGAAGTCATGATGACTTCGAATTTCTCCTAAAATGCCAACTGAACCCACTGACTGGCAGAATTACATTACCCACGTGATTGGCGAGGCGCATCCACAGGCCGACTTGGCGAGTGGTGCAAACTGACATCACTGCTTCTGATCAGCTCCAGAACAGAGAGATAAATGTCACATTGTCCTTTCATATTTCTAATTTATAATTGTGTGGGGAAACTGATGGGCTTTGGACGCAATTAAAAGTTGCTTCAAGTGAGATCAAATCAGCGGCTGGCTCGTTGGTCTGGGGAGACCTGTGCCACACAAAGCAACAGAGTCTGCAGATAGAGAATGAATCGAATATTCACATGTCACACCAGAGAACACGTAGGAGAACAATTCAGCAGTCAAGGGCATTGAGCCTCTGATCTCCGGGTAAGCGTTCTGCAAGGCGGCCTTCAGGACGCGCGACAAGGAAATCGCCGAACAGAAACTTCTAGCCAAGTTCCGCATACATGAGTACGGCCTCAACCGGGACCTTGGATTCATGTTGCATTACATTTATCCCCCACCATCTGGCCTGGGCTTGCGAAATCCTACCAACTGCCCTGGTGTGAGCCAATTCACACCCCTTTAACCTGGGGTCACTCCTATCTGGTTTAGCACAGGGCTAAATCGCTGGCTTTAAAATCCGATCAAGTCAGATCAGAAGCACGGTTCAATTCCCGGATCAGTCTCCCCGAACAGGCGACGGAATGTGGCTTTTTACGGTAGCTTAATTTGAAACCTACTTGTGACAATAAGCGATTTTCATTCTCATTTTCATTTAATCTCTGGACCTGTAAAGACTTAATTACCTGCAAATGCTGGCATTCAAAGCATTGTCTTGCATTTTTGACATTGCCTCTATATATGTTTCCGAAACATACCTCTTCATTCACCTGAGGAACGAGCAGTGCTCCGAAAGCTAGTGTTTGAAACACACCTGTTGGACTTTAACCTGGTGTTGTCAGACTTGTTCCTGTGCACAGCAGGGGCTGACAGATAAAGAGTCATTCACCACCCAAATATCTATATGCACCTCCCCCAACACACGCGCATGCCCACTGCCACTGAAGGTTTTGTCATGATTCTGATATGCAGACGTTTTAACGGAAACTAGCAAACAACATAATGATTTTTTCCACTCAATAACAATTACAGAGATTGATCATTACAGATTTAGTTCAACCTTCACACAGATTTTCAGAGTATGAAAGATATTGAATGAATGACAGACTCTCATACAGTCCCAGAGACACTCGCAAAGCGATTTAACTGAATCCCAAAGACAGATTGTTGCAGAAGATATGTAACAAGCCGAAGAATGATTGGTATATTACAAATATGGAATGAATCTGACTCTGCCATATAGTGTCAGAGACTGAAATATGCAGCAATTGTATTTCAAAATTGATAGCAGGGTAGTAGTGTCAAATAACCGGATGGTGCGAATCCTCAATGTGCAAATGGGACCTTGTCGCCACAAGGACTGTGTAACGGTCACTCTGAACGTCAAGTCTATGGGAGACAGAGCTCCACAGACTGACTCCTACTTTCCACAGACCACCACTGACTGAATCATGGTGAATACCAAGAGCTGAATTATGTTGTCAACACTCACATAGAAATGGCACACAGAATAAAATGGCGAGATCGTGGAAAATGTGGACCGTTTTCCATGACCGGAAGCCACCACTGGAAAAAGGCAGATCCATCAGATAGGATTCGCCCTCTCCTCCAATGTGTCAGCTCAGCCTTCAGCAGATTGAGAAAGAGAATACTTGAAGAGCAGCTTCATGACAGAATCGTTCGGAGTGACCATTGCACAGTGCTTACTCAGCAACGGCAAAGACTGGTCCCGTATGTGTTTTATTCTGTTCGCAGTGGAGGCCAACAAACCAAAAATACCCCAATTTACCCAATGATCCCAGTACGAAAAGCAAGGGACAAAAATTGTTTCTTTTGACTTTATTTCAACAACGAAACAAAATTGAACAGGAATTAAAAAGCGTATTGAGCTGATACAATAGGCTTCGGGACGCAATGATAAGCTGGTTTGAGTGACGTTTGCCTGTCGGTTGGCTCGCTGGTCTAGGGGTATGATTCTCGCTTAGGGACTTCCGTTAACGATATAAATGCGAGAGCTCCCAGGTTCAAATCCCGGACGAGCTCTGTTTATGTTTAATCAGGACGATCCATGCGGTGTCATTGACTGAAATCGGGAGCAAGTTTGAGCTCCAGAGAATGTGTCAGGACAGAACACGCGAAGAAACGAACGCGACATTTAAAGACCGTTTCATCATGGTGTAGGACTCTGAATTTGTCCTCAGATATCAAGAAAAACAAACGAAAGCTTGCGCATCCAGGTAGTTGGCTGAATGGGTTTGTATGTAACCCCGATAAACCTTTGATTTATTTGCTGAATCTCCGCCTTAAAAATAATCAATGTCCCGCTTCCGGCGCCTTCTGAGGCAGAGTTCCAAAGTCGCACAACTCTCTGGGAGTGAGAAATTACCACATCTCCATCCGAAAAGGGCGACATCCTTGTTTTTAACTGCCCAGTAGTTCTGGTCTCACCCACAAGCAGTGACATCCTTTCCACCTCCACCTTGCCAAGACCATTCAAAATCTGATGTACTTCAATCAAATCAACTGTCACTCTTCACATCTCCATTGGAAACAAGTGCAGTCTGTCTAACCTTTCCTCATTAGAAAACCCGCTCATTCCTGGACCAATCGAGGAAACCTCCTCTGAACCGTATTTACCTAAATAAGGAAACCAAAACTGCACAGAATTGGCGAAATGTTACAGCTCCTGGAATAAAAGCGACAGTAGCAATATGGATATAAATGTGGTTGAATAATCACTAACAGAATATAATGGCCAGTAGAGAGTTTTCGGACTGGAAGAAGGTTTGTAGTGTTCGACAAGGGTTCCTACTGGAATATTTGCTTTCCCTGGTATATAACAATGTGCTAGATCATGGTGTAGAGGGAACAGTTTCAAAGTTTGATGATGGTACAAACTTGGAAATGTTCTGAACTGATACGTGGACAGTCTAGAACTTCAAACGACGAAAGATGATGTTCAGTCTGGAGACGTGTGAGATGACTGGTTTAGACTAAAAAGCAGACAGGGGCTGGTTTAGCACACTGGGGTAAATCGCTGGCTTTTAAAGCAGACTCACGGCAGGCCAGCAACACGGTTCAATTCCCGTACCAGCCTCCCCGAACAGGCGCAGGAATGTGGCGACTAGGGGCTTTTCACAGTAACTTCATTTGAAGCCTACTTGTGACAATAAGCGATTTTCATTCATTTACTCATGATGCATTTTTTAAGGGAATATAGAATCATAGGATTTATAGTGCAGAGGTGGCCATTCGTGTCATGGAATCTGCACCGGCTCTTCTAATAGCACCCCACTGAAGCCCACGCGTCCACCCTTTCCCCGTATCCCAGCAACCCCATCTAACCTAAGGGTAATTTAGCATGGCCAATCCACCTAAACTGCACATCTTTGGAGTGTGGTAGGAAACTGGGGACCCGGAAGAAACCCACGCAGACACAGGGAGAACACAGACAGTGATCCAAGTGGGAATCGAACATGAGACCCGGCGCTGTGAAGCCACAGTGCTAACCACTATTCTACCGTGCTGTCCCTGAATCACGGTGAATACCAAGAGCTGAATTATGTTGTCAACACTCACATAGAAATGGCACACAGAATAAAATGGCGAGATCGTGGAAAATGTGGACCGTTTTCCATGACCGGAAGCCACCACTGGAAAAAGGCAGATCCAGCAGACAGGATTCGCCCTCACCTCCAATGTGTCAGCTCAGCCTTCAGCAGATTGAGAAAGAGAATGCTTGAAGAGCAGCTTCATAACAGGAGCAGCACGGTAGCATTGTGGATAGCACAATTGCTTCGCAGCGCCAGGGTCCCAAGTTCGATTCCTGCTTGGGTCACTGTCTGTGCGGAGTATACACATCCTCCCCGTGTGTGCGTGGGTTTTCTCCGGGTGCTCCGGTTTCCTCCCACAGTCCAAAGATGTGCGGATTAGGTGGATTGGCCATGCTAAATTGCCCATAGTGTCCAAAATTGCTCTTAGTGTTGGGCGGGGTTACTGGGTTATGGGGATGGTGTGGACCTTGGGTGGGGTGCTCTTTCCAAGAGCCGGTGCAGACTCGATGGGCCGAATGGCCTCCTTCTGCACTGTAAAATTCTATAAAAAAAAGAATCGTTCGGAGTGACTATTGCACAGTGCTTACTCAGCAACGGCAAAGACTGGTCCCGTATGTGTTTTATTCTGTTCGCAGTGGAGGCCAACAAACCAAAAATAACCCAATTTACCCATGATCCCAGTACGAAAAGCAAGGGACAAAAATTGTTTCTTTTGATTTTATTTCAACAAGAAATTGCGAGGGTAGCATGGCGGCACAGTGGTCAGCACGACTGCCTCACGGCGCCGAGGTACCAGATTCGATCCCGGCTCTGGGTCACTGTCAGCGTGAAGTTTGCACATTCTCCCGTGTTTGCGTGGGTTTCGCCCCCAGAATCCAAAGATGTGCAAGCTAGGTGGATTGGCCACGCTAAATTGCCCCTTAATTGGGAAAAATTAATTGGGTACTCTAAATTATTTTAAAACAAGGTGAAGACTGCGGATCCCGCTCCTGCCGTTTAATACAGATCACTATAACTGGCACAGTGAGCAGAAAGAAATTCGTGTTGTTTGTGTGCATTTCACTCCAATTTAAAACGCTCCTGAATGAAAGTGTCTGTGTCACACGGCTCCCGATCAGCCAGGAGATGGCACCAGTCCACAATAAATGTATTTATGCAATATATTTCTGATGATCTGTGTGTCATTACATTGGACTCTTACTCTGGTCTGAGACATTACCTTGTCCTTGTGCCCTGATGCTGCCCTTTTCATCCTGTTTCAGTAATAACTTTTTACTGGTATTAATTATGTAACTTACTTAGTGATTAAGTTATTCAGCCACTAGGAGTGTTTTAAGCTCATTTTGTAAACGGAACTTTGCGTGGCTCGTATTTTTGTCCCGTTTAACCCACCTATTTACTATTGTTGCAGACAGAGAACTTAGTTATTAATGTTGAAGATTGTCGTTTATTTAAACTAAGTTTCCACTCAAAACAAATTGATGCTGGTTATTACATAAGGAACCCATGGGTGATGAAAACAATTGGTGAATTTTATTTGAAGAGTGTCCACTCCTTTTCTGCCCGGACCTGCGGTATCTAATTAAATAATTCACCACTGTGATGGGCAGGAACTGAATCTGGGTCAAATGCTGGGACAGTCACCACTATACCACCACCTGTCCCTGGGCAATGTTGCCCCCTCTGTATTTATAGAACGAATACACAAACAATGAAGCAGGTGAATGTATTAAATCAGGGATTCGTTATTCTTGTAACCAATATGGCTGTAATGGGAATCTTTCATATTCCGATAGATCGGGTAGAGCTGGGTCGCTCAGTCAGAAATCAGATATCTGGGGATTTCAAGATGATTACTACAATGATAATATTTAACCATGTTAATGTTCTTTTGCTCCAATTGAAATGTGTTACGAATACAGCGTTACCGTGTTGTAGAACTCGCGTTCAACCAGGAGATGGCAGCAGTGCGCAATAGTTTGGATATCCTGTTTGTGTCCGCAGATCTCGACAGGAATGGAGCTGCTGCTTCCCGGGGAGCTGCCAAGCAAGAGGCACAGATATTAACCAACTGCACCCGCTCCAAATAGATTCCCCAAATTATTGAACAAAACAAAAACAAGCACAAATCATATTTTAAGAAAGTATGACAGTGTCTCTGAAAACAATATACCAACACCTCATAAAGAATCGATTTGCCTCAACTAATTCAAGGTCAACCGTTTCAATATCAGCCTTAATTCCTTGCCAGTTCTCAGACAGGCGCTGACTGGTTCGAAGTTTGCTTCACCTTTCAAGGTCCTGCTCAATAAAATCAATCACAGACCCATGATCTGCTTTTCTCCAGTTCTCATACACATCCACTTTGTACAAGGGCGCACTAACTTGTTTTCAGAGTAAGAGTCAGACTGCAGTCACCTCGTTCTCTCTCGATCCCTTTATCTCAGAGCCACCTCACAACCAGGAATGGGACTTCTCACAGAGCCAAGAATGGAATAGGTTGTCGATTCTTCCACTGATTCAGGACCGCCCATCACCAGGACATGCTGGTCCAAAAGAGTTGGAATGAGATGGGGCTGAGTTTCGCTGTGTATCCAATCAGTCCCCGGAGAAGCACAAAAACAATGAGCGAGGGAGAGAGAAAGAAACAAAGAAACAGATAGAGAGACAAAGGAAAGAGAACAAGAAAATATTTTTAAAATATGTTCCATTTCTGCCACGATCTTTTTACCCAGAAATACATTCAGCTGAATGAAACCAAACCACGTTTCCATTCGCTGCCGTTGCTGCTTCTCCTTCCGAACGTTGCAGGAAATATTCAGACCATAAGACCATAAGACATAGGAGCGGAAGTAAGGCCATTCGGCCCATCGAGTCCACTCCGCCATTCAATCATGGCTGATTTCAACTCCATTTACCCGCTCTCTCTCCATAGCCCTTAATTTCTCGAGAAATCAAGAATTTATCAACTTCTGTCTTAAAGACACTCAACGTCCCGGCCTCCACCGCCCTCTGTGGCAATGAATTCCACAGACCCACCACTCTCTGGCTGAAGACATTTCTCCTCATCTCTGTTCTAAAGTGACTCCCTTTTATTCTAAGGCTGTGCCCCCGGGTCCTAGTCTCCCCTGCTAATGGAAACAACTTCCCTACATCCACCCTATCTAAGCCATTCATTATCTTGTAAGTTTCTATTAGATCTCCCCTCAACCTCCTAAACTCCAATGAATGTAATCCCAGGATCCTCAGACGTTCATCGTATGTTAGGCCTGCCATTCCTGGGATCATCCGTTTGAATCTCCGCTGGACCCGCTCCAGTGCCAGTATGTCCTTCCTGAGGTGTGGGGCCCAGAATTGCTCACAGTATTCTAAATGGGGCCCAACTAATGCTTTATAAAGCTTCAGAAGTACATCCCTGCTTTTATATTCCAAGCCTCTTGAGATGAATGACAACATTGCATTTGCTTTCTTAATTACGGACTCAACCTGCAAGTTTACCTTTAGAGAATCCTGGACTAGGACTCCCAAGTCCCCTTGCACTTCAGCATTATGAATTTTGTCACCGTTTAGAAAATAGTCCATGCCTCTATTCTTTTTTCCAAAGTGCAAGACCTCGCACTTGCCCACGATGAATTTCATCAGCCATTTCTTGGACCACTCTCCTAAACTGTCTAAATCTTTTTGCAGCCTCCCCACCTCCTCCATAATACCTGCCCCTCCACCAACTTTGTATCACCGGCAAACTTAGCCGGAATGCCCCCAGTCCCGTCATCTAGATCGTTAATATATAAAGAGAACAGCTGTGGCCCCAACACTGAACCGTGTGGGACACCACTCGTCACGGTTGCCATTCCGAAAAAGAACCTTTTATCCCAACTCTCTGCCTTCTGCCTGACAGCCAATCGTCAATCCATGTTAGTACCTTGCCTCGAATATCATGGGCCCTTATTTTACTCAGCAGTCTCCCGTGAGGCACCTTATCAAAGGCCTTTTGGAAGTCAAGATAGATAACATCCATTGGCTCTCCTTGGTCTAACCTATTTATTATCTCTTCAAAGAACTCTAACAGGTTTGTCAGGCACGACCTCCCCTTACTAAATCCATGCTGACTTGTCCTAATCTGACCCTGCACTTCCAAGAATTTAGAAATCTCATCCTTAACAATGGATTCTAGAATCTTGCCAACAACCGAGGTTAGGCTAATTGGCCTATAATTTTCCATCTTTTTCCTTGTTCCCTTCTTGAACAGGGGGGTTACAACAGCGATTCTCCAATCCTCTGGGACTTTCCCGGACTCCAGTGACTTTTGAAAGATCATAATTAACGCCTCCACTATTTCTTCAGCTGTCTCCTTTAGAACTCTAGGATGTAGTCCATCTGGGCCCGGAGATTTATCAATTTTTAGACCTCTTAGTTTCTCTAGTACTTTCTCCTTTGTGATGGCTACCATATTCAACTCTGCCCCCTGACTCTCCGGAATTGGTGGGATATTACTCATGTCTTCTACTGTGAAGACTGACGCAAAGTACTTATTTAGTTCCTCAGCTATTTCCTTGTCTCCCATCACAAAATTACGAGCATCATTTTGGAGCGGCCCAATGTCAACTTTTGCCTCCCGTTTGTTTTTAATGTATTTAAAGAAACTTTTACTATCTTTCCTAATGTTACTGGCTGGCCTACCTTCATATTTGATCCTCTCTTTCCTTATTTCTCTCTTTGTTATCCTGTTTGTTTTTGTAGCCTTCCCAATCTTCTGACTTCCCACTACTCTTTGCCACATTTATAGGCTTTCTCTTTTGCTTTGATGCATTCCCTAACTTCCTTTGTCAGCCATGGCTGCCTAATCCCCTCTCTGATAACCTTTCTTTTCTTTGAATGAACCTCTGCACTGTGTCCTCAATTGCTCCCAGAAACTCCTGCCATTGCTGTTCTACTGTCTTTCCCACTAGGCTCTGCTCCCAGTCGATTTTCGTCAGTTCCTCCCTCATGCCCCTGTAGTTACCTTTATTTAACTGTAACACCTTTACATCTGATTCTACCTTCTTTCTTTCAAATTGGAGATTGAATTCTACCATATTATGATCACTGCCTCCTAAGTGCTCCCTTACTTTAAGATCTTTAATCAAGTCTGGCTGATTACATATCACTAAGTCCAGAATGGCCTGTTCCCTCGTGGGCTCCATCACAAGCTGTTCCAAAAAGCCCTCCTGTAAACATTCAATGAATTCCCTTTCCTTGGGTCCACTGGCAGCATTATTTACCCAGTCCACCTGCATATTGAAGTCCCCCATGATCACTGTGACCTTGCCTTTCTGACATGCACTTTCTATTTCGTGGTGCATTTTGTGCCCCCGGTCCTGACCACTGTTAGGAGGCCTGTACATAACTCCCATTATGGTTTTTTTGCCTTTGTGGTTCCTCAACTCTACCTACACAGACTCCACATTATCCGACCCTATGTCATTTAGTGCTATTGATTTAATTTCATTCCTAATTAACAAGGCAACCCCGCCCCCTCTGCCCACCTCCCTGTCTTTTCGATAGGTTGTGAATCCCTGGATGTTTAAATGCCAGTCCTGAACCCCCTGCAACCATGTCTCTGTGATGCCTACCACATCATACCTGCCAGTCACAATCTGGGCCACAAGCTCATCTACCTTGTTCCGTACACTGCGCGCATTTAAATATAGCACCTTTAATTCTCTATTGACCGTCCCTTTTTGTTTTCTTAGTGTGGTGGACCTTGGTTTACTGAGCCTTTCCATACACTGTGTCATATTTTGTGGGATGGGGACTATCGTAATCTCTCCTGAGTTTTGTCTTTTCGTGCTTTTTTGTATTCCTAAGCAGCTACGCTTCCCACTGATTACTTCACCTCTTGGTTCCCTGACTTTCCCTTCCCTTATTATTTACTGATTGCTGTTTTGGGTGTGAGTTCCTTATTCATCTGAATATTTCGTTCAGCCCCCCCCCCCCCCCCGCCCCTCTGACAGTCCTCATCGCTATCCGCAATTCCACCAACCTTTGTGTCGTCTGCAAACTTACTAAACAGACCAGTTACATTTTCCTCCAAATCATTTATATATACTACAAAGAGCAAAGGTCCCAGCACTGATCCCTGTGGAACACCACTGGTCACAGCCCTCCAATTAGTGCAGTGCAGTGCAGATCTGTCACCGGCAGAGTCATTATTCCACGACAGAGAGAACAGTCACACAGCAGAGAGCTCAGTTACACGGCTGAGAGCTCAGTTACACATCAGAGAGCACGGTTACACAGCAGGATATACATTTACAAACAGGGCCTCTCTGTGTGCAGCAGAAAACACATTTTCCTAAATACCCAATTTCTCCATCTCAGTATCTTGCTGGTTTGCACTGCACCTTTTCTGTGTGTCACTGTGAATTGCCCTGCTAGTCTCTTTCTGTGTGAATTTCTCTATCTGTTACAGCCATGCTGATGTTACGTATTCATCTCACGTTTCCCAAACAATAATTGTGATTGATAAATACAGAAAGATTTCCACACTGACATTCAGTACCAATGTCTGATAGAGACTGAATTCCACCCTCACATACAGTACCAGACATTGACTGAGAGGGAAACCGAGAATGGGAGGCAGTGTCATACTGGACACGGAACTGTAACTTTCTCTCTCCACAGATGTTGCCAGACCAGCCGAGTTATCCAACATTTTATATTTCTCTTTCAGGATTTTATGAAGAATCTCCATAGCGGCATTGCCCTTGTGCTCGACGCTTCTATTTAAAAAGATTGGTCCCGGATGTCTATTGTTCTGTTCGCTGCGGAGGCCAACAAACCAGAAATAACCAAATTGACCCAATGACCCCGATAAGAAAAGCAAGGGACAAAAAAGAGTTTCTTTCGATTTTACTTTAACAACCAAACCAAATTGAACAGGAATTAAGAAGCCCATTGAGTTGATAAAATAAATTTTGCTTGGGAGGTAATGGTAAAATGGTGTCAGCGGCACGCTGACCACCGGCTGGCTCGTTGGTCCAGTGGTCTGATTCTCGCTTAGGATCTTCTGCTGCCATAAAATGAGAGAGAGCCCGGGTTCAGATTGCGGACTGTGCAAATAACTTTTTAAAATCTGTACGATCGATATGGTGCCATTGACTGAACTCGGGAGTAGTTTGGAGGAAAGGGAGGGAGGGAGCGAGGGTCATGTTTAGAGCTTAACCACTTCTTCACGCCAGTTCTTCGGCTGCCAACAGTACAGTCGAGGTGACCCAGTTGACCTCTTCCAGAATCCTCCTCTGCCGCTTCCACTGGATGAATTTCCTCATGTTTGTCCACTGGAGGGGTTCTTCGGCTACTTGTCTGTGAAAGCAACACCGGAAGCAGCTGTGGAGACAGATTCCAATCTCCAGGATGCAACTCTCCAATTGGATACTTCACTTTGATCAGATCTTACACTCTCGTTTAGAGAATCATTGAATAGTTGCAGATCAGGCGAAATCCATTTTGCCCACCGTGTCCACGTTGGTCGCCGAGAGCTGGCGGTAGTCCCGTGATAAAAACAGAAAATGCTGGAAAATCCCAGTAGTGCTGGCAGCATCTGGAGAGAGGGAATCAGAGTATGAGAAGCAGGGTCATACTTGACTCGGAACTGTAACTCTCTTTCTCTCTCCACAGATGTTGCCAGACCAGCCGAGTAAACCAACATTTTCCAATTCTCTTTCAGGATATTATGAAGAATCTGCATTATGAAGAATGTGCTCGACGCTTCTATTTATAAAGACTGGTCCCGTGTGTCTATTATTCTGTTCGCAGTGGAGGCCAACAAACCAGAAAGAACCAAATTGACCCAATGATCCCGATAAGATAAGCAAGGGACAAAAAATAGTTTATTTGGATTTTACTTTAACAACCAAACCAAATTCAACAGGAATTAAGAAGCCCATTGAGTTAATAAAATAAGCTTCGGTTGGGAAGTAATGGTAAGATTGATTCAATGGGACGTTGATCACCAGGTGGCTCGTTTGTCTAAGGGTATGATTCTCGCTTTGGCGATTCTCACGTAGGCAATTCTGCTGCGATCAAATGCCAGAGGTCCCGGGTTCCAATCCCGGACGAACCCTGCAAAGCACTTTTTAACATCTGTGCGATCGATGTGGTGCCATTGACTGAACGCGGGAGCAGTTTGGAGGAAAGGTAGGGAGGGACGTGTTTGGCGCTTAACCGCTCCTTGACACCTGTTCTTTGGCTGCCCACAGTGCAGTCGAGGTGACTCAGTTGACCTCTTCCAGAATCCTCCTCTGCCGCCACAACTGAATGAAGTTCCTCCTGTTTGTCCTCTGGAGGCGTTCTTCACTGAGTTCGGAATTTGGTGCATTTGCGTGCTATAGTGAGAGTTTCGTGACTGAGGGTGTATAAGGGTTAATTTTGATCTAAAGTCTAGTCTTTCTTTTATTTAGTTAATTAACTTAAAAGTTCCTGTTTGGTTGAGAACTTGAATTTTCAACAAGCTTTACACACAGGTTCTACTTGTAGGTACTTGCAGCTGGAGCTTATTAATTAGCTAATTGGATTAGGCCAGTCTCCAGAGGCTGGATTCACAGTATAAAAGTGATCCAGCTACAGTGCACACTTTGTTTGCTCTGAGTGATGAATTTGGTGCATTTGACTGCAACAGTGAGTGTTTGGTGACTGAGGGAGTTAGGTGAGGAGTTAGTAAGGTGCTCCTTTAATTTCATTGCAGCAAAGAGCGAGAACGGAACCAGGAGTTTATAGAGTGTGCAGCTGACTGGGAGCAGAGTCAGAGGCCGGAAGTCCAGTCGATCCACAGGGCAGCTATATTCTGTAAGGCAAGAAGGGTTGGAGGCTAGGGCAGTTACATGCTCATCCTGTAGGATGTGGGTGGTGAGGGATACCACCGGTGTCCGCGCTGACTGTACCTGAGGGAAGTGCACCCAACTCCAGCTCTTCAGAGACCGTGTTAGGGAACTGGAGCTGGAGCTGGATGAACTTCGGATCATCCGCGAGGCAGAGGGGGTTATAGAGAATAGTTACAGGGAGGTAAGCACACCCAAGGTACAGGACAAGAGTAGCTGGATTACAGTCAGGGGAAATAAAACAAACAGGCAGACAGTGCAGGGATCCCTCGTGGCCGTTCCTCTTCAAAACAAGTATACCGTTTTGGATGCTGTTGGGGGGGGGGGGATGACCTACCGGGGGAAGGCCTTAGCGGCCAGCTCTCTGGCACTGAGTCTGGGTCTGGGGCTCAGAAAGGAAGGGGGAGAAGAGAAAAGCAATCGTAATAGGAGATTCAATGGTTAAGGGAATAGATAGTAGATTCTGTGGTCGCGAGAGAGACTCCCAGAAGGTATGTTGCCTTCCGGGTGCCTGTGCCAGGGATGTCTCGTATCGTGTCTTCAGGATCCTTAAGGCGGAGAGTGAGCAGCCAGAGGTCGTGGTGCACATTGCTATCAACGAGGTAGGTAGGAAAAAGGGTGTGGAGGTAATAAACGGAGTTAGGCTGGAAGTTAAAAGCCAGAACAGACAGAGTTGTCATCTCTGGTTTGTTGCCGGTGCCACGTGATAGCGAGGCTAGGAATAGGGAGAGAGTGCAGTTAAACACGTGGCTGCAGGAATGGTGTCGGAGGGAGGGCTTCAGGTATTTGGATAATTGGAGTGCATTCTGGGGGAGGTGGGACCTGTACAAGCAGGATGGGTTGCATCTGAACCAGAGGGGCAGCAATATCCTTGGAGGGAGGTTTTCTAGTATTCTTCGGGAGGGAATAAACTAATTTGGCAGGGGAATGGGAACCGGATTTGTAGTCCAGCAACTAAGGTAGCCGATATTCAGGACGCCAACGCGTGTAATGAGGCAGTGGGGAATGGAACACTGACAAAGGAGAGTACTTGCAGGCACGGAGATGGGTTGAAGTGTGTATACCTCAACGCAAGAAGCATCAGGAATAAGGTGGGTGAACTTAAGGCATGGATCGTTACTTGGGACTACGATGTGGTGGTCATCACAGGAACTTGGATAGAAGAGGGGCAGAAATGGTTGTTGGAGGTCCCTGGTTATAGATGTTTCAATACGATTCGGGAGGGTGGTAAATGAGGTGGGGGGTGGCATTGCTAATTAGAGATAGTATAACAGCTGCAGACAGGCAGTTTGAGGAGGATCTGTCTACTGAGGTAGTATGGGTTGAAGTCAGAAATAGGAAAGGAGCGGTCACCTTGTTGGGAGTTTTCTGTGGGCCCAAATATTAGCAGAGATGTGGAGGAACAGATTGGGAAACAGATTTTGGAAAGGTACAGAAATCACAGGGTAGTAGTCATGGGTGACTTCAACTTCCCAAACATTGAATGGAAACTCTTTACAAAGAACAAAGAACAAATAAAATTACAGCACAGGAACAGGCCCTGCGGCCCTCCCAGCCTGCGCCGATCCAGAGCCTTCATCAAAACCTGTCGCCTATTTTCCAAGGATCTACTTCCCTCTGTTCCCCGCCCGTTCATATATCTGTCTAGATGCATCTTAAATGACGCTATCGTGCCCGCCTCTACCAGCTCCGCTGGCAAAGCGTTCCAGGCACCCACCACCCTCTGCGTAAAATACTTTCCACGCACACCTCCCTTAAACTTTCCCCCTCTCACCTTGAAATCGTGACCCCTTGTAATTGACACCCCCACTCTTGGAAAAAGCTTGTTGCTATCCACCCTGTATATACCTCTCATAATTGTGTAGACCTCAATCAGGTCCCCCTTCAACCTCCGTCTTTCCAACGAAAACAATCCTAATCTACTCAGCCTTTCTTCATAGCTAGCACCCTCCATACCAGGCAACATCCTGGTGAACCTCCTCTGCACCCTCTCTAAATCATCCACATCCTTCTGGTAATGTGGCGACCAGAACTGCACGCAGTATTCCAACTGTGGCCTAACCAAAGTTCTAGACAACTGTAACATGACCTGCCGACTCTTGTACTCAATACCCCGTCCGATGAAGGCAAGCATGCTGTATGCTTTTTTGACCACTCTATCGACCTGCGTTGCCACCTTCAGGGTACAATGGACCTGAACTCCCAGATTTGTCACTTCATCAATTTTCCCCAGGACTCTTCCATTGACCGTAAAGTCCACTCTTGAATTAGATCTTCCAAAATGCATCACCTCGCATTTGCCTGGATTGAACTCCATCTGCCATTTCTCTGCCCAACTCTCCAATCTATTTATATTATCCTGTATTCTCTGACAGTCCTCCACGGTATCTGCAACTCCACCAATCTTAATATCATCTGCAAACTTGCTAATCAAACCACCTGTTCCTTCGTCCAGGTCATTTATATATATCACAAACAACAGTGCTCCGAGCACGGATCCCTGTGGAACACCACTAGTCACCTTTCTCCGTTTTGAGACACTCCCTTCCACCACTACTCTCTGTCTCCTGTTGCCCAGCCAGTTCATTATCCATCTAGCCAGTACACCCTGAACCCCATACGACTTCACTTTTTCCATCAACCTGCCATGGGAAACTTTATCAAACGCCTTCCCTCGTCAATTAACGTTGTCACTTCCTCAAAGAATTCTATTAGGTTTGTAAGTTATGACCTTCCCTGCACAAAACCATGCTGCCTATCACTAATAAGTCTATTTTCTTCCAAATGTGAATAGATCCTATCACGCAGTATCTTCTCCAACAGTTTGCCTACCACTGACGTCAAGCTCACAAGTCTATAATTCCCACGATTATCTCTGCTACCCTGCTTAAACAAAAGGACAACATAAGCAATTCTCCAGTCCTCCGGGACCTCACCAGTGCTCAAGGATGCTGCAAAGATATCTGTTAAGGCCCCAGCTATTTCTTCCCTCGCTTCCCTCAGTAACCTGGGATAGATCCCATCCGGACCTGGGGACTTGTCCACCTTAATGCCTTTTAGAATACCCAAACTTCCCCCTTCCTTATGCCGACTTGACCTTGAGTATTTAAACATCCATCCTTAGCCTCAACATCCGTCATGTCTCTCTCCTTGGTGAATACCGATGCAAAGTACTCAATAAGAATCTCACCCATTTCCTCTGACTCCACGCATAAATTCCTTCTTTTGTCTTTGAGTGGGCCAATCCTTTCTCTAGTTACCCTTTTGCTCCTTTCTACGAATAGCATGCTTTGGGATATTCCTTAACCCTGTTAGCCAAAGATATGTCATGACCCCTTTTAGAACTCTTTATTGCGCGTTTGAGATGTGTCCTACTTTCCCGATATTCCTCCAAAGCTTCATCAGATTTAAGTCGCCTCGATCTTATGTATGCTTCCTTTTTCATTTTAGCAAGTCTCACAATTCCACCCGTCATCCATGGTTCCCTAATCTTGCCATTTCTATCCCTGAATTTCACAGGGACATGTCTGTCCTGCACTCGAATCAACCTTTCCTTAAAAGACTCCCACATTTCAAATGTGGATTTACCCTTAAAGAGCTTCTCCTAATCCCCATTCCCTAGTTCCTTCCGAATTTTGTTATACTTGGCCTTTTCCCTATTTAGCACTCTTTCTTTAGGACCACTCTCGTCTTTGTCCATGAGTAATCAAATAGTTTGGATGGGGTGGTGTTTGTGCGGTGTGTCCAGGAAGCTTTTCCAACACAGTATGTAGATTGTCCGACCAGTGGGGAGGCCATATTGGATTTGGTACTTGGTAATGAATCAAGGCAAGTGATAGATTTGTTAGTGGGGGAGCATTTTGGAGATAGTGACCACTATTCTGTGACTTTCACTTTAGTAATGGAGAGGAATAGGTGCGTGCAACAGGGCAAGGTTTACAATTGGGGGAAGGGTAAATACGATGTTGTCAGGCAAGCATTGAAGTGCATAAGTTGGGAACATAGGCTGTCAGGGGAGGACACAAGTGAAATGTGAAACTTGTTCAAGAAACAGGTACTACGTGTCCTTGATAGGTATGTCCCTGTCAGGCAGGGAAGAGATGGTCGAGTGAGGGAACCATGGTTGACAAGAGAGGTTGAATGTCTTGTTAAGAGGAAAAAGGAGACTTATGTAAGGCTGAGGAAACAAGTTTCAGTCAGGGCGCTGGAGGGATACAAGATAACCAGGAGGGAACTGAAGAAAGGGATTCGGAGAGCTAAGAGAGGGCATGAAAAATCTTTGGCGGGTAGGATCCAGGAAAATCCCAAGGCCTTTTACACATATGTGAGAAATATGAGAATGACTAGAGCGAGGGTAGGCCCGATCAAGGACAGTAGCGGGAGATTGTGTATTGAGTCTGAAGAGATAGGAGAGGTCTTGAACGAGTACTTTTCTTCAGTATTTACAAATGAGAGGGGCCATATTGTTGGAGAGGATAGTGTGAAACAGTAAGCTCGAGGAAATACTTGTTAGGAAGGAAGATGTGGTGGGCATTTTGTAAAAGTTGAGGATAGACAAGTCCTCCGGGTCTGACGGAATATATACAAGAATTCTATGTTAAGCAAGAGATGAAATTGCAGAGCCGTCGGCAATGATATTTTCGTCCTTACTGTCAGCAGGGGTGGTACCAGGGGATTGGGGAGTGGCGAATGTCGTTCCCCTGTTCAAAGAAGAGAACAGGGATAACCCTGGAAATTACAGTCCAGTTAGTCTTACTTCGGTGGTAGGCAAAGTAATGGAAAGGGCACTGAGGGATAGGATTTCTGAGTATCTGGAAAGACACTGCTTGATTAGGGATAGTCAGCACGGATTTGTGAGAGGTAGGTCTTGCCTAACAAGTCTTATTGAATTCTTTGAGGAGGTGACCAAGCATGTGGATGAAGGTAAAGAAGTGGATGTAGTGTACATGGATTTTACTAAGGCATTTGATAAGGATCCCCATGGTAGGCATATGCAGAAAGTAAGGAGGCATGGGATAGTGGGAAATTTGGCCTGTTGGATAACGAACTGGCTAACCGATAGAAGTCAGAGAGTGGTGATGGATAGCAAATATTCAGCCTGGATCCCAGTTACCAGTGGCGTACCGCAGGGATCAGTTCTGGGTCCTCTGCTGTTTGTGATTTTCATTAATGACTTGGATGAGGGAATTGAAGGGTGGGTCAGTAAATTTACAGACGATACGAAGATTGGTGGAGCTGTGGATAGTGAGGAGGGATTTTGTCGGCTGCAAAGAGACATAGATAGGATGCAGAGCTGGGCTGAGAAGTGGCAGATGGAGTTTAATCCTGAAAAGTGTGAGGTGTCCATTTTGGAAGGACAAATATGAATGCGGAATAAAGAGTTAACGGTAGGGTTCTTGGCAATGTGGAGGAGCAGAGAGATCTTGGGGACTATGTTCATAGATGTTTGAAAGTTGCCACTCAAGTGGATAGAGCTGTGGAGAAGGCCAATGGTGTGCTAGTGTTCATTAACAGAGGGGTTGCATTTAAGAGCCGTGTGGTGATGATGCAGCTGTACAAAACTTTGGTAAGGCCACATTTGGAGCACTCGGATACAGGACTCTGGCTGGGGTTCAAAAGGAGGAAACGCATGTCTTGTTTGAAATGAAACGACGATGAAGGTTGAATTTAAGTCGATTTGTGCACGGAGCGTAGTTTTGACCTCGACGCATCAGGATGGCCAGGCGGTCTAAGATGCTGCGTTCAGCTCGCAGTCGCTTTTGGAGACGTGGGTTAGAATCCCACTCCTGATATTGACTTTTCCTCCACGAGATTTAATTTCTCCAGAAAGATTTTCAACCTCAGGAATTTCATTGGAAAAGCGTTGGCCTGAGGTCATGAGATTCCTGCTTAAATACGCACAGCAAGACCCCACAGGCAAAAGCCCAGTTAATGACTCGATAACCTGCTTCAGTGACTCTGGTTGAGGAATTCATATTGATCTCAGGACCCCGGGTAAAATTCGTCTTCTCAACTTATAAATAGTGTGGCTGGTTGGATTGTTCACATGCGTCCGAGAGGGGAAGTTGGGAACTCGGTTTCTATTGTGATTTATTGCTCGATAAGCTTTATTTTCTTATTGTCCCACTGTGAGGTATTACTGAATATCGTTATATATCAATATTGCCCCTCCATGGGGTACTACTGGATAACGTTTCCCGTGCAGCTTTGACAAATTGTCACGTGGACTAGAAACGTTCGCTCTTTTCTCTCCCTGCAGATGCTTTCAGACCTGCTGAGATTAAAACATTTTCTCCGTGGTTCCCTCTGCGTGAGCTTTACAATGTTGCAATGTGTCATGCTGGACGCTTTGTTTCAGGAGGCAGTCACACCCGGTAGAATAAGTACTGTTAATTCGGACAGTGGTCAGGGACAGAGTGGTGTGACTGCAAGGGAGGCATGTAGGAGGATCCTGAGTTTAGGAGTTGAGGAGCCTCTGCCCTTGACCTTGTCCAACAGGCAGGAGGTACTTACTCCCTGTGTGGATGAGGAAGAGGGCTGTAGGGAGGATGCGTTGACTGACCACTGCACCGTGGTACAGGAAGCCATTCAAGAGGGGCGAGCAAAAAGACAAGTGGTAGTTGTAGGGGATTCTATAATTAGGGGGATTGATGTCATCCTTTGTAAGCCAGATCGAGAGTCCCACATGGTATGTTGCCTGCCCGATGCCAGGGTGAGGGACATCTCTGATCGGCTTGAAATGATTTTGGAGAGGGAGGGGGAGGATCCAGTTGTTGTGGTCCACGTGGGGACTAACAACATAGGTAAGACTAGGAAAGAGCACCTGTTTGGGGATTATCAAACACTAGGGACTAAATTAAAGAACAGGTCTTCCAGGGTTATAAACTCTGGATTACTACCCGAGCCACGTGCCAATTGACATAGGGTTGAGAAAATTAGAAAAGTTTCCCGCACTAAAGGAGTGGTGCGGTAAAGAGGGATTCCATTTCATGGGCCATTGGCATCAGTAATAGGGCAGGAGGGACCTGTACCGTTGGGACGGACTTCACCTGAACCATTCTAGGACCAGTGTTCTAGCGAATAGGATAAATAGGTTGGTCACAAGGACTTTCAACTAGCAAGTTGGGGGGGGGGGGGGCGGAGGGAAATGTAAAGCTATGGACAGTATGATGGTTAATGGAGATTAAGGCAGCAGGTTACGTGACAGGTTATTATGTAGAGATATGGGTTCAAAGACAAGGAAAATTAGGAGAAATGGTAAGAGGAAAAATAAATTGCGAAAAGTTACTGATCAAGGTGTTAGGATTCATAAAAAGGACGTAAGAAACAGCATAAGTGTACTTTACCTGAATGCTCGTAGTATACGAAATAAGGTAAATGAGTTGATGGCGCCAATCATCGTGAATGACTATGATTTAGTGGCCATTCCTGAAACATGGTTAAAAGATGGTGACGACTGGGAGTTAAATATTCAAGGGATTCAGACTATACGAAAGGATAGAATGGACGGTAAGGGCGGTGGTGTAGCGTTGTTGTTTAAGGATGGCGTCCGGGCAATAGTAAGGGATGATATTGGTGCTATGGAGGACAAGGTTGAATCAATTTGGGTGGAAATCAGGAATAGTAAGGCGAAAAGGGCACTGATAGGAGTAGTCTATAGGCCACCAAATAGTAACAGGATGGTAGGGAAGGCAATAAGCAAAGAAATAACAGATGCATGTAGAAATGGTACAGCGGTTATCATGGGAGATTTTAATCTGCATATCGATTGGTTTAACCAGGTTGGTAAAGGCAGCCTTGAGGAGGAGTTTATAGAATGTGCCCGGGATAATTTCCTGGAACAGTATGTAATAGAACCTACAAGGGAACAAGCGGTCCTAGATCTGGTCCTGTGTAATGAGGCAGGATTGATTAATGATCTCATAGTTCGGGATCCTCTTGTAAGGAGCGACCAGAATATGGTGGAATTTAAAATACAGTTGGAGGATGATAAGGTAAAATCAAACACTAGTGCTTTGTGCTTAAACAAAGGCGATTACAATGGGATGAGAGAAGAACTAGCTAAGGTAGACTGGGAGCAAAGACTTCATGGTGAAGCAGTTGAGGAACAGTGGAGAACCTTCCGAGCGATCTTTCTCAGTGTTTCGAAAAGGTTCATACCAACAAAAAAGAAAGACGGTAGAAAGGGGAAAAATCGACCGTGGATATCTAAGGAGGTGAGGGAGAGTATCAAATTGAAGGAAAAACATACAAAGTGTCAAAAATTAGTGGGAGACTAGAGGACTGGGAAGTCTTTAGGGGACAACAGAAAACTACTAAAAAAGGCCATAAAGAAGAGTAAGGTAGACTATGAAAGTAAACTGGCTGAGAACATAAAAGCAGATAGTAACAGCTTCTACAAATATATAAGACAAAAAAGAGTGGCTAAGGTAAATATTGGTCCTTTGGAAGATGAGAAGGGAGATTTAATAATAGGAGACGGGGGAATGGCTGAGGAGCTGAACAGGTTTTTTGGGTCAATCTTCACAGTGGAGGACACAAATAACATGCCAGTGACTGATGGAAATAAAGATATGATAGGTGAGGACCTTTGAGATGATTGTAATCACTAAGGAGGCAGTATTGGGCAAGCTAATGGGGCTAAAGGTAGACAAGTCTCCTGGCCCTGATGGGCTGCATCCCAGGGTGTTAAAAGAGATGGCTAGGGAAATTGTAAACGCACTAGTGCTAATTTGCCAAAATTCACAAGACTCTGGGGTGGTCCCAGAGGATTGGAAAGTAGCAAACGTGACACCACTGGTTAAAAAAGGAGGTCGGCGGGAAGCGGGTAATTATAGGCCGGTAAGCTTAACTTCGGTTGTAGGGAAAATGCTGGAATCTATCATTAAGGATGAAATAGCGGGGCACCTGGAGGGAAATTGTCCCATTGGGCAGACGCAGCATGGGTTCGCAAAGGATAGTTCGTGTCTGACTAATTTGGTAGAATTGTTTGAGGACGTTACCGGTGCAGTAGATAACGGGGAGCCAATGGATGTGGTATATCTGGATTTCCAGAAAGCTTTTGACAAGGTGCCGCACAAAAGGTTGCTGCATAAACTAAATATGCATGGCATTGAGGGTAAAGTGGTAGCATGGGTAGAGGAT
This sequence comes from Scyliorhinus torazame, assembly GCF_047496885.1. Classification (NCBI taxonomy): domain Eukaryota; kingdom Metazoa; phylum Chordata; class Chondrichthyes; order Carcharhiniformes; family Scyliorhinidae; genus Scyliorhinus; species Scyliorhinus torazame. The sequence goes on from NC_092730.1 coordinate 37,975,779, forward strand.
TGGTTAACTAACAGAAAGCAGAGAGTGGGGATCAAAGGGGTGTTTCTCTGGTTGGCAACCTGTAACTAGTGGGGTCCCTCAAGCATCAGCGTTGGGCCCGCAGTTGTTCACAATTTGCATAGACGATTTGGAGTTGGGGACCAAGTGCAATGTGTCAAAATCTGCAGACGACACTAAGATGAGTGGTAAAGCAAAAAGTGCAGAGGATACCGGAAGTCTGCAGAAGGATTTGGATACGTTAGGTGAATGGGCTAGGGTCTGGCAGATGGAGTTCAATGTTGCCAAGTCTGAGGCTATCCATTTTGGGAGGAATAACAGCAGAATGGATTATTATTTAAACGGTAAGATGTTAAAACATGCTGCTGTGCAGAGGGACCTGGGTGTGCTGGTGCACGAGTCGCAAAAAGTTGGTGTGCAGGTGCAACAGGTGATTAAGAAGGCTAATCGAGTTTTGTCTTTCATTGCTAGAGGGATGGAGTTCAAGACTAGCGAGTTTATGCTGCAATTGTATAGGGTGTTGGTGAGGCCGCATCTGGAGTATTGTGTTCAGTTTTGGTCTCCTTACCTGAGAAAGGACATATTGGCACTGGAGGGAGTGCAGAGGAGATTCACTAGGTTGATCCCAGAGTTGAGGGGATTAGATTATGACGCGAGGTTGAGTAGACTGGGACTGTACTCATTGGAGTTTAGAAGGATGCGGGGGGGGGGGGGGATCTTATTGAGACATATAGAATTATGAAGGGAATAGATAGGATAGATGCGGGCAGGTTGTTTCCACTGGTCGGGGAAAGCAGAATCAGGGGGCATAGCCTCAAAATAAGGGGAGGTAGATTTAGGACGGAGTGTAGGAGGAACTTCTTCACCCAAAGGGTTGTGAATCTCTGGAATTCCTTGCCCAGTGAAGCAGTTGAGGCTCCTTCTTTAAACGTTTTTAAGAAAAAGATTAATGCCTTTCTAAAGAATAAAGGGATTCGGGGATATGGTGAACGGGCCGGAGAGTGGAGCTGAGTCCACAAAGATCAGCCATGATCTCATTAAATGGCGGAGCCGGCTCGAGGGTCCAGATGGCCTACTCCTGTTCCTAGTTCTTATGTTCTTATGTCTTCTTCATTCATGGGACTAATGTCGGGATGAGACTGCAAGAAACATTCTGATAGGTATTTGCTTCAAAGCAAACAGGAACGTGTGTTATGTTTACTTTTGGTGTGAGGGAGAATGTAAATAGCAGAGAACAGCCTCGAATCCTCGACCTCAGGCTAATAACCCAGCACGCTTCCGCTGCGGCACTCTGCTCCTTAAACCAGGAGACACAACATTACTGCCCTGCGGTAGCCACACAACTATTCACTTCCTCATTTATTCTTTCAACAAGAACACACTTTTGAGCACATTGATTCTGGTCAGCGTATTTCAGTTAATTTACCTTCGTGCTCAGTGGTTGTTCTGTGAAGGTGATGTGATTTCTTCTGTGACGTTGTTCGGATGGGAAAGTGGGAGTGACTGGAATCACCTTCATAGAATGAAGTTCGGGAAGAAAGTTTCACCTCTTTGGGAACGTTGTTCACGTTGTTACTGATTTCTTCAAACTTTGCCTCAAGACCGACGCCGAAGAGCGTCAACCACGAGCAGAGTGGCGCAGCGGAAGCGTGCTGGGCCCATAACCCAGAGGTCGATGGATCGAAACCATCCTCTGCTATTTATATTCTCACTCACACCAAACGGAAACAAGTTGCTATTGGTCAGCACCACATCTGCGAATTTCTTTATTGGTATCAAAGTTTTGCTTTCAGTCTGATCCGGTCTTGGACACCTGTTCTTCAGCTACCCACACTGCAGTCGATGTGACTAAGTTGACTTCTCCCAGAACACTCTTCTGGCACATCTACTGGGTGACCGTTCACCTATTTGGACACTGGAGGGGTTGTTCGGCTCCATGTCTCTGAAACCAGCACAGGGAGCAGCTGTGGAGAGAGATTGCAGTCGCCAGAATGCAACTCTCCAATTGGATACTTCACGTCTCTCAGACCTTAGACATTCAATACCGTCGTGCGAGGAACAGGTTGAGCGGGAATTTGGTCCTTGTTGATTGGAGCAAACTGATGAATGCAGCAATGAGAAGCTCCTTAACCCCCAGCAGTTTGGACAACGATGGCACTCAGATACAGGACTGCCTGGGGTTCAAAATTAGGAAAAGCATATCTTGTTTGAAAGGAAATGACGATGAAGATAGAATTTAAGTCGATTTGTGCACGGATCTTAAATTTGACGCGAGCGCATCAGGATGGCGGAGCGGCTAAGGAGCTACGTTCAGGTCGCAGTCTCTTCTGGAGGCGTGGGTTCCACTCACACCCCTGATTTTGACTTTTCCTCCACGAGGTTACATTTTTCCAGGAAGATCCAATAGCTCCCTTTCAGTGGAAAAACATTGGTCTCAGGGCATCAGATTCCGCTTAAATACGCACAGCAAGACTCCACAGGCAAAAGCGCAGTTAATGACTCTATAACCTGCTTCAGTAAACTGGTTGAGGAATGACTATTGATCCCAGGACTCCGGGACAAATTCGTCTTCATTTCTTGTAAGTAGTCTGGCTGGTTGGATTGTTCACATCCGTCCGAGAGAGAAAATGGGAAATCTGTTTCTATTGTGATTCATTGCTCGATAAAGCTTTATTTCCTTGTTGGCCCCCTGTGAGTTATTACTGGATATCGTTGTATATCTATATTGCCCCTCTATGGGGTACTGCTCGATAACGTTTCCGTCCAGCTTTGACAAAGGGTCACCTGGACTCGAAACGTTAGCTCTTTTCACTCCCTTCAGATGTTGTCAGACCGTCTGAGACTTTAAAGAATTTTCTCTGTGGTTCCCTATGTGTGAGCTTTACAATGTTGTAATGTGCCATGCTGCCTCCTTCATTCCTGGGACTAATGTCAGGATTAGACTGCAAAAAGTTTCTGATAGGGATTTGCTGCAAAGCAAACAGGAATCTGCGTTATGTTTACTTTTGGTGTGAGGGAGAATGTAAATAGCAGAGAAATGCCTCGATTCCTCGACCTCAGGCCAATGAACCAGCACGCTTCCGCTGCGCACTCTGCTCCTTAAACCAGGAGCTACAACATTACTGTCCTGCGGTAGCCACACAACTATTCACTTCCTTATTTTTTCTTTCAACAGGAACACACTTTTGAACACACTAATACTGGTCAGCATAGTTCAGATAATTTATTTTCGTGCTGAATGGTTGTTCTGTGAAGGTGATGTGATTGATTCTGTGACGTTATTCTGATGGGAAAGTGGGGAGTGACTGGAATCACCTTCATAGAATGAAGTTCGTGACGGAAGTTTCACTCTCTGGGAACATTAATCACGCTGTTACTGATTTCTTCAAATCTTGCCTCAAGTCCGACCCCGAAGAGAGTCAACCACGAGCAGAGTGGCGCAGCGGAAGCGTGCTGGGCCCATAACCCAGAAGTCGATGGATTGAAACCATCCTCTGCTATTCGTGTTCTCACTCACACCAAACGGAAACAAGTTGCTATTGGTCAGCAGCACATCTGCGATTTTCTTTATTGGTATCAAAGTTTTGCTTTCAGTCTGATCCGGTCTTGGACACCTGTTCTTCAGCTACCCACACTGCAGTCGATGTGACTAAGTTGACTTCTCCCAGAACACTCTTCTGGCGCCTCTACTGGATGACCGTTCACCTGTTTGGACACTGGAGGGGTTGTTCGGCTCTATGTCTCTGAAACCAGCACAGGGAGCAGCTGTGGAGAGATATTGCAGTCGCCAGAATGCAACTCTCCAATTGGATACTTCACGTCTCTCAGATCTTAGACATTCAATACCGTCGTGCGAGGAACAGGTTGAGCGGGACTTTGGTCCTTGTTGATTGGAGCAAACTGATGAATGCGGCAATGAGAAGCTCCTTAACCCCCAGCAGTTTGGACAAGGATGGCACTCAGATACAGGACATTGGGTGGGGTTCAAAAGTAGCGAAAGCATATCTTGTTTGAAATGAAATGACGATGAAGATAGAATTTAAGTCGATTTGTACACGGAACGTAGTTTTGACGCCAGCGCATCAGGATGGCAGAGTTGCTATGGCGCTGCGTTAAGGTCGCAGTCTTCTCTAGAGGCGTGGGTTCGAATCGCACTTTTGACATTAACTTTTCCTCCACGAAATGTTCAACCCCAGGAAGATCTCATACCTCACATTCAATGGGCAAGTGGTGGTACGGACTTTGTAGATTGGAGCAAACTGATCAATGCAGAAATGAGAGCTCCTTAACACACAGCGTCTTGGAGAAGGATGGCACTCAGATACAAGAGTCTGGCTGGCGTTCAAAAATAGTAAAACCACATCTAGTTTGAAATGAAATGAAGATGAAAATTGAATTAAAATCGATTTGCCCATGGAGCATATCTTTGATCACAGCGCGTCGGGATGGCCGAGCGGTCGAAGGCGCTGCGTTAAGGTTGCAGTCTCCTCTGGAGGCGTGGGTTCGAATCCCACTTCTGACATTAACTTTTCCTCCACGAGGTTACGTGTTTCCAGCTAAGCGTTCAACACCAGGAAGATCCAATACCTCCGATTGAATTGGGAAGCGGTGGCGTAAGGACATGAGATTGCTGCTCACATTCGCAAAGCAAGGCCCAACAGACAGAAGCCCAGCCCATGACTGGATGATCTGCTCAGTGAGTCTGGTTGAGGAAATAATATTGATCGCAGGACGCCGGGTAACATTTCTCTTCTCTTGTTGTAAATAGTCTGGCTGGTTCGAATGTCGAGGTGTCTCAGTTGACCTCTCCTAGAATCCTATTCTGCCGCCTTTACTGGATGAACTTCCTGCTGTTTGGACACTTAAGGGTTCTTCGGCTACTTGTCTGTGAAAGCAGCAGCAATGGAGAGTGATTCGAGTCGCCAGAATGCAACTCTCCAATTGGATCCTTCACTCCACTCATATCTTACACTCTCAATACTTCGTGTGAGGAACAGGTAGGCGGCAGTTCGGATTTTGTTGATTGGAGAAAACTGATCAATGAGGAGGTCATTAACGACCAGGGGCTTGGAGAAGCATGGCTCTCCGATACAGGATTCTGTCTAGGGTTTAAAAATAGGAAAAGAGCATCAAGTTTGAAATGAAATGTCGGTGAGGGTAGAATTTAAATCGATTTGTGCATGGAGCATATGTTTTGCCTGGCCGAGCGTCGCAGGCGCAGCGTTAAGGTCGCAGGCTCCTCTGGAGGCGTGGGCTCGAATCCCCCTTCTGACATTAACTTTTCCTCCACGAAATGTTCAACCCCAGGAACATCCAATACCTCACATTCAATGGGCAAGCGGTGAGCTCAGGACATGGGATTCCTGCTTAAATTGGCACAGCATGACCCCACAGGCAGAAGTCCAGTTCATGACTGGATGATATGCACAGCGAGTCTGGTTGACAAATTAATATTGATCCCAGGACTCCGGGTAAAATTCCTCTTCTCTTGTTGTAAATAGCTTGTCTTGTTGGGTGGTCGAAGTGACTCAGTTGACCTCTCCCAGAAGCCTCATCTGCCGCCTTGACTGGATCAACTTCCTGCTGTTTGGACACTGGAGGGGTTATTCGGCTACTTGTCTGTGTAAGCAGCACCAGAAGCAGCTGTGGAGAGAGATTCCAGTCGCCAGTATACAACTGTCTAGTTGGATCCTTCACGCCGCTCGGATCATAGACTCTCTATACCTTTGTGTGAGGAACAGTAAGGCGGCAGTTCGGACTTTCTTGATTAGAGAAAACTGTTCAATGCAGCAATGAGAATCTTCTTAAACACCACCGGCTTGGAGAAGGATGGCACTCAGACACAAGACTCTGCTGGGGTTCAAAAATAGTAAAATCACATCAAGCTTGGAATGTAAAGACAATGAAGATAGAATTTAAATAGATTTGTGCACGGAGCATACATTTTGTCGCAACGCGGCAGGGTGGCCGAGCGGTCGCAGGCGCTGCGCTAAGGTCTCAGTCTTTTCTGGAGGCGTGGGTTCGAATCCCACTTCAGACATTAACTTTTCCTCCACGAAATGTTCAACCCCAGGAAGATCCAATACCTCACATTCAATGGGCAAGCGGTGAGCTCAGGACATGGGATTCCTGCTTGAATTCGTACAGCATGACCCGAAAGGCAGAAGCCCAGTTCATGACAGGAGTAGTTTAAATCCTGCCGGTGGCCAGGGACAGCAGGGTGCGACTGCAAGTCAGGCAGGTAACGGGAAGCAGCAGTCAGGAACTCAGGAGCCTCAGCACTTGACCCTGTCCAACAGGTATGAGGCACTTACTCCCTGTGTGGATGGCGAACAGGGCTGCATGAAGGATGAGTCAACTGACCAAGGCACCATGGTTCAGCAGGCCATTCAAGGGGAGGGAGTAAATAGGCAAGTTGTAGTTGTAGGGGATTCTATTATCAGGGGGATAGATAGTATCCTTTGTGAGCAGGATAAAGGGTCCCGCATGATAAGTTGCCTGCCCGGTGCTAGGGTGCGGGACATCTCTGACCGGCTTGAAAGGATACGGGTGAGGGAGGGGGCGGACCCAGTTGTTGTGGTCCATGTCGATACCAACAACATACGAAAGTCTAGAAAAGAGGACCTGTTTAGAGATTATAAAGAGCTAGGATTCAAATTAAAAAACAGGTTCTCAAGGGTCATAATCTCCGGATTACTGCCCGAGCCACGTGCAAATTGGCAGAGGGAGGCAAGAAGAAGGGAAGATAATACGTGACTGAGAGAGTGGTATGGGAAAGAGGGGTTCCTTTTCATGGGACACTGGCATCAGTTTTAGGACACGGGGGACCTATACCGTTGGGATGGTCTCCACCTGAACCGAGCTGGGACCAGTGTCTGGCGAAAAGAGTAAATAGGGTGGTCAGTCGGACTTTAAACTAGAGAATGGGGCGGGGGGGGGGGGGGGGGGGGGAGGTCAGGGAACCATGAGGTGAAGTAATCAGTGGGAAGCGTAGCTGCTTAGGAATACAAAAACGCACGAAAAGACAGAACTCAGGAGAGGTTACGATAGTCCCCGTCCCACAAAATATGACACAGTGTATGGAAAGCCTCAGTAAACCAAGGTCCACCACACTAAGAAAACAAAAAGGGACGGTCAATAGAGAATTAAAGGTGCTATATTTAAATGCGCGCAGTGTACGGAACAAGGTAGATGAGCTTGTGGCCCAGATTGTGACTGGCAGGTATGATGTGGTAGGCAGCACAGAGACGTGGTTGCAGGGGGTTCAGGACTGGCATTTAAACCTCCAGGGATTCACAACCTATCGAAGAGACAGAGAGATGGGCAGAGGGGGCGGGGCTGACTTGTTAATTAGGAATGAAATTAAATCGATAGCACTAAATGACATAGGGTCAGATGATGTGGAGTCTGCGTGGGTAGAGTTGAGGAACCACAAAGGCAAAAAAAAACCATAATGGGTGTTATGTACTGGCCTCCTAACAGTGGTCAGGACCAGGGTCACAAAATGCACCACGAAATAGAAAGTGCGTGTCAGAAAGGCAAGGTCACAGTGATCATGGGGGACTTTAATATGCAGGTGGACAGGGTAGATAATGCTGCCAGTGGACCCAAGGAAAGGGAATTCATTGAATGTGTACAGGAGGGGTCTTTTTGGAACAGCTTGTGATGGAGCCCACGAGGGGACAGACCATTCTGGACTTAGTTATATGTAATGAGCCAGAATTGATTAAATATCTTAAAGTAAGGGAATACTTATGAGGCAGTGATCATAACATGGTAGAATTCAATCTCCAATTCGAAAGAAAGAAGATAGAATCAGATGTAAAGGTGTAAAAGTTAAATAAAGGTAACTACAGGGGCATGAGGGAGGAACTGACGAAAATCGACTGGGAGCAGAGCCTAGTGGGAAAGACAGTAGAACAGCAATGGCAGGAGTTTCTGGGAGTAATTGAGGGCACAGTACAGATGTTCGTCCCAAAGAAAAGAAAGGTTATCAGAGGGGGGATTAGGCAGCCATGGCTGACAAAGGAAGTTAGGGAATGCATTAAAGCAACAGAGAAAGCCTATAATGTGGTAAAGAGTAGTGGGAAGTCAGAAGATTGGGAAGGCTACAAAAACAAACAGGATAACAAAGAGAGAAATAAGGAAAGAGAGGATCAATTATGAAGGTAAGCCAGCAAGTAACATTAGGATTGGTAATAAAAGTTTCTTTAAATACATTAAAAAGAAACGGGAGGCAAAAGTAGACATTGGGCCGCTCCAAAATGTCCCTGGTAATCTAGTGATGGGAGAGAAGGAAACAGCTGAGGAACTAAATGAGTACTTTGCATCAGTCTTCACAGTAGAAGACATGAGTAATATCCCAACAATTCAGGAGAGTCAGGGGGCAGAGTTGAATATGGTATCCATCACAAAGGAGAAAGTGCTAGAGAAACAAAGAGGTCTAAAAATTGATAAATCTCCGGGCCCAGATGGGATACATCCTAGAGTTCTAAAGGAGATATCTGAAGAAATTGTGGAGGCGTTAGTTATGATCTTTCAAAAGTCACTGGAGTCAGGGAAAGTCCCAGAGGATTGGAAAATCGCTGTTGTAACCCCCCTGTTCAAGAAGGGAACAAGGAAAAAGATGGAAAATTATAGGCCAATTAGTCTATCCTCGGTTGTTGGCAAGATTCTAGAATCCATTGTTAAGGATGAGATTTCTAAATTCTTGTCAGTACGGGGTCGGATCAGGACAAGTCAGCATGGATCTAGTAAGGGGAGGTCGTGCTTGACAAACCTGTTAGAGTTCTTTGAAGAGATAACACATAGGTTAGACCAAGGAGAGCCAATGGATGTTATCTATCTTGACTTCCAAAAGGCCTTTGATAAGGTGCCTCACGGGAGACTGCTGAGTAAAATAAGGGCCCATGGTATTCGAGGCAAGGTACTAACATGGATTGACGATTGGCTGTCAGGCAGAAGGCAGAGAGTTGGGATAAAATGTTCTTTTTCGGAATGGCAACCGGTGACGAGTGGTGTCCCGCAGGGTTCAGTGTTGGGGCCACAGCTGTTCTCTTTATATATTAACGATCTAGATGACGGGACTGGGGACATTCTGGCTAAGTTTGCCGATGATACAAAGATAGGTGGAGGGGCAGGTAGTATGGAGGAGGTGGGGAGGCTGCAGAAAGATTTAGACAGTTTAGTAAAGTGGTCCAAGAAATGGCTGATGAAATTCAACGAGGTCTTGCACTTTGGAAAAAAGAATAGAGGCATGGACTATTTTCTAAACGGTGACAAAATTCATAATGCTGAAGTGCAAAGGGACTTGGGAGTCCTCGTCCAGGATTCTCTCAAGGTAAACGTGCAGGTTGAGTCCGTAATTAAGAAAGCAAATGCAATGTTGTCATTTATCTCAAGAGGCTTGGAATATAAAAGCAGGGATGTACTTCTGAAGCTTTATAAAGCGTTAGTTAGGCCCCATTTAGAATACTGTGAGAAATGTTGGGCCCCACACCTCAGGAAGGACATACTGGCACTGGAGCGGGTCCAGCGGAGATTCACACGGATGATCCCAGGAATGGTAGGCCTAACATACGATGAACGTCTGAGGATCCTAGGATTATATTCATTGAAATTTAGGAGGTTGAGTGGATATCTAATAGAAACTTACAAGATAATGAATGGCTTAGATAGGGTGGACGTAGGGAAGTTGTTTCCATGAGCAGGGGAGACTAGGACCCGGGGGCACAGCCTTAGAATAAAAGGGAATCACTTTAGAACAGAGATGAGGAGAAATTTCTTCAGCCAAAGAGTAGTGGGTCTGTGGAATTCATTGCCACAGAGGGAGGTGGATGCCGGGACGTTGAGTGTCTTTAAGACAGAAGTTGATAAATTCTTGATTTCTCGAGGAATTAAGGGCTTGTATTGAGAGCGGGTAAATGGAGTTGAAATCAGCCATGATTGAATGGTGGAGTGGGCTCGATGGGCCGAATGGCCTTGCTTCCGCTCCTATGTCTTATGGTCTTATGACTGGATGATATGCTCAGTGAGTCTGGTTGACAAATTAATATTGATCCCAGGACTCCGGGTAAAATTCCTCTTCTCTTGGTGTAAGTAGCTTGTCTTGTTGGATTGTCGAAATGACTCAGTTGACCTCTCCCAGAATCCTCTTCTACCGCCTTTACTGGATCAACTTCCTCCTGTTTGGACACTGGAGGGGTTATTCGGCTACTTGCCTGTGTAAGCAGCACCAGAAACAGCTGTGGAGAGAGATTCCAGTCGCCAGTATGCAACTGTCTAGTTGGATCCTTCACGCCGGTCAGATCTTAGACTCTCTATACTTTCGTGTGAGGAACAGTAAGACGGCAGTTCGGACTTTCTTGATTAGAGAAAACTGATAAAGAAGCAATGAGAATCTCCTTAACCCCCAGCGGCTTGGAGAAGGGAGGCTCTCAGATACAGGACACTGGCTGGGGTTCAAAAATCGTAAAATCACATCAAGTTTGGAAAGAAATGTCAATGAAGATAGAATTTAAATAGATTTGTGCACGGGGCATATATTTTGTCGCAACGCGTCAGGATGTCCGATCGGTCAAAGGCACTGCGTTAAGGTCGCAGTCTCCTCTAGAGGCGTGGGTTCGAATCCCACTTCTAACATTAACTTTTCCCCCATGTAATGTTCAACCCCAGGAAGGGCAGCACGGTAGCACAAGTGATTAGCACTGTGGCTTCACAGCGCCAGGGCCCCAGGTTCGATTCCCCGCTGGGTCACTGTCTGTGCGGAGTTTGCACGTTCTCCCCGTGTGTGCGTGGGTTTCCTCCGGGTGCTCCGGTTTCCTCCCACAGTCCAAAGACGTGCAGGTTAGGTGGATTGGCCATGCTAAATTACCCGTAGTGTCCATAAGGGTTGGGAGGGGTTATTGGGTTGCGGGGATATGGTAGAAGTGAGGGATTAATGTGGGTCGGTGCAGACTCGATGGGCCGAATGGCCTCCTTCTGCACTGTATGTTCTATGTCTATGTAATTACTTCGATTCCATGGGGAAGTGGTGGCCTCAGGACGTGAGATTCCTGCTTTAGTTGGCAGAACAAGACCCTACAGGCAGATGCCCAGTTCACGATAGATGATCTGGTCAGTGAGTCTGTTTGAGCAATTAATTTTGATCCCAGGGCGCCTGCGAAAATTTCTCTTCCCTTGTTGTAAATAGCCTGACTGGTTGGATTGTCGAGGTGATTCAGTTGACTTCTCCCAGAATCCTTTTCTGCCGCCTTAACTGGATGTACTTCATCCTGTTTGAACACTGGAGTGGTTATTAGGCTACTTGTCTGTGAAATCATCACCAGAAGCAGCTGTGGAGAGAGATTCCAGTCGCCACGATGCAGCTGTTATATTGGATCCTTCACGCCTCTCAGATCTTAGACTCTCAATACCTTCGTGTGAGGAACAGGTCGGCGGCAGTTCCGTCTTTGTTGATTGGAGCAAACAGATCAGTGCAGCAATGAGAAGCTCCTTAAACCCCAGCGGCTTGGAGAAGGATGGCACCCAGATACGGGGCTCTGGCTGGGTTCCAGAAATAGGAAAAGCATATCAAGTTTGAAAAGAAATGCAAATGCAGGTAGAATTTAAATCGATTTGTGCATGGAGCATATATTTGGCCACACCTCGTCAGGATGGCCGAGCTGCCGAAGGCGCTGCGTTAAGGTCACAGTCTCCTCTGGAGGCGTGGCTTTGAGTCCCACTTCTGACATTAACTTTTCCTCCACGAGGTTACGTTTCTGCAGCAAAACGTTGAAGTTCAGGAAGATGCAATACCTCCGATTCAATGGGGAATTGGTGGCCTCAGAACATGTGATTCTTCCTTAAATTGGCACAGCAAAACCCCACAGGCAATAGCACAGTTAATGACTGGATGATCTGCTCTGTGGTTGAGGAATTAATATTGATCCCAGGACGCCGGGTCAAATTCCTCTTCTCTTGTTGTAAATAGCCTGTCTGGCTGGATTGTCGAGGTGACTCAGTTGACCTCTCCCAGAATCCTCTTGTGCCGCCTTTGCTGGATGAATGTCCTCCTGTTTGGACGCTGAAGGGGTTCTTTGTCTACTTGTCTGTGAAAGCAGCACCAGAAGCAGCTGTGGAGAGAGATTCCAGTCGCCAGGATGCAACTGTCTAATTGGAGCTTTCACGCCGCTCAGATCTTAGACTCTCAACACCTTCGCGTGAGAAACTGGTAGGCGGCAGCTCGGTCTTTGTTGATTGGAGCAAACTGATCAATGCAGCAATGAGAAGCTCGTTAAACACCAGCGGCTTGGAGAAGGACGGCACTCAGATAGAGGACTCTGGCTGGGGTTCAAAAATAGGAAAAGCACATGAAGTGTGAAAAGAAATTACGATGAATATAGAATTTAAATCGATTTGTGCACGGAGCATATGTTTTGTCACAAAGCGTTAGGATGGCCGAGCGGTCGAAGGCGCTGCGTTAAGTTTGCAGTCTCCTCTGGAAGCGTGCGTTCGAATTCCCTTCTGACATTAACATTTCTTCCACGAGGTTATGTTTCTGAAACAAAATGTTCAACCCCAGGAAGATCCAATACCTCCGGTTCAATTGGGAAGTGGTGGCCTCAGGACATGAGATGAACTTCCTCCTGTGTGGACACAGAAGGGGTTCTTTGGCGACTTGTCTGTGAAAGCGGCACCAGAAGCATCTGTGGAGAGAGATTGCAGTCGCCAGGATGCAACTGTCTAATTGGAGCTTTCACGCCGCTCAGATCTTAGACTCTCAATACCTTCGCGTGAGGAACAGGTAGGCGGCAGCTCGGTCTTTGTTGATTGGAGCAAACTGATCAATGCAGCAATGAAAAGCTCCTTAACCCCCCCCCCCCCCCCCCCCCAGCGGCTTGGAGAAAGATCGCACTCAGATGCAGGTCTCTGGCTGGGGTTCAAAAATAGGAAAAGCACATCTTGTTTGAAAGGAAATTACGAAGAAGATAGAATTTAAATCGATTTGTGCACGGAGCATATCTGTTGCCACAGCGCGGCAGGGTGGCCGAACGTTCGAAGGCGCTGCTTTAAGGTCCCAGTCGCAGCATTAAGATCGCAGTCTTCTCTGAGGCCTGTGTTCGACTCCCACTTCTGACATTAACTTTTCTTCCACGAGGTTACATTTCTCCAGCAAAATGTTCAACTACCAAACATCCAATACCTCCAATTCAATGGGGAACCGTTGGCCTCAGGACGTGAGATTCCTGCTTAAATTGGCACAGCAATACCCCACTGGCAAAATCCCAGCTAGTGACCGGATAATCTGCTCAGTGACTCTGGTTGAGGAATTAATATGGATCCCAGGACTCCGGGCAAAATTCCTCTTCACTTGTTGTAAATAGTCATGCTGGTTGGATTGTCGAGGTGACTCATTTAACCTCTCACATAATCCTCTTCTGCCGCTTTTACTGCATGAAACTCCTCCTGTTTGGACACTGAAGGTGTTTTTTTGGCTACTTGTCTGTGAATGCAGGAGCAGAAGCAGCTGTGGAGAGAGATTCCAGTCGCGAGAATGCAACTCTCTAATTGCATGCTTCACGCCGCTCAGATCTTAGACTCTCAATAGCTTCGTGTGAGGAACAGGTCGGCGGCAGTTCGGGTTTTTTGATTGGATCAAACTGATCAATGCATCAATGAGAAGCTTCTTAACCGCCAGAGGCTTGGAGAAGAATGGCACCCAGATACGTGACTCTGGCTGGCGTTCAAAAATAGGAAAAGCACATCTCGTTCGAAATGAAATAACGGTGAAGATCGAACTTAAATCTATTTATGCACGGAGCATATCCTTTGCCACAAAGCGTCAGGATAGCAGAGCGGTTGATGGCGCTGCGTTAAGGTCGCAGTTTCCTCTGGAGGCGTAGGTTTGAATTCAACATCTGACATTAACATTACCTCCAAGAGGTTACATTTCTCAAGAAAAATATTCAACCCCAGGATGATCCAATATCTCCCATGCAATGGGAGAGGTGGCCTCGTATCGTGCGATTCGTGCTTAAATTCCCACAGGAAAAAGCCCACTTAATGAATGGATAATCTGCTCAGTGACTCTGGTTGAAGCAGTAATATTAATCCCAGGACTCCGGGTATAATTCCTCTTATCTTGTAAATAATCTGTCTGGTTGGATTGTCGCGGTTACTCAGTTGACTTCTCCCAGAGTCCTCTCCTGCCGCCTTTACTGGATGAACGTCCTCCTGTTTGGACACTGCAGGGGATCTTTGGCTACTTGTCTGTGAAAGCAGCAAGAGAAGCAGCTGTGGAGAAAGATTCCAGTCGCAAGAATGCAACAGTCTAATTGCATCCTTCACGCCGCTCAGATAGAACATAGAACATAGAACAATACAGCGCAGTACAGGCCCTTCGGCCCACGATGTTGCACCGAAACAAAAGCCATCTAACCTACACTATGCCATTATCATCCATATGTTTATCCAATAAACTTTTAAATGCCCTCAATGTTGGCGAGTTCACTACTGTAGCAGGTAGGGCATTCCACGGCCTCACTACTCTTTGCGTAAAGAACCTACCTCTGACCTCTGTCCTATATCTATTACCCCTCAGTTTAAAGTTATGTCCCCTCGTGCCAGCCATATCCATCCGCGGGAGAAGGCTCTCACTGTCCACCCTATCCAAACCCCTGATCATTTTGTATGCCTCTATTAAGTCTCCTCTTAACCTTCTTCTCTCCAACGAAAACAACCTCAAGTCCGTCAGCCTTTCCTCATAAGATTTTCCCTCCATACCAGGCAACATCCTGGTAAATCTCCTCTGCACCCGCTCCAAAGCCTCCACGTCCTTCCTATAATGCGGTGACCAGAACTGTACGCAATACTCCAAATGCAGCCGGACCAGAGTTCTGTACAGCTGCAACATGACCTCCCGACTCCGGAACTCAATCCCTCTACCAATAAAGGCCAACACTCCATAGGCCTTCTTCACAACCCTATCAACCTGGGTGGCAACTTTCAGGGATCTATGTACATGGACACCTAGATCCCTCTGCTCAGCCACACTTACCATTAGCCAAATATTCCGCATTCCTGTTATTCCTTCCAAAGTGAATCACCTCACACTTCTCTACATTAAACTCCATTTGCCACCTCTCAGCCCAGCTCTGCAGCTTATCTATATCCCTCTGTAACCTGCTACATCCTTCCACACTATCGACAACACCACCGACTTTAGTATCGTCTGCACATTTACTCACCCACCCTTCTGCGCCTTCCTTTAGGTCATTGATAAAAATGACAAACAGCAACGGCCCCAGAACAGATCCTTGTGGTACTCCACTTGTGACTGTACTCCATTCTGAACATTTCCCATGCAGTGTCTACGATCGCTCGGCCATCCTGAGGCGCTCTGGCAGAAGCCCTGCTCCGTGCACAAATCGATTTGAGATCTTTCTTAATCATCAAGATCTACGACTCTCAATAATGAGGAACAGGTCGGCGGCAGTTTGGTCTTTGTTGATTGGAGCAAACAGGTCAATGTCGCGTTGAGAAGCTCCAAAACCCCCAGCGGCTTGGAGAAGGATGCCAGTCGGATGCAAGACTCTGGCTGTGGTTCAAAAATAGGAAAATCACATCGAGTTTAGAATGAAATGATGATTAAGAAAGATCTCAAATCGATTTGTGCACGGAGCAGGGCTTCTGCCAGAGCGCCTCAGGATGGCCGAGCGATCGTAGACACTGCATTCAGGTGGCAGTTTCCTCTGGAGGCGTGTGTTCGAATCCCACTGCTGACATTAACGTTTCGTCCACGTGGTTACATTTCTGCAGCAAAATGTTCAGCCTCAGGAAGGTCAAATAACTCAGATACAATGGGGAAGCGGTGGCCTCAGGACATGAGATTCCTGCTTCGATTCGCACAAGAAGACCGTACAGATAGAAACCCAATTCATGGCTGGATGATCTGCTCAGTGACTCTGGTTGAGGAATTAACATTGATCCCAGGACTCCGGGTAAAATTCCTCTTCTCTTGTTGTGAGTAGTTTGGTTGGTTGGATTGTCAAGGTAAACTCAGTTTTTCGAAGAGGTCACAAAGATGATTGATGCAGGTAGGGCAGTGGATGTTATCTATATGGACTTCAGTAAGGCCTTTGACAAGGTCCCTCATGGTAGACCGGCACAAGAATTGAAGTCACACGGGATCAGGGGTGAGCTGGCAAGTTAGATCGAGAACTGGTTAGGTCATAGAAGGCAGAGTGCAGCAATGGAAGGGTGATTTCCTAATTGGAGGGCTGTGACTAGTGGTGTTCCGCAGGGATCAGTGCTGGGACCTTTGCTGTTCGTAGAAAACATAAATGATTTGGAGGAAAATGTAACTGGTCTGATAAGTAAGTTTGCAGACGACACACAGGTTGGTGGAATTGCGGATAGAGATGAGGTCAGTCAGCGGATACCGCAGGATTTAGATCGTTTGGAGACGTGGGTGGAGAGATGGCAGATGGCGTTTAATCCGGACAAATGTGAGGTAATGCATTTTGGAAGGTCTAATGGAGGTAGGGAATATACAGTGAATGGTAGAACACTCGAGAGTATTGAAAGTCAGAGAGATCAAGGTGAACAGGTCCACAGGTCATTGAAAGGGACAACACAGGTGGAGAAGGTAGTCAGAAAGGCATACGGCATGCTTGCCTTCATTGGCCGGGGCACTAAGTACAAGAATTGGCACGTCACGTTGCAGCTGTATAGAACCTTAGTTTGGCCACACTTTGAGTAGAGTGTTCAATTCTGGTCGCCACACTACCAGAAGGGTGTGGAGGCTTTATGAAGGGTGCAGAAGAGATTTACCAGGATGATGCCCGGTATGGAGGGCATTAGTTATGAGGAGCGGTTGAATAAACTCGGTTTGTTCTCACTGGAACGACGGAGGTTGACGGGCGAGCTGATAGTGGTCTACAAAATTATGAGGGGCATAGACACAGTGGATAGTCAGAGGCATTTGCCCAGGCTAGGGGTGTTAATTACTGGGCGGCATCGGTTTAAGGTGCGCGGGGCAATGTTTAGAGGAGATGTACGAGGCACGTTTTTTAGACAGAGGGTAGTGGGTGCCTGGAACTCGCTGCCGGAGGAGGCGGTGGGACCATGGACGATAGTAACATGGAAGGGGCATTTTGACAAATACAGGAATAGGATGGGAATAGAGGGATACGGAACCAGGAAGTGTAGAAGATTTTAGTTTAGACGGGCAGCATGGTCGGCACGGGCTTGGAGGGCCGAAGGGCCTGTTCCTGTGCTGTACTTTTCTTTGTTCTTTGTTCTTGTTTGAAATGAAATGACAATGACGATAGAATTTAAATCGATTCATGCACGGAACACACCGTCTGTCACAGCGCGTACCGATGGCCGAGCGGATGAAGGTGCTGCGTTTCGGTCACAGTCTCCTCTGGAGACGTGTGTTCGAATCTCACTTCAGACATTCAACTTTCATCCGCGCGGATCCATTTCTCCAGCGAAGTGTTGAACCCGAGGATAATCCAATACCTCCGATTCAATGGGGAAGCGGTGGCCTCAGGACGTGAGATTCTTGCTTAAATACGCACAGCATGACCCCGCAGGCAGAAGCCAAATTCATGACGGGATGATCTGCCAGTGACTCTGGTTGAGGAATTGATAATGATCACAGGACTCCTGGTAAATTTTCACTTCCCTTGTTGGAAATAGTCTGGCTGCTTGGATTGACGCAGGTGAATCCGTTGGCTTCTCCCAGAATGCTCTTCTGCTGCCTTTACAGCATGAACTTCCTCGTGTTTGGACACTGGAGGCGTTATTCGTCTACTTGTCTGTGAAAGCAGCACCAGATGCAGCTGTGGAGAGAGATTACAGTCGCCAGAATGCAACTGTCTAATTGGATCCTTGACGCCGCTCAGATCTTAGACTCTTAATACCTTCGTGTGAGGAACAGGTAGGCGGCAGTACGGACTTTGTTGATTGGAGCAAACTGATCAATACAGAAATGAGAGCTCCTTAACACCCAGCGTGTTGGAGAAGGATCGCCCTGAGATACAAGAGTCTGGCTGGCGTTCAGAAATAGTAAAACCACATCTAGTTTGAAATGAAATGAAGATGAAAATTAAATTTAACTCGATTTACGCATGGAGCATATCTTTGGCTACAGCGCGTCAGGATGGCCGAGCGGTCGAAGGCGCTGCGTTAATATCGCAGTCTCCTCTGGAGGCGTGAGTTCGAATCCCACTTCTGACATTAAGTTTTCCTCCACGAGGTTACGTTTCTCCAGCAAAATTTGCAACACCAGGACAATCCAATACCTCCCATTCAATGGGTAATCGGTGGCCTCCTAGAATGAGATTCCTGCTGATATTCGCACAGCAAGACCCCACAGGCAGAAGCCCAGTTCATCACTGGATAATTTGCTCATGACTCTATTTGAGGAATTAATAATGATCCCAGGATTCCGGGTAAATGTCTCGTCTCTTGTTGTAAATAGTCTGGCTGGTTGGATTGTCGAGGTGTCTCAGTCGACATCTCCCAGAAAACTCTCTGCCGCCTTTACTGGATGAATGTCCTCCTGTTTGGACACTGAATGGTTTTCTGGCTACTTGTTTGTGAAAGCAGCACAAGAAGCAGCTGTGGAGAGAGATTCCAGTCGCAAGGATGCAACTGTATAATTGGATCCTTCACGCCGCTCAGATCTTAGACTCTCAATACCTTCGTGTGAGGAACAGGTCGGCGGGAGTTCGGTCTTTGTTGATTGCAGCAAACTGATCAATGCAACGACGCGAAGCTCCTTAACCCCCAGCGGCTTGGAGAAGGACGGCACTCAGATACAGGACTCTGGCTGGTGTTCAAAAATAGGAAAAGCACAACTGTTTAGAAATGAAATGACAATGAAGATAGAATTTAAAGTTCTTCAGTGAGCGATGGTGGTATAGTGGTGAGCATAGCTGCCTTCCAAGCAGTTGACCTGGGTTCGATTCCCAGCCATCGCAGAAAAAACTTATTTCGAAATTTTGGGCAGCAAGGTAGCACAGTTGTTTCACAGCTCCTGGGTTCCAGGTTCGATTCCCGGCTTGGGTCACTGTCTGTGCGGAGTCTGCACGTTCTCCCCATGTCTGCGTGAATTTCACCCCGTGTTCTCCCGTTTCCTCCCACGGCATAAAGACGAGCTGGCTAGGGGAATTGGTCATGCGTAATTGCCCTTAGTGTCCAAAAAGGTAGGAAGGATTATTGGGTTGCGGGGTAAGGGTGATAGGATGGAATTGAGGTCTTAAGTGGATCGGTGCAGACTCGATGGGCCGAATGGACTCCTTCTGCACTGTATGTTCTATGTCTATTTGTGCACCGAGCAATACAGTTTCTGCAGCTCGTCAGGGTGGCCGAGCGGTCGCAGGCGCGGCGTTAAGGACGCAGTCTGCTCTGGAGGCGTGGGTTCGAATCCTACTTCTGACATTGCCTTTTTTTCCACGAGGTTACATTTCTCCAAAAATTGTTCAACCCCAGGAAGATCTCATACCTCCCATTCAATGGGGAAGCGGTGGCCTCGGGACGCGAGATTCGTACTTAAATTCGCACAGCAAGACCCCACAGTCAGAAGCCCAGTTCATGACTGGATGATCTGCTCAGTGACTCTGGTTGAGGAATTAATACTGATCCCAGGACTCCGGGTAAATTTCCACTTCCATTGTTGTAAATAGTCTGGCTGGTTGGGTTGTCGGACGTGAATCAGCTGGCTTCTTCCAGAAAGTTCGTCTGCCGCCTTAACAGCATGAACATCCTCGTGTTTGGCACTGGAGGCGTTATTCGGCTACTTGTCTGTGAAAGCAGCACCAGATGCAGCTGTGCAGAGAGATTCCAGTCGCCAGGATGCAACTGTCTCATTGGATCCTTCCCGCCACCCAGATCTTAGACTCTTAATACCTTCGTGGAAGGAACAGTTAGACGGCAGTACGGACTTTGTTGATTGGAGCAAACTGATCAATGCAGAAATGAGAGCTCCTTAACACACAGCGCGTTGGAGAACGATCGCACTCAGATGCAAGAGTCTGGCTGGCATTCAAAAATAGTAAAACCACATCTAGTTTGAAATGAAATGAAGATGAAAATTAAATTTAAATCGATTTGCGCATGGAGCATATCTTTGGCCACAGTGCGTCAGGATGGCCGAGCGGTCGAAGGAGCTGCGTTAAGATCGCAGTCTCCTCTGGAGGCTTGGGTTCAAATCCCACTTCTGACATTCCCTTTTCCTCCACGTGGTTACGTTTCTCCAGCAATATTTGCAACACCAGGGCGATTAAATACCTCCCATTCAATGGGTAAGCGGTGGCCTCCTGGAATGAGATTCCTGCTGATATTCGCACAGCAAGACCCCACAGGCAGAAGCCCAGTTCATCACTGGGTAATCTGCTCATGACTCTATTTGAGGAATTAATAATGATCCCAGGATTCCGGGTAAATGTCTCGTCTCTTGTTGTAAATAGTCTGGCTGGTTGGATTGTCGAGGTGTCTCAGTCGACATCTCCCAGAAAACTCTCTGCCGCCTTTACTGGATGAATGTCCTCCTGTTTGGACACTGAATGGTTTTCTGGCTACTTGTTTGTGAAAGCAGCACAAGAAGCAGCTGTGGAGAGAGATTCCAGTCGCAAGGATGCAACTGTATAATTGGATCCTTCACGCCGCTCAGATCTTAGACTCTCAATACCTTCGTGTGAGGAACAGGTCGGCGGGAGTTCGGTCTTTGTTGATTGCAGCAAACTGATCAATGCAACGACGCGAAGCTCCTTAACCCCCAGCGGCTTGGAGAAGGACGGCACTCAGATACAGGACTCTGGCTGGTGTTCAAAAATAGGAAAAGCACAACTGTTTAGAAATGAAATGACAATGAAGATAGAATTTAAAGTTCTTCAGTGAGCGATGGTGGTATAGTGGTGAGCATAGCTGCCTTCCAAGCAGTTGACCTGGGTTCGATTCCCAGCCATCGCAGAAAAAACTTATTTCGAAATTTTGGGCAGCAAGGTAGCACAGTTGTTTCACAGCTCCTGGGTTCCAGGTTCGATTCCCGGCTTGGGTCACTGTCTGTGCGGAGTCTGCACGTTCTCCCCATGTCTGCGTGAATTTCACCCCGTGTTCTCCCGTTTCCTCCCACGGCATAAAGACGAGCTGGCTAGGGGAATTGGTCATGCGTAATTGCCCTTAGTGTCCAAAAAGGTAGGAAGGATTATTGGGTTGCGGGGTAAGGGTGATAGGATGGAATTGAGGTCTTAAGTGGATCGGTGCAGACTCGATGGGCCGAATGGACTCCTTCTGCACTGTATGTTCTATGTCTATTTGTGCACCGAGCAATACAGTTTCTGCAGCTCGTCAGGGTGGCCGAGCGGTCGCAGGCGCGGCGTTAAGGACGCAGTCTGCTCTGGAGGCGTGAGTTAGAATCCTACTTCTGACATTGCCTTTTTTTCCACGAGGTTACATTTCTCCAAAAATTGTTCAACCCCAGGAAGATCTCATACCTCCCATTCAATGGGGAAGCGGTGGCCTCGGGACGCGAGATTCGTACTTAAATTCGCACAGCAAGACCCCACAGTCAGAAGCCCAGTTCATGACTGGATGATCTGCTCAGTGACTCTGGTTGAGGAATTAATACTGATCCCAGGACTCCGGGTAAATTTCCACTTCCATTGTTGTAAATAGTCTGGCTGGTTGGGTTGTCGGACGTGAATCAGCTGGCTTCTTCCAGAAAGTTCGTCTGCCGCCTTAACAGCATGAACATCCTCGTGTTTGGCACTGGAGGCGTTATTCGGCTACTTGTCTGTGAAAGCAGCACCAGATGCAGCTGTGCAGAGAGATTCCAGTCGCCAGGATGCAACTGTCTCATTGGATCCTTCCCGCCACCCAGATCTTAGACTCTTAATACCTTCGTGGAAGGAACAGTTAGACGGCAGTACGGACTTTGTTGATTGGAGCAAACTGATCAATGCAGAAATGAGAGCTCCTTAACACACAGCGCGTTGGAGAACGATCGCACTCAGATGCAAGAGTCTGGCTGGCATTCAAAAATAGTAAAACCACATCTAGTTTGAAATGAAATGAAGATGAAAATTAAATTTAAATCGATTTGCGCATGGAGCATATCTTTGGCCACAGTGCGTCAGGATGGCCGAGCGGTCGAAGGAGCTGCGTTAAGATCGCAGTCTCCTCTGGAGGCTTGGGTTCAAATCCCACTTCTGACATTCCCTTTTCCTCCACGTGGTTACGTTTCTCCAGCAATATTTGCAACACCAGGGCGATTAAATACCTCCCATTCAATGGGTAAGCGGTGGCCTCCTGGAATGAGATTCCTGCTGATATTCGCACAGCAAGACCCCACAGGCAGAAGCCCAGTTCATCACTGGGTAATCTGCTCATGACTCTATTTGAGGAATTAATAATGATCCCAGGATTCCGGGTAAATGTCTCGTCTCTTGTTGTAAATAGTCTGGCTGGTTGGATTGTCGAGGTGTCTCAGTCGACATCTCTCAGAAGACTCTTCTGCCGCCTTTACTGGATGAACGTCCTCCTGTTTGGACACTGAAGGGTTTTCTGGCTA
Organism: Scyliorhinus torazame; assembly: GCF_047496885.1. Taxonomy (NCBI): domain Eukaryota; kingdom Metazoa; phylum Chordata; class Chondrichthyes; order Carcharhiniformes; family Scyliorhinidae; genus Scyliorhinus; species Scyliorhinus torazame. Next base: position 37,998,337 of record NC_092730.1, read on the forward strand.
CTTGTTTGTGAAAGCAGCACCAGAAGCAGCTGTGGAGAGAGATTCCAGTCGCAAGGATGCAACTGTATAATTGGATCATTCACGCCGCTCAGATCTTAGACTCTCAATATCTTCATGTGAGGAACAGGTCGGCGGGAGTTCGCTCTTTGTTGAATGCAGCAAACTGATCAATGCAACGACGCGAAGCCCCTTAACCCCCAGCGGCTTGGAGAAGGACGGCACTCAGATACAGGACTCTGGCTGGTGTTCAAAAATAGGAAAAGCACAACTGATTAGAAATGAAATGACAATGAAGATAGAATTTAAAGTTCTTCAGTGAGCGATGGTGGTATAATGGTGAGCATAGCTGCCTTCCAAGCAGTTGACCTGGGTTCGATTCCCAGCCATCGCAGAAAAAACTTATTTCGAAATTTTGGGCAGCAAGGTAGCACAGTTGTTTCACAGCTCCAGGGTTCCAGGTTCGATTCCCGGCTTGGGTCACTGTCTGTGCGGAGTCTGCACGTTCTCCCCATGTCTGCGTGAATTTCACCCCGGGTGCTCCGGTTTCCTCCCACGGCATAAAGACGAGCTGGCTCGGGGAATTGGTCATGCGTAATTGCCCTTCGTGTCCAAAAAGGTAGGAAGGATTATTGGGTTGCGGGGTGAGGGTGATAGGATGGAATTGAGGACTTAAGTGGATCGGTGCAGACTCGATGGGCCGAATGGACTCCTTCTGCACTTTATGTTCTATGTCTATTTGTGCACCGAGCATAACAGTTTCTGCAGCTCGTCAGGGTGGCCGAGCGGTCGAAGGCGCGGGTTAAGGACGCAGTCTCCTCTGGAGGCGTGCGTTAGAATCCTACTTCTGACATTGCCTTTTCTTCCACGAGGTTACATTTCTCCAAAAATTGTTCAACCCCAGGAAGATCTCATACCTCCCATTCAATGGGGGAAGCGGTGGCCTCGGGACGCGAGATTCGTACTTAAATTCGTACAGCAAGACCCCACAATCAGAAGCCCAGTTCATGACTGGATGATATGCTCAGTGACTCTGGTTGACGAATTAATACTGATACCAGGACTCCGGGTAAATTTCCACTTCCATTGTTGTAAATAGTCTGGCTGGTTGGATTGTCGGACGTGAATCAGCTGGCTTCTTCCAGAAAGTTCTTCTGCCGCCTTCACAGCATGAACATCCTCGTGTTTGGCACTGGAGGCGTTATTCGGCTACTTGTCTGTGAAAGCAGCACCAGATGCAGCTGTGCAGAGAGATTCCAGTCGCCAGGATGCAACTGTCTCATTGGATCCTTCCCGCCACCCAGATCTTAGACTCTTAATACCTTCGTGAAAGGAACAGTTAGACGGCAGTACGGACTTTGTTGATTGGAGCAAACTGATCAATGCAGAAATGAGAGCTCCTTAACCACAGCGCGTTGGAGAACGATCACACTCAGATGCAAGAGTCTGGCTGGCGTTCAAAAATAGTAAAACCACATCTAGTTTGAAATGAAATGAAGATGAAAATTAAATTTAAATCGATTTGCGCATGGAGCATTTCTTTGGCCACAGTGCGTCAGGATGGCCGAGCGGTCGAAGGCGCTGCGTTAAGGTCGCAGCTTTCTCTGGAGGCGTGGGTTCGAATCCCACTTCTGACATTCCCTTTTCCTCCACGTGGTTACGTTTCTCCAGCAAAGTTTGCAACACCAGGACGAACCAATACCTCACATTCAATGGGTGAGCGGTGGCCTCCTGGAATGAGATTCCTGCTGATATTCGCACAGCAAGACCCCACAGGCAGAAGCCCAGTTCATCACTGGATAATCTGCTCATGACTCTATTTGAGGAATTAATAATGATCCCAGGATTCCTGGTAAATGTCTCGTCTCTTGTTGTAAATAGTCTGGCTGGTTGGATTGTCGAGGTGTCTCAGTCGAAATCTCCCAGAAAACTCTTCTGCCGCCTTTACTGGATGAACGTCCTCCTGTTTGGACACTGAAGGGTTTTCTGGCTACTTGTTTGTGAAAGCAGCACCAGAAGCAGCTGTGGAGAGAGATTCCAGTCGCAAGGATGCAACTGTATAATTGGATCCTTCACGCCGCTCAGATCTTAGACTCTCAATATCTTCATGTGAGGAACAGGTCGGCGGGAGTTCGGTTTTTGTTGATTGCAGCAAACTGATCAATGCAACGACGCGAAGCCCCTTAACACCCAGCGGCTTGGAGAAGGACGGCACTCAGATACAGGACTCTGGCTGGTGTTCAAAAATAGGAAAAGCACAACTGATTAGAAATGAAATGACAATGAAGATATAATTTAAAATTCTTCAGTGAGCGATGGTGGTATAATGGTGAGCATAGCTGCCTTCCAAGCAGTTGACCTGGGTTCGATTCCCAGCCATCGCAGAAAAAACTTATTTCGAAATTTCGGGCAGCAAGGTTGCACAGTTGTTTCACAGCTCCAGCGTTCCAGGTTCGATTCCCGGCTTGGGTCACTGTCTGTGCGGAGTCTGCACGTTCTCCCCATGTCTGCGTGAATTTCACCCCGGGTGCTCCGGTTTCCTCCCATGGCATAAAGACGAGCTGACTAGGGGAATTGGTCATGCGTAATTGCCCTTAGTGTCCAAAAAGGTAGGAAGGATTATGGGGTTGCGGGGTGAGGGTGATAGGATGGAATTGAGGTCTGAAGTGGATCGGTGCAGACTCGATGGGCCGAATGGACTCCTTCTGCACTGTGTGTTCTATGTCTATTTGTGCACCGAGCATAACAGTTTCTGCAGCTCGTCAGGGTGGCCGAGCGGTCGAAGGCGCGGGTTAAGGACGCAGTCTCCTCTGGAGGCGTGCGTTAGAATCCTACTTCTGACATTGCCTTTTTTTCCGCGAGGTTACATTTCTCCAAAAATTGTTCAACCCCAGGAAGATCTCATACCTCCCATTCAATGGGGAAGCGGTGGCCTCGGGACGCGAGATTGGTACTTAAATTCGTACAGCAAGACCCCACAGTCAGAAGCCCAGTTCATGACTGGATGATATGCTCAGTGACTCTGGTTGACGAATTAATACTGATACCAGGACTCCGGGTAAATTTCCACTTCCATTGTTGTAAATAGTCTGGCTGGTTGGATTGTCGGACGTGAACCAGCTGGCTTCTTCCAGAAAGTTTTTCTGCCGCCTTCACAGCATGAACATCCTCGTGTTTGGCACTGGAGGCGTTATTCGGCTACGTGTCTGTGAAAGCAGCACCAGATGCAGCTGTGCAGAGAGATTCCAGTCGCCAGGATGCAACTGTCTCATTGGATCCTTCCCGCCACTCAGATCTTAAACTCTTAATACCTTCGTGTAAGGAACAGTTAGACGGCAGTACGGACTTTGTTGATTGGAGCAAACTGTTCAATGCAGAAATGAGAGCTCCTTAACACACAGCGCGTTGGAAAACGATTGCACTCAGATGCAAGAGTCTGGCTGGCGTTCAAAAATAGTAAAACCACATCTAGTTTCAAAACAAAGAACAAAGAACAAAGAAATGTACAGCACAGGAACAGGCCCTTCGGCCCTCCAAGCCCGTGCCGACCATGCTGCCCGACTAAATAGAAATTTAAATGAAATGAAGATGAAAATTAAATTTAAATCGATTTGCGAATGGAGCATATCTTTGGCCACAGTGCGTCAGGATGGCCGAGCGGTCAAAGGCGCTGCGTTAAGGTCGCAATCTCCTCTGCAGGCGCGGGATCGAAGCCCACTTCTGACATTCCCTTTTCCTCCACGTGGTTAGGTTTCTCCAGCAATATTTGCAACACCAGGACGATCCAATACCTCCCATTCAATGGGGAAGCGGTGGCCTCCTGGAATGAGATTCCTGCTGATATTCGCACAGCAAGACCCCACAGGCAGAAGCCCAGTTCATCACTGGGTAATCTGCTCATGACTCTATTTGAGGAATTAATAATGATCCCAGGATTCCGGGTAAATGTCTCGTCTCTTGTTGTAAAAAGTCTGGCTGGTTGGATTGTCGAGGTGTCTCAGTCGGCATCTCCCAGCAAACTCTTCTGCCGCCTTTACTGGATGAACGTCCTCCTGTTTGGACACTGGAGGGTTTTCTGGCTACTTGTTTGTGAAAGCAGCACCAGAAGCAGCTGTGGAGAGAGATTCCAGTCGCAAGGATGCAACTGTATAATTGGATCCTTCACGCCGCTCAGATCTTAGACTCTCAATCTCTTCATGTGAGGAACAGGTCGGCGGGAGTTCGGTCTTTGTTGATTGCAGCAAACTGATCAATGCAACGACGCGAAGCCCCTTAACCCGCAGCGGCTTGGAGAAGGACGGCACTCAGATACAGGACTCTGGCTGGTGTTCAAAAATAGGAAAAGCACAACTGATTAGTAATGAAATGACAATGAAGATAGAATTTAAACTTCGTCAGTGAGCGATGGTGGTATAATGGTGAGCATAGCTGCCTTCCAAGCAGTTGACCTGGGTTCGATTCCCAGCCATTGCAGCAAAAACTTATTTCGAAATTTTGGGCAGCAAGGTAGCACAGTTGTTTCACAGCTCCAGGGTTCCAGGTTCGATTCCCGGCTTGGGTCACTGTCTGTGCGGAGTCTGCACGTTCTCCCCATGTCTGCGTGAATTTCACCCCGGGTGCTCCGGTTTCCTCCCACGGCATAAAGACGAGCTGGCTCGGGGTATTGGTCATGCGTAATTGCCCTTCGTGTCCAAAAAGGTAGGAAGGATTATTGGGTTGCGGGGTGAGGGTGATAGGATGGAATTGAGGACTTAAGTGGATCGGTGCAGACTCGATGGGCCGAATGGACTCCTTCTGCACTTTATGTTCTATGTCTATTTGTGCACCGAGCATAACAGTTTCTGCAGCTCGTCAGGGTGGCCGAGCGGTCGAAGGCGCCGGTTAAGGACGCAGCTTTCTCTGGAGGCGTGGGTTCGAATCCCACTTCTGACATTCCCTTTTCCTCCATGTGGTTACGTTTCTCCAGCAAAGTTTGCAACACCAGGACGAACCAATACCTCACATTCAATGGGTGAGAGGTGGCCTCCTGGAATGAGATTCCTGCTGATATTCGCACAGCAAGACCCCACAGGCAGAAGCCCAGTTCATCACTGGATAATCTGCTCATGACTCTATTTGAGGAATTAATAATGATCCCAGGATTCCGGGTAAATGTCTCGTCTCTTGTTGTAAATAGCCTGGCTGGTTGGATTGTCGAGGTGTCTCGGTCGACATCTCCCAGAAAACTCTTCTGCCGCCTTTACTGGATGAACGTCCTCCTGTTTGGACACTGAAGGTTTTTCTGGCTACTTGTTTGTGAATGCAGCACCAGAAGCAGCTGTGGAGAGAGATTCCAGTCGCAAGGATGCAACTGGCTAATTGGATCCTTCACGCCGCTCAGATCTTAGACTCTCAATATCTTCATGTGAGGAACAGGTCGGCGGGAGTTCGGTTTTTGTTGATTGCAGCAAACTGATCAATGCAACGACGCGAAGCTCCTTAACCCCCAGCGGCTTGGAGAAGGACGGCACTCAGATACAGGACTCTGGCTGGTGTTCAAAAATAGGAAAAGCACAACTGATTACAAATGAAATGACAATGAAGGTAGAATTTAAAGTTCTTCAGTGAGCGATGGTGGTATAATGGTGAGCTTAGCTGCCTTCCAAGCAGTTGACCTGGGTTCGATTCCCAGCCATCGCAGAAATTTTGAAATATTTCGAAATTTTGTGCAGCAAGGTGGCACAGTAGTTTCGCAGCTCCAGGGTTCCAGGTTCGATTCCCGGCTTGGGTCACTGTCTGTGCGGAGCTGCACGTTCTCCCCATGTCTGCGTGAATTTCAACCCGGGTGCTCCGGTTTCCTCCCACAGCATAAAGACGAGCTGGCTCGGGGAATTGGTCATGCCTAATTGCCCTTAGTGTCCAAAAAGGTAGGAAGGATTATTGGGTTGCGGGGTGAGGGTGATAGGATGGAATTGAGGTCTTAAGTGGATCGGTGCAGACTCGATGGGCCGAATGGACTCCTTCTGCACTGTCTGTTCTCTGTCTATTTGTGCACGGTTCATAACATTTCCTGCAGCTCGTCAGGGTGGCCGAGCAGTCGAAGGCGCTGCGTTAAGATCGCAGACTCCTCTGGAAGCAGGGACGATAGGGACATTTAAGGGGCATCTTGACAAATATATGAATAGGATGGGAATAGAAGGATACGGACCCAGGAAGTGTAGAAGATTGTAGTTTAGTCGGGCAGCATGGTCGGCACGGGCTTGGAGGACCGAAGGGCCTGTTCCTGTGCTGTACATTTCTTTGTTCTTTGTTCTTTGAAACTTCACGTCGCTCCGATCATAGACTCTCAGTGCCTTCGTGTGAGGAACGGATAGAGCCGGAATCGGTCCTTGTTGATCGGAGCAAGTGATCAATGCAGCAATGAGAATCTGCTTAACCCCCAGCGGCTTGGGGAAGGATGGCACTCAGATACAGGACTCTGGCTGGGGTTCAAAAGGAGGAAACGCATGTCTTGTTTGAAATGAAACGACGATGAAAATTGAATTTAAGTCGATTTGTGCACGGAGCTTAGTTTTGACGACGACGCATCAGGATGACCAGGCGGTCTAAGATGCTGCGTTCAGCTCGCAGTCGCTTTTGGAGACGTGGGTTAGAATCCCACTCCTGATATTGACTTTTCCTCCACGAGATTTAATTTCTCCAGCAAGATTTTCAACCTCAGGAATTTCATTGGAAAAGCGTTGGCCTGAGGTCATGAGATTCCTGCTTAAATACGCACAGCAAGACCCCACAGGCAAAAGCCCAGTTAATGACTCGATAATCATGCTTCAGTGACTCTGGTTGAGGAATTCATATTGATCTCAGGACCCCGGGTAAAATTCGTCTTCTCTTCTTATAAATAGTGTGGCTGGTTGGATTGTTCACAACCGTCCGAGAGGGGACGTTGGGAACTCGGTTTCTATTGTGATTTATTGCTCGATAAGCTTTATTTCCTTATTGCCCCACTGTGAGGTATTACTGGATATCGTTATATATCAATATTGCCCCTCTATGGGGTACTACTGGATAACGTTTCCCGTGCAGCTTTGGCAAATTGTCACGTGGACTAGAAACGTTAGCTCTTTTCTCTCCCTGCAGATGCTTTCAGGCCTGCTGAGACTTTAAAACATTTTCTCCGTGGTTCCCTCTGCGTGAGCTTTACAATGTTGCAATGTGTCATGCTGGACGCTTTTTTTCAGGAGGCAGTCACATCCGGTAGAATAAGTACTGTTAATTCGGACAGTGGTCAGGGACAGAGTGGTGTGACTGCAAGGGATGCATGTAGGAGGATCCTGAGTTTAGGAGTTGAGGAGCCTCTGCCCTTGACCTTGTCCAACAGGCAGGAGGCACTTACTCCCTGTGTGGATGAGGAAGAGGGCTGTAGGGAGGATGCGTTGACTGACCACTACACCGTGGTACAGGGAGCCATTCAAGAGGGGCGAGCAAAAAGACAAGTGGTAGTTGTACGGGATTCTATAATTAGGGGGATTGATGTCATCCTGTGTAAGCCAGATCGAGAGTCCCACATGGTATGTTGCCTGCCCGATGCCAGGGTGAGGGACATCTCTGATCGGCTTGAAATGATTTTGGAGAGGGAGGGGGAGGATCCAGTTGTTGTGGTCCACGTGGGGACTAACAACATAGGTAAGACTAGGAAAGAGGACCTGTTTGGGGATTATCAAACACTCGGGACTAAATTAAAGAACAGGTCTTCCAGGGTTATAATCTCTGGATTACTACCCGAGCCACGTGCCAATTGGCATAGGGTTGAGAAAATTAGAGAAGTTTTCCGCACTAAAGGAGTGGTGCGGGAAAGAGGGATTCCATTTCATGGGGCATTGGCATCAGCACTAGGGCAGGAGGGACCTGTACCGTTGGGACGGACTTCACCTGAACCATTCTGGGACCAGTGTTCTAGCGAATAGGATAAATAGGTTGGTCACAAGGACTTTAAACTAGCAAGTTGGGGGGAAGGGAAATGTAAAGCTATGGACAGTATAATGGTTAATGGAGATCAAGGCAGCAGGTTACGTGACAGGTTATTATGTAGAGATATGGGTTCAAAGACAAGGAAAATTAGGAGAAATGGTAAGAGGAAAAATAAATTGCGAAAAGTTACTGATCAAGGTGTTAGGATTCATAACAAAGACATAAAAAACAGCATAAGTGCACTTTACCTGAATGCTCGTAGTATACGAAATAAGGTAAATGAGTTGATGGCGCCAATCATCGTGAATGACTATGATTTAGTGGCCATTCCTGAAACATGGTTAAAAGATGGTCACGACTGGGAGTAAAATATCCAAGGGTTTCACACGATACGAAAGGATAGAATGGACGGTAAGGGCGGTGGTGTAGCATTGTTGTTTAAGGATGGCGTCCGGGCAATAGTAAGGGATGATATTGGTGTTATGGAGGACAAGGTTGAATCAATTTGGGGGAAATCAGGAATAGTAAGGCGAAAAGGTCACTGATAGGAGTAGTCTATAGGCCACCAAATAGCAACAGGATGGTAGCGAAGGCAATAAGCAAAGAAATAACAGATGCATGTAGAAATGGCACAGAGGTTATCATGGGAGATTTTAATCTGCATATCGATTGGTTTAACCAGGTTGGTAAAGGCAGCCTTGAGGAGGAGTTTATAGAATGTGCCCGGGATAATTTCCTGGAACAGTATGTAATAGAACCTACAAGGGAACAAGCGGTCCTAGATCTGGTCCTGTGTAATGAGGCAGGATTGATTAATGATCTCATAGTTCGGGATCCTCTTGGAAGGAGCGACCACAATATGGTGGAATTTAAAATACAGTTGGAGGATGACAAGGTAAAATCAAACACTAGTGTTTTGTGCTTAAACAAAGGCGATTACAATGGGATGAGAGAATAACTAGCTAAGGTAGACTGGGAGCAAATACTTCATGGTGAAGCAGTTGAGGAACAGTGGAGAACCTTCCGAGCGATCTTTCACAGTGTTCAGAAAAGGTTCATACCGACAAAAAAGAAAGACGGTAGAAAGGGGAAAAATCGACCGTGGATATCGAAGGAGGTGAGGGAGAGTGTCAAATTGAAGGAAAAAACATACAAAGTGTCAAACATTAATGGGAGACTAGAGGACTGGGAAGTCTTTAGGGGACAACAGAAAACTACTTTAAAAAGCCATAAAGAAGAGTAAGGTAGACTATGAAAGTAAACTGGCTGAGAACATAAAAGCAGATAGTAAAAGCTTCTACAAATATATAATGATGTGGATATGCCGGCGTTGGGCTAGGGTGAGCACAGTACGAAGTCTTACAACACCAGGTTCAAGTCCAACAGGTTTGTTTCGATGTCACTAGCTTTCGGAGCGCTGCTCCTTCCTCAGGTGAATGAGACCTCTTCATTCAGACCTCTCCATTCACCTGAGGAAGGAGCAGCGCTCCGAAAGCTAGTGACATCGAAACAAACCTGTTGGACTTTAACCTGGTGTTGTAAGACTTCGTACAAATATATAAGACAAAAAAGAGTGGCTAAGGTAAATATTGGTCCTTTGGAAGATGAGAAGGGAGATTTAATAATAGGAGACGGGGAATTGGCTGAGGAGCTGAACAGGTTTTTTGGGTCAGTCTTCACAGTGGAGGACACAAATAACATGCCAGTGACTGATGGAAAAAATATATGATAGGTGAGGACCTTTGAGATGATTGTAATCACTAAGGAGGCAATATTGGGCAAGCTAATGGGGCTAAAGGTAGACTAGTCTCCTGGCCCTGATGGGCTGCATCCCAGGGTGTTAAAAGAGATGGCTAGGGAAATTGTAAACGCACTAGTGATAATTTATCAAAATTCACTAGACTCTGGGGTGGTCCCAGAGGATTGGAATGTAGCAAACGTGACACCACTGGTTAAAAAAGGAGGTCGGCAGGAAGCGGGTAATTATAGGCCGGTAAGCTTAACTTCGGTTGTAGGGAAACTGCTGGAATCTATCATTAAGGAGGAAATAGCGGGGCACCTGGAGGGACATTGTCCCATTGGGCAGACGCAGCATGGGTTCACAAAGGGTAGTTCGTGTCTGACTACTTTGGTAGAATTTTTTGAGGACGTTACCAGTGCAGTAAATAACGGGGAGCCAATGGATGTGGTATATATGGATTTCCAGAAAGCTTTTGACAAGGTGCCGCACAAAAGGTTGCTGCATAAACTAAAGATGCATGGCATTGAGGGTAAAGTGGTAGCATGGGTAGAGGATTGGTTAACGAACAGAAAGCAGAGAGTGGGGATCAATGCGTGTTTCTCTGGTTGGCAACCTGTAACTAGTGGGGTCCCTCAAGGATCAGTGTTGGGCCCGCAGTTGTTCACAATTTACAGAGACGATTTGGAGTTGGGGACCAAGTGCAATGTGTCAAAATCTGCAGACGACACTAAGATGAGTGGTAAAGCAAAAAGTGCAGAGGATACCGGAAGTCTGTAGAAGGATTTGGTCGGTTAGGTGAATGGGCTAGGGTCTGGCAGATGGAGTTCAATGTTGCCAAGTGTGAGGCTATCCATGTTGGGAGGAATAACAGCAGAATGGATTATTATTTAAACGGTAAGATGTTAAAACATGCTGCTGTGCAGAGGGACCTGGGTGTGCTGGTGCACGAGTCGCAAAAAGTTGGTGTGCAGGTGCAACAGGTGATTAAGAAGGCTAATCGAGTTTTGTTTTTCATTGCTAGAGGGATGGAGTTCAAGACTAGTGAGGTTATGCTGCAATTGTATAGGGTGTTGGTGAGGCCGCATCTGGAGTATTGTGTTCAGTTTTGGTCTCCTTACCTTAGAAAGGACATATTGGCACTGGAGGGACTGCAGAGGAGATTCACTAGGTTGATCCCAGAGTTGAGGCGATTAGATTATGACGAGAGGTTGAGCAGACTGGGACTGTACTCATTGGAGTTTAGAAGGATGCGGGGGGATCTTATTGAGACATATAAAATTATGAAGGGAATAGATAGGATAGATGCGGGCAGGTTGTTTCCACTGGTCGGGGAAAGCAGAATCAGGGGGCATAGCCTCAAAATAAGGGGAGGTAGATTTAGGACGGAGTGTAGGAGGAACTTCTTCACCCAAAGGGTTGTGAATCTCTGGAATTCCTTGCCCAGTGAAGCAGTTGAGGCTCCTTCTTTAAACGTTTTTAAGAAAAGATAGATGCCTTTCTAAAGAATAAAGGGATTCGGGGATATGGTGAACGGGCCGGAGAGTGGAGCTGAGTCCACAAAGATCAGCCATGATCTCATTAAATGGCGGAGCCGGCTCGAGGGGCCAGATGGCCTACTCCTGTTCCTAGTTCTTATGTTCTTATGTCTTCTTCATTCATGGGACTAATGTCGGGATGAGACTGCAAGAAACATTCTGATAGGTATTTGCTTCAAAGCAAACAGGAACGTGTGTTGTGTTTACTTTTGGTGTGAGGGAGAATGTAAATAGCAGAGAACAGCCTCGAATCCTCGACCTCAGGCTAATAACCCAGCACGCTACCGCTGCGGCACTCTGCTCCTTAAACCAGGAGACACAACATTACTGCCCTGCGGTAGCCACACAGCTATTCACTTCCTCATTTATTCTTTCAACAAGAACACACGTTTTAGCACACTGATTCTGGTCAGCATATTTCAGTTAATTTACCTTCGTGCTCAATGTTTGTTCTGTGAAGGTGATGTGATTTCTTCTGTGACGTTGTTCTGATGGGAAAGTGGGAGTGACTGGAATCACATTCATAGAATGAAGTTCGGGAAGGAAGTTTCACCTCTTTGGGAACGTTGTTCACGTTGTTCCTGATTTCTTCAAACTTTGCCTCAAGACCGACGCCGAAGAACGTCAACGACGAGCAGAGTGGCGCAGCGGAAGCGTGCTGGGCCCATAACCCAGAGGTCGATGGATCGAAACCATCCTCTGCTATTTATATTCTCACTCCCACCAAACGGAAACATGTGGCGATTTGTCATCAGCACATCTGCCTTTTTATTTATTAGTATCAAAACTTTGCTTTCACTCCGATCCGCTCTTTGACACCTGTTCTTCAGCTACCCACAGTACAGTCGAGGTGACGAGGTTGCCTTCTCCCAGAACACTCTTCTGGCGCGTGTACTGGATGAACGTTCACCTGTTTGGACACTGGAAGGGTTCTTCGCCTACTTTTCTGTGAAAACACGACCGGAAGCAGCTGTGGAAGGAGATTGCCGTCGCCAGAATGCAACTCTCCAATTGGATGCTTCACATCGTTCAGATTTTAGTCTCTGAACATCTTCGTGTGAGGAACAGGTAGAGCGGAGATTCGGTACTTCTTGATTGAAGCAAACTGACCAATGAAGCAACGAGAAGCTCCTTAACCTCCAGCGGCTTGGACAAGGAGGGCACTCACATAGAGGAGACTGGCTGGCATTCAAAAGTAGGAAAAGCATATGTTGTTTGAAATTAAATGACGATAAAGATAGAATTTAAGTCGATTTGTGCACGGATCTCACTTTTGCCGCCAGCGCATCAGGATGGCTGAGTGGTCAAAGGCGCAGCGTTCAGGTCGCAGTCTCTTCTGGAGACGTGGGTTCAAATCGCATTCCTGATATTGACTTTTCCTCCACGAGGTTAAATTTCTCCAGCGAGATTTTCAACCTCATGAAGATCCAATTCCTCCCTTTGAATGGGAAAGCTTTGGTCTCAGGACATGAGATTCCTGCTTAAATACGCACAGCAAGACCCAACATCATAGAATCATAGAATTTACAGTGCAGAAGGAGGCCATTCGGCCCATCGAGTCTGCACCGGCTCTTGGAAAGAGCACCCTACCCAAGGTCCATGCAAAAGCCCAGTTAATGACTCGATAATCTGCTTCAGTTACTCTGGTTGAGGAATTAATAGAGATCCCAGGACTCCGGGTAAAATTCGTCTTCTCTTGTAAATAGTCTGGCACGTTCGACTGTTCACATCCATCCGAGAGGGTAAGATGGGAACTCGGTTTCTATTGTGATTCATTGCTCGATAAAGATTTATTTCCTTATTGGCCCCCTGCGAGATATTACTGGATATCGTTATATATCTATATTGCCCCGCCGTGGGGTACTACTGGAGAACGTTTCCGGTCCAGCTATGACTAAGGGTAACCTGCACTCGAAAAGTTAGCTCTTTTCTCTCCTTGCAGATGCTGTCAGACATGCTGAGACTTTAAAACATTTTCTCCGTGGTTCCCTCTGTGTGAGCTTTACAATGTTGTAATGTGTCATGCTCCCATCTTCATTCCAGGGACTAATGTCGGGATGTGACTGAAAGACATTTCTGACAGGTATCTGCTGCAAGGCAAACAGGAGGACCGTGCGTTATGTTTACTTTTGGTATGAGGAAGAATGTAAATAGCAGAGAACTGCCTCGATTCCTCGTCCTCAGGGTAATGGCACAGCACGGTTTCCCTACCGAACTCTCCTCCTGAAACCAGGAGGTACGTCATTACTGCCCTGCGGCAGCCACACAACTATTCACTTCCTCATTTTTTCTTTCAACAAGAATACACGTTTGAGCACACTGATTCTGGTCAGCACAGTTCAGATAATTTAGTTTCGTGCTGAATGGTTGTTCTGTGAAGGTGATGTGATTGATTCTGTGACGTTGTTCTGATGGGAAAGTGGGGAGTGACTGGAATCATCTTCATAGAACGAAGTTCGGGACGGCAGTTTCACCCGTCTGGGAACATTGATCACGCTGTTACTGATTTCGTCAAACTTTGCCTCAAGTCCGACCCCGAAAAGAGTCAACCACGATCAGAGTGGCGCAGCGGAAGCTTGGTGGACCCATAACCCAGAAGTCGATGGATCGAAACATTCCTCTGCTATTCGTGTTCTCACTCACACCAAACGGAAGCAAGTTGCTATTTGTCAGCAGCACATCTGTGATTTTCTTTATTGGTATCAAAGTTTTGCTTTCAGTCTGATCCGGTCTTTGACACCTGTTCTTCACCTACCCACAGTACAGTCGATGTGACTAAGTTGACTTCTCCCAGAACACTCTTCTGGCGCCTCTACTGGATGACCGTTCACCTGTTTGGACACTGGAGGGGTTGTTCGGCTCCATGTCTCTGAAACCAGCACCGGGAGCAGCTGTGGAGAGAGATTGCAGTCGCCAGAATGCAACTCTCCAATTGGATACTTCACGTCGCTCAGATCTGAGACTCTCAATATCTTCGCATGAGGAACAGGTTGAGCGGGACTTTGGTCCTTGTTGATTGGAGCAAACTGATCAATACAGCAATAAGAAGCTCCTTAACCCCAAGCGGCTTGGACAATGATGGCACTCAGATACAGGACTCTGGATGGGGTTCAAAGGTCGGAAAAGCATATATTGTTTGAAATGAAATGACGATGAAGATAGAATTTAAGTCGATTTCGGCACGGAACTTAGTTTTGACGCCAGCGCATCAGGATGGCCGAGCGGCTACGGCGCTGCGTTCAGGTCGCAGTCTCTTCTGGAGGCGTGGGTGCCACTACCACCCCTGATATTGACTTTTCCTCCACGAGGTTAAATTTCTCCAGCAAGATTTTCAACCTCAGGAAGATCCAATACCTCCCTTTCAATGGAAAAGCGTTGGTCTCAGGACATGAGATTCCTGCTTAAATACGCACAGCAAGACCACACCGGCAAAAGCCCAGTTCATGACTCGATAATCTGCTTCAGTGACTCTGGTTGAGGAATTAATATTGATCCCAAGACTCCGGGTAAAATTCGTCCTCTCTTCTTGTAAATTGTCTGGCCGGTTAGATTGTTCACATCCGTCCAAGAGGGGAAGTTGGGAACTCGGTTTCTATTATGATTCATTGCTCGAAAGAGCTTTATTTCCTTATTGGCCCCTGTGAGTTATTACTGGATATCGCTATATATCTATATTGCCGCTCTGTGGGGTACTGCTGGATAACGTTTCCTGTGCAGCTTTGACAAAGTGTCACCTGGACTCTAAACGTGAGCTCATTTCTCTCCCTCCAGATGCTGTCAGACCGTCTGAGACTTTAAAGAATTTTCTCTGTGGTTCCCTCTGTGTGAGCTTTACAATGTTGTAATGTGCCATGCTGCCTCCTTCATTCCTGGGACTAATGTCAGGATGAGACTGCAAAAAGTTTCTGATAGGTATTTGCTGCAAAGCAAACAGGAATCTGCGTTATGTTTACTTTTGGTGTGAGGGAGAATGTAATTAGCAGAGAATAGCCTCGATTCCTGTACCTCCGGCTAATGCCCCAGCACGGTTCCGCTGCGGCACTCTGCCCCTTAAACCAGGAGCTACGACATTACTGAACTGCGGTAGCCACACAACGATTCACCTCTTCATTTTTTCTTTCAACAAGAACACACTTTTGAGCACACTAATTCTGGTCAGCATAGTTCAGATAATTTACTTTCGTGCTAAATGATTGATCTGTGAAGGTGATGTGATTGATTCTGTGACGTTGTACTGATGGGAAAGTAGCGAGTGACTGGAATCATCTTCATAGAACGAAGTTCGGGACGGAAATTTCACCTCTCTGGGAACATTGATTCCGCTGTTACTGATTTCATCAAACTGTGCCTCAGGTCCGACCCCGAAAAGAGTCAACCACGATCAGAGTGGCGCAGCGGAAGCATGGTGGGCCCATAACCCAGAAGTCGATGGATTGAAACCATCCTCTGCTATTCGTGTTCTCACTCACACCAACCGGAAACAAGTTGCTATTTGACAGCAGCACATCTGCGATTTTCTTTATTGGTATCAAAGTTTTGCTTTCAGTCTGATCCGGTCTTGGACACCTGTTCTTCACCTACCCACACTGCAGTCGATGTGACTAAGTTGACTTCTCCCAGAACACTCATCTGGCGCCTCTACTGGATGACCGTTCACCTGTTTGGACACTGGAGGGGTTGTTCGGCTCCATGTCTCTGAAACCAGCACAGGGAGCAGCTGTGGAGAGAGATTGCAGTCGCCAGAATGCAACTTCCAATTGGATACTTCACGTCTCTCAGATCTTAGACATTCAATACCGTCGTGCGAGGAACAGGTTGAGCGGGAATTTGGTCCTTGTTGATTGGAGCAAACTGATGAATGCAGCAATGAGAAGCTCCTTAACCCCCAGCAGTTTGTACAACGATGGCACTCAGATACAGGACTGCCTGGGGTTCAAAATTAGGAAAAGCATGTCTTGTTTGAAAGGAAATGACGATGAAGATGGAATTTAAGTCGATTTGTGCACGGATCTTAGATTTGACGCGAGCGCATCAGGATGGCCGAAGCGGCTAAGGAGCTCCGTTCAGGTCGCAGTCTCTTCTGGAGGCGTGGGTTCCACTCACACCCCTGATTTTGACTTTTCCTCCACGAGGTTAAATTTCTACAGGAAGATCCAATACCTCCCTTTCAGTGTAAAAACATTGGTCTCAGGACATCAGATTCCGCTTAAATACGCACAGCAAGACTCCACAGGCAAACGCGCAGTTCATGACTCTATAACCTGCTTCAGTGAAACTGGTTGAGGAATGAATATTGATCCCAGGACTCCGGGACAAATTCGTCTTAATTTCTTGTTAGTAGTCTGGCAGGTTGGATTGTTCACATCCGTCCAAGAGGGGAAGTTGGGAACTCGGTTTCTATTATGATTTGTTGCTCGATAAAGATTTATTTCCTTATTGGCCCCCTGTGAGTTATTACTGGATATCGTTATATATCTATATTGCCCCTCTGTGGGGTACTGCTCGATAACGTTTCCGTCCAGCTTTGACAAAGTGTCACCTGGACTCTAAACGTTAGCTCTTTTCTCTCCCTACAGATGCTGTCAGATCGTCTGAGACTTTAAAGAATTTTCTCTGTGGTTCCCTCTGTGTGAGCTTTACAATGTTGTAATGTGCCATGCTGTCTCTTTCATTCTTGGGACTAATGTCGGGATGAGACTGCAAAAAGTTTCTGATAGGTATTTGCTGCAAAGCAAACAGGAATCTGCGTTATGTTTACTTTTGGTGTGAGGGAGAATGTAAATAGCAGAGAATAGCCTCGATTCCTCGACCTCAGGCCAATGAACCAGCACGCTTCCGCTGCGGCACTCTGGTCCTTAAACCAGGAGCTACGTCATTACTGCCCTGCGGTAGCCACACAACTATTCACTTCCTTATTTTTTCTTTCAACAGGAACACACTTTTGAACACACTAATACTGGTCAGCATAGTTCAGATAATTTATTTTCGTGCTGAATGGTTGTTCTGTGAAGGTGATGTGATTTCTTCTGTGACGTTGTTCTGATGGGAACGTGGGGAGTGACTGGAATCACCTTCATAGAATGAAGTTCGTGACGGAAGTTTCACTCTCTGGGAACATAAATCACGCTGTTACTGATTTCTTCAAACCTTGCCTCAAGTCCGACCCCGAAGAGAGTCAACCACGATCAGAGTGGCGCAGCGGAAGCGTGCTGGGCCCATAACCCAGAAGTCGATGGATTGAAAGCATCCTCTGCTATTCGTGTTCTCACTCACATCAAACGGAAACAAGTTGCTATTTGTCAGCAGCACATCTGCGATTTTCTTTATTGGTACCAAAGTTTTGCTTTCAGTATGATCCGGTCTTGGACACCTGTTCTTCAGCTACCCACACTGCAGTCGATGTGACTAAGTTGACTTCTCCCAGAACACTCTTCTGGCGCCTCCACTGGATGACCGTTCACCTGTTTGGACACTGGAGGGGTTGTTCGGCTCCATGTCTCTGAAACCAGCACAGGGAGCAGCTGTGGAGAGATATTGCAGTCGCCAGAATGCAACTCTCCAATTGGATACTTCACGTCTCTCAGATCTTAGACATTCAATACCGTCGTGCGAGGAACAGGTTGAGCGGGACTTTGGTCCTTGTTGATTGGAGCAAACTGATGAATGCAGCAATGAGATGCTCCTTAACCCCCAGCAGTTTGGACAAGGATGGCACTCAGATACAGGACACTGGGTGGGGTTCAAAAGTAGCTAAAGCATATCTTGTTTGAAATGAAATGACGATGAAGATAGAATTTAAGTCGATTTGTACACGGAACTTGTTTTTGACGCCAGCGCATCACGATGGCTGAGTGGCTATGGCGCTGTGTTAAGGTCGCAGTCTTCTCTGGAGACGTGGGTACGAATCGCATGTGTGACATTAACTTTTCCTCCACGAAATGTTCAACCCCAGGAAGATCCAATACCTCACATTCAATGGGCAAGTGGTGGTACGGACTTTATAGAATGGAGCAAACTGATCAATGCAGAAATGAGAGCTCCTTAACACACAGCGTCTTGGAGAAGGATGGCATTCAGACACAAGAGTCTGGCTGGCGTTCAAAAATAGTAAAACCACATCTAGTTTGAAATGAAATGAAGATGAAAATTGAATTAAAATCGATTTGCCCATGGAGCATATCTTTGATCAGAGCGCGTCAGGATGGCCGAGCGGTCGAAGGCGCTGCGTTCAGGTTGTCGTCTTCTCTGGAGGCGTGGGTTCGAATCCCACTTCTGACATTAACTTTTCCTCCACGAGGTTACGTGTTTCCAGCAAACCGTTCAACACCAGGAAAATCCAATACCTCCGATTCAATTGGGAAGCGGTGGCGGAAGGACATGAGATTCCTGCTCACATTCGCAAAGCAAGGCCCAACAGACAGAAGCCCAGTCCATGACTGGATGATCTGCTCAGTGATCCTGGTTGAGGAAATAATACTGATCCCAGGACTCCGGGTAAATTTCCACTTCCATTGTTGTAAATAGTCTGGCTGGTTGGATTGTCGGACGTGAATCAGCTGGCTTCTTCCAGAAAGTTCTTCTGCCGCCTTTACAGCATGAACATCCTCGTGTTTGGCACTGGAGGCGTTATTCGGCTACTTGTCTATGAAAGCAGCACCAGATGCAGCTGTGCAGAGAGATTTCAGTCGCCAGGATGCAACTGTCTCATTGGATCCTTCCCGCCACTCAGATCTTAGACTCTTAATACCTTCGTGTAAGGAACAGTTAGACGGCAGTACGGACTTTGTTGATTGGAGCAAACTGATCAATGCAGAAATGAGAGCTCCTTAACACACAGCGCGTTGGAGAACGATCGCACTCAGACGCAAGAGTCTGGCTGGCGTTCAAAAATAGTAAAACCACATCTAGTTTGAAATGAAATGAAGATGAAAATTAAATTTAAATCGATTTGCGCATGGAGCATATTTTTGGCCACAGTGCGTCAGGATGGCCGAGCGGTCGAAGGCGCTGCGTTAAGGTCGCAGTCTCCTCTGGAAGCGTGGGTTCGAATCCCACTTCTGACATTCCCTTTTCCTCCACGTGGTTACGTTTCTCCAACAATATTTGCAACACCAGGACGATCCAATACCTCCCATTCAATGGGGAAGCGGTGGCCTCCTGGAATGAGATTCCTGCTGATATTCGCACAGCAAGACCCCACAGGCAAAAGCCCAGTTCATCACTGGATAATCTGCTCATGACTCTATTTGAGGAATTAATAATGATCCCAGTATTCCTGGTAAATGTCTCGTCTCTTGTTGTAAATAGTCTGGCTGGTTGGATTGTCGAGGTGTCTCAGTCGACATCTCCCAGAAAACTCTTCTGCCGCCTTTACTGGATGAACGTCCTCCTGTTTGGACACTGAAGGGTTTTCTGGCTACTTGTTTGTGAAAGCAGCACCAGAAGCAGCAGTGGAGAGAGATTCCAGTCGCAAGGATGCAACTGTATAATTGGATCCTTCACGCCGCTCAGATCTTAGACTCTCAATATCTTCATGTGAGGAACAGGTCGGCGGGAGTTCGGTCTTTGTTGATTGCAGCAAACTGATCAATGCAACGACGCGAAGCTCCTTAACCCCCAGCGGCTTGGAGAAGGACGGCACTCAGATACAGGACTCTGGCTGGTGTTCAAAAATAGGAAAAGCACAACTGATTAGTATTGAAATGACAATGAAGATAGAATTTAAAGTTCGTCAGTGAGCGATGGTGGTATAATGGTGAGTATAGCTGCCTTCCAAGCAGTTGACCTGGGTTCGATTCCCAGCAATCGCAGAAAAAACTTATTTCGAAATTTCGGGCAGCAAGGTTGCACAGTTATTTCACAGCTCCAGGGTTCCAGGTTCGATTCCCGGCTTGGGTCACTGTCTGTGCGGAGTCTGCACGTTCTCCCCATGTCTGCGTGAATTTCACCCCGGGTGCTCCGGTTTCCTCCCATGGCATAAAGACGAGCTGACTAGGGGAATTGGTCATGCGTAATTGCCCTTAGTGTCCAAAAAGGTAGGAAGGATTATGGGGTTGCGGGGTGAGGGTGATAGGATGGAATTGAGGTCTTAAGTGGATCGGTGCAGACTCGATGGGCCGAATGGACTCCTTCTGCACTGTGTGTTCTATGTCTATTTGTGCACCGAGCATAACAGTTTCTGCAGCTCGTCAGGGTGGCCGAGCGGTCGAAGGCGCGGGTTAAGGACGCAGTCTCCTCTGGAGGCGTGCGTTAGAATCCTACTTCTGACATTGCCTTTTTTTCCACGAGGTTACATTTCTCCAAAAATTGTTCAACCCCAGGAAGATCTCATACCTCCCATTCAATGGGGAAGCGGTGGCCTCGGGACGCGAGATTGGTACTTAAATTCGTACAGCAAGACCCCACAGTCAGAAGCCCAGTTCATGACTGGATGATATGCTCAGTGACTCTGGTTGACGAATTAATACTGATACCAGGACTCCGGGTAAATTTCCACTTCCATTGTTGTAAATAGTCTGGCTGGTTGGATTGTCGGACGTGAACCAGCTGGCTTCTTCCAGAAAGTTTTTCTGCCGCCTTCACAGCATGAACATCCTCGTGTTTGGCACTGGAGGCGTTATTCGGCTACGTGTCTGTGAAAGCAGCACCAGATGCAGCTGTGCAGAGAGATTCCAGTCGCCAGGATGCAACTGTCTCATTGGATCCTTCCCGCCACTCAGATCTTAAACTCTTAATACCTTCGTGTAAGGAACAGTTAGACGGCAGTACGGACTTTGTTGATTGGAGCAAACTGTTCAATGCAGAAATGAGAGCTCCTTAACACACAGCGCGTTGGAAAACGATTGCACTCAGATGCAAGAGTCTGGCTGGCGTTCAAAAATAGTAAAACCACATCTAGTTTGAAATGAAATGAAGATGAAAATTAAATTTAAATCGATTTGCGCATGGAGCATATCTTTGGCCACAGTGCGTCAGGATGGCCGAGCGGTCAAAGGCGCTGCGTTAAGGTCGCAATCTCCTCTGCAGGCGCGGGATCGAAGCCCACTTCTGACATTCCCTTTTCCTCCACGTGGTTAGGTTTCTCCAGCAATATTTGCAACACCAGGACGATCCAATACCTCCCATTCAATGGGGAAGCGGTGGCCTCCTGGAATGAGATTCCTGCTGATATTCGCACAGCAAGACCCCACAGGCAGAAGCCCAGTTCATCACTGGGTAATCTGCTCATGACTCTATTTGAGGAATTAATAATGATCCCAGGATTCCGGGTAAATGTCTCGTCTCTTGTTGTAAAAAGTCTGGCTGGTTGGATTGTCGAGGTGTCTCAGTCGGCATCTCCCAGCAAACTCTTCTGCCGCCTTTACTGGATGAACGTCCTCCTGTTTGGACACTGAAGGGTTTTCTGGCTACTTGTTTGTGAAAGCAGCACCAGAAGCAGCTGTGGAGAGAGATTCCAGTCGCAAGGATGCAACTGTATAATTGGATCATTCACGCCGCTCAGATCTTAGACTCTCAATATCTTCATGTGAGGAACAGGTCGGCGGGAGTTCGCTCTTTGTTGATTGCAGCAAACTGATCAATGCAACGACGCGAAGCCCCTTAACCCCTAGCGGCTTGGAGAAGGACGGCACTCAGATACAGGACTCTGGCTGGTGTTCAAAAATAGGAAAAGCACAACTGATTAGTAATGAAATGACAATGAAGATAGAATTTAAAGTTCTTCAGTGAGCGATGGTGGTATAATGGTGAGCATAGCTGCCTTCCAAGCAGTTGACCTGGGTTCGATTCCCAGCCATCGCAGAAAAAACTTATTTCGAAATTTTGGGCAGCAAGGTAGCACAGTTGTTTCACAGCTCCAGGGTTCCAGGTTCGATTCCCGGCTTGGGTCACTGTCTGTGCGGAGTCTGCACGTTCTCCCCATGTCTGCGTGAATTTCACCCCGGGTGCTCCGGTTTCCTCCCACGGCATAAAGACGAGCTGGCTAGGGGAATTGGTCATGCGTAATTGCCCTTCGTGTCCAAAAAGGTAGGAAGGATTATTGGGTTGCGGGGTGAGGGTGATAGGATGGAATTGAGGACTTAAGTGGATCGGTGCAGACTCGATGGGCCGAATGGACTCCTTCTGCACTTTATGTTCTATGTCTATTTGTGCACCGAGCATAACAGTTTCTGCAGCTCGTCAGGGTGGCCGAGCGGTCGAAGGCGCGGGTTAAGGACGCAGTCTCCTCTGGAGGCGTGCGTTAGAATCCTACTTCTGACATTGCCTTTTCTTCCACGAGGTTACATTTCTCCAAAAATTGTTCAACCCCAGGAAGATCTCATACCTCCCATTCAATGGGGGAAGCGGTGGCCTCGGGACGCGAGATTCGTACTTAAATTCGTACAGCAAGACCCCACAGTCAGAAGCCCAGTTCATGACTGGATGATATGCTCAGTGACTCTGGTTGACGAATTAATACTGATACCAGGACTCCGGGTAAATTTCCACTTCCATTGTTGTAAATAGTCTGGCTGGTTGGATTGTCGGACGTGAATCAGCTGGCTTCTTCCAGAAAGTTCTTCTGCCGCCTTCACAGCATGAACATCCTCGTGTTTGGCACTGGAGGCGTTATTCGGCTACTTGTCTGTGAAAGCAGCACCAGATGCAGCTGTGCAGAGAGATTCCAGTCGCCAGGATGCAACTGTCTCATTGGATCCTTCCCGCCACCCAGATCTTAGACTCTTAATACCTTCGTGAAAGGAACAGTTAGACGGCAGTACGGACTTTGTTGATTGGAGCAAACTGATCAATGCAGAAATGAGAGCTCCTTAACCACAGCGCGTTGGAGAACGATCGCACTCAGATGCAAGAGTCTGGCTGGCGTTCAAAAATAGTAAAACCACATCTAGTTTGAAATGAAATGAAGATGAAAATTAAATTTAAATCGATTTGCGCATGGAGCATTTCTTTGGCCACAGTGCGTCAGGATGGCCGAGCGGTCGAAGGCGCTGCGTTAAGGTCGCAGCTTTCTCTGGAGGCGTGGGTTCGAATCCCACTTCTGACATTCCCTTTTCCTCCATGTGGTTACGTTTCTCCAGCAAAGTTTGCAACACCAGGACGAACCAATACCTCACATTCAATGGGTGAGAGGTGGCCTCCTGGAATGAGATTCCTGCTGATATTCGCACAGCAAGACCCCACAGGCAGAAGCCCAGTTCATCACTGGATAATCTGCTCATGACTCTATTTGAGGAATTAATAATGATCCCAGGATTCCGGGTAAATGTCTCGTCTCTTGTTGTAAATAGTCTGGCTGGTTGGATTGTCGAGGTGTCTCGGTCGACATCTCCCAGAAAACTCTTCTGCCGCCTTTACTGGATGAACGTCCTCCTGTTTGGACACTGAAGGTTTTTCTGGCTACTTGTTTGTGAATGCAGCACCAGAAGCAGCTGTGGAGAGAGATTCCAGTCGCAAGGATGCAACTGGCTAATTGGATCCTTCACGCCGCTCAGATCTTAGACTCTCAATATCTTCATGTGAGGAACAGGTCGGCGGGAGTTCGGTTTTTGTTGATTGCAGCAAACTGATCAATGCAACGACGCGAAGCTCCTTAACCCCCAGCGGCTTGGAGAAGGACGGCACTCAGATACAGGACTCTGGCTGGTGTTCAAAAATAGTTAAAGCACAACTGTTTAGAAATGAAATGACAATGAAGATAGAATTTAAAGTTCTTCAGTGAGCGATGGTGGTATAATGGTGAGCATAGCTGTCTTCCAAGCAGTTGACCTTGGTTCGATTCCCAGCCATCGCAGAAATTTTGAAATATTTCGTAATTTTGTGCAGCAAGGTGGCACAGTAGTTTCGCAGCTCCAGGGTTCCAGGTTCGATTCCCGGCTTGGGTCACTGTCTGTGCGGAGCTGCACGTTCTCCCCATGTCTGCGTGAATTTCAACCCGGGTGCTCCGGTTTCCTCCCACAGCATAAAGACGAGCTGGCTCGGGGAATTGGTCATGCCTAATTGCCCTTAGTGTCCAAAAAGGTAGGAAGGATTATTGGGTTGCGGGGTGAGGGTGATAGGATGGAATTGAGGTCTTAAGTGGATCGGTGCAGACTCGATGGGCCGAATGGACTCCTTCTGCACTGTCTGTTCTCTGTCTATTTGTGCACGGTTCATAACATTTCCTGCAGCTCGTCAGGGTGGCCGAGCAGTCGAAGGCGCTGCGTTAAGATCGCAGACTCCTCTGGAAGCAGGGACGATAGGGACATTTAAGGGGCATCTTGACAAATATATGAATAGGATGGGAATAGAAGGATACGGACCCAGGAAGTGTAGAAGATTGTAGTTTAGTCGGGCAGCATGGTCGGCACGGGCTTGGAGGACCGAAGGGCCTGTTCCTGTGCTGTACATTTCTTTGTTCTTTGTTCTTTGAAACTTCACGTCGCTCCGATCATAGACTCTCAGTGCCTTCGTGTGAGGAACGGATAGAGCCGGAATTCGGTCCTTGTTGATCGGAGCAAGTGATCAATGCAGCAATGAGAATCTGCTTAACCCCCAGCGGCTTGGGGAAGGATGGCACTCAGATACAGGACTCTGGCTGGGGTTCAAAAGGAGGAAACGCATGTCTTGTTTGAAATGAAACGACGATGAAAATTGAATTTAAGTCGATTTGTGCACGGAGATTAGTTTTGACGACGACGCATCAGGATGACCAGGCGGTCTAAGATGCTGCGTTCAGCTCGCAGTCGCTTTTGGAGACGTGGGTTAGAATCCCACTCCTGATATTGACTTTTCCTCCACGAGATTTAATTTCTCCAGCAAGATTTTCAACCTCAGGAATTTCATTGGAAAAGCGTTGGCCTGAGGTCATGAGATTCCTGCTTAAATACGCACAGCAAGACCCCACAGGCAAAAGCCCAGTTAATGACTCGATAATCTGCTTCAGTGACTCTGGTTGAGGAATTCATATTGATCTCAGGACCCCGGGTAAAATTCGTCTTCTCTTCTTATAAATAGTGTGGCTGGTTGGATTGTTCTATCGGCGGGTGGTGGGTCAGTTTCCGGTGTGGGCAAATAAATCGTCACGAAGGGGATGAATGTATCCTGATCGGTGTCTCTGGGGCTGCAAAGACTGGGGTCTGGCCTGTGTGTCCATTGTTCGGTTTTCTCATGGGCTTCAGTTGTGCTGTCGCTGTCAGCCGAATCAAGCGTCAGGGTGAAATTTGATTCTAGGCGCCGGGTCAAGGTTGTGTGTGTGGACGTGCTGCTGCTGCTGGGGGAAGGGGGGATTGGGTTGTCAGTGGGCGGGTCTTCATTGTCTGCCATCGCCGACGAGAGGTGGTGCGAGTGGCTGCACTGGGTTCCATAAACCTTAAGCTGATTTGCATGGAACCATCCTGATTTTCCGTTCGGATACGTGATCTCATAAACTGGGGGGCTTACTTTCTCCGAGGTTGAATAGGGACTTGCAAATTTAGGGGAGAGGAATGAGCTGTGGTTGTATAAGGTGACCATTACTTGCTGTCCGACTGTATACTCTGTCGGGTGTACCGTCTTATCAAAGCAGGCTTTACTCTGCTTTCATTTTGCACCTAGTCGAACAGCTGCAGCGACTTGTGCTGCTTTAATATTTTCTACCATGTGCTGGACTGCTTTCTCATGGGTCAGGGTGGGGACTGCGGGGCTGGCCAAATCAAGTCCAAATAAATACTCGGTACACTTCATGGGTCGTCCGGTTATGAGAGTATATGTGGACGTGCGATTTTCTCAGGGTATATCCTGTTGAACTTGACACTGTGTTCCTAACAAACATCAGTGCGAATGGGAGAACTGTGTGCCATGTCGTGTTGCCCTGCTGCACCGTTTTCTTAAGTGTTGCCTTTAGTGTTCGATTCATGTGTTCCACAATGCCGCTGGACTGCGGGTGATAGGCAATGTGGAACTTATGCATTGTACCAAAAATGGGCATAACGTTTTTCATAACCCTGCCTGTAAAGTACGAACCTTGGTCCGACACAGTACTACAGGGGAGTCCCCATCTGGTGACAATTTGCTCGGTTAGGATCTTTGCCGTGGGTTTGGCTGTCTTTGTTCTTGAGGGGAAAGTTTCGACACATTTGGTAAATGTATCGCTTACAATCAACACATATTTGTATCCATTTCTGCAGGGTGGAGGGGTGGGGGGGGGGTGGGGGGGTGGAGGGAACCAATATAATCTAGCTGCAGGTTTGTCCACGGGCAATTCACAGGGCGGGTGTGTCGTAGCTGGGCTTTTTTCGCATATCTATCCGGGCTGTTCTGTGCACAAATCAAGCAATTTTCAACCTAATGGGATACGTCGGTTTTCAAATCAGGCCACCAGCAGAGAGGTCTGAGGTGGGCAAGGGTGGATTCAATTCCTTGGTGTTCATATCCGTCATGGAAATAACAAAATATTTGGTTCCTGTCCTGGGTGGGGACTACATAAATGCCATCTTTTAAAACGATTCCATCATGGATCGTTAAAGAATTCCTAACATTTTCGCAGGGAGCTGAGAAGTTTCCTTTTAAAATTCCCTTCAATGTCTCGTCTTCCTTCTGGGCCTGGGTTAAGTCTTGGATGTTGGTCTGTGAGACCTGAACTGCGTGTACTGGGGCACTCTCGGGGGGTTGCCAAAAGTGGCCATGTCGTGAGCCTGCCTTCGCTTGGGCATCAGCTTTCATGTTGCCGGGTTGGGAGGAACGATGGTGACTTCTTACTTTTACCACACCATATTTTCTGCCTCTCGCATTCTGAAGGATATATTTGATCAATGTGGCTGAGGGTAGAGGTTTTCCGTCGTCGGAAATTAATCCTTTAGACTCCCACAGGGATAGGAATTCTGTTAGGCTGTTGCAGACATGCAAACTGTCTGAATATATGTCTGCTGGGGTCGGGAACGAATCGGGGTGCTGGACAATGTAAGCGATGGCTGCTAACTCGGCTGCCTGCGAACCTAAGTGTCCAGGCAACTTTAAAGCAATTTCTTCTGAAGCGCGTCCCTGCGCATCCTCGACATAAATACCACATCCTGTGATCCTTTTTCCATCAAGGACTGTGGAGGAGCCATCTACATAGATTCTCAATGCTTTGTCTGTGTTCGTCTATCGTCGGATGCCTGTCTTTTTTGGTACCGACTTGGAAACAAAGGGGCCTGTACTGTGCTTGGGGGCTATGATCTCGCACTCACGTGGGGTTCCTGCATCGTGCAAATGGTCGGCCAGAAACATGTGCGTTTTTGTCCGTTTTACCGTAATGTCGCTTCCTTGTACGAGTAGGGTCCATCGTGCTGTTTGAATGTCGCTTACTGTGCCGTCTTTTAGTCTGCGTCCAGTAAAAGCTGTGTCGGGGTATGCTCGGTCAAAATGGTTACTGGGTTGAGTCCGGTTATGTACGAGAAGCACTGTACTGCCCAGAAAACTGCTAACAGCTTTCGCAGGCTGAAAATCCCTGCTCGACTGCATCTAAAACACGTGAGGCATAGGATATGGGTCCGAAACGATCGTGCCTTTCCTGCAGGAGTACGACCGAAAGGGTTCGGTCGGTGGTCGCTACCTCTATCGCATATGGGGAGTGTGGATCTGGGGCTTGCAAGGCGGGGATTGTGCTCAGGGCGCGATTTAAAACATTCATGGCATCCGTGTGCTGTGGAAGCCATTTCCATGGGGCCTGTTTCTTTCTGAGCTCGGAAAGTGGGGCTCCTTTTGCGGCGAATCCGTCTATGGGGTTTCTACAAGATCCAACCACTCCTAAAAATGAACGGAGTGCTGTAACGTTCTGGGGCAAAGGCAAATTTCGAATGGAATCTATGCGTTTATATTCTATTTTACTCTTCCCATGCGTGATGACCGTACCTACATTTGTGAAATTTCCATGGAGGATTTGGGCTTTCATGGGGTTAATTTTGCTTTCAATTGTTGTGAGTAGTCCTAATAATTCTGAAAGAAGCAAGATGTGCGTTTCCTTGGTGTCCATCTGTCGGAGCAAGTCATCCACATACTGAACAAGGCATTCAGGGCGGGAAAATTTAGATAAGCCATTCGCCAATTGTCTGTGAAAAATGGAGGAGAAGATGTGGAAGGCACGTCCACGTGTACTGCTGTCCCTGGAACGTGAACGCAAATTTATACTGGCAACCTTTGTCCAGTGGTATGGACCAAAAACCATTGCTAATGTCCAATACCGTGAAAACTTTCGACTGGAGTCCCTGTTTTAACATGGTCTCGGAGCTCGTGGCAACAGTGGGGGCTGCTAGGGGAGTCACTTTGTTCAATTCCCTGTAGTCGATGGTCAGTCGCCATGTACCGTCTGGTTTTCTTACTGGCCAAATCGGGGCATTGTTCGTCGATGCTGCTGGTCGAATCACTCCTTGATTTAATAAGCTTTAATAAGCAATTACCTTGACTAACTCTCCCTCGGCTTGCTGGGGGAAGCCATACTGTTTCTGGGACTTAGGATTGGGACCTGTAATGTTAACCACTCTTGGGAATTTGCCGCAGTCGTGCTTGTGCTGGGCAAACGCTGATTTATGTCTCTTCAAGACCTCTCTAACCGCTTTGCCTGTGGTAATGGTTTGTGCATCAAACCAGTACTCTCCTAATGAGCTGAGTCAATGGGCATAATCTACTACTGTGAGCCTGGCGGGCGCTGCTCTAGCCATTTCCCATATACATCTGTTGACTGGGTCCAATGAAAGGTTGGTGCACTCATGAAATCTATGCCTAGGATGTGTTCTGCTGCCTGGGGTAAATCTACAAAAATGACCAAGTGTTTTGTTTTAATATTGCCAATCTGTACATCCACAGGGGCTGTGATGTGTCCGTGCTGGAGTTGACCTGTAAAGCGATGAAGGGTAATGGTGTCCGTAGTGGGCCATATCTCTCTTTGGTACATGGTGGAGGAGTTTACTGTGGTTCAGGACCCTCCTGTATCCCAAAGGAACTCTACGGGGCGTCCCCAGACGGTGCATGCAACTACCGGTCTTCCGGAGTTATCCTAAAGTGTATCACGGACCCAGGTTGCGGAGCGCGAAGACCGTCAATCGGTGCCATTCATGGCCAAATTATCTGGTCGGGTGCTAACACTGTGGATGGGTCTGGCATTGTTTCTGGGCGGGGGGGGGGGGGGTGCTTATTCCTTTGCTGCTTCGGGCGGTATTGCATTCTCGGGCATAATGTCCTTCGTGTCCACAATTATAACATTCCTATGCTTTAGCATGCTGCGCACTTCTTCTACCTTAATTCACCCATGCGGGGTCTTGGTGTGCCCTTACTGGGTTCATTGTGGCGCCCACTCTCTCCTGCTCTGTCGTTCTCTGTACAGATTGTTCCCAAGCTCTCGATCAGCGTTTCCGACCCCACACTTCATTGTGTGCCGGGTCTGAGGAGTCGTAACTGGCACATCTTCTGCCCTGCTTCTGTGGCATGGGACACTAGTGTATGGGTACATTTGACCGTATCGTCTGCTGATAAACGGGCGCGGGCTAACTCACCAAATACAGCAGTAAAGTGAATCCAAAGGTGTTCAGCAAAAGCTGTTGTATGCTCTCCCTTTTTCTGTCTGCACCGGTTGAGTCCTTCTACGCATCTCCTCTATTATAGTCAATGGCGTCTAAAATGTCTGTTTTCATGCCTTGGAGGCTACCACCTCCTACCGTTTGTGAGTTGGGAAGGGCTGAACTAACTGACGGGTCGAGGCACATAACTATGAGCGTTACCTCCTCCTTCTAATCTAAACTGTACATGACTGTCTGTTGCTTCACCAGCTCGAAAAGGTGGTGTATGTCTGATGTGCGGTGGAAAGTCTCAATCTTATCGTCGGCATCTCTTAACTGGGTGATGGTTAATGGGGTTGTATAAAGAAAATCGGGTTGGTCTTCCGTGCTGACCCTGCCCTGCATGGTGATGGGGTTCATTGTGTTGGGTGCTGCCTGTGCAGTCGGTGGTGCGGGTGCTTTTCTTTCCGGAGCCTGGGGGGCGGGAGGGGGGGAGCTCTATTTTGATTTTCGATCTCACTCATGTACCGTTGGGCCGTTTCACTGAGTTCCTGCCAATCAGGGCCGTCTTCCTGATCTAGCTGTGGGCCAAAGGTGTCTCTGAACCCATTTTGAACAGATGGCAGGGATTGCAATTTTGCAATTTGCTGCCTGCACTTGGCATGACCCACCAAACTCTGCCTCTGTCCCGTGGTGGAACTGTGGAGTGCTCGGAGGGCTGCCTACAAATCACAGCACTGTTTCCTCAATTGTTCTAACTGGTTCGCTGTTTCTTCTCTTACCATCACATCACGTTGCGTGTCCTGGTAGGCCTTATCATAGTGAATTTGGAAGCTGCTACGGTGGGCGAGACAGGATTGGTGTGTCTTCTTGACATCATCCATCTCCTTGTGCTTCGCCGCTAGCTGGTACCGCAGCTGCACATTTAATCTCTCGGTTGCACTAATATCTCCCTCTCTACATCTCTCCTTCTTCTCAAGCTGCTTACGGAGTGCCCTCATGACCTCCTCCGTGACACGCAATTGCCAGACAGGACACGATTGCCATCGGCTTACGAACCTTACTTAAACTTTTCTTGTGGATCTCTGTCAGGCTGTCCCACCAAGTCTGTCCTATGCTGTCAGGAACACTTTCCTCATTTGCGCAAAATTCCGACCATAGGGGCCATCCTTTCCCCGTTAGGTATCTCCTAAGCTCTTCTTCCCATACGGGACACTGTTCTGATCTGTTGCTCGCTGCACCCTCGGGTGCCTGTGGATGCATAGCGCATTCCATTGCTTTCATGGCAATCCCAACAATTACTTCTGTCTCTACCGGAAATTTGGAACAAGGGGGAATAAAGCGGTGGTGCCAATACGGGTAAGGCTCAAGCTATTTTCCGGTTTACGCAACTCCCGAGAGTTTCACGCAACAAACCCTATCGAGTTTACCTTACATCACTTAGTTAATACGCATGCAGATTACACACTCCTGAATTTTGGAGGTTTGATCGATATTGGTTTCGCTTGTGGTTTCTTTTACTTTGAAAATTTGGATTTCTAATTCAAACACTTTTGTGGGTTCTCTCGGAGTGACACGGTCACGTTTGGGTCAATTCCCGTCACGTGTCGCCAATGACTGTTGCCTTTTATTCCCCTGTCTTTTTCTGTGGCTCTGTTCCAATTATGGCAATCAGTTAGTTTGCCCTCCTTTCTTTTGATATCTATGTTCTAATGCTCAGAGTCGCCAGGTATCAAATGATACCACCACAAGGTTCAACCGGCTATTGATCAAAGAGCCAAACACGAGTCAGTTAATTCAAAGTCAATGATACTTTATTTACACACAATTAGTCATGCAATATAAACACTACTAGTTAACTACACCTATCGACTAAGACAACATGTCCTTAACTTCAGGCACCCGGCTTTGGCCAGAGGAACAGTGGCCGCTGTCCGATTCTGGATCCATCGAGTCTGGAGAAGTAAGTGCTGCTCAGCTAGGCTCATCCGTCTGGTAGCAAGCGTTGAACTTGGACTTGCTTCTGGTGTTGCTGCGATTGGAGATGGTCGTTGCCAGGGCGCCAGGTCCAAAAGAGGTCGAACACATGGCGAACTCTTCTTCTTATACTTGGGGGTTTTCGCGCTCTTTTGGGCGGTCCTTCAGTTTGGACCCCACTAATTGGGTGATCCCTGATCACTCTGTTCGATTCCTAACCAATAGGTGGGCGGGGACCTGGATGGCTGAACGTGTGCCAAACGGAATTGCTTTAGGTTCCCCTGAACAGGGAGTGGCGCCGAAATGTCTGGGACTGTACGGCATCTGGAGTATCAGTCCTTTGTTTACGTGAAAATGGGCCATCAAATGCTAATCGGCCCCATCAAAACGCTAATTGGTCGGAGTTTCGATACCGTCTGGACTTCTTGCTTGCAAATATACATCTCAGGCTCTGAGCCTGGCTGAGTCTTGCCTTGTCCGTTTTAGGCTTTGCGAGTTTCTCTGTCCCTCGTGGTAAGTGGCCATCCCAGATGGCTACAAAGGCTGATTAAAACCCACCCCGATTAAATACGATTCACTCTAAATGCAGAGTACAGATCTACATAACCATCAGAATGCCGAAATACATTAAGATTCAGCACCGGAATTCAAAATGCGGCAGTACATTTTTGACATGTGGTTTCACCAGCAGTGTGTGTGGTTTGCATACGTCAGGGGACGCAACCCTGGCCTAGTGGTTAAGGCGATGGATTCATAATCCATCGGGATTTCTCTCCGCAGTTTCGAATCCTGATGACTTCAGGACTTTGAATGCCATCTGTCAGAGCAAATTTCACAAAATTAGATAATGGTAAATTATAGATAAGGACATGCTTCGTTCAATGTTAATCTTAATCGCGTCAAATATCAATTGTTCTGAGATCTCTGGCAATAAATATTCGTCAAATTCTGCAATCTGTCCATGAACAACCCACCCTTCAATCCATTTATTGTGACTTTAATTTCACTAAACCTACTTCTTTATCACAAATAAATAATAGGATTCGTGTACAGAATGTGATTCACACACAGTTTTCTGCTCTGAATTCAAATGTGATCCTTCTGTATCACGTGGTGATGGTTCTTCCGACATCCGAGGAACATCACTCCAGAACAATGGAGTGAAGCAGAAAATGAGAGTTGAGACGCTGAAAGATGCCTTCGTACGAACGGAATATGGCGTTCGACTCATCGATCAACAGTTCCAACGCACCACAGCAAAAGACCGCACGGACCTCCTCAGATGACAAAAACTGGACACAACCGACAGAGTACCGTTCGTCGTCCAGTACTTCCCTGGAGCGGAGAAACTACGAAATCTTCTTTCCAGCCTACAACACGTCATCGATGAAGACGAACATCTTGCCAAGGACATCCCCACACCTTCACAATTTGCCTTCAAACAACCGCGCAACCTCAAACAAACCATTGTTTGCAGCAAACTACCCAGACTTCAGAACAACGACCACGCCACCACACTACTCTGACATGCCAATCTCCTCAAGATGTGCCAGATCATCGACATGGGTACCACCATTAAACATGAGAACACCACCCACCAGGTACGCGGTACATACTCGTTCGAGTTGACCAATGTTGTCTACCTCATATGCTGCAGGAAAGTTTGTCCCAAAGCGTGGTATATTGGCGAGACCATGTAGATGCTTGGACAACGGATGATCGGACATGGCGCGACAATCGTCAGGCAGGAATGTTCCCTTACAGTCGGGGAACACTTCAGCTGTCAAGGGCATTCAGGCTCTGATCTTTGGGTAAGCGTTCTCCAAGGCAGCATTCAGGTCGCGCGACAACGCAGAATGGCCGAGCAGAAACTTGTAGCCAAGTTCCACACTCATTGCTACGGCCTCAACCGGGACCTTTGATCCTTGTCACATTACATTCACACCCACCCACCATCTGGCCTGGGCTTGCAAAATCCTACCAACTATCCTGGCTTGGGCAATTCACACCCCTCTTAAATCTGGGGTCACCCCTGCAAGTGCATGCATTCTAAGTATCGTTTTGCATCTTTGACTTTGTCGATATATATGTTACTGGAACCCAACTCTTCATTCACCTGAGGAAGGAGCAATGCTCCGAAAGCTAGTGATTTGAAACAAACCTGTTGGACTTTAACCTGGTCTTGTAAGACATTTTGCTGTGCTCACCGCAGTGCAACGCAGGCATCTCCACATCTTATATAATTGCAACAAGACATCCTTGCTCCTGCACTGAAATGCTCTCGCGATGAAAGCCAACGTACCACTTGCCTTCTTTGCCGCCTGCTGCACCTGCACGTTTATCTTCAGCGACTGGTGCACAGGGACACCCAGGTCTCGTGGCACATTCACATTTCCTAATTTATTGCCATCCACATAATAATCTACCTTCTTCTTTTTCCTACCAAAGTTGCGAACCTAACATTCATCCAAATTGTACTTCATCTGCCATTCATTTGCCCACTCACTCAAGTTGTCCAAATCATGTGGAGTTACAGCAATTCTGCCTGTCAGTTGGCAATTCGTAATAGTTGGATTCCGGCCTTGCGTGGCTATCCGTGTGGAGTTTCCACATTCTCCCCGTCTCTGCGGAAGGAGGATCTTCCGGGTGCTTCGGATTCGTACCTCATTTTAAAGCTATGCAGGCTAGGTGGATAGGCCATGGGCAATGCGTGGTGTTAGGGGAATAGGGCGGGCGGGGGATTGGGGGGGGGGGTTCTGGACAGAGGCTGTTTCGGAGGGTCGGTGCAGACTTAATGGGCCGAATGACCCTCTTCGGAATTTGAGGGATTCTATGGATAACAAATTAGATTTGTCATGAGTTACACATGACCTGATCCTTAAGGCGCCTGAGCGATGTTCATCATGATGTGATCAAATGTTTGTACCACGTGGTTAAAGCGATACTCAATAATCCATTCTGCTCTGTACAAGTGGTTTCAGCTCCCATCGTCGTCTGTAAAGTATCTGTTGTGTCTCTGTTTGGTCCAGTTCATGAGGGTGAACTGAAAATGCTGTGATTTTTAGTTTTTAATTCATGGAGTTTAAAATGTTCAAAGAAACATGGTGGCAGATGATGTTTGAGGGCCTGGAATAATCGAACTCCTTCCATATTGAATCCAAAGTTTACGCTCTTCAAACAAAATGCTGAGTAAGTTAAGTATTTCACTACCTGACTTAATTTCTCATACCTCCTGAATTAGAAACTGTGTCTGTTCCTCTCATTCTCTGAGCCTCGATTTCCTCGGGGACTTCGTTGCCAGGGTGGGCCTCACACGCTGCTTCCTACCGGCTCTGCTGAATGGAGTCTTCGCTGTTCGGGGGGCCAGGATTTGATTGTTATACCCCTCCCCCTGCCTTTCCAGAACTTTATCCGGCCCCCAGCCAATGAGGTCACAGTGTGTGAGTGGACCATTGAGTGGTACCAATTTACTTAATACTACCCCAATGCGACTAACTTGGGTATTTGGTTCAGGTAGGGCCACCTTCTCAAACACACCCCTCTCCCGAGGTGCAGCGGTTCTCAGGTTAAATCAACACCAGTCAGCTCTCCCCCTTAGAAGAGGAAACAGGCGCCGCAGTGCAGCGACTGGTGATTTTTCATTGTAACTTCATGGCTGTGTTAATGGAAACCTATGTGGTACTAAAAAAGTGGATTATTATTCGATTATTATATCTGTCAGTCTCTATTGCTGTCTGTGTGTGATTATATATGTCAGTCTCTGTTGCTGCCAGTCTGTTTCTCTCTGTGCGTGTGTGATTGTATCTGTCAGTGTCTGTTACTGTGTGTGATTGTGTGATTGTGCATGCCAGTCTCTGTTACTGTCTGTGAGTGCCTGATTCTATCTGTGAGCCTGTCATTTACCGTGTGAACGGCCTGCAATTCTTTGTTTCGGTATATGAGTATGTGGATGAATCTGTCAGCGTCGTTCTATCTGTGAGTGTGAGACAGTATCAATAAGTGTCTGATACTGTCTGTGCCGGCGCGATTGCAGCTATCAGTGTCTGTTACTGTCTGTGAGTTTGTGTTGTATCTATAAGTGTCTATTACAGTTTGTGAGTGTCTGATTGTGTCTGTCAGTGTATGTTACTGTCTGAGTGTGTGATTGCATCTATCAGTGTGCAGTGTTGCCGACGAATGTGTAATTTCATCTGTCGGTTTATGTTACTGTCTGTGAGTGTGTTAGTGCATCGATCACTGTATCTTACTGTCTGTGAGTTGTGATTATATCTGCCAGTGTGTGTTACTGACTGTGTGTGTGCGACTGTATCTGTCAGTGTCTCTTACTGTCTGTGATTATATCTATCAGTGCCTGTTACAATCAGTGAGTGTACTATTGGAGCTGCTAGTGTCTGTTACTGTCTGTGAGCGTGTAATTGCCTCTATCAGAGTCTGTTACAGTCTGTGGGTGATCTATTTTATCTATCAGTGTCTTTTACAGTCTGTAAGTGTGCCATTCCATCTATAAGTGTCTGCGGCTGTCTGTGAGTGTGCAATTGCATCTTTCCGTGTCTGTGACTGTCCGTAAGAGTGCGATTGCATCTTTCAGTGTCTGTGAGTGTGTGATTGTATCTTTCAGTGCCTGTCGCTGTCTTTAAGTGTGTGGTTGTATCTGTCAGTGTCTGTGACTGGATCTATCAGCGTGTGTCACTGTCTGTGCGCTGTCATTCTATCTATCAATGTTTGATACTATTTGTGAGTGTGTGATTGTATCTGTCAGCGTTGCTTACAGTCTATGAGTGTGTGATTGTATCTGTCAGTATCTGTTACTGTCTGAGTGTGTGATTGCATCTATCTGTTTCTGATACTGTCTCTGAGTGTGTGATTATGCGTATCGCTATATTTCACTAACTGTGAGTGAGTCATAGTACCTGTCAGTGTATGTCACTTTTTGTGACTGTGTGATTGTATCTGCCAGTGTTTGGGGTTTAACCGCTCAATGCCACCAGTTCTTCTTCGGTTACCCACTGCGCAGTCCAGGTTACCGTATTCACTTCTCCCATAATTCTCTTCAGCCACCTCTCCTGGATGAACCTTCTACTGTTTGTACACTGGAGGGGTCCTTCGGCTACTTATCTGTGAGAAGATCGCATATTAAATTTCCATGAAGTAAAGGAGTTGGACCACGTGGTTAAGGTGATGCACAATAATCCATTGCACGTGGATTCCAATCCCACCCTCGTCTGTAACGTGGTCAACTTTATGAGGATAAAATAAAAATGCTGTGATATGTAGCAGTTGTTGAAGGGCTTGGCGGGTGGTGAATAGTAGAACACCTTGCATATTGAAACCACATTCAAAAACGATGAGGAAGTTACTTAATTCACTCTCTGCCCTAATTGCGCATACATGCTGAGTCGGAACCCGTTTCTTTCCCTCGGTTCGAAACTCACGAATTCGCGCAAAAGGCTAGTTCATTAAATATAGGAGTTGAATTAAGCCATTAGACCTTTCGAGTCTGCCCTGCCATTCTATCATCGCTGATATGTTCCTTATCTGCTATCTACAACGTTACAGATGAAGAGGTCGATTGCGATATCAGCCAGAGCGCCTTCTCCCGAGAACACATGACCTCGGAGCGGGAGTAGGCAATTTAGACTCCTGAGTCTAACACCTTCCATGTGATCTTGGCTGAACCCATGCTGGCCTCAACTCCACCGTCCTACCCGATCTCAATAACCCTTAAGTTCCTTACCACTAAAAACCTTTCTAACTCCTCCTTAAATTTACTCACTCTCCCTGCATCCAACCCACTCTGGGGTCGCGAATTCCACAGGATCACAAGCCTTTGGGAGAAGTAGTTTTTCCTCAAGTCTTGATTAAATTTGCAATCTCTTATTCTAAGGTTATGACCTCGCGTTTTAGAATGCCCCACTAGAGGAAGCATCAACTCCACGTCTACCTTATCCATACCTTTTGGCATCTTATACCCCTCAGTTAGATAATTGTGCATAGATTCTGAGTGAAAAACTGTTGGCCAGTCTTCCTCGGTTTGAAACTCACGGTGTCGCGCAAAAACATCCGATACAACTATTACTGCGATGGCGGTAAATCGATCACTGTTCAACTGCTGAGAAGGCAGCGATTCTCACCACTATACCACTATCGCTGCATTTTCAATATTGAACACCAGGATGAATAGAACGAGGCAGATATAATCCATCTGTTCATGGGTCCAAAATGAACTAAGACGTATTGACGCATGAGTTTGCGGGACGGGGTGGCCGAGTGGTTAAGGCGATGGGCTGCTAATCCATTGTGCTCTGCACGCGTAGGTTCGAATCCCATCCTCGTCGATTTTTCGTCCACCGTTTCTCGAAAGTGGGACTCATTTTTCAAAGATGCATCTGCAATCACTGATGTGACAAAGTTGTCATCCCGGATTGCATCGAGTTGGGTGAGAGGAGGGACGAACGGAGGCAAGTGTGTTTGTGGTTTAACCGCTCAATGCCACCAGTTCTTCTTCGGTTACCCACAGTACAGTCGAGGTTACCGGGTTCACTTCTCCCAGAATTCTCTTCAGCCACCTCTCCTGGATGAACCTTCTCCTGTTTGGACACTGGAGGGGTTCTTCGGCTACTTGTCTGTGAGAAGATCGCATATTAAATTTCCATGAAGTAAAGGAGGTATACCACGTGGTTAAGGTGATGCACAATAATCCATTGTGTTCTGCGCACGTGGATTCCAATCCCATCCTCGTCTGTAACGTGGTCAACTTCATGAGGATAAAATAAAAATGCTGTGATAGTTAGCTTTTGTTTAAGGGCTTGGCGGGTGGTGAATAGTAGAACGCTTTCCATATTGAAACAACATTAAAAAACGATGAGGAAGTTACTTACTTCACCCTCTACCGTAATTGCGCATAAATTCTGAGTTGGAAACCGATTTACCAGGATGTTGCCTGGAATGGAGGGAAAATCTTATGAGGAAAGGCTGATGGACTTGAGGTTGTTTTCGTTAGAGAGAAGAAGGTTAAGAGGAGACTTAATAGAGGCATACAAAATGATCAGGGGGTTAGATAGGGTGGACAGTGAGAGCCTTCTCCCGCGGATGGGAATGGCTAGCACGAGGGGACATAGCCTTAAACTGAGGGGTAATAGATATAGGACAGAGGTCAGAGGTAGGTTCTTGACAGAAAGAGTGGTGAGGCCGTGGAATGCCCTACCAGCAACAGTAGTGAACTCACCAACATTGAGGGCATTTAAAAGTTTATTGGATAAGCATATGGATAATAATGGCATAGTGTAGGTTAGATGGCTTTTGTTTTTTGACTTCCCATGTCGGTGCAACATCGTGGGCCGAAGGGCCTGTACTGCACTGTATCGTTCAATGTTCTATGAAGGCCGAGCGTTCTAAGGCTCTGCATTTAGGTCACAGTCTCTTCTGGAGGCTTGGGTCCGAATCCTACTCCTGATATTGACTTTTCCCCCCGCAGGTAAAATTTCTCCAGCTAGATTTTCAACATGAGGAAGATCCAATATCTCCCATTCAATGGATAAGCGTCGGTCGCAGGACAGGAGATTCCTGCTTAAATACGCACAGCAAGACGCCACTGGCAAAAGCCCAGTTAATGACTCAATAATCTGCTTCAGTGACTCTAGTTGAGGAAACGATATTGATTCCAGGGCTCCGAGTAAAATTGGTTTTCTCTTGTTTCAAAAGTCGTGCTGGTCGGATTTTTCACATCCGTCCGAGAGAGGAAGATGGGAGCTCTGTTTATTTCCTTATTGCCCCCTGTGAGGGATTACTGGATATCGTTATATATCTATGTTGCCCCTCTGTGGCGTTCTCCTGGATAACGTTTCCAGTCCAGCTTTGACAAAGCATCACCTGGACTCGAAGCGTTAGCTCATTTGTCACCCTACAGATGCTGTCAGACCTGCAGAGATTTTAAAACGTTTTTTCCGTGGTTCCATATTTGTGAGCATTACAATGTTGTAATGTGTCATTTTGTCTCATTCATTCCTGGGACAAATGACGGGATGAGACTGCAAGAAACATTCTGACAGGTATTTGGTGCACAGCAAACAGGAGCGTGCGTTATGTTTACTTTTGGTGTTAGGGAGAATGTAAATTGCAGAGAATTGCCTCGATTCCTCGACCTCGACCCAGCACGCTTCCGCTGCGGCACTCTGCTCCTTAAACCAGGAGCTACAACATTACTGTCCTGCGGTAGCCAGACAACTATTCACCTCCTCATTTTTTCTTTCAACAGGAACACACGTTTGAGCACAATGATTCTGGTCAGCACAGGTCAGATAATTTACTTTCGTGCTCAATGGTTGTTCTGTGAAGGTGATGTGATTTCTTCTGTGACGTTGTTCTGATGGCAAAGTGTGGAGTGTCTGGAATCACCGTCGTAGAATGAATTTCGGGCGGCAGTTTCACCTCTCCGGGAACATTGATCACGCTGTCACTGATTTCTTCAAACTTTGCCCCAAGTCCGACCCCGAAATAACACAACCACGAGCAGAGTGGCGCAGCGGAAGCGTGCTGTGCCCATAACCCAGAGGTCGATGGATCGAAGCCATCAACTGCCATTTATATTCTCTCTCACATCAAATGGAAACAAGTCACTGTTTGCCAGCAGCATATCTGCCTTTTTCTTTATTAGTATCAAAGTTTTGCTTTCAGTCTGATCCGTTCTTTGACACCTGTTCTTCAGCTACCCACAGTACAGTCGAGGTGACTAAGTTTATTTCTCCCAGAACACTCTTCTGGCGCCTCTACTGGATGAACGTCCTCCTGTTTGGGCACTGGAGGGGTTCTTCGGCAACTTCTCTGTGACAGCAGCACCGGATGCAGCTGTGGAGAGAGATTCCAGTCGCCAGGTTGCAACTCTCCAATTGGATACGTCACGTCGCTCAGATCTTAGTCTCTCAATATCTTCGTGTGAGGAAGAGGTCGAGCGGGAGTTCGGTCCTTGTTGATTAGAGCAAACTGATCAATGCAGCAATGAGAACCTGCTTAACCCCCAGCAGCTCGGAGAAGGATGGCATTGAGATACAGGACTCTGGCTGGGGTTCAAAATTAGGAAAATCACATCAAGTTTGAAAATAAATTGTGTTTGCACTGAGTGCTGCATTTGGTGCATTTGAGTGTGATAGTGAGAGTTTGGTGACCAAGGGAGTATAAGGCTTCATTTTTATCTAAAGTTTAGTCTTTCTTTTATTTAGTTAATTAACTTAAAAGTTGCTGTTTGGTTTAGAAGAAGGTGAATTTTCAATAAGCTTTAAACCGGCTTCTACTTGTAGGCACTTGCAGCTGGAGCTTGTTAATTAGTTAATTGGATTAGGCCAGGTTTTCAGAGGCTAGATTCACAGTATAAAAGTGACCCCCTACAGTGCAGACTTTGTTTGCACTGAGTGCTGAATTTGGTGCATTTGAGTGTGATAGTGAGAGTTTGGTGACCAAGGGAGTATAAGGCTTCATTTTTATCTAAAGTTTAGTCTTTCTTTTATTTAGTTAATTAACTTAAAAGTTGCTGTTTGGTTTAGAAGAAGGTGAATTTTCAATAAGCTTTAAACCGGCTTCTACTTGTAGGCACTTGCAGCTGGAGCTTGTTAATTAGTTAATTGGATTAGGCCAGGTTTTCAGAGGCTAGATTCACAGTATAAAAGTGATCCCCTACAGTGCAGACTTTGTTTGCACTGAGTGCTGAATTTGGTGCATTTGAGTGTGATAGTGAGAGTTTGGTGACCAAGGGAGTTAGGTGAGGAGGGAGTAAGGCGCTCCTTTCATTTTGTTTCCGACATTTCCGCAAAGAGTGCGAAGAGAGCCAGGAGTTTACAGAAAGTGTAGCTGACTGGGAGCAGGGTCGGTGGGCGGAGATCTAGTTAGTCCACAGGGCAGCTATATTCTGTCAGGTAAGAGGGGATGGAGGCTAGGCCAGTTACATGCTCCTCCTGTAGGATGTGGGTGGTGAGGGATACCACCGGTGTCCCCGCTGACTATACCTGCGGGAAGTGCACCCAACTTCAGCTCCTCGAAGACCGTGTTAGGGAACTGGAGCTGAAGCTGGATGAACTTCGGATCATCCGGGAGGCAGAGGGGGTGATTGAGAAGAGTTACAAGGAGGTAACCACACCCAAGGTACAGGACAAGAATAGCTTGGTTACAGTCAGGGGGAAAAAAACAAACAGGCAGAAAGTGCAGGGATCCCTCGTGGCCGTTCCCCTTCAAAACAAGTATACCGTTTTGGATGCTGTTGGGGGGGATGACCTACCGGGGGAAGGCCCTAGCGGCCAGGTCTCTGGCACTGAGTCTGGCTCTGGGGCTCAGAAGGGAAGGGGGGAGAATAGTAAAGCAATAGTTGTAGGAGATTC
Source organism: Scyliorhinus torazame (assembly GCF_047496885.1). Lineage (NCBI taxonomy): Eukaryota > Metazoa > Chordata > Chondrichthyes > Carcharhiniformes > Scyliorhinidae > Scyliorhinus > Scyliorhinus torazame. Next base: position 38,040,386 of record NC_092730.1, read on the forward strand.
AATGGTTAGGGGAATAGATAGGAGATTCTGTGGTCGCGAGCGAGACTCCCGGAATGTATGTTGCCTCCCGGGTGCCAGGGCCAGGGATGTCTCGGATCGTGTCTTCAGGATCCTTAAGGGGGAGGGTGAGCAGCCAGAAGTCGTGGTGCACATTGGTACCAACGACATAGGTAGGAAAAGGGGTGTGGAGGTAATAAACAAGTTTAGGGAGTTAGGCTGGAAGTTAAAAGCCAGGACAGACAGAGTTGTCATCTCTGGTTTGTTGCCGGTGCCACGTGATAGCGAGGCTAGGAATAGGGAGAGAGTGCAGTTGAACACGTGGCTGCAGGAATGGTGTAGGAGGGAGGGCTTCAGGTATTTGGATAATTGGAGCGCATTCTGGGGAAGGTGGGACCTGTACAGGCAGGACGGGTTGCATCTGAACCAGAGGGGCACCAATATCCTGGGAGGGAGGTTTTCTAGTACTCTTCGGGAGGGTTTAAACTAATTTGGCAGGGGAATGGGAACCGGATTTGTAGTCCAGCAACTAAGGTAGCCGATATTCAGGACGCGAAAGCGTGTAATGAGGCAGTGGGGAAGGGAACACTGACAAAGGAGAGTACTTGCAGGCACGGAGAGGGGTTGAAGTGTGTATACTTCAACGCAAGAAGCATCAGGAATAAGGTGGGTGAACTTAAGGCATGGATCGGTACTTGGGACTACGATGTGGTGGCCATCACGGAAACTTGGATAGAAGAGGGGCAGAAATGGTTTTTGGAGGTCCCTGGTTATAGATGTTTCAATAAGATTAGGGAGGGTGGTAAAAGAGGTGGGGGGGTGGCATTATTAATTAGAGATAGTATAACAGCTGCAGAAAGGCAGTTCGAGGAGTATCAGCCTACTGAGGTAGTATGGGTTGAAGTCAGAAATAGGAAAGGAGCAGTCACCTTGTTAGGAGTTTTCTATAGGCCCCCAATAGTAGCAGAGATGTGGAGGAACAGATTGGGAAACAGATTTTGGAAAGGTGCAGAAGTCATAGGGTAGTAGTCATGGGCGACTTTAACGTCCCAAATATTGAGTGGAAACTCTTTAGATCAAATAGTTTGGATGGGGTGGTGTTTGTGCAGTGTGTCCAGGAAGCTTTTCTAACGCAATATGTAGATTGTCCGACCAGAGGAGGGGCAATATTGGATTTAGTACTGGGTAATGAGCCAGGGCAAGTGATAGATTTGTTAGTGGGGGAGCATTTTGGAGATAGTGACCACAATTCTGTGACTTTCACTTTAGTAATGGAGAGGGATAGGTACGTGCAACAGGGCAAGGTTTACAATTGGGGGAAGGGTAAATACGATGTTGTCAGACAAGAATTGAAGTGCATAAGTTGGGAACATAGGCTGGCAGGGAAGGACACAAATTAAATGTGCTACGTGTGCTACGTGTCCTTGATATGTATGTCCCTGTCAGGCAGGGAAGAGATGGTCGAGTGAGGGAACCATGGTTGACAAGAGAGGTTGAATGCCTTGTTAAGAGGAAAAAGGTGACTTATGTAAGGCTGAGGAAACAAGGTTCAGACAGGGCATTGGAGGGATACAAGATAGCCAGGAGGGAACTGAAGAAAGGGATTAGGAGAGCTAAGAGAGGGCATGAACAATCTTTGGCGGGTAGGATCAAGGAAAACCCCAAGGCCTTTTACACATATGTGAGAAATATGAGAATGCCTAGAGCGAGGGTAGGTCCGATCAAGGACAGGAGCGGGAGATTGTGTATTGAGTCTGAAGAGATAGGAGAGGTCTTGAACGAGTACTTTTCTTCTGTATTTACAAATGAGAGGGGCGATATTGTTGGAGAGGACAGTGTGAAACAGATTGGTAAGCTCGAGGAAATACTTGTTAGGAAGGAAGATGTGTTGGGAATTTTGAAAAACTTGAGGATAGACAAGTCCCCCGGGCCTGACGGGATATATCCAAGGATTCTATGGGAAGCAAGAGATGAAATTGCAGAGCCGTTGGCAATGATCTTTTCGTCCTCACTGTCAACAGAGGTGGTACCAGGGGATTGGAGAGTGGCGAATGTCGTTCCCCTGTTCAAAAAAGGGACTAGGGATAACCCTGGGAATTACAGGCCAGTTAGTCTTACTTCGGTGGTAGGCAAAGTAATGGAAAGGGTACTGAAGGATAGGATTTCTGAGCATCTGGAAAGACACTGCTTGATTAGGGATAGTCAGCACGGATTTGTGAGGGGTAGGTCTTGCCTTACAAATCTTATTGAATTCTTTGAGGAGGTGACCAAGCATGTGGATGAAGGTAAAGCAGTGGATGTAGTGTACATGGATTTTAGTAAGGCATTTGATAAAGTTCCCCATGGTAGGCTTATGCAGAAAGTAAGGAGGCATGGGATAGTGGGAAATTTGGCCAGTTGGATAACGAACTGGCTAACCGATGGAAGTCAGAGAGTGGTGGTGGATGGCAAATATTCAGCCTGGATCCCAGTTACCAGTGGCGTACCGCAGGGATCAGTTCTGGGTCCTCTGCTGTTTGTGATTTTCATTAATGACTTGGATGAGGGAGTTGAAGGGTGGGTCAGTAAATTTGCAGATGATACGAAGATTGGTGGAGTTGTGGATAGTAAGGAGGGCTGTTGTCGGCTGCAAAGAGACATAGATAGGATGCAGAGCTGGGCTGAGAAGTGGCAGATGGAGTTTAACCCTGAAAAGTGTGAGGTTGTCCATTTTGGAAGGACAAATATGAATGCGGAATACAGGGTTAACGGTAGAGTTCTTGGCAATGTGGAGGAGCAGAGAGATCTTGGGGTCTATGTTCATACATCTTTGAAAGTTGCCACTCAAGTGGATAGAGCTGTGAAGAAGGCCTATGGTGTGCTCGCGTTCATTAACAGAGGGATTGAATTTAAGAGCCGTGAGGTGATGATGCAGCTGTACAAAACTTTGGTAAGGCCACATTTGGAGTACTGTGTACAGTTCTGGTCGCCTCATTTTAGGAAGGATGTGGAAGCTTTGGAAAAGGTGCAAAGAAGATTTACCAGGATGTTGCCTGGAATGGAGAGTAGGTCTTACGAGGAAAGGTTGAGGGTGCTAGGCCTTTTCTCATTAGAACGGAGAAGGATGAGGGGCGACTTGATAGAGGTTTATAAGATGATCAGGGGAATAGATAGAGTAGACAGTCAGAGACTTTTTCCCCGGGTGGAACAAACCATTACAAGGGGACATAAATTTAAGGTGAAAGGTGGAAGATATAGGAGGGATATCAGAGGTAGGTTCTTTACCCAGAGAGTAGTGGGGGCATGGAATGCACTGCCTGTGGAAGTAGTTGAGTCGGAAACATTAGGGACCTTCAAGCAGCTATTGGATAGGTACATGGATTACGGTTAAATGATATAGTGTAGATTTATTTGTTCTCAAGGGCAGCACGGTAGCATTGTGGATAGCACAATTGCTTCACAGCTCCAGGGTCCCAGGTTCGATTCCGGCTTGGGTCACTGACTGTGCGGAGTCTGCACGTCCTCCCCGTGTCTGCGTGGGTTTCCTCCGGGTGCTCCGGTTTCCTCCCACAATCCAAAGATGTGCAGGTTAGGTGAATTGGCCAATGATAAATTGCCCTTAATGTCCAAATTGCCCTTGGTGTTGGGTGAAGGTGTTGAGTTTGGGTAGGGTGCTCTTTCCAAGAGCCGGTGCAGACTCAAAGGGCCGAATGGCCTCCTTCTGCACTGTAAATTCAATGATAATCTATGATTAATCTAGGACAAAGGTTCGGCACAACATCGTGGGCCGAAGGGCCTGTTCTGTGCTGTATTTTCTATGTTCTATGTTCTATATGTTCTAAATGACGATGAAGATAGAATTTAAATCGATTTGTGCACGGAGCATATCTTTGCCGCAACGCGTCAGGATGTTGGAGCCGTCGAAGTCGCTGCGTTAAAATCGCAGTCTCGTCTGTTGGCGGGGGTTCGAATCCAACTTCTGGCATTAACATTTCCTCCACGACGTTACGTTTCTCCAGCAAAATGTTCAGCCCAAGGAAGATCCAATACCTCCCATTCAATGGGGAAGCGGTGGCCTCAGGACATGAGATTTCTACTTAAATTCGCACAGCAAGACCTCACAGGCAGAAGCCGAGTTCATGACTGGATGACCTGCTCAGTGAGTCTGCTTGAGGAATTAATATTGATACCACGACTCCGTGTAAAATTCCTCTTCTCATTATTTAAATAGCCTGTCTGGTTGGATTGCCGAGGGGACTCAGTTGACTTCTCCCAGAATCCTCTTCTGCCGCCTTTCCTGGATAAACCTCCACCTGTGTGGACACTGAAGGGCTTCTTCGGCTACTTGTCTGTGAAAGCAGCACCAGAGGCAGCTGTGGAGAGAGATCCCAGTCGCCAGGATGCAACTGTCTAATTGGATCCTTCACGCCGCTCAGATTTTAGACTCTCAATACCTTCGTGTGAGGAACAGGTAGGGGGCAGCTCGGACTTTGTTGTTTGTAGCAAACGGATCAATGTATCAATGAGAAGCGCCTTAACCTCCAGCGGCTTAGAGAAGGATGGCACTCAGATACCGGACTCTGGCTGGAGTTGAAAAATAGGAAAAGCACATCTGATTTTGCGCAGTTCAAGGAGACACATCCTGAGTAAGTGAGACACATCCAGAATGAGAATTGAAACTTGGTAATTTGGTGCAGTGAGGAAATCAGGAAAGGTAAGTGGAAAGTCAAATTCTGCTGCTTCTCAGTTAAAGGTGCAGTGTTTAGCGTAGTGTATGACTTGCTGAAGCTGCCCCCACCCTACTTGCTGAGAGGCAGTCATCTGTCAGTTCTATGAAAGCTGCACCAGAAGCAGCTGTGGAGAGGGATTATAGTCGCCAGGATGCAACTATCACATTGGACCCTTCATGCCGCTCAGATATTAGACTCTCAATACCTTCGTGTGGGAACAGGTAGAGCGGCAGTTCGGTCATTGTTGATTGGAGCAAACGGATCAATGCAGCAATTGGAAGCTCCTTAACCCCCAGCGGCTTGGAGAAGTATGGCACTCAGATACAGGACTCTGGCTGGGTTTCAAAAAGAGGAAATGCACATCGAGTTTGCAGAGAAATGACGATGAAGATATAATTTAAATCGTTTTGTGCAAGAAGCGTGTCGTTTGCCACTACGCGGCTGGATGGCTGATCAGTCGAAGGCGCTGCGTTAAGGTCGCAGTTTTCCCTGGAGGCGTGGGTTTGAATCCCACTTCTGACATTAAGTTTCCCTCCACGAGGTTACAGTTCTCCAGCAAAATGTTCAACTCCAGGAAGTTCCAATTACGCCAATTCAATGGGGAGGCGGTCGTCTCCGGACAAGAGATTTCTACTTAAATTCGCACATCAAGACCCCACAGGCCGAAGCCCAGTTCATGACTGGATGACCTGCTCAGTGACACTGGCTGAGGAATTAATATTGAACCCAGGACCCCGAATAAAATTCCCCCTCTCTTGTTGCAAAAAGCATGTCTGGTTGGATTGTCGAGGTGACTCAGTTGACCTCTCGCAGAATCCTTCTCTGACGCTTTTCCTGGATGTACCTCCTCCTGTGTGGACACTGAAGGGTTCTTCGGCTACTTGTCTGTGAAAGCAGCACCAGAAGCAGCTGTGGAGAGAGATCCCAGTCATCAGGATACAACTGACTAATTGGATCCTTCACGCCGCTCAGATCTTACACTCTCAATATCCTCGTGTGATGAACAGGTCGGCGGCAGTTCGGTCCTTGTTGATTGGAGCAAACTGATCTATGCAGCAATGAGAAACTCCTTAACCCCCGGCGGCCTGGAGAAGGCTGGCACTCAGATACACGACTCTGGCTGGGCTTCAAAAATAGGAAAAGCAAATCTAGTTTGAAATGAAAGGACATAGAACATAGAACCGTACAGCACAGAACAGGCCCTTCGGCCTTCGATGTTTTGCCGAGCATTTTCCGAAACCAAGATCAGGCTATCCCACTCCCTGTCATCCTGGTGTGCTCCATGTGCCTATCCAATAACCGCTTGAAAGTTGCTAAAGTGTCCGACTCCACGATCACAGCACGCAGTCCATTCGACACCCTAACCACTCTCTGAGTAAAGAACCTACCTCGGACTTCCCTCCTATATCTCCCCCGTCTGAATCTTATATTTATGCCCCCTTGTAACAGCTACATTTACCCGAGGAAATAGTCTCTGAACGTCCACTCTGTCCCCCTCATTATCTTATAAATTTCTATGAAGTCACCTCTCATGATTTGAAGTTGGGGACCAAGTTGTGTCCAAGTTTGCAGACTACACTAAGATAAGTGGTAAAGCAAAAAGTGCAGGGGATACTGGAAGTCTGCAGAGGGATTTGGATAGGCTAAGTGAATGGGCTAGTGTCTGGCAGATGGAATACAATGTTGACAAATGTCAGGTTATCCATTTTGGTAGGAATAACAGAAAAAGGCATTATTATTTAAATTATAAAATATTAAAACATGCTGCTGTGCAGAGAGACCTGGGTGTGCTAGTGCATGAGTCGCAAAAAGTTGGTTTACAGGTGCAACAGGTGATTAAGAAGGCAAATGGAATTTTGTCCTTCATTGCTTGAGGGATGGAGTTTAAGACTAGGGAGGTTCTGCTGCAATTGTATAAGGTGTTAGTGAGGCCACACCTGGAGTATTGTGTTCAGTTTTGGTCTCCTTACTTGAGAACGGACGTACTGGCACTGGAGGGTGTGCAGAGGAGATTCACTAGGTTAATCCCAGAGCTGAAGGGGTTGGATTACGAGGAGAGGTTGAGTAGACTGGGACTGTACTTGTTGGAATTTAGAAGGATGAGGGGGGGGGGGGGGGGGGATCTTATAGAAACATCTAAGATTATGAAGGGAACAGATAGGACAGATGCGGGCAGGTTGTTTCCACTGGCGGGTGAAAGCAGAACTAGGGTGCATAGCCTCAAAATAAGGGTGAGTAGAATTAGGACTGAGTTTAGGAGGAACTTCTTCACCCAAAGGGTTGTGAATCTATGGAATTCCTTGCCCAGTGAAGCAGTAGAGGCTCATTCATTAAATGATTTTAAGATAAAGATTGATAATTTTTTGAAGAATAAAGGGATTAAGGGTTATGGTGTTAGGGTTGGAAAGTGGAGCTGAGTCCACAAAAGATCAGCCATGATCTCATTGAATGGTGGAGCAGGCTCGAGGAGCCAGATGGCCTACTCCTGCTCCTAGTTTGTATGTTCTTATGTTCTTATGTTCATCCTCCTGCGCTCCAAAGAGAAAAGCCCTAACTCCCTCAACCTTTCCTCATAAGACCTATCCTGCAAACCAGGCAGCATCCTGGTAAATCTCCTTTACCCCCTTTCCAATGCTTCCACATCCTTCCTATAATGAGGTGACCAGAACTGCACACAATACTCCAAATGTGGTCTCACCAGGGTCATGTATAGTTGCAGCATAATCCCGCGGCTCTTAAACTCAAGTCCCCTGATCATTAATGCTAACACACTATAAGCCTTCTTCACGGCCCTATCCACTTGAGTGGCAACCTTCAGAGATCTGTGGACATGAACCCCAAGATCTCTCTGTTCCTCCAGATTCCTCAGAACCCTGCCGTTGACCCTGTAATCCGCATTCAATTTTTTTCTACCAAAATGAATCACCTAGCACTTATCAAGGTTAAACTCCACCTGCCATTTTCTGGCCCAGCTCTGCATCCTATCAATGTCTCTTTGCAGCGTACAACAGCCCTCCTCCTCATCCACTACTCCACCAATCTTGGTGTCATCAGCAAATTTACTGACCCACCCTTCAGCTCCCTCCTCCAAGTCATTGATAAAAATCGCAAATAGTACACGATTAAGGTAGAATTTAAATCGAGTTGTGCACGGAGCATATGGTTTGCCGTAGCGCGTCAGGATGGCCGAGCGGTCGAACGCGTTGCCTTAAAGTTGTCGGCTCCTCTGGAGGCGTGGGTTCGAATCACACTTCTGACATTAGCTTTTCCTCACGAGGTTACATTTCTCCAGCAAAATGTTCAACCCCAGGAATATCCATTATCTCCCATTCCATGGTGAAGTGGTGGCCTCAGGACGTCAGATTGCTGCTTAAGTTGGCACAGCAAAACACCACAGGCAAAAACCCAGTTAATGGCTGGATAATCTGCTCGGTGAGTCTGGTTGAGGAATTAATATTGATCCCGGGACGCCAGGTAAAATTCCTCTTCTCGTGTTGTAAATAGTCTGTCTGGCTGGATTGTCGAGGTGACTCAGTTGACCTCACCCAGAATCCTCATCTGCCGCCTTTACTGGATGAATGTCCTCCTGCTTGGACGCTGAAGGGGTTCTTTGGCTACTTGTCTGTGAAAGCAGCACCAGAAGCATCTGTGGAGAGAGATTCCAGTCGCCAGGATGCAACTGTCGAATTGGATACTTCACCCCGCTCAGATCTTTTAGACTCTCAATACCTTCGCGTGAGGAACAGATAGGCGGCAGTTCGGTCAATGTTGATTGGAGTAAACTGATCAATGCAGCAATGAGAAGCTCGTTAAACCCCAGCGGCTTGGAGAACAATGGCACTCAGATACAGGACTCTGGTTGGGGCACAAAAATAGGAAAAGCACATCAAGTTTGAAAATAAATTACGATGAAGATAGAATTTAAATCGATTTGTGCACGGAGCATGTGTTTTGCCACAAAGCGTTAGAATGACCGAGCGGTCGAGGCGCTGCCATACGGTCGCAGCCTTCTCTGGAGGCGTGGGTTCGAATCTCACTTCTGGCATTCACTCTTCTTCCACCAGGTTACGTTTCTTCAAATAAACGTTCAACCCCAGGAAGATCCAATACTTCCGGGTCAATGGGGAAGTGGTGGCCTGTTGAGATTTTCCAGCATTTTCTGTTTTTAACACGGGACTACACGCCAGTTCGAGGCGACCGACGTGGACACGGTGGGCGGAATGGACTCACCCTGACCTGTAAGCATTCTATGAATCTCGAAACGAGTGTGTAAGATCAGAGCAACGTGAAGTGCTCAATTGGAGAGTTGCATCCCGGCGACTGGAATCTCTCTCTCCTGCTGCGTCCGGTGCTGCTTTCACAGCCAAGTAGCCCAACCTGTATCCTAGATTGATCATGGATTATCATAGAATTTTGCAGAACAGTGCAGAAGGAGGCCAGCCGGCCCACCGGCTCCCGGAAAGAGCACCCTGCGCAAGGTCAACACCTCCACCCTATCCCCATAACCCATTAACCGCTAAAGGCAATTTTGGACACTAAGGGCAATTTATCATGGCCAATTCACCTAACTTCAGCCAGAGAGTGGTGGGTCTGTGGAATTCATTGCCACAGAGGGCGGTGGAGGCCGGGACGTTGAGTGTCTTTAAGACAGAAGTTGATAAATTCTTGATTTCTCGAGGAATTAAGGGCTATGGAGAGAGAGCGGGTAAATGGAGTTGAAATCAGCCATGATTGAATGGTGGAGTGGACTCGATGGGCCGAATGGCCTTACTTCCGCTCCTATGTCTTATGGTCTTAACCTGCACATCTTTGGACTGTGGGAGGAAACCGGAGCACCCAGAGAAAACCCACGCACACACGGGGAGGATGTGCAGACTCCTCACAGACAGTGACCCAAGCCGGAATCGAACCTGAGACTCTGGAGCTGTGAAGCAATTGTGCTGCCCACAATACTACCATGCTGCCCTTAGAATCAAATTAATCTACACTATATAATTATACCGTAATCCATGTACCTATCCAATAGCCACTTAAAGGTCCCTCATGTTTCCGACTCAACTACTTCCACAGGTAATGCTTTCCATGCCCCCATTACTCTCTGGGTAAAGAACCTACCTCTGACATCCCCCCTTTATCTTCCACCGTTCACCTTAAATTTATGTCCACTTGTAATGGTTTGTTCCATTCGGGGGAAAAGTCTCTGACTGTCTACTCTATCTATTCCCCTGATCATCTTATAAACCTCAATCACGTCGCCCCTCATCCTTCTCCGTTCTGATGAGAAAAGGCCGAGCCCCCTCAACTTTTCCTCGAAAGACCTACTCTCCATTCCAGGCAACATCCTGTTAAATCTCCTTTGCACCTTTTCCAAAGCACCCACATCCTTCCTAAAATCAGGCGGCCAGAACTGTACACAGTACTCCAAATGTGGCCTTACCAAAGTTTTGTACAGCTGCATCATTACCACACGGCTCTTAAATTCAATCCCTCTGTTAATGAACGCTAGCACACCATTGGCTTGCTCCACAGCTCTACCACTTGAGTGGCAACTTTCAAAGATCTATGACAATAGTCCCCAAGATCTCTCTGCTCCTCCGCATAGCCAAGAACCATAACGTTAACCCTATATCCCATTCATATTTGTCCTTCCAAAATGGACATCCTCACACTTTGCAGGGTTAAACTCCATCTGCCACTTCCCAGCCCAGCTCTGCATCCTATCTATGTCTCTTTGCAGCCGACAATAGCCCTCCTCACTATCCACAACTCCGCCAATCTTCGTATCGTCTGCAAATGTACTGACCCACCCTTCAATTTCCTCATCCAAGTCATTAATGAAAATCACAAACAGCAGAGGACCCAGAACTGATCCCTGCGGTACGCCACTGGTAACTGGGGTCCAGGCTGAATATTTGCCATCCACCACCACTCTCCGACTTATATCGGTTATCCAGTGCGTTATCCAACTGGCCAAATTTCCCACTATCCCATGTCTCCTTACTTTCTGCAGAAGCCTACCATGGGGAACCTCATCCAATGCCTTAGTCAAAGCCATGTACACTACGTCCACTGCTTCACCTTCATCCACATGCTTGGTCACCTCCTCTATTAATTCAATGAGACTTGTAAGGCAAGACCTACCGCTCACAAATCCGTGCTGACTATCCCTAATCAAGCAGTGTCTTTCCAGATACTCAGAAATCCTATCCGTCAGTACCCTTTCCATTCGTTTGCCGACCACCGAAGTAAGACTAACTGGCCTGTAATTTCCAGGGTTATCCCTATTCCCTTTTTTGAACAGGGGCACGGCATTCGCCACTCCCCAATCCCCTGGTACTACCCCTGTTGACAGTGAGGACGAAAAGATCATTGCAGACGGCTCTGCAATTTCATCTCTTGCTTCCGATAGAATTCTTGGATATATTCTGTCAGGCCCGGGGGACTTGTCTATCCTCAACGTTTTCAAAATGCCCAACACATCTTCCTTCCTAACAAGTATTTCCTCGAGCTTACTGTTTCACACTGTCCTCTCCAACAATATGGCCCCTCTCATTTGTAAATACTGAAGAAAAGTACTCGTTCAAGACCTCTGCTATCTCTTCAGACTCAATACACAATCTCCCGCTCTTGTCCTTGATCGGACCTACCCTCGCTCTCGTCATTCTCATATTTCTCATATCTGTGTAAAAGGCCTTGGGGCTTTCCTTGATCTTACCCGCCAAAGATTTTCCAAGCCCTCTCTTAGCTCTCCTAATCCCTTTCTTCAGTTCCCTCCTGGTTATCTTGTATCCCTCCAGCGCCCTGTCTGAAACCTGTTTCCTCAGCCTTACATAAGTCTCGTTCTTCCTCTTAACAAGACATTCAACCTCTCTTGTCAACCATGGTATCCTCACTCGACCATCTCTTGCCTGCCTGACAGGGACATACATATCAAGGAAACGTAGTACCTGTTCCTTGAACAAGTTCCACATTTCACTGTCCTTTCCTGACAGCTTATGTTCCCAACTTACGCACTTCAACGCTTGCCTGACAACATCGTATTTACCCTTCCCCCAATTGTAAACCTTGCCCTGTTGCACGCACCTGTTCCTCTATATTACTGAAGAGAAAGTCACAGAATTGTGGTCACTATCTCCAAAATGCTCCCCCACTGACAAATCTATCACTTGCCCTGGTTCATTACCAAGTACCAAATCCATTATGGCCTCCCCACTGGTCGCACGATCGACATACTGTGTTACAAAAGCTTCCTGGACACACTGCACAAACACCACCCCATCCAAACTATTTGTTTACTCATGGACAAAGACGAGAGTGGTCCTAAAGAAAGAGTGCTAAATTGGGAAAAGGCCAAGTATAACAAAATTCGGAAGGAGGTAGGGAATGTGGATTGGGAGCAGCTCTTTAAGGGTAAATCCACATTTGAAATGTGGGAGTCTTTTAAGGTTGATTCGAGTGCAGGACAGACACGTCCCTGTGAAATTGAGGGATAGAAATGGCAAGATTAGGGAACCATGGATGACGGGTGGAATTGTGAGACTTGCTAAGATGAAAAAGGAAGCATACGTTTTTCATCTAGGCGACTTAAATCTGATGAAGCTTTGGAGGAATATCGGGAAAGTAGGACACATCTCAAACGCGCAATAAAGAGTTCGAAAAGTGGTCATGACGTATCTTTGGCTAACAGGGTTAAGGAAAATCCCAAAGCCTTTTATTCGTAGAAAGGAGCAACAGGGTAACTAGAGAAAGGATTGGCCCACTCAAAAACAAAATAAGGAATTTATGCGTGGAGTCAGAGGAAATGGGAGAGATTCCTAATGAGTACTTTGCATCGGTATTCACCAAGGAGAGGGACATGACGGATGTTGAGGCTAAGGATGGATGTTTAAATACTCTAGGTCAAGTCGGCATAAGGAAGGGGGAAGTTTGGGTATTCTAAAAGGCATTAAGGTGGACAAGTCCCCAGGTCCGGATGGGATCTATCCCAGGTTACTGAGGGAAGCGAGGGAAGAAATAGCTGGGGCCTTAACAGATATCTTTGCAGCATCCTTGAGCACTGGTGAGGTCCCGGAGGACTGGAGAATTGCTAATGTTGTCCTTTTGGTTAAGCAGGGTAGCAGAGATAATCGAGGGAATTATTGACTTGTGAGCTTGACGTCAGTGGTAGGCAAACTGTTGGAGAAGATACTGCGTGATAGGATCTATTCACATTTGGAAGAAAATAGTCTGATCTGTGATAGGCAGCATGGTTTTGTGCAGGGAAGGTCATAACTTACAAACCTAATAGAATTCTTTGAGGAAGTGACAACGTTGATTGATGAGGGAAGGGCTGTAGATGTCATATACATGGAGTTCAGTAAGGCGTTTGATAAAGTTTCCCATGGCAGATTGATGGAAAAAGTCGTATGGGGTTCAGGGTGTACTAGCTAGATGGATAAAGAACTGGCTGGGCAACAGGAGACAGAGAGTAGTGGTGGAAGGGAGTGTCTCAAAACGGAGAAAGGTGACTAGTGGTGTTCCACAGGGATCCGTGCTCGGAACACTGTTGTTTGTGATATACATAAATGATCTGGACGAAGTAATAGGTGGTTTGATTAGCAAGTTTGCAGATGATATTAAGATTGGTGGAGTTGCAGATAGCGTGGTGGACTGTCAGAGAATACAGGAAAATATAAATAGATTGGAGAGTTGGGCAGAGAAATGGCAGATGGAGTTCAATCCAGGCAAATGCGAGGTGATGCATTTTGGAAGATCTAATTCAAGAGCGGACTATACGGTTAATGGAAGAGTCCTGGGGAAAATTGATGTACAGACAGATCTGGGAGTTCAGGTCCACTGTACCCTGAAGGTGGCAACGCAGGTCGATAGAGTGGTCAAAAAAGCATACAGCATGCTTGCCTTCATCGGACGGGGTATTGAGTACAAGAGTCGGCAGGTCATGTTACAGTTGTCTAGAACATTGGTTCGGCCACAGTTGGACTACTGCGTGCAGTTCTGGTCGCCACATTACCAGAAGGATGTGGATGATTTAGAGAGGGTGCAGAGGAGGTTCACCAGGATGTTGCCTGGTATGGAGGGTGCTAGCTATGAAGAAAGGTTGAGTAGATTAGGATTTTTTTCGTTGGAAAGACGGAGGTTGAAGGGGGACTTGATTGAGGTCTACAAAATTATGAGAGGTATATACAGGGTGGATAGCAACAAGCTTTTTCCAAGAGTGGGGGTGTCAATTACAAGGGGACACGATTTCAAGGTGAGAGGAGGAAAGTTTAAGGGAGGTGTGCGTGGAAAGTATTTTACGCAGAGGGTGGTGGGTGCCTGGAACTCTTTGCCAGCGGAGCTGGTAGAGGCGGGCACGATAGCGTCATTTAAGATGCATCTAGACAGATATATGAACGGGCGGGGAACAGAGGGAAGTAGATCCTTGGAAAATAGGCGACAGGTTTTGATGTAGGATCTGGATCGGCGCAGGCTGGGAGGGCCGAATGCTTGTTCCTGTACTGTAATTTTCTTTGTTCTTTGTTCTTTGTAAAGAGTTTCCACTCAATGTTTGGGAAGTTGAAGTCACCCATGACTACTACCCTGTGATTTCTGCACCTTTCCAAAATCTGTTTCCCAATCTGTTCCTCCACATCTCTGCAACTATTTGGGGCCAACAGAAAACTCCCAACAAGGTGACCCCTCCTTTCCTATTTCTGACTTCAACCCATACTACCTCAGTCGGCAGATCCTCCTCGAACTGCCTTTCTGCAGCTGTTATACTATCTCTAATTAGCAATGCCACCCCCACCTCTTTTACCACCCTCCTTAATCGTATGAAAACATCACGTGATAGTGAGATGAGGAATAGGGAGAGAGAGCATTTAAACACGTGGCTACAGGGATGGTGCAGGCGGGAGGGTTTCAGATTTTTGGATAACTGGGGCTCTTTCTGGGGAAGGTGGGACCTCTACAGACAGGATGGTCTACATCTGAACCTGAGGGGCACAAATATCCTGGGGGGGAGATTTGTTAGTGCTCTTTGGGGGGGTTTAACCTAATGCAGCAGGGGCATGGGAACCTGGATTGTAGTTTTAGGGTAAGGGAGAATGAGAGTATAGAGGTCAGGAGCACAGATTTGACGTCGCAGGAGGGGGCCAGCGTTCAGGTAGGTTTGAAGTGTGTCTACTTCAATGCCAGGAGTATACGAAACAAGGTAGGGGAACTGGCAGCGTGGGTTGGTACCTGGGACTTCGATGTTGTGGCCATTTCGGAGACATGGATAGAGCAGGGACAGGAATGGATGTTGCAGGTTCCGGGGTTTAGGTGTTTTAGTAAGCTCAGAGAAGGAGGCAAAAGAGGGGGAGGTGTGGCGCTGCTAGTCAAGAGCAGTATTACGGTGGCGGAGAGGATGCTAGATGGGGACTCTTCTTCCGAGGTAGTATTGGCTGAAGTTAGAAACAGGAAAGGAGAGGTCACCCTGTTGGGAGTTTTTTATAGGCCTCCTAATAGTTCTAGGGATGTAGAGGAAAGGATGGCGAAGATGATTCTGGATATGAGCGAAAGTAACAGGGTAGTTATTATGGGAGACTTTAACTTTCCAAATATTGACTGGAAAATATATAGTTCGAGTACAATAGATGGGTCGTTTTTTGTACAGTGTGTGCAGGAGGGTTTCCTGAAACAATATGTTGACAGGCCAACAAGAGGCGAGGCCACGTTGGATTTCGTTTTGGGTAATGAACCAGGCCAGGTGTTAGATTTGGAGGTAGGAGAGCACTTTGGGGACAGTGACCACAATTCGGTGACGTTTACGTTAATGATGGAAAGGGATAAGTATACACCGCAGGGCAAGAGTTATAGCTGGGGGAAGGGCAATTATGATGCCATTAGACGTGACTTGGGGGGGATAAGGTGGAGAGGTAGGCTGCAAGTGTTGGGCACACTGGATAAGTGGGGCTTGTTCAAGGATCAGCTACTGCGTGTTCTTGATAAGTATGTACCGGTCAGACAGGGAGGAAGGCGTCGAGCGAGGGAACCGTGGTTTACCAAGGAAGTGGAATCTCTTGTTAAGAGGAAGAAGAAGGCCTATGTGAAGATGAAGTGTGAAGTTTCGGTTGGGGCGATGGATAGTTACAAGGTAGCGAGGAAGGATCTAAAGAGAGAGCTAAGACGAGCAAGGAGGGGACATGAGAAGTATTTGGCAGGAAGGATCAAGGAAAACCCAAAAGCTTTCTATAGGTATGTCAGGAATAACCGAATGACTAGGGAAAGAGTAGGACCAGTCAAGGACAGGGATGGGAAATTGTGTGTGGAGTCTGAAGAGATAGGCGAGATACTAAATGAATATTTTTCGTCAGTATTCACTCAGGAAAAAGATAATGTTGTGGAGGATAATGCTGAGCCCCAGGCTAATAGAATAGATGGCATTGAGGTACGTAGGGAAGAGGTGTTGGCAATTCTGGACAGGCTGAAAATAGATAAGTCCCCGGGACCTGATGGGATTTATCCTAGGATTCTATGGGAGGCCAGGGAAGAGATTGCTGGGCCTTTGGCTTTGATTTTTATGTCATCATTGGCTACAGGAATAGTGCCAGAGGACTGGAGGACAGCAAATGTGGTCCCTTTGTTCAAAAAGGGGAGCAGTGAAAACCCCGGCAACTATAGACCGGTGAGCCTCACGTCTGTAGTGGGTAAAGTCTTGGAGGGGATTATAAGGGACAAGATTTATAATCATCTAGATAGGAATAATATGATCAGGGATAGTCAGCATGGCTTTGTGAAGGGTAAGTCATGCCTCACAAACCTTATTGAGTTCTTTGAGAAGGTGACTGAACAGGTAGACGAGGGTAGAGCAGTTGATGTGGTGTATATGGATTTCAGCAAAGCGTTTGATAAGGTTCCCCACGGTAGGCTATTGCAAAAAATACGGAGGCTGGGGATTGAGGGTGATTTAGAGATGTGGATCAGAAATTGGCTAGCTGAAAGAAGACAGAGGGTGGTGGTTGATGGGAAATGTTCAGAATGGAGTACAGTCACAAGTGGAGTACCACAAGGATCTGTTCTGGGGCCGTTGCTGTTTGTCATTTTTATCAATGACCTAGAGGAAGGCGCAGAAGGGTGGGTGAGTAAATTTGCAGACGATACTAAAGTTGGTGGTGTTGTCGATAGTGTGGAAGGATGTAGCAGGTTACAGAGGGATATAGATAAGCTGCAGAGCTGGGCTGAGAGGTGGCAAATGGAGTTTAATGTAGAGAAGTGTGAGGTGATTCACTTTGGAAGGAATAACAGGAATGCGGAATATTTGGCTAATGGTAAAGTTCTTGAAAGTGTGGATGAGCAGAGGGATCTAGGTGTCCATGTAAATAGATCCCTGAAAGTTGTCACCCAGGTTGATAGGGTTGTGAAGAAGGCCTATGGAGTGTTGGCCTTTATTGGTAGAGGGATTGAGTTCCGGTGTCGGGAGGTCATGTTGCAGCTGTACAGAACTCTGGTACGGCCGCATTTGGAGTATTGCGTACAGTTCTGGTCACCGCATTATAGGAAGGACGTGGAGGCTTTGGAGCGGGTGCAGAGGAGATTTACCAGGATGTTGCCTGGTATGGAGGGAAAATCTTATGAGGAAAGGCTGACGGACTTGAGTTTGTTTTCGTTGGAGAGAAGAAGGTTAAGAGGAGACTTAATAGAGGCATACAAAATGATCAGGGGGTTGGATAGGGTGGACAGTAGAGCCTTCTCCCGCGGATGGATATGGCTGGCACGAGGGGACATAACTTTAAACTGAGGGGTAATAGATATAGGACAGAGGTCAGAGGTAGGTTCTTTACGCAAAGAGTAGTGAGGCCGTGGAATGCCCTACCTGCTACAGTAGTGAACTCGCCAACATTGAGGGCATTTAAAAGTTTATTGGATAAACATATGGATGATAATGGCATAGTGTAGGTTAGATGGCTTTTGTTTCGGTGCAACATCGTGGGCCGAAGGGCCTGTACTGCGCTGTATTGTTCTATGTTCTATGTTCTATCTATAACCAGGGACCTCCAACAACCATTTCTGCCCCTCTTCTATCCAAGTTTCTGTGATGGCCACCACATCGTAGTCCCAAGTACCGATCCATGCCTTACGTTCACCCACCTTATTCCTGATGCTTCTTGCGTTGAGGTATACACACTTCAACCCATCTCCGTGCCTGCAAGTACTCTCCTTTGTCAGTGTTCCCTTCCCCACTGCCACACTACACGCTTTGGCGTCCTGAATATCGGCTACCTTAGTTGCTGGACTACAAATCCGGTTCCCATTCCCCTGCCAAATTAGTTTATACCCTCCCGAAGATTACTAGAAAACCTCCCTCCCAGGATATTGGTGCCCCTTTGGTTCAGATGCAACCCATCCTGCTTGTACAGGTCCCACCTCCCCCAGAATGCACTCGAATTATCCAAATACCTGAAGCCCTCCCTCCTACACCATTCCTGCAGCCAAGTGTTTAACTGCACTCTCTCCCTATTCCTAGCTTCGCGATCACGTGGCACCGGCAACAAACCAGAGATGACAACTCTGTCTGTTCTGGCTTTTAACTTCCAGCCTAACTCCGTTTATTACCTCCACACCCTTTTTCCTACCTACGTCGTTGATAGCAATGTGCACCACGGCTTCTGGCTGTTCACTCTCCCCCTTAAGGATCCTGAAGACACGATACGAGACATCCCTGGCACAGGCACCCGGAAGGCAACATACCTTCTGGGAGTCTCGCTCGCGACCACAGAATCTCCTATCTATTCCCTTAACCATTGAATCTCCTATTACAATTGCTTTTCTCTTCTCCCCCTTCCCTTCTGAGCCCCAGACCCAGACTCAGTGCCAGAGAGCTGGCCGATAAGGCCTTCCCCCGGTAGGTCATTCCCACCCCACCCCCCTCCCTTTCCTCCAAACTACTCCCGCGTTCAATCAATGGCACCATATCGATCGTACAGATTTTAAAAAGCTATTTGCACAGTCCGCAATCTGAACCCGGGATCTCTCTCATTTTATGGCAGCAGAAGATCCTAAGCGAGAATCATCCCACTAGACCAACGAGCCAGCCGGTGGTCAGCGTGCCGCTGACACCATTTTACCATTACCTCCCAAGCAAAATTTATTTTATCAACTCAATGGGCTTCTTAATTCCTGTTCAATTTGGTTTGGTTGTTAAAGTAAAATCGAAAGAAACTCTTTTTTGTCCCTTGCTTTTCTTATCGGGTCATTGGGTCAATTTGGTTCTTTCTGGTTTGTTGGCCTCCGCTGCGAACAGAACAATAGACATCCGGGACCAATCTTTATAAATAGAAGCGTCGAGCACAAGGGCAATGCCGCTATGGAGATTCTTCATAAAATCCTGAAAGAGAAATATAAAATGTTGGATAACTCGGCTGGTCTGGCAACATCTGTGGAGAGAGAAAGTTACAGTTCCGAGTCCAGTATGACACTGCCTCCCATTCTCGGTTTCCCTCTCAGTCAATGTCTGGTACTGTATGTGAGGGTGGGATTCAGTCTCTATCAGACATTGGTACTGAATGTCAGTGTGGAAATCTTTCTGTATTTATCAGTGACAATTCTTGTTTGGGAAACGTGAGGTTAATACGTAACATCAGCACTGCTGTAACAGATAGAGAAAGACACACAGAAAGAGACTATCAGGATACACACAGTGACACACAGAAAAGGTGCAGTGCAAACCAGCAAGATACTGAGATGGAGAAATTGGGTATTTAGGAAAATGTGTTTTCTGCTGCACACAGAGAGGCCCTGTTTGTAAATGTATATCCTGCTGTGTAACCGTGCTCTCTGCTGTGTGACTGTTCTGTCTGTCGTGGAACAGTGACTCTGCCGGTGACAGATCTGCACTGTGGTTGTGTCAAATCATTCCCTGTTGTGTAAATGTGTTCCCGGTTGTGGAAATCGATCCTTTCTGCGCCATTGCGGAGACGAAATCTCAAATCCAGATTTATTCAATCTTGTCACCAAGGGTTAGTTCACACCCCTGGATTCCCAGTCAAGCGACATAACCTTGTGTTTTTGTTATGAAGACAGTGAATTCAGTATGAATATTTTAAGATACTAATATGGAACCGCCCAACGTGGGGCTCGAACCCACGACCCTGAGATTAAGAGTCCCATGCTCTACCGACTGAGCTATCCGGGACGGTGCTGCATTATCTATTAAACCTATTCTTGCAGAGTAGCGTCGGTGCTCATTCGGAGGGTCAGTGTTGACTCGTTGGGTCGAATGGCCTCCTTCTGCGCTGGAGATTTTACGATTCGATGATACAAGGAGGTTGATGCGGTGGAGTCCTTCTGCCAAACCGCCCACTCCTGACACCATGTAGAAATGCTGCTCTCTCAATGACTGGCGACCAAGGTCTTGTAATAAAAAATAATTAAATTAATAATTGAGCAGCCCCTCCTGGCTTGTGCTCTGACCGCGATCCGGGGAGAACTGCTCGAATCCAGACACCTGATCATGTTAGTTCCGTCATCAGGTCATCACGTGACCTTTCGGCCTGCACAGGTCTCCTTCTGTGCCGTAATTTCTAGATTCCATCATTTTAATTTTCTTCCAGACTGGAAGTGTGGTCTTGTTCCATTTGAATTTCTAATATATTTCCAATGTAACTGATGTTGTTACACAAACAATTCAATCAGTGGAATTGTGCGTTCAGGGAGTTGAGATTTTCGAGTCTCTCAAGGCTTCTCTCCAAATCCAATGGCCATTTTCCACGAAGATTCAACCCCTCCTCACATAAACACTATTACAACATAGAAAAATACGGCACAGAACAGGCCCTTCGGCCCACAATGTTGTGCCGAACCTTTGTCCTAGATTAATCATAGATTATCATTGAATTTACAGTGCAGAAGGAGGCCATTCGGCCCACCATGTCTGCACCGGCCGACTATTGGTCGCTTGAATGGAATAACTTCCTGGAGTGATTCCAGGCTGGTTTTAGAATGTATTCCATCGACCAAATTACTAATGAATGACACATTGAACGCAGCTGCGATGGCCGAGTGGTTAAGGCGTTGGACTTGAAATCCAATGGGGTTTCTCCGCGCAGGTTCGAATCCTGCTCGCAGCGACTGTGATTCGAATTGTTTCTTCAACTCCCCGCACAAGCTGCTGACTCGAAAATTAATGCTTTTTCCGATTGTTTGTAAATAAGCGGTTTGAACGTTAATCAAGTTCAGTCAGATACTTAACATTTTTGGGGGGGACTGAACGAAATATTCAGATGAATAAGGAACTCACACCCAAAACAGCAATCAGTAAATAATAACATTTCCTGCAACGTTCGGAAGGAGAAGCAGCAACGGCAGCGAATGGAAACGTGGTTTGGTTTCATTCAGCTTAATGGATTTCTGGGTAAAAAGATCGTGGTAGAAATGGAACATATTTTATCTCTCTATCTGTTTCTTTGTTTCTTTCTCTCTCCCTCACTCATTGATTTTGTGCTTCTCCGGGGACTGATTGGATACAGTGAAACTCAGCCCCATCTCACCCCAACTCTTTTGGACCAACACGTCCTGGTGATGGACGGTCTTGAATCAGTGGAAGAATCGACAACCTATTCCATTCTTGGCTCTGTGAGAAGTTCCATTCCTGGTTGTGAGGTGGCTCTGAGATAAAGGGATCGAGAGAGAACGAGGTGACTGCAGTCTGACTCTTACTCTGAAAACCAGTTCGTGCGCCCTTGTAGAAAGTGGATGTGTATGAGAACAGGAGAAAAGCAGATCATGGGTCTGTGATTGATTTTATTGAGCAGGACCTTGAAAGGTGAAGCAAACTTCGAACCAGCCAGCGCCTGTCTGAGAACTGGCAAGGAATTAAGGCTGATATTGAAACGGTTGACCTTGAATTAGTTTAGGCAAATCGATTCTTTATGAGGTGTTGGTATATTGTTTTCAGAGACACTGTCATACTTTCTTAAAATATGATTTGTACTTGTTTTTGTTTTGTTCAATAATTTGGGGAATCTATTTGGAGCGGGTGCAGTTGATTAATATCTGTGCCTCTTGCTTGGCAGCTCCACGGGAAGCAGCAGCTCCATTCCGGTCGAGATCTGTGGACACAAACAGGATATCCAAACTATTGCGCACTGCTGCCATCTCCTGGTTGAACGCGAGTTGTACAACACGGTAACTCTGTATTCGGAACACATTTCAATTGGAGCAAAAGAACATTAGAACATAGAACATAGAACATGGAACAATACAGCGCAGTACAGGCCCTTCGGCCCACGATGTTGCACCGAAACAAAAGCCATCTAACCTACACTATGCCATTATCATCCATATGTTTATCCAATAAACTTTTAAATGCCCTCAATGTTGGCGAGTTCACTACTGTAGCAGGTAGGGCATTCCACGGCCTCACTACTCTTTGCGTAAAGAACCTACCTCTGACCTCTGTCCTATATCTATTACCCCTCAGTTTAAAGTTATGTCCCCTCGTGCCAGCCATATCCACCCGCGGGAGAAGGCTCTCACTGTCCACCCTATCCAACCCCCTGATCATTTTGTATGCCTCTATTAAGTCTCCTCTTAACCTTCTTCTCTCCAACGAAAACAACCTCAAGTCCATCAGCCTTTCCTCATAAGATTTTCCCTCCATACCAGGCAACATCCTGGTAAATCTCCCCTGCACCCGCTCCAAAGCCTCCACGTCCTTCCTATAATGCGGTGACCAGAACTGTACGCAATACTCCAAATGCGCCCGTACCAGAGTTCTGTACAGCTGCAACATGACCTCCCGACTCCAGAACTCAATCCCTCTACCAATAAAGGCCAACACTCCATAGGCCTTCTTCACAACCCTATCAACCTGGGTGGCAACTTTCAGGGATCTATGTACATGGACACCTAGATCCCTCTGCTCATCCACACTTTCAAGAACTTTACCATTAGCCAAATATTCCGCATTCCTGTTATTCCTTACAAAGTGAATCACCTCACACTTCTCTACATTAAACTCCATTTGCCACCTCTCAGCCCAGCTCTGCAGCTTATCTATATCCCTCTGTAACCTGCTACATCCTTCCACACTATCGACAACACCACCGACTTTAGTATCGTCTGCAAATTTACTCACCCACCCTTCTGCGCCTTCCTCTAGGTCATTGATAAAAATGACAAACAGCAACGGCCCCAGAACAGATCCTTGTGGTACTCCACTTGTGACTGTACTCCATTCTGAACATTTCCCATCAACCACCACCCTCTGTCTTCTTTCAGCTAGCCAATTTCTGATCCACATCTCTAAATCACCCTCAATCCCCAGCCTCCGTATTTTTTGCAATAGCCTACCGTTGGGAACCTTATCAAACGCTTTGCTGAAATCCATATACACCACATCAACTGCTCTACCCTCGTCTACCTGTTCAGTCACCTTCTGAAAGAACTGAATAAGGTTTGTGAGGCATGACCTACCCTTCACAAAGCCATGCTGACTATCCCTGATCATATTATTCCTATCTAGATGATTATAAATCTTGTCTCTTATAATCCCCTCCAAGACTTTACCCACTACAGACGTGAGGCTCACCGGTCTATAGTTGCCGGGGTTGTCTCTGCTCCCCTTTTTGAACAAAGGGACCACATTTGCTGTCCTACAGTCCTCTGGCACTATTCCTGTAGCCAACGATGACATAAAAATCAAAGCCAAAGCTCCAGCAATCTCTTCCCTGGCCTCCCAGAGAATCCTAGGATAAATCCCATCAGGTCCCGGGGACTTATCTATTTTCAGCCTGTCCAGAATTGCCAACACCTCTTCCCTACGTACCTCAATGCCATCTATTCTATTAGCCTGGGGCTCAGCATTGTCCTCCACAACATTATCTTTTTCCTGAGTGAATACTGACGAAAAATATTCATTTAGTATCTCGCCTATCTCTTCAGACTCCACACACAATTTCCCACCCCTGTCCTTGACTGGTCCTACTCTTTCCCTAGTCATTCGCTTATTCCTAACATACCTATAGAAAGCTTTTGGGTTTTCCTTGATCCTTCCTGCCAAATACTTCTCATGTCCCCTCCTTGCTCGTCTTAGCTCTCTCTTTAGATCCTTCCTCGCTACCTTGTAACTATCCATCGCCCCAACCGAAACTTCACACTTCATCTTCACATAGGCCTCCTTCTTCCTCTTAACAAGAGATTCCACTTCCTTGGTAAACCACGGTTCCCTCGCTCGACGCCTTCCTCCCTGTCTGACCGGTACATATTTATCAAGAACACGCATGAGCTGATCCTTGAACAAGCGCCACTTATCCAGTGCCCAACACTTGCAGCCTACTTCTCCACCTTATCCCCCCCAAGTCACGTCTAATGGCATCATAATTGCCCTTCCCCCAGCAATAACTCTTGCCCTGCGGTGTATACTTATCCCTTTCCATCATTAACGTAAACGTCACCGAATTGTGGTCACTGTCCCCAAAGTGCTCTCCTACCTCCAAATCCAACACCTGGCCTGGTTCATTACCCAAAACCAAATCGAACGTGGCCTCGCCTCTTGTTGGCCTGTCAACATATTGTTTCAGGAAACCCTCCTGCACACACTGTACAAAAAACGACCCATCTATTGTACTCGAACTATATCTTAACATGGTTAAATATTATCATTGTAGTAATCATCTTGAAATCCCCAGATATCTGATTTCTGACTGAGCTACCCAGCTCTACCCGATCTATCGGAATATGAAAGATTCCCATTGCAGCCATATTGGTTACAAGAATATCGAATCCCTGATTTAATACATTCACCCGCTTCATTGTTTGTGTATTCGTTCTATAAATACAGAGGGGGCAACAATGCCCAGGGACAGGTGGTGGTATAGTGGTGACTGTCCCAGCATTTGACCCAGATTCAGTTCCTGCCCATCACAGTGGTGAATTATTTAATTAGATACCGCAGGTCCGGGCAGAAAAGGAGTGGACACTCCTCAAATAAAATTCACCAATTGTTTTCATCACCCATGGGTTCCTTATGTAATAACCAGCATCAATATGTTTTGAGTGGAAACTTAGTTTAAATAAACGACAATCTTCAACATTAATAACTACGTTCTCAGTCTGCAACAATAGTAAATAGGTGGGTTAAACGGGACAAAAATACGAGCCACGCAAATTTCCGTTTACAAAATGAGCTTAAAACAATCCTAGTGGCTGAATAACTTAATCACTAAGTAAGTTACATAATTGTTACCAGTAAAAAGTTATTACTGAAACAGGATGAAAAGGGCAGCATCAGGGCACAAGGACAAGGTAATGTCTCAGACCAGTGTTAGAGTCCAATGTAATGACACACAGAACATCAGAAACATATTGCATAAATACATTTATTGTGGACTGGTGCCATCTCCTGGCTGATCGGGAGCCGTGTGACACAGACACATTCATTCAGGAGCGTTTAAATTGGAGTGAAATGCACACAAACAACACGAATTTATTTCTGCTCACTGTGCCAGTTATAGTGATCTGTATTAAACAGCAGGAGCGGGATCCGCAGTCTTCGCCTTGTTTTAAAATAATTTAGAGTACCCAATTAATTTTTCCCAATTCAGGGGCAATTTAGCGTGGCCAATCCACCTAGCTTGCACATCTTTGGATTCTGGGGGCGAAACCCACGCAAACACGGGAGAATGTGCAAACTTCACACGGACAGTGACCCAGAGCCGGGATCGAATCTGGTACCTCGGCGCCGTGAGGCAGTCGAGCTGACCACTGTGCCGCTATGCTGCCCTCGCAGTTTCGTTGTTGAAATGAAATCAAAATAAACAATCTTTGTCCCTTGCTTTTCGTACTGGGACCATGGGTAACCTGGGTTATTTTTGGTTTGTTGGCCTCCACTGCGAAGAGAATAAAACACATACGGGACCAGTCTTTGCCGTTGCTGAGTAAACACTGTGCAATAGTCACTCCGAACGATTCTGTCATGAAGCTGCTCTTCAGGTATTCTCCTTCTCAATCTGCTGAAGGCTGAGCTGACACATTGGAGGTGAGGGCGAATCCTTTCTGATGGATCTGCCTTTTTCCAGTGGTGGCTTCCGATCATGGAAAACGGTCCACATTTTCCACGATCTCGCCATTTTATTCTGTGTGCCATTTCAATGTGAGTGTTGACAACACAATTCAGCTCTTGGTATTCACCATGATTCAGTCAGTGGTGGTCTGTGGAAAGTAGGAGTCAGTCTGTGGAGCTCTGTCTCCCATAGTCTTGACGTTCAGAGTGACCATTACACAGTCCTTGTGGCGACAAGGTCCCATTTGCACATTGAGGATTCGCACCATCCGGTTATTTGACACTACCACCCTGCTACGTGCGATCAATTTTGAAATACAATTGCTGCACATTTCAGTCCCTGACACTATATGGCAGAGTCAGATTCATTCCATATTTGTAATATACTAATCATTCTTCGGATTGTTACATATCTTCTGCAACTATCTGTCTTTGGGATTCAGTTAAGTCGCTTTGCGATGGTCTCTGGGACTGTATGAGAGTCTGTCATTCAGTATCTTTCATACTCTGAAAATCTGTGTGAAGGTTGAACTAAATCTGTAATGATCAATCTCTGATATTGTTATTGAGTGGACAAAATCATTATGTTGTTTGCTAGTTTCCGTTAAAACGTCTGCATATCAGAATCAGGACAAAACTTTCAGTGGCAGTGGGCATGCGCGTGTGTTGGGGGAGGTGCATATAGACATTTGGGTGGTGAATGAATCTTTATCTGTCAGTCCCTGCTGTGCCCAGTAACAAGTCTTACAACACCAGGTTAAAGTCCTACAGGTGTGTTTCAAACGCTAGCTTTCGGAGCACTGCTCGTTCCTCAGGTGAATGAAGAGGTATGTTCCGGAAACATATCTATATAGGCAAAGTCAAAAATGCAAGACAATGCTTTGAATGCCAGCATTTGCAGGTAATTAAGTCTTTACAGGTCCAGAGATGAAATGAAAATGAAAATGAAAATCGCTTATTGTCACAAGTAGGTTTCAAATTAAGTTACCGTGAAAAGCCACATTCCGTCGCCTGTTAGGGGAGGCTGGTACGAGAATTGAAACGTGCTTCTGATCTGACTTGGTCGGCTTTTAAAGCCAGCGATTTAGCCCTGTGCTAAACCAGATAGGAGAAACCCCCCGTTAAAGGGGTGTGAATTGGCTCACACCAGGACAGTTGGTAGGATTTCGCAAGCCCAGGCCAGATGGTGGGGGATAAATGAAATGCGACATGAATCCAAGGTCCCGGTTGAGGCCGTACACATGAATGCGGAACTTGGCAAGAAGTTTCTGTTCGGCGATTTTCATTGTCGCGTGTCCTGAAGGACGCCTTGCAGAACGCTTATCCGGAGATCAGAGGCTCAATGCCCTTGACTGCTGAAGTGTTCTCCTACGTGTTCTCTGGTGTGACATGTAAATATTCGATTCATTCTCTATCTGCAGACTCTGTTGCTTTGTGTGGCACAGGTCTCCCCAGACCAACGAGCCAGCCGCTGATTTGATCT
The DNA here is from genome assembly GCF_047496885.1 of Scyliorhinus torazame. Lineage (NCBI taxonomy): Eukaryota > Metazoa > Chordata > Chondrichthyes > Carcharhiniformes > Scyliorhinidae > Scyliorhinus > Scyliorhinus torazame. Next base: position 38,067,597 of record NC_092730.1, read on the forward strand.
CACTTGAAGCAACTTTTAATTGCGTCCAAAGCCCATCAGTTTCCCCACACAATTATAAATCAGAAATATGAATGGACAATGTGACATTTATCTCTCTGTTCTGGCGCCGATCAGAAGCAGTGATGTCAGTTTGCACCACTCGCCAAGTCGGTCTGTGGATGCGCCTCGCCAATCACGTCGGTAATGTATTTCTGCCAGTCAGTGGGTTCAGTTGGCATTTTAGGAGAAATTCGAAGTCATCATGACTTCATCAGTGGCCTCATGGTTAAGGTGTGAGTGATGTTAATCATGATGTGATCAAATGTGTGTCTGTTTCAGTCTTTCCGCAGGGAGTTTTCATGCTGAGGAGAAACATGTTGGACATGGTCTGGGAATGTTTCACTCCGGTCCATTCCCAACATATCCTGCCCTGATGGGATGGGCTTTTCCTTCCAATCGTTGCAGAACACTTTTTAAATATTGAGTAATATTCGTTAATTATCATTTATTAAGTATTGTTTCATACGTTTAGTGCAGTTTATTTAAAAATACTAATTACCAGACGCGATAAATTTTTACTTTCATTCCCGAAACAGCCAAATTGGGTGAAAACCATCAATGAGATGCAAAGGGAGCCCCGATCATTTGTGTGGTCAGTGGTTTGTTTATGGAGCTGAGTAAATATTCCGGAGCAGAGCCGCTGCGAGCGGGGTTCGAACTTCCACGGGGATACAATAATGTGGGTTTGCCGTTTGTGTCCACACATTTGGCGAGGAATGGAGCTGCTGCTGCCCGGCGAGCTGGGCAAGCAAGAGACACAGCTATTGACCAACTGCACCCGCTCCAAATAGATTCCCCAAATTACTGGACAAAACAAAAACAAACACAACTGATCTTTTCAGAAACTATGTCAGTCTCTTCGAAAACAATATGCCAACACCGCTTCAAGATTCGATTTGCTGTAAGAATTCACTATGAACTGCCTCAATGTCAGCCGTAATTCCTTACCATCTCTCAGTCAGAAGCTGACTGTTTCGAAGTTTCCGTCACTTTTCTAGGTCCGGTTCAGTAAAATCAATCACACCCCCATGATCTGCTTTTCTCCTGTTCTCAGACACATCCACTTTCTACAAGTGCGCACGAAATGATTTGAAGAGTAAGAGTCAGACTCGTTCTCTCTCGATCCCTTTATCCCAGAGCCACCTCACAACCAGGAATGGAACTTCTTACAGAGCAAGAATGGAATAGTTTGTCGATTCTTCTACTGATTCACGACCGTCCATCACCAGGACGTATTCGTCCAAAAGAGTTGGAATGAGATGGGGCTGAGTTTCACTGTGTATCCAATCAGCCCCCGGAGAAGCACAAAAACAGTGAGTGAGGGAAAGAGAAAGAAACAGATAGAGAGACAACAGAAAGAGAACAAGAAAATATTTTTTTTAAATGTTCCATTTCTGCCACGATCTTTTTACACAGAAATACATTCACCTGAATGAAACCGAACCACGTTTCCATTCGCTGCCGTTGCTGCTTCTCCTTCCGAACGTTGCAGGAAACTTTATTATTTATTGATTGCTGCTTTGAGTGTGAACTCCTTATTTATCTTTATGTTTCGTTTAGTTTCCAAAAAGAACGTTTTTCTAAAAAACTGAATTCGATAAATGTTAGTACCGTTGACAGACAACCAACCGAAATTCCGATTCATTGTCGAGCCGGCAGCTTTTCCGGGGAGTTGAACAAACATTTCGAATCACACTCGAATCTGCGGGGGGGAAACGCTATTGGATTTGAAGTCCAACGACTTGACCACTCGGCCATCACAGCTGCATCAATCAACAGTAATTTGGTCGATAGAATACATTCTAAAGCCGGCCTTGGATCACTCCAGGAAGTCATTGCATTCAAGCGATCAAAGCGGCCCCGGGGTTTATGTGAGGAGGGGTTGAATCTTGTGGAAAATAACCATTCGATTTGGAAAGAAGCCTTCAGATATTCGAAAATCTGAGTTCCCTGAACGCACAATTCCACTGATTAAATAGTTTGTGTAACAACATCAGTTACATTGGAAAAATATCAGAAATTCATGTTCCTTTTCAAATGCAGCAGCACTAAACTTCCCAGTCTGGATGAAAATTAAAACGATGAATCTAGAAATTAGAGCACAGAGGGAGACCAGTGGAGAACGAATGGTCACGTGATGACGCAACTAAAATGATCACGTGTCTGGATTCCTGCAATTCTCCCCGGATCGCGGTCAGAGCACAAGCCAGGAGGAGCAGCTCAATTATTAAATCAATTATTTTTTTATTACAACTCCTTGGTTTCCAGTCATTCAAAGACGACCATTTCTACATGGTGTCAGGAGTGGACATTATAGCAGAAGCATTTGAACGCATCAACCTCCTTGCTTCATAGAATCGTAGATTCTCCAGCGCAGAAAGCCATTTGGCCCAACAAGTCATTACATACCCTCCGAATGAGCACCGCAGCCACTCTCATCAAGAAGATGTTTAATGGGCAATGCAGCACCAGCTCGGCTAGCTCAGTCGGTAGAGCATGGAACTCTTAATCCCAGAGTCGTGGGTTCGAGCCCCATGTTGGGCGCTTCCTTACTATGATCGGAAAAGATTGATGCTGAATGAACTGTCTTCACAACAAGAAGGCAAGGTTATGTCGCTGGACTGGGAATCCAGAGGTCTGAACTAACCCTTGGTGACAAGATTTAACAAATCTGGAATTGAAATTTCGTTGCAGTAATGGCGCAGAAAGGTTCTGCTTCAGGCGGATCAATTTCCACAACTGGGAACACATTTACACAACAGGGAACGATTTGACACAACCACAGTGAAGATCTGTCACCAGCAGAGGGACGGTTCCGACAGAGAGAGCACAGTTACACAGCAGAGAGCACGGTCACACAGCAGAGAGCACAGTTACACAGCAGAAAACACATTTTCCGAAAAAAACAGTTTCTTCATATCGGCACCTTTTCTGTGTGTCATTGTGTGTGTGTCCTGATAGTCCCTTCCTGCATTTCTCTGTGTCTTTCTCTGTCTGTCACAGCCGTGATGATGTTACGGATTCATCTCACTTTTCCCAAACAGTAATTGTGATTGACAGATGCAGAAATATTTTCACACTGACATTCAGTACCAATGTCTGATAGAGACTGAATTCCACTCTCACAAAAAGTACCAGACATTGACTCATAATGAAGGCACCCTGCTCTCACAACCTGTTCCAGAGACTGAGTTGCAGACTGTTCCCTCCACTCGCGAACACTACCTGTGATTTACAGATCCAGAACAAATCTCAGTCAGGTGAGTAGCAGAGTTTGATGGGTACGACATGTATTCCACAATCGCCTTCTCTGCGCCAGATAATCAGACGCAGTCGACATACGGTGTCTGTGTTGTTTTAACAAGAGTTTTACACAAGAACCGGAACACATTTACACAATATCAGGGTATAAGACGGAGGAGCAGAAGTATACCATTCAGCCTATCGAATGTGCTCTGTATTTCAATGAGATCATGCTTGATCTGATATATGACGTGTTATGACCTCATACGGTGGCACGTTGTCACAGTGGCTACCTCACAGCGCCCGCGATCCGGGTTCAATTCCAGCCTTTGGTCACTGACTGTATGGAGTTTGCACTTTTTTTCTGTGTCTATGGGATTCCTCCGGGTGCTGCGATTTCCTCGCACGTCCAAATGTGTGTGGGTTAGGTGGAATGCCCATGCTAAATTGCCCCTTTGTGTTTATAAAGTTGGGTAGTGCGTTACAGGGATGTGGTTGGGGCATAGCGACTCTTTCAGAGGGTCGGTGCTGAGTCGATGGGCCGAATGGCCACCTTTTACATTTTAATGATTTCATGATGATCCTCATGCCCACTTTCCCGGCTTTTCATCTCTAGATTTCATGATTAACCTTTTTAACCAATACTCCAACTAAGCCTCAGGTACCAGTAACTCCTCAATGGGCGCTAATTTTCCGGCTGCCAATCATTTGATCAGTCTGAGGGAAGTCGCATCCTGGAAACATCATAAATTGATCCAGTTCCAAAGTAAATTAAGTCGCTTCAGTCCCTGATAACCAAAGGCTGCTTTCCCCGTTGACGGTGAGATCTGACTGATGGTGATTTAACCTGAGGATCACGATACCTCAGGCGAATGGCAAGGCTGCGAAGGCGGGGTTTTCCTGATTCAGTTCTATTGTAACCGTGTGATCTGAATCGAATTAACCTGCTTCTCACTCTGTTAATATTGTCTCACGCTGATGCAGACCTCACCGATTGGATAGACGAGTGATCGTTCTTCAGTCTCGTCATGGACGAATCCGCTAAATATTAGACCATAAGACCATAAGAAATAGGAGCGGAAGTAAGGCCATTCGGCCCATCGAGTCCACTCCACCATTCAATCATGGCTGATTTCAACTCCATTTACCCTCTCTCTCTCTCCACAGCCCTTAATTCCTCGAGAAATCAAGAATTTATCAACTTCTGTCTTAAAGACACTCAACGTCCCGGCCTCCACCGCCCTCTGTGGCAATGAATTCCACAGACCCACCACTCTCTGGCTGAAGAAATTTCTCCTCATCTCTGTTCTAAAGTGACTCCCTTTTATTCTACGGCTGTGCCCCCGTGTCCTAGTCTCCCCCTGCTAATGGAAACAACTGCCCTACATCCACCCTATCTAAGCCATTCATTATCTTGTAAGTTTCTATTAGATCTCCCCATAACCTCCTAAACTACAATGAATATAATCCCAGGATCCTCAGACGTTCATCGTATGTTAGGCCTACCATTCCTGGGATCATCCGTGTGAATCTCCGCTGGACCCACTCCAGTGCCAGTATGTCCTTCCTGAGGCGTGGTGCCCAAAATTGCTCGCAGTATTCTAAATGGGGCCTAACTAATGCTTTATAAAGCTTCAGAAGTACATCCCTGCTTTTATATTCCAAGCCTCTTGAGATGAATGACAACTTTGCATTTGCTTTCTTAATTACGGACTCAACCTGCAAGTTTACCTTTAGAGAATCCTGGACTAGGACTCCCAAGTCCCTTTGCACTTCAGCATTATGAATTTTGTCACCGTTTAGAAAATAGTCCATGCCTCTATTCTTTTTTCAAAAGTTCAAGACCTCGCACTTGCCCACGTTGAATTTCATCAGCCATTTCTTGGACCACTCTCCTAAACTGTCTAAATCTTTCCACAGCCTCCCCACCTCCTCCATACTACCTGCCCCTCCACCTATCTTTGTATCATCGGCAAGCTTAGCCAGAATGCCCCCAGTCCCGTCATCTAGATCGTTAATATATAAAGAGAACAGCTGTGGCCCCAACACTGAACCCTGCGGGACACCACTCGTCACCGGTTGCCATTCCGAAAAGGAACCTTTAATCCCAACTCTCTGCCTTCTGCCTGACAGCCAATCGTCAATCCATGTTAGTACCTTGCCTCGAATACCATGGGCCCTTATTTTACTCAGCAGTCTCCCGTGAGGCACCTTATCAAAGGCCTTTTGGAAGTCAAGATAGATAACATCCATTGGCTCTCCTTGGTCTAACCTATATATTATCTCTTCAAAGAACTCTAACAGGTTTGTCAGGCACGACCTCCCCTTACTAAATCCATGCTGACTTCTCCTACTCCGACCCTGCACTTCCAAGAATTTAGAAATCTCATCCTTAACAATGGATTCTACAATCTTGCCAACAACCGAGGTTAGGCTAATTAGCCTATAGTTCTCCATCTTTAGCCTTGTTCCCTTCTTGAACAGGGGTGTTACAACAGCGATTTTCCAATCCTCTGGGACTTTCCCTGACTCCAGTGACTTTTGAAAGATCATAACTAACGCCTCCACTTTTTCTTCACTATCTCCTTTAGAACTCTGGGATGTAGCCCATCTGGGCACGGAGATTTATCAATTTTTAGACCTCTTAATTTCTCTAGCACTTTCTCCTTTGTGATGGCTACCATATTCAACTCTGCCCCCTGACTCTCCGGAATTGTTAGGCTTTTACTCATGTCTTCGACAGTGAAGACTGACGCAAAGTACTTATTTAATTCCTCAGCTATTTCCTTGTCTCCCATCACTAGATTACCAGTGTCATTTTGGAGCGGCCCAATGTCAACTTTTGCCTCCCGTTTGTTTTTAATGTATTGAAAGAAACTTTTACTATCATTCGTAATGTTACTGGCTAGCCTAGCTTCATATTTGATCCTCTCTTTCCTTATTTCTCTCTTTGTTATCCTCTGTTTGTTTTTGTAGCCTTCCCAATCTTCTGACTTCCCACTACTCTTTGCCACATTTATAGGCTTTCTCTTTTGTTTGATGCATTCCCTAACTTCCTTTGTCAGTCATGGCTGCCGAATCCCCCCTCTGATAATCTTTCTTTTCTTTGGGATGAACCTCTGTACTGTGTCCTCAATTACTCCCAGAAACTCCTGCCATTGCTGTTCTACTGTCATTCCCACTAGGCTCTGCTCCAAGTCGATTTTATCAGTTCCTCCCTCATGCCCCTGTAGTTACCTTTATTTAACTGTAACACCTTTACATCTGATTCTACCTTCTTTCTTTCAAATTGGAGATTGAATTCTACCATATTATGATCACTGTCTCCTAAGGGCTCCTTTACTTTAAGATCTTTAATCAAGTCATGCTCATTACATAACACTAAGTCCAGTATGGCCTGTTCCCTCGCGGGCTCCATCACAAGCTGTTCCAAAAAGCCCTCCTGTAAACATTCAATGAATTCCCTTTCCTTGGGTCCACTGGACGCATTATTTACCCAGTCCACCTGCATATTGAAGTCCCCCATGATCACTGTGACCTTGCCTTTCTGACATGCACTTTCGATTTCGTGGTGCATTTTGTGCCCCCGGTCCTGACCACTGTTTGGAGGCCTGTACATAACTCCCATTATGTTTTTTTGCCTTTGTGGTTCCTCAACTCTACCCACACAGAGTCCACATCATCTGACCCTATGTCGTTTAGTGCTATTGATTTAATTTCATTCCTAATTAACAAGGCAACCCCGCCCCCTCTGCCCACCTCTCTGTCTTTTCGATAGGTTGTGAATCCCTGGATGTTTAAATGCCAGTCCTGAACCCCCTGCAACCATGTCTCTGTGATGCCTACCACATCATACCTGCCAGTCATAATCTGGGCCACAAGCTCATCTACCTTGTTCCGTACACTGCGCGCATTTAAATATAGCACCTTTAATTCTCTATTGACCGTCCCTTTTTGTTTTCTTAGTGTGGTGGACCTTGGTTTACTGAGCCTTTCCATACACTGTGTCATATTTTGTGGGATGGGGACTATCGTAACCTCTCCTGAGATTTGTCTTTTCGTGCTTTTTTGTATTCCTATGCAGCTACGCTTCCCACTGATTACTACTTCACCTCTTGTTTCCCTGACTTTCCCTTGCCCCCCAATCTTTAGTTTAAAGTCCTATTGACCACCCTATTTACTCTTTTCGCCAGAACACTGGTCCCAGCTCGGTTCAGGTGGAGACCATCCCAACGGTATAGGTCCCCCCTGTCCCAAAACTGATCCCAGTGTCCCATGAAAAGGAACCCCTCTTTCCCACACCACTCTTTCAGCCACGTGTTAACTTCCCTTATTCTTGCCTCCCTATGCCAATTTGCACGTGGCTCGGGCAGTAATCCGGAGATTATGACCCTTGAGGACCTGTTTTTTAATTTGAATCCTAGCTCTTTATAATCTCTAAACAGGTCCTGTTTCCTAGACTTGCCTATGTTGTTGGTACTGACATGGGCCTCAACAACTGGATCCTCCCCCTCCCTCTCCAGTATCCTTTCAAGCCGGTCAGAAATACCAGGCAACGTACCATGCGGGACTCTTTATCATGCTCACAAAGGATACTATCTATCCCCCTGATAATAGAATCCCCTACAACTACAACTTGCCTCTTTACTCCCTCCCCTTGAATGGCCTGCTGAACCACGGTGCCTTGGTCAGCTGACTCGTCCTTCCTGCAGCCCTGTTCGCCATCCACACAGGGAGCAAGTGCCTCACACCTGTTGGACAGGGTCAAGGGCTGAGACTCCTGAGATCCTGACTGCTGGTTCCCTTTAACTGCCTGACCTGCAGTCACACCCTGCTGTCCCTGGCCACTGGCAGGATTTAAACTAGTTACTCTGACAGGTGTGACTGCCTCCTGAAACACAATGTCCAGGTAAGTCTCCCCCTCCCGGATGTGCCTCAGTGTTTGAAGCTCAGACTCCAGCTCATCAACTCTGAGCCGGAGCTCTTCGAGCAGCCAACACTTACTGCAGATGTGGTTGCTGCAGCTCGGAATGCGATCTGCCAGCTCCCACATCAAGCAGCTCAAGCACATCACCTGACCAGCCATCACTGATTAATTAATTAGTTTAATTTAAGTTTACGAGTTAAGCTGTGTTTTGTTTTAAATGTGGTGCCGATTTGCTATCAACCACAATATGAAGGCACTTTCTGGAAAGTTTACCTTTCAACCAGCAATAGTCTCATCGTACCACAATAATTTACCATTAATCTGCTCCAAGTATACTTTCACGACTCGCTGAAAGAATATAATCCCTATTTCCTGGGGAATAAAGCCAGGCAGGAGTAGAAACCTGTAACTCAATGATCATGAAAATGTCCATCGTGAAATGTGTGTTCCGATGATCGACGGATTCCTCTGTGAAGCCGGGAGCGTTTGTTTTTGCTGTCAAATGCTGGTTGATTCCAGTCTTTCAGCGGGGGCCTTTCACACTGTGTGGAAACATCTTGGAAATAATATTGAAGTGTTTCACATCAGTCCATTCATAAAAGTCCCTGAATGTGATGGGAATTCATTTTATTGAAAAACACTGCATTTCCAACATTGAACACGGGGCTGGAGTCAAAGATCATAGAATTTACAGTGCAGAAGGAGGCCATTCGGCCCTTCGAGTCTGCACCGGCTCTTGGAAAGAGCATCCTACCCAACGTCAACACCCCCACCCTATCCCCATAACCCACTAACCCCACCCAACACTAAGGGCAATTTTGGACACTAAGAGCAATTTATCATGGCCAATCCACCTAACCTGCACATCTTTGGACTCTGGGCGGATATTTTCCATCAGTTCATGGATGCAAAACGAATTAAGACGTTTCGACGCATGCACTTGTCGGTTGAGGTGGCCGAGTGGTGAAGGCGATGTACTGCTAGTCCATTGCGCTCTGTAACGGCGTTCGAATCCCATCCTCGTCGATTTTTCATACGCTGTTTTCTCGGAAGTGGGACTCATTTTCCGATGATGGATCTGCAATCACTGACGTGCAAATCCATTCCAGGTTGTGAGGCCGGATTGCATCGAGCTGTGTTGGAAAAACGAGAATTCAAAATTCAGTCTTGTTCTGATTGAGATGAATTGATCGGGTAGGGAGAGAGGAACCACTTTGATTTGACTTACTGTCACATGTACTGAAGTACAGTGAAAAGTATTTTTCTGCTACCAAGGCACATACACATTACATACAGAGTGGGCAAAAAAAGAGTAATCGACACAGTGCATTGCCAAACGGTACATCGACAAACAGTGATTGGTTACAGTGCGGAACAAGTGGACAAACAAAGTAAATCCATGAGCAAGAGCAGCATAGGGCGTCGTGAATAGTGTTCTTACAGGGAACAGATCAGTCCGAGGGAGAGTTGTTGAGGAGTCTAGTAGCTGTGGGGAACAAGCTGTTCCTATGTCTGGATGTGCGGGTCTTCAGACTTCAGTGCCTTCTGCCTGATGAAATAGTCTGTAAAAAGTCAAAACCTGGGTGGGAGGGTTTCTGATAATGTTGTCTGCTGTCCTGAGGCAGCGGGAGTTGTAGGCAGAATCACTGTGTGTGTGGCATGCTTGTGTGATGGGTTGGACTGAGTTCACCACATTGCAGTTTCTTGCGAAGTTGGACCGAGCAGTTGCCATACCAAGCTGTGATGCAGCCCGATAGTATGCTCTCTATGGCGCATCTGTACAAGTTTGTGAGAGTCGAAGCAGACATGACGAATTTCTTGTCCTTCCTTCGGAGGTAGAAACGATGTTGGGCTTTCTAGCTTGTTGCATCAACGTGAGTGGACCAGGACAGACTGTTGGTGATGGCGACCCCCAGAGTTGTAAAGCTATCGACCATCTCCACTTCGCACCCATTGATGCAGACGGGAGTGTGTGTTGTGCAACGCTTCATGGCGTCGATGATCAGTTCCTTGGTCTTTCCGATATTTAGAGACAGGCTGTTTTAGGTACTGTTATGGACGAGGCGTTTTCCGAACCCCAAAATGTATCAGAAAGTTCTACCGATCTCTCCCTTGAATGGATTTGTTGCTTTTCCTAGCACACGGCTTTTTCCCTAGGTGTGGGATTACAATTATGGACACGTGGGTTTTTAAACACAAAACATTGTTTATTCCATGAACTCAACTGAACATCTTAAATAAACATTGGATCTCTTACCACAGCTTACTTCAAAGATAACTCAGAAAATATTGCAACAGTAAATAATTCCTTAAACTGTTCCTTCAAACTTCCAAGAGACTTAACACCTTGAAACAGAATCACATCAGGTTAAAGGCTTTACAATCATCAGTTTAAATCACCCAAATGATCCAAAAATGGTCTTTTATGTCAGAGATCCAGCTCCCTGCTAACACAGACACTCCCAAGCACTTTTCAAACTTGCAGCTCCCTGGAAACACACAGACACACACAAGGTGCTTTTTAAACTGAAAGTAAAAACCTGAAAAATGGCTGACCGAAAGCCCAGCTCCACCCACTCTCTGGCATCACTGTTTTCTTAAAGGTACATTGCTCAAACATCCATGTCTTAAAGGTACTCTTACATGACACCTCCACCCAAGAAAAAAAAACTTCAATTTCAAGATGGTTTCATTTTTCACTTTTGCACCATTCACTAAGAAATATACACAGTAAATATACACTTTCGCTTAAAAAAAAACAACACATGCAAACAGGTATAATAATATAGTCCATTTTTCCTTTGTTATTCTTCCTCCAACCGAAATCCTTCTCGATTGACAGCCTCTTTGAACAAAATCTCTGCACGAGATCTCTGCACGGGGGCAGCACGGTAGCCTTGTGGATAGCACAATTGCTTCACAGCTCCAGGGTTCCAGGTTCGATTCTGGCTTGGGTCACTGTCTGTGCGGAGTCTGCACATCCTCCCCGTGTCTGCGTGGGTTTTCTCCGGGTGCTCTGGTTTCCTCCCACAGTCCAAAGATGTGCGGGTTAGGTGGAATGGCCATGATAAATTGTCCTTAGTGTCCAAAATTGCCCGTGGGGTTACTGGGTTATGGGGATAGGGTGGCGGTGTTGACCTTGGGTAGGGTGATCTTTCCAAGAACCGGTGCAGACTCGATGGGCTGAATGGCCTCCTTCTGCTCTGTAAATTCTGTGATAATGATCCATCCATTCCTCTACTACTCTGCATTTCTCTTTAGAATCAGATACTTTAGTTCAATCTGACCACATAGTCCCTTGCAATTCTCCAATACAGGGACATTGGTGATCACAGCTTTCAGGCAGTCAAATGCCTGTTGAAAGTACGCTGTCCATTGAATATTTTTACGTTTCTTCAGCAATTCCATCAGTGGAGTAATCACGCCACAAAACGTTTGCACTAAAGTTCGATTAAATCCACTCATTCTAAGAAATCGCATTATTTCCCTTCCTCTTGAGGATATCAGAAACTCCTCAAGGAAAGTGACTCGGGCTCCTGCAAATTCACTTTCGGCTAGTTTCATTACCAACCCCGCCACCTGAAGTCGATCGAAGAACTCCATACGATGCTTTAAATGTTCTTTCCATATCTGGAAGTTGGAAATAAAAGCAGATTGTCCTACGTTCTCAATGCAATCATTCAAACGTGGGATAGGGTAAGAGTCAGTTCTTGTAACTGCATTCACCTTTCTATAGTCCACATACAACCGTTGGGTACCGTCTGGTTTAGGTACCATCACTATGGGTGAGCTCCATTGGCTGCTACCCACTTCAATTATGCCATTTTAAGCATACTCTCAATCTCTTTGTTAACCTGTGCCAATTTTAAAGGATTAAGTCTATATGAATGTTGTTTGATAGGAACAGCATTTCCTACATCTACATCATGTATAGCCACTTTAGTACTACCCAATTTATCACTACAAACTTGCCCATGTGATTTCAATAACTCTCTCTGGTCAGTTCGTTTTTCCTCTGGAAGGTAACTTAACAATTCATACCAAATTTTAAGAACATCCTCATTATCCAATTTAATTTGAGGATGTCATCTGGATTTGGTTCGTCACTTTGAGTTAGAATCATTAAAACCTCCTTTTTCTCTCCTTCCCTTTCAATGTACCTTTTAAGCAGATTCACATGACACACTCGGTGAGTCTTCCTTCTGTCTGGTGTTTTTACCACTTAATTCACCTCATTTAATTTCCTTTCAATCTGATACTGTCCACAAAACCCAGCTTTTAAAGGCTCCCCTGCCACTGGTAACAACTTTATCCCCACTGGCAAAACTACGAACTTTGGATTTCTTGTCCGCTACCCATTTCATTCCATTTTGTACAACGTTCAAATGTTGTCTAGCCAATTCACCTGCTCTATTTAATCGTTTCCTAAAATTTGACACGTAATCCAATAGTGTAATTTCCGATTTCGCACCCACCAATTTTTCCTTAATCAATTTAGGCGGACTAAAGGACTAAATTTGGTAGACTCATTAGGTGCATCCCTAATTGCAAACAATACGAATGGGATTCATTTATCCCAATCCTCTGGTTAATCTTGACAATACGGCCTCAACATTGGCTTTAATGTCTGATGCAAACTTTCTGACGCTCCCTGCGATTCTGGATGGGACGCAGTTGATTTAAATTGTTTTATTCCTAAGCTATCCATAACTTCTTTGAATAACTTTGAAGTAAAATTAGTTCCATGATCGGATTGAATTTCTGGTGGTAGTCCATATCTAGTAAAGAAATGAAGTAACTCCTCCACAATCCTTTTAGCTGTATTATTACGTACTGGAATGGCCGCTGGAAACCTAGTAGACACATCCATTACAGTCAAAAGATATTGATTCCCACTTTTTGTTTTAGAAAGCGGTCCTACACAATCGATTAGGACCCTTGTAAAAGGTTCCTTAAATGCTGGAATGGATATTAAGGGCGCTGGTTTTATCATTGCTTGAGGTTTCCCTATCACTTGACATGTGCGACATGATTTATAAAATTTAACTACTTCTTTATGTAGTCCAGGCGAGTAAAACAATTTTGGATTTTAGCTTGTGTTTTCCTTATTTCCAAATGACCTCCCACTGGTACCTCATGTGCAACTCGCAACACCTCCTTTCTATACCCTATCGGCAATTCTACTTGATGATCTTCTGCCCACTTTTCATCCGCCTGCATATGTACAGGTCTCCATTTTCTCATCAGGCCATCATGTTTACGGTAATAACACATTGGTATACTCTCAGATTCCTCTTCCGTATATGCTTCCTGATATATCCGTTTTATTTCTACATCTTTCTGTTATAACTCCGCAAATATGCCTGAACTAAAAATATCCGCCTCATCCTCCACCTGTTCTTGTTCTTTTTCAACCATCTGATCAAAAATTGTTGCTGATAATTGCACTTCAACTTCACCTTTACTCTTTGATTTCTCCTCTTGTCTTAACCTGTAACTTTGCGACCTTGTTACGACACAAACCGGAAAAATCCCAGGATATTCGTCCTTCAACCCTTCAGTTGACTGATTTTCCACTGGCTTATCAACCACAGTAGGCATCACTCCCACCTGCGATGCAGGTATATCATTACCCAAGATAAACTGTATTCCTGGACAAGATAGTTTATCTATTACTCCTACTACCTCTTCACCATTCTTCACTGGACTTTCCAACTTCACCTTATACAATGGAACGCGACTCCTCTCACCCTGAATTCCACATATCACCACCTTTTCTGGCAACATTCTTCCCAAACTACATAATTCCTCATTTTTACCATTAAAGATTGACTAGCCACTGTATCTCAAAACATTGTGACTTCTTCACCTGCTCCTCTTGATACACATAAGTAAATTCTACCCACACAAGTAAATTCTTTAAATACATCTGGCACCTTCTTAACAATTACTTCTTGAACAGGCTGTACAATTGTTTGCACCTCCTTCGCGTCCCTTGGGATTTCCTTTACCACTCTTACAAACCCCACCGTCTTATCCTGTTTTACCACATCACCCTTCTCAGTGCTTGTCTTCAACCACCAACACTGTGACTTTAATGACCTTGTTTATTACAGTGAAAACATTTGAAACTTTTCATTCTTTTCCACCCTCCTGGATTTCTTTTTTAATCAGAGGTACACTCCCTTTATTGTCTCCCATCATATCGCCTTTACCTTTACCACTTGAGTATTTCTCATGTCCCCAGTTTCTATCCCTCATCGGCTGAAACTGATGTCGGAAAACAATCTTTGATTTATGAACGTATTCATAATCATCTGCCATTTCTGATACTAATTTCGCAGCTCTAACCTTCTGTTCTTCCACATGAGTTCTCACTACATCAGGAATTGAATTTTTAAACTCCTCCAAAAGTATAATTTTCTGAGAACTTAATACATTTGGTCTATTTTCAAAGCCCTTATCCACCTATCAAAATTACTCTGTTTCAGCCTTTCAAACTCCATGTATGTTTGACCAAATTCTTTCCTTAAATTTCTAAACCTTAGTCTGTAAGCTTCAGGCACTCGCTCAGATGCACTTAAGATGGGTTTCTTCACCTGCTCATACGTTCCAGATTCCACCTCCGGTCGTGATGCAAACACTTCACTAGCTCTACCTACCAGCTTTGTTTGAATCAGTAACGCCCACATGTCCTGTGGCCATTTCATTTGTTTAGCTACCTTCTGAAATGAAATGAAAAAGGCTTCTACTTCCTTCTCGTCAAACCGTGGCAGTGCTTGGACATATTTAAATTGTTTCCCACCAAGCCTTCGACTATGACGCGCTTTCACACTATCCTCATCACTATCATCCAGCTGTACGTTTCCCTTTACGTCTGCCAATGTTAACTGATTGTCATGTTTCATGGCCATTTTCTGAAGTTCAAACTCGCTCTCTTTATCTTTTTCCCTCCTCTGTATTTCCATTTCTTTTTCTTTTCGTTCTGCTAGGACTATTCTTTCTTTTCGCCTTTCTGCTCTCTCCTTTTCTTTATCCTCTCTCTCTCTCGTTCTCTTTCTTTTTCCTCTCTCTCCCTCTCGTATTCAAGCCGCTTTCATTCTTTCTCATGTTCCATTTGTTTAATTTGCAACTGAATTTTTGCCATTTCCAATGAATCAAACTCTATCGCATGCAAATTTAAATGCTTAACCACCGCCATAATTACTTCATCTTTTCGCATTTTGTCAGGTAAGGTTAACTGCAATGTTCTTGCCAAATCTAACAGTCTGCTTTTCGTTTCTGCCCGTAAAGTACTTCGTGTGACATTCTCCACCCCCAAAAACTTCTGAGCCTCTGAAAGAGCCATTGTTCACAACACTCTCCCCACGTAAACTAAAATACCACACCGGAAAAGGAACAATCCTTCATTGTCTTTAAGTTCACAAAAGCCAATCCAATAGATAGACTTTTATCCCGGACGAGCCCCCAATTTCTATGGGTGAGGCGTTTTCAGAACCCCAAAATGTATCATGGAGTTCAACCAACCTCTCCCTTTAATGTATTTGTTGCTTTTCCTAGCACACGGCTTTTTCCCTAGGTGTATTATTATTATACAATTATGGACTCGTGGGCTTTCAACCACAAAGCACTGTTTATTCCATGAACTCAACTTAACATCTTAAATAAACATTGGATCTCTTAACGCCCCTTACTTCAAAGATAACTCAGAAAATATTGCAACAGAAACAATTACTTAAAATGTTCCTTCAAACTTCCAAGAGACTTAACACCTTTAAACAGAATCACATCAGGTTGAAGGCTTTACAATTATCAGTTTAAATCACCCAAATGATCCAGAGATGGTCTTTTATGTCAGAGATCCAGCACCCTGCAAACGAAGACACTCCCAATCTCTTTTCAAACTTGCAGCTCTCTGGAAACACACAGACACACACAAGCTGCTTTTTAAACTGAAAGTAAAAATCTGCAAAATGGCTGACCTAAAGTCCAGCTCCACCCACTCTCTGACATCACTGTTTTCTTAAATGTACATTGCTTAAACTTACATGTCTTAAATGTACACTCACATGACAGTGCACTATGCAACTATGTGATTTATCTACCTTCTGTATCTGATTCGTCATTGTTTGGGATACGACCTACCGCAGTGGTATCATCCACAAACGTCTCGCTTGAGTTGGAGCTAAATCCCGCCACACAGGATATGCCTCCATATTCAGCGGGACCGACAATGACAAGACTGAAGAACGATCACTCGTCTATCAAATCAGTGAGGTTTGCCTCACTGTGAGACAAGATTAGCAGAAGGAAAACCAAATTAATTAGATTGAGATCACACGGTTATACTAGACCTGAAACATGAAAACCCCGCCATCTCACAATTCCCGTTCCAGCCTCCCCGAACCGGCGCCGGAATGTGGCAACTCCGGGCTTTTCACAGTAACTTGATTGAAGCCTACTTGTGACAATAAGAGATTATTAGTATTATTATTATTGCTCCTCGCCTGAAGTATGGTGATCCTCAGGTTAAATCACCACCAGTCAGATCTTACACTCAAAGGGCCTATGGTCATCAGGGACTTGAGCGACTTAATTTATTTTAGAACTGGATCAATGTGTGACATTTCCAGGATGCGACTTCACTCAAGACTGGCCAAATGACTGACAGCCGGGAAATTAACGACCATTGAGGAGTTACCGCTACCTGAGGCTTGGTGGGATTGCTGGTTTTAAAGGTTCATCATGAAATCTAGAGATAAAATGCCGGGAAAGTGGACATGAGCATTATCATGAGATCATTAAAATGTAAAAGGAGGCCATTCTGCCAATGGACTCTGCAACGATATTCTGAAAGAGCCTCTGTGTCCCCATCACATCCCTGTAACACCACCCAACTTTCTGAACACTAAGGGTCAATTTAGCATGGACAGTCCACCTAACCCCGCACACATTTGGACTGTGTGAGGAAATCGGAGCACCCGGAGGGAACCCACACAGACACGGAGAGAAAGTGCAAACTCCACACAGTCAGTGACCAAAGGCTGGAATTAAACCCGGATCGCGGGCGCTGTGAGGTAGCCACTGTGACAACGTGCCACCGTATGAGGTCATAACACGTCATATATCAGATCAAGCAAGATCTCATTGAAATACGGAGAATATTCGATGGGCTGAATGGCCTACTTCTGCTCCTACGTCTTATACCCTGATATTGTGTAAATCTGTTCCTGTTCTTGGGCAAAACCCTTGTTAAACCAACACAGACGCCGCATGTCGTCTGCATCTGATTATCTGGCGCAGTGATTGTGGAATACATGTCGTACCCATCAAACTCTGCTACTCACCTGACTGAGATGTGTTCTGTATCTGTAAATCACAGGTAGTGTTCGCGAGTGGAGGGAACACTCTGCACCCCAGTCTCAACAGTTTGTGAGAGCAGGATTCCTTCATTATGAGTCAATGTCTGGGACTGTATGTGAGGGTGGGTTTCAGTCTCTATCAGACATTGGTACTGAATGTCAGTTTGGAAATGTTTCTGTATCTATCAATCACAATTACTGTTTGGGAAAAGTGAGATTAATACACAACAGCAGCACTGCTGTAACAGACAGAGAAAGATACACAAAAAATCAGGAAGAGACTATCAGGACACACATACAATGACACACAGAAAAGGTGCCGAGATGGAGAAACTGTTTTTTTAGGAAAATGTGTTTTCTGCTGCACACAGAGAGGCCCTGTTTGTAAAATTATATCTTGCTGTGTAACTGAGCTCTCTGCTGTGGAACCGTGCTCTCTGCCATGGAACCGTGACACTGCCGGTGACAGATCTTCACTGGAGTTGTGTCAAATCATTATCTGTTGTGTAATGTGTTCCCAGTTGTGGAAGTAAGATCCGTCGGAAGCAGAACCTTTCTGCGCCGTTACTGAGAAGCAATTTTAATTCCATATTTATTAAATTTTGTCACGAGGTTCGTTTCGACCTCTGGATTCCCAGTCAAGGTTATGTCCCTGTTATGAAGACAGTTCATTCAGCGTCAACATTTTCAGATAATAACAAGAAAGCGCCCAATGTGGGGCTCGAACCCACGACCCTGGGATTAAGAGTCCCATGCTCTACCAACTGAGCTAGCCGGGCTGCTGAGGCGATATTTATTAAACCTCTTCTTTAAGAGAGTTGCTGCGGTGCTCATTCGGAGGGCCAGTGCTGACTTGTTGGGCCGAATGGCCTACTTCTGAGCTGGATATTCTACGATTCTGTGATACAAGCATGTTGATGCGGTGAAGTCCTTCTGCCATACTGCCCACTCCTGACACCATGGAGAAATGCTGGTCTCTCAATGACTGGCGACCAATGACATGTAATAAAAAATAACTGACTTAATAATTGAGCAGCTCCTCCTGGCTTGTGCTCTGACCGCGATCCGGGGAACTGCCGGAATCCCGACACGTGACCATTTTAGTTGCGTCATCAGGTGACCGTTCGGCCTGCACAGGTCTCCTTCTGTGCTGTAATTTCTAGATTTCATCATTTAAATTTTCTTCCAGACTGTAAAGTGTGGTCCTGTTCCATTTGAATTTCTAATATATTTCCAATGTAACTGATGTTGTTCCACAATCTATTTAATCGGTGTAATTGTGCGTTTAGTGAGCTGAGGTTTTCGAGTCTCTCAAGGCCTCTCTCCAAATCCAATGGTCATTTTCCACGAAGATTCAACCCGTCCTCACATAAACACCGGGGCCCCGTTGATCGTTTGAATGCAATAACTTCCTGGAGTGATTCCAGGCTGGTTTTAGAATGTATTCTATCGACCAAATTACTAGTGAATGACACACTAGACATAGGTGCGGTGGCAGAGTGGTTAAGGCGTTGTACTTGAAATCAATGTGGTTTCCCCGGGCTGGTTCGAGCCTTGCTCGCAGCGACTGTGATTCGAAGTGTTTGCTGAATTCCCCGCGCAAGCCACTGAATCGGAATGTTTGTAAATGAACGGTTTGAACCTATATCAGAATCAGTCAGCATCTGTTTTGGAAACTGAACGACATACAAAGAAGCTCGCACTCAAAACAACGACCAATAAATAATAACGTTTCCTGCAATGTTTGGAAGGAGAAGCAGCAACGGCAGCGAATGGAAACGTGGTTCGGTTTCATTCAGCTGAATGTATTTCTGGGTAAAAAGATCGTGGTAGAAATGGAACATATTTTATCTCTCTATCTGTTTCTTTGTTTCTTTCTCTCTCCCTCACTCACTGTTTTTGTGCTTCTCCGGGGACTGATTGGATACAGTGAAACTCAGCCCCATCTCACCCCAACTCTTTTGGACGAACACGTCCTGGTGATGGACGGTCCTGAATCAGTGGAAGAATCGACAAACTATTCCATTCTTGGCTCTGTGAGAAGTTCCATTCCTGGTTGTGAGGTGGCTCTGAGATAAAGGGATCGAGAGAGAACGAGGTGACTGCAGTCTGACTCTTACTCTGAAAACCAGTTAGTGCGCCTTGTACAAAGTGGATGTGTCTGAGAACAGGAGGAAAGCAGATCATGGGCCTGTGATTGATTTTATTGAGCCGGACCTTGAAAAGTGAAGCAAACTTCTAACCAGTCAGCGCCTGTCTGAGAACTGGTAAGGAATTACGGCTGATATTGAAACGGTTCATCTTTAATTAGTTACAGCAAATCGATTCTTTCAGAGGTGATGGTGTATTGTTTTCAGAGTCACTGTCATAGTTTCTTAAAATATGATTTGTGCTTGTTTTTGTTTTGTTCAGTAATTTGGGGAATCTATTTGGAGCGGGTGCAGTTGGTCAGTATCTGTGCCTCTTGCTTGGCAGCTCCCCGGGAAGCAGCAGCTCCATTCCTATCGAGATCTGTGGACACAATCAGGAGACCCAAACTATTGCGCACTGCTGCCATCTCCTGGCTGAAAGCAAGTTGCGCAACAAGGTAACGAGGTATTCGTGACAGGTTTCAATTGGAGCAAAATAACATTAACATGGTTAAATATTATTACTGTAGTAATAACATTTAAATCCCCAGATATCTGATTTCTGACTGAGCGATCCAGCTCATCCCGATTTATCGGAAAATGAAGGATTCCCATTACAACCGTATTGGTTACAAGAATATCCAATCTCTGATTTAATACATTCTCCCTCTTCATTGCTTGTGTATTCGTTCTATAAATACAGGCAAAGTTTGAAGAAATCAGCAACAGAGTGATCAATGTTCCCGGAGAGGTGAAACTGCCGCCCCGAACTTCATTTTATGAAGGTGATTCCAGTCACTCCCCACTTTCCCATCAGAACAACGTCCCAGAAGAAATCAAATTACCTTCACAGAACAACCATTCAGCACGAAAGTAAATGATCTCAACTATGCTGACCAGAATCAGTGTGCTCAAACGTGTGTTCTTGTTGAAAGAAAAAATGAGGAAGTGAATAGTGTGGCTACCGCAGGGCAGTAATGTTGTAGCTCCTGGTTTAAGGAGCAGAGTGCCGGAGCGGAAGCGTGTTGGGTCATTAGCCCGAGGTCGAGGAATGGAGGCTATTCTCTGCTATTTACATCCTCCCTGACACGAAAAGTAAAAATAACGCACGTTCTTGTTTGCATTGCAGCAAATACCTATCAGAAACTTTCTTGCAGTCTCATCCCGACATTAAACCCAGGAATGAAGCAGACAGCATGACACATTACAACATTGTAAAGCTCACACAGACGGAACCACAGAGAAAATGCTTTAAAGTCTCAGCAGGTCTGACCAGATCTGTAGGGAGAGAAAAGAGTTAACGTTTCGAGTCCAGATGACACTTTGTCAAAGCTGGACCGGATACGATATCCAGTAGTACCCCACAAAGGGGCAATATAGGTATATAACGATATCCAGTAATAACTCACACAGGCATATAAGGAAATAAAGCTTTATCGAGCAACAAATCACAATAGAAACCAAGTTCCCATCTTCCCCTCTCGGACGGATGTGAACAATCGAACCTGCCGGACTATTTACAAGAGAAGACGAATTTTACTCGGAGTCCAGGGATCAATATTAATTCCTCAACCAAAGTCACTGAAGCAGATTATCGAGTCATTAACTGCGCTTTTGCCTGTGTGGTCTTGCTGTGCGTATTTAAGCAGGAATCTCATGTCCTGAGACCAACGCTTTTCCATTGAAAGGAAGGTATTGGACATTCGTGAGGTTGAAAATCTCGCTGGAGAAATTTAACCTCGTGGGGGAAAGGTCAATGTCAGGAGTGGGATTCGCACCCACGCTTCCGAAAGAGACTGCGACCTGAACCTTTGACCGCTCGGTCACCCTGATGCGTTGTCGCCGAAACTAAGATCCGTGCACAAATCGACTCAAATTCTATCTTCATCATCATTCCATTTCAAACAAGATATGCTTACCCTACTTTTGAACACCAGCCAGAGTCCTGTATCTGAGTGTCATCCTTGTCCAGGCCGCTGAGGGTTAAGGACCTCCTCATTGCTGCATTGATCAGTTTGCTCCAATCAACCAGGGACGAATTCCCGCTCTACCTGTTCCTCACTCGAAGAAATTGAGAGCCTAAGATCTGAGCGACGTGAAGTATCCAATTGGAGAGTTGCATCCTGGCGACTGCAATCTCTCTCCACAGCTGCTCCCGGTGCTGCTTTCACAGAGAAGTAGCCGAAGAATCCCTCCTGTGTCCAAACAGGAAAACGTTCATCCAGGACAGGTGCCAGAAGAGTGTTCTGGGAGAAGTCAACTTTGTCACTTCGACTATACTGTGGGTAGCTGAAGAACAGGTGTGAAAGAGCGGATCAGACTGTAAGTAAAACGTTGATACTAATAAAGAAAAAGGTAGATGTGCTGCTGACAAATAGCGACTTGTTTCCGTTTGGTGTGATTGAGAATATGAATAGCAGAAGATGGTTTGGATCCATCGACCTCTGGGTTATGGGCCGCTGCTCCACGCTGCTCGTGCTTGACCCTGTCCGGGGTCGGACTTGAGGCAAAGTTTGAAGAAATCTCTAACAGCGTGATCAATGTTCCCAGAGAGGTGAAACTGCCGCCCCGAACTTCATTCTATGAAGATGATTCCAGTCACTCCCCACTTTCCCATCAGAACAACGTCACACAAGAAATCACATTACCTTCACAGAACAACATTCAGAACGCAAGTAAATTATCTGAAATTTGCTGACCAGAATTACTGTGCTCAAACGTGTGTTCTAGTTGAAAGAAAAAATGAGGAAGTGAATAGCTGTGTGGCTACCGCAGGGCAGTAAAATCGTAGCTCCTGGTTTAAGGAGCAGAGTGCCGCAGCGGAAGCGTGTTGGGACATTAGCCCAACGTCAGGGAATCGTGGCTATTCTCTGCTATTTACATTCTCCCTGACACAAAAAGAAAACATAACGCACGTTCCTGTTTGCTTTGCAGCAAATACCTATCAGAAACATTCTTGCAGTCTAATCCCGACATTAGTCCCAAGAATGAAAGAGACAGCATGACACATTACAACATTGTAAAGCTCACACTTAGGGAACCACAGAGAAAATGCTTTAAAGTCCAGGTAACTGTTTGTCAAAGCTGGACTGGAAACGTTATCCAATAGTACCCAACAGAGGGGCAATATAGAGAAATAACGTTATCCAGTAATACCTCACAGGGGGCCAATAAGGAAATAAAGTTTTATCCAGCAGGAAATCACAATAGAAACCGAGTTTCCAACTTCCCCTCTCGGACGGATGTGAACACTCTAACCAGCCAGACTATTTACAAGAAGATAAGACGAATTTTACCCGGAGTCCTGTGCTCAATATTAATTCCTCAACCAGAGTCACTGAAGCAGATTATCGAGGCATTAACTGCGCTTTTGCCTGTGTGGTCTTGCTGTGTGTATTTAAACAGGAATCTCATGTCCTGAGACCAACGCTTTTCCACTCAAAGGGAGGTATTGGATCTTCCTGATGTTGAAAATCTTGCTGGAGGAATTTAACCACATGGAGAAAAAGTCAATATTAGGAATGGGAGTCGAACACACGCCTCAAGTGGAGACTTCGATCTAAACGCAGCAGCTTAGACCACTCGGCATTGATCAGTTTGCTCTAATCAGCAAGGTCCAATATCCTGCTCTACCTGTTCCTCAGACGAAGGTATTGAAAGTCTAAGATCTGAGCGACGTGAAGTGTCTAATTGGAGAGTTGCATTCTGGCGACTGCAATCTCTCTCCACAGCTGCTTCCGGTGCTGCTCTCACAGACAAGTAGCCGAAGAACCCCTCCAGTGTCCAATCAGGTGAACGTTCATCCAGTAGAGGCGGCAGAAGAGTGTTCAGGGAGAAGTCAACTTAGTCACCTCGACTGCACTGTGGTGAGCTGAAGAACAGGTGTCAAAGACCGGATCAGACTGAAAGCAAAACTTTGGTACCAATAAAGAAAAAGGCAGATGTGCTGCTGACAAATAGCAACTTTTTCCCGTTTGGTGTGATTGAGAGTGCGAATAGCAGAGGATGGTTTCGATCCATCGAACTCTGGGTTATGGGCCCAGCACGCTTCCGCTGCGCCACTCTGCTCGGTGCTCTTCATTTTTGTGGTCGGACTTGAGGCAAAGTTTGAGGAAGTCTGTAACAGCGTGATCAATGTTCCCAGAGAGATGAAACTGCCGCCTCGAACTTCATTG
This sequence comes from Scyliorhinus torazame, assembly GCF_047496885.1. NCBI lineage: Eukaryota > Metazoa > Chordata > Chondrichthyes > Carcharhiniformes > Scyliorhinidae > Scyliorhinus > Scyliorhinus torazame. Next base: position 38,091,472 of record NC_092730.1, read on the forward strand.
TATAAAGGTGATTCCAGTCACTCCCACTTTCCCATCAGAACAACGTCACAGAAGAAATCACATCACCTTCCACAGAACAACCATTCCGCACGAAAGTTAATTATCTGAACTGTGCTGACCAGTATCAGTGTGCTCAAACGTGTGTTCTTGTTGAAAGAAAAAAATGAGGAAGTGAATAATTGTGTGGTTACCGCAGGGCAGTAATGTTGTAGCTCCTGGTTTCAGGAGCAGAGTGCGCAGCGGAAGCGTGCAGGGCTATTAGCCCGAGGTCGAGGAATCGAGGGTATTCTCTGCTATTTGCATTCTCCCTCACAACAAAAGTAAACATAACACGCGTTCCTATTTGCTTTGCAGCAAATAGCTATCAGAAACTTTCTTGCAGTCTCATCCCGACATTAGTCCCAATAATGAAAGAGACAGCATGACACATTACAACATTGTAAAGCTCACACATAGGGAACCACAGAGAAAATGCTTTAAAGTCTCAGCAGATCTGACAGCATCTGGAGGGAGAGAAATGAGCTGACGTTTCGTGTCCAGGTGACCCTTAGTCAAAACTGCACGGGAAGCATTATCCAGTAGTACCCCACAGAGGGGCAATATAGATATATAGCGATATCCAGTAATAACTCACGGGGGGCCAATAAGGAAATGAAGCTTTATCGAGCAAGGAATCACAATAGAAGCCGAGGTCCCAACGTCCCCTTTTGGACGGATGTGAACAATCCAACCTGCCAGACTATTTACAAGAGAAGAAGAATGTTACCCTTCTGTTTGGATCAATAAGAATTCCTCAACCAGACTCACTGAAGCAGATTGTAGAGTCATGAGCTGGGCTTCTGCCGGTGGGGTCCTGCCGGTGGGGTCTTGCTGTGCATATTTAAGCTGGAATCTCATGTCCTGAGACCAACGCTTTTCCATTGAAAGGGAGGGATTGGATCTTCCTGAGGTTGAAAATGTTGCTGCAGAAATTTAACCTCGTGGAGGAAAAGACAATACCAGGAGTGGGATTCGAACCCACACCTCCAGAAGAGACTGCGACCTGAACGCAGCGCCTTAGACCGCTCGGCCATCCTGATGCGTTGACGCACAAACTAAGATCCGTGCACAAATCGACTTAAAGTCTGTCTTCATCTTTATAACATTTCAAACAAGACATGCTTTCCCTACTTTTGAACCCCAGCCAGAGTCCTGTATCTGAGTGCCATCCTTGTCCAAACCGCTGGTGGTTAAGGAGCTTCTCATTGCTGCATTGATCAGTTTGCTCTAATCAGCAAGGTCCGATATACCGCTCTACCTGTTCCTCAGACGATGGTATTGAAAGTCTAAGATCTGAGGACGTGAAGTATCCAATTGGAGAGTTGCATTCTGGCAACTTTTTCCTTTGGACCCACGGCGAAGAATCACTGAAACGACTGCACGATGACATCCATAAGTTCCATCCAACCATCAGGCTCACCATGGACTACTCTCCAAAATCAGTTGCATTCTTGGACACACTCGTCTCCATCAAGGGCGGTCACCTCAGCACTTCGCTTTACCGCAAACCCACGGATAACCTCACACTTCTCCAGCTTCCACCCTAAACACATTAAAGAAGCCATCCCCGATGGACAAGCTCTCCGTATACACAGGATCTGCTCAGACGAGGAGGAGCGTAAAAGACATCTAGAGACGTTGAAAGATGCCTTCGTATGAACGGGATATGGCGCTCGACTCATCGATCGACAGTTCCAACGCGCCACAGCAAAAAAACGCACTGACCTCCTCAGAAGACAAACATGGGACACAACCGACAGAATACTCTTCGTCGTCCAGTACTTTCCCGGAGCGGAGAAACTACGACATTTTCTTCACAGCCTTCAACACATCATCGATGAAGATGAACATCTTGCCAAGGTCATCCCCACACCTCCACTACTTGCCTTCAAACAACCGCACAACCTCAAACAAACCATTGTTTGCAGCAAACTACCCAGCCTTCAGAACAGTGACCACGACACCACACAACCCTGACATGGCAATCTCTGCAAGACGTGTCAGATCATCGACATGGATACCACCATTACACATGAGAACACCACCCACCAGGTACGCGGTACATACTCGTGCGACTCGGCCAATGATGTCTACCTCATACGCTGCAGGAAACGGTGTGCCGAAGCGTGATACATTGGCGAGACCATGCAGACGCTGCGACAACGAATGAACGGACATCGTGCGACAATCACCAGGCAGGAATGTTCCCTTCCAGTCGGGAACACTTCAGCAGTCAAGGGCATTCAGCCTCTGATCTCCGGGTAAGCGTTCTCCAAGGCGGCCTTCAGGACGCGCAACAACGCAGAATCGCTGAGCAGAAGCTTATAGCCAAGTTCCGCACACATGAGTGCGGCCTCAACCGGGACCTGGGATTCATGTCGCATTACATTCATTCCCCACCATCTGGCCTGTGAAATCCTACCAACTGTCCTGGCTTGACACAATTGACACCTCTTTAACCTCAGTCCAACGCCGGCATGTCCACATCAGAATGATACAGGCATAGAAGGTTTCAATTATGAGGACAGTTTAGAATTATAGATGATGGTTTGACACAATTCACACCTCTTTAACATGGGGTTACCCCATCTCTGGATCTGTAAAGATTTAATCACCTGCTAATGCTCGCATTCCAAGCATTGTCGGGCATCTTTGAATCTGTCTATATATATGTTTGTGGACCATACCTCTTCATTCACCTGAGGAAGGAGCAGCTCTCCGAAAGCTGGTGAAATCGAAACAAACCTGTTGGACTTTAACCTGGTGTTGTAAGACTTCTTACTAGAATTATAGAATGGTTCCAGCACAGGGAGCGGCCATTCCGCCCACCGTGTCCATGTCAGTCGCCCAGAGCTGGAAAATCTCAGCAGACCTGGCAGCATCTGTGGAGCGGGAAACAGAGAATGGGAAGCAGGGTCAGACTGGACTGGAAACTGTAACTCTGTTTCTCTCTCCACGGATGCTGCCAGACCAGCCGAGTTATCCAACATTGTCTATTTCTGTTGCAGCATTTTATGAAGAATCTCCATAGCGGCCTTGCCTTTGTGCTCGGCGTTTCTATTTATTTAGTTCTGTGTAAATTTAGAGTCCCCAATTCTTTTTTTTCCGATTAAGGGCCAATTTTGCGTGGCCAATCCACAGACCTTGCACATCTTGGGTTGTGGAGGGTGAAACCCACGCACACATGGGAAGAATGAGCAAACTCCAGACGGGCAGTGACCCAGGGCCCGGATGACGCTTCTATTTATGAAGACTTGTCCCGTATGTAACGTATGGGCACTTAGTGCAATTTAGGACGGCCAATCCACCTAATCCACGACTTTGCACTGTGGGAGATATCCGGAGCACCCGGAGGAAACCCACGCAGACAGGGGCAGAACGTGAGGACTCCGCGGACAGGCAGTGAATCGAACCTGGTACCCTGGCGCTGTGAAGCCACAGTGCTAGCCACTTGTGCTACTGTGCTTTGTGCCCAGAGAAGTTATTGCAGCGAATATATCAGTGGAGAACACGTGAAGAAATGAAAACGACATTTTAACACCGTTTCACCATGGTGTGGAACTGATATATCAAATAAAAAACCGCACGCTCGTGCACCCAGGTAACTGGCTGAATGCAATGGTTGTATGCAACCCCGATAAACCTTTGATTTATTTGCTGAACAAGAATTTCCCCATCTCCGCCTTAAAAATAATCAATGTCCCGCTTCCGCGGCCTTCTGAGGCAGAGTTCCAAAGTCGCACAACTCTCTGAGAGGGAGAAATTTCCTCATCTCCGTCCGAAAAACAGCGACATCCTTGTTTTTAACTGCCCAGTAGTTCTGGTCTCACCCACGAGCAGTGAGATTGAACCAACTGGTTGGGCAGCACGGTAGCACAACGGTTAGCACAGTTGGTTCAATATTCTCAGATAATAATATGGAAGCGGTCAACGTGCGGCTCGAACCCTCGACCCTGGGAGGTAGACTCCCATGCTCTACCGACTGAGCTATCCGAATGTTTGATGAAACTGCTCAAAAATATAAACTGAGCGGGTAAATCTGAAATTTCCGGAAAGATTTACCAGCATTGCGGCTTTGAACGGAGCCATTTCGGGAACATTCCCACAGAGGGAAATTCCTGGAACCAGTGGCAGAAAAACATCCTGAGCCTGAAGTGATTTGAACACGCAACCTTCTGATCTGGAGTCAGACGCGCTACCGTTGCGCCACAAGCCCAAGTGCGGACCATTATGTGTTTCTCCTCATAGATTTATGTTTTATTTACACCCAACTGTGCGAAATAAACGCAGAGAAGTCAGATTGAGGGATACTAAAGGACCCTGAAGTAAAGCAGCTGTACCACGTGGTTAAGGTGATGCACAATAATCCATTGTGCTCTGTACACGTGGCTTCAAATCCCATCCTCGTCTGTCACGTGTCTGTTGTGTCCCCTTCGTGAGGCTGAAGTGAAATTGGTGTGATTTTTTGTTTTGTCGGAGGGCTTGGGCAGTGAATAGTCGAACACTGTCCATATTGAAACCACATTAAAAATGATGCGAAAGTTACTTATTTCACTCCTCGCTGTACTTGCCACTAAATTCTGACTGAGAAACTTTTTCTTCCTCAGTTTGAAACTCACAAAGAGGTGCAAAGATTCCAATTTATTATTGCGATGGCCGGGAATCGAACACGGGTCAACTGCTTGGAAAGCAGCTATGCTCACCACTATACCACCATCGCTCACTGACTGGAGACGTGTCCTTTTGGTTCTTTAGATCAGTTTGATTTACTGTTTCGTAACAAATACTTAATTTGCGTAAGTTATTTCACTCCAATTTAAAATGCTCCTGAATGAAAGTGTCCGTGTCGCACGGCTCCGGTACAGCCAGGAGATGCCACCAGTCCACAATAAATGTACATTCTATGTGTCATTACACAGGACACTTACTCTGGCCTGAGACCTTAACTCGTCCCTGTGTGCTGATGCTGCCATTTTCATCCTATTTCAGTAATCATAGAATACCTCCTGTGCAGAAGGAGGCCATTCGGCCCATCGAGTCGGCACCGACCCTCGGAAAGAGCACCCGATTTCGGCCCAAACGCACCTAACCTTTCGACTACGTCAGGTTGGCCGAGCGCAGGTCGCAGTCTCCTCTGGAGGTGAGGGCTCGAATCCCACTCCAGAAATTGACTTTTCCTCCGCGAGGCACCATCCAAACCTGGAACCCCTCCCTAACAGCACTGTGTGTGTACATACACCATATGGACTTGCAGCGGTTCCAGAATCACCTCACCGCCCATTCTCGCGGTCAATTAATGATAGATTGTAAATGTTTGGCCGAATCAGCGATAATCACAGCCAGAGAGACCTGCAATAACCCTCAGGGCAGGAAAGGAAACTCATTGTCCTTTGACCCAAAAGCAAAATACTGTGGATGCTGCAAATCTGAAACAAAGACAGAAAATGCTGGAAATATTCAGTTGATCCGGCAGCTTCTGTGGAGAGAGAAACAGATCGTTCCAATGAAAGGTCAGGTTGTGAAATGTTAACTATTTCACTTTTCACAGATACTACAGATCCGTACCGTATTTCCAGCATTCCCTTGTGATTAGCTGAACATCCTCAGACTCTGTAGCTTCGTCCGGTAAAGTGTCTGTTCCCTAAAGACAAATCTGGACTCAAATCCCAGCCCAGCCTTATTCCGTTTGACCACCTGTGCGATTGAGAACTTCCTCCACAATAGGGGGAAATGTGTTGGATTTCTAGTCGGAAAATATGCCTTTTGCAGGTTTAAATTCAGTAGAATATCTACAGAGATTGTAACGCAATGACTGATTTCAGCTGCCATCATCCAGTTGTTAAATCTTTCCACTAAAAATCCACTGGATTTTCCCCTTTGACTTGAGTCCTGCTCCCAGAGGATCAGTTCAGTATTTTCAGTAATATTATATTTTGAATTCTATGTCCAGAGAATTGTGACGCTGAAATTGCTCACACTTCTCTCCATTGTTATCTACTCTGCAGGTGTTGACTGCACCGTCTAATGGAGACATGCTGACAGGGCTGTGAGAGAGGCTTTCTTTCAGGCGCGAGGCCTCTTTTGGTCCATCAACAGCAACCGGATGTCTGCAGAGAAACTCAGAATACCGAGCCCCTCTTCTCAAGATGGACGTAATCAGGGACAAGATGTTGTTTGAAGAGAGAATCAAAGGTCTGAAGAATTGGTCTGAGATTCCTGGCGTTTTGTGAAGAGAACAAGGTGGTGGAGCAATGTGACAATAGCAGGATACGAGTTTGGGATATTATCCAGTCTGTGCTGGGGAGCTGCGTGAAGGACGTTGTCTTGTCTGCCCACCCAAGCTGAATGTTGGGATTGAGGTGGTGATCAGGTTCCGAAAGGAGGGTGAAATCCTTTCACTGAGTTTGAAGCTCACAGTGCGGTTGAGTGTCTTGAGTTACAGGAAGATACAGACGGGATGGTCAAATGGGCAGAAAAGTGGCTGATGGAATTTCACGCTGCAAAATTAGATGTGATCCTTTTGGTAGGGATTTTCGCAGTAACTTCATTGCAGTGTTAATATAAGCCTATTTGTGACAATAAAGAATATAATATTATTATTATTGGATTAATGTGAATGGCCTGACACTGGGAAGTCCTGAGGAACAAACGGACCTTGGAGTGTTTGTCCATAGATCTCTGAAGGCAGAAGGGCAGGTTAATAGGGTGGTGGAAAAGACATTTGAGATATTTGTCTTTATCAATCGGGGCATGGATTACAAAAGCAGATAGGTCATGGTGGAGTTGTATAGAATGTTGGGGAGGTCAAAGCTGGAGTACCGTGTGCAATTCTGGTCACCACATTCTAGCAAATATGTGACTGCACTGGATGGGGTGCAGAGGTGATTCAGCAGGATGGTGCTTGGGATGGAACATTTAGGATATGAAGAGAGGTGGATAGGCTTGTTTTCTCTCTCACGCAGGAAAAGAGATGACTGAGGGGTGAACTCATCGAGGTGTACAAGATTATGATTGGTATAGACAGGGCGGATAGGGAGCACCTGTTCCCCTCAGTCACGAGGGGACACTATTATTCTGTGATTCTGTTACAGATCAGATCTTGGAGGTATCGCTGCTGTATTCCCAGGAGGTGGTGGTCTGATTCGGAGAGCAAAAGCTTCCATCGAGGACGGGGTTCTCAATAAGAACAAACTGGAGGTGTGGGATGTTAGAATCTGCTCAGCACTGATTCATTTTTATTCATTGTTGTGTCCTAGAATAAACACGTGGATTGTAGCTGTCCATTCAAAACAAAAATAGAATTCGGAAATGTCTGGCCAGTAACTTCACCATGTCCACGTTACATCACTCAGCATCCTCAGCTGCATCACATCTGGTCCATGTTTCCACAGCAGAGAGCACTGTTTCACAGCAGAGAGTACATTTCCACTGGAGAGATCGTAGTTTCTCAGCAGAGCGCACAGTTCACGGCAGAGAACACAGTCCCACAGCAGAGAACACAGTAACACAGCAGAGAACACAGTAACACAGCAGAGAGCACAGTTTCACAGCAGAGAACACAGTAACACAGCAGAGAGCACATTTCCACAGGAGAGGTCGCCGTTTCCCAGCAGAGGCACAGTTCACAGCAGAGATCATATTCCACAGCAGAGAGCAGTTACACAGTAGAGATCTCGGTTCCACAGTAGAAATCACAGTTCAGCGGGAGAGAATATACTGAAATATCGGAAAGCAGTTTAATTAACATCAGGGAAGACCTTTCAATAACAGAGTGAAGATGCAGATAACACAGTTACACAAGAGGAAAGAGGGGAGATTTTACAACAAAGAACAAAGACAAAGAAAAGTACAGCAGAGGAACAGGCCCTTCGGCCCTCCAAGCCTGAGCCGACCATGCTGTCCATCTGAGCTAAAATCTTGTCGTCTTCCTGGGTCCGTATCCCTATATTCCCATCCTATTCATGTATTTGTCAAGATGCCCTTAAATGTCACTATCGTCCCTGCTTCCACCACCTCATCTGGCAGCGAGTTCCAGGCACCCACTACCCTCTGTGTAAAAAAACCTGCCTCATACATCTCCTGTAAACCTTGCCCCTCACACCTTAAACCTATGCCCCCCAGTAATTGACCTCTCTACCCTGGGAAAAAGCCTCTGACTATCCACTCTGTCTATGCCCCTCATAATTTTATAGACCACTTTCAGGTCACCCCTCAACCTCCGTCGTTCCAGTGAGAACAAACCAAATTTATTTAACTGCTCCTCATAGCTAATGCCCTCCATACCAGGCAACATCCTGGCAAACCCACGACCGTGGGATTAAATGTCCGATGCTCTGCCGACTGAGCTAACCGGGCTGCTGTCAAAAATATTATTAACCCTCTTCCTGAGGAGATTAGAATTTGCTAAGCAGCGAACCTTGTGTCAAACCGTTTACTAAAATTCCGGTTAATTCTTCGGCCACAGTCGCTGGGAGCAGGGCTCGAACCTGCTGGGGAAGTCCAACACCTTAACCACTCGACCATCGCAACTCGGTTCAATAGGTCATTCATTAAACATTATAAAACATACAAAACATTATAAAACCGGCCAGGAATCACTCCAGGAAGTTCTTGCATTCCTGCGATGAACTGTGCCCCGGTGTTTCTGTGAGGAGCGGTTGAATCTACCTTACAATTGACCATTGGATTTGGGGAGAAGCCTTGAGAGACTCGAAAATCCCAGTTCCCGAAACGCACAATTCCACTGATTCAATTGTTTGCGGAAGAAAATCAGTTACATTGGAAATATCCTAGAAGTTCATTTTTGCTTTACATGGAACAGCACCGAACTTCCCAGTCCAGATCCAAATTAAAGCAATTCAATCACAGAAACTGGCAGCACAGAAGGAGGCCTGTGCAGACCGAATGGTCACGTGATTACGTGTTCCGCATCTAAAATGATCAGGTGTTCTCCCCGGATCGCGCTCAGAGCACAAGCCTGGAGCAGCTGCTCAAACAGTAAATAAATTATTTTTTGTTACACGTCCTTGGTCGCCAGTCTTTGAGAGATCAGAATTTCTCCATGGTGTCAGGAGTGGGCAGTATGGCACAAGGGCTTCGCCACCTAAACCCGCTGCTGTCATAGAATCAGAGAATCCCTACTGTGCAAATGAAGACCATTCGGCACAACGAGTATGTACTGACCCTCCGAAAGCTCACGCACCTGCCCTCTACTGGAATATTGGGTCCGATGGAGCAACTCTGGCCCCCATTCCAACCCCTGAAATCCGTCCCTCCCCTCTCATGAGTGGGTGCAGGATTGAAGGGTCAGTGCAGACTCGATGGGCCGAATAGCCTCCTTCTGCATTTTACTGGTTTCTACGGAAACAGATATGATCACAGTATTTATTCACATGGGATAAACATTGGCTCGCACGTCACTGCCGGTGGCCGCGCGGCCTAATGGATAAGGCGTCTGACTTCGATGAATCGAATGATGATATCAGAAGATTGCAGATTCGTGTCCTGTCGCGGTCGTTTTATACAGAAATCCGGTGGAACTTGCTGACAGCCGAGTTTTCCCTCCTCAGCTCATAGTTCCACCTTTCCATCCAAGCATTGCAGGGCTTTTTATGGAATATAATTCCTTCTAACATTGTTTTCATTCAATTCGCTCTCATCCTAGTATTTTGTTTATCCCCTGATGAATCCACAGTATCTGTTTGACTTGGATCAAGTATAGAATAAAATATTATGTATCAATCGGTTCAATACAATTCTGTGGAGGAAATTCTAATGTCGTCAAGAAGACAGACAGAGTGATTGAGTCATAGAAGTTGGCAGCATGGAAAAAGCCCTTCGGCCCAGCTTGTCAATGCCGCCCAGTTTCTTTCACTAAGCGAGACAAACATGTCCGCATTTGGCCCATATCTCTCTATACCCACCCTGCCCATGTAACTGTCTAACTGATTTTTAAAAGACAAAATGATACCCGCCTCCACCACTACCTCTGGCAGCCCGTTCCAGATGCTCCTCAGTACCTTATTTATGCTCCTAATTATTTCATAGACCTCTATGACATTACCGATACGCCTCCTACGCTCCAGGAAAAAAAGTCCCAGCCTATCCAGCCTCTACCTTTCACTCAGACCATCAAGTCCTGGTAGCACCCTTGTAAACCACTTCTGCACTCTTTCTAGTTTAACAATATCCTTCGGAAAATAGGGTGACCAGAACTGAACACAATATTCCATATGTGGTCTTACCAATGTCTTGTGCAACTTGAACAAGACGTCCCAACTCTTGTATTCAACATTTTGAGCTTAAAACCTCGCATTCCGAATGCCTTCTTCACCACCCTATCGACCTGCGACACCACCTTCAAGGAGCTGTGAACCTGTACTCCTAGATCTGTTTGTTCTGTAATTCTCCCCAACTCGCTACTAGTAACTGATTAGGTCAATCCCTGATTTGAGCTACCAAAATACATCACCTCACATTTATCCAAATTAAACTCCATCTGCCATTCATCGGCCCACTTGCCCAAGATGTTTAATAATGAGCTGAATCAACTGTTTTTTATTCAGAGGGATGAAAGATTATCTCACTGGATTGGGAATCCAGAGGCCTGAAATACTCTTTGGGACAGGGAATAAATCTCACCATTCAAATTCACTGATTCAATAGATTTTCAGAGGCGTTGAGAGGGTGGATGCTGAGAGGTTGTTTCTCCATGTGGGAGAGTCTAGGACCAGAGGGAATGATCTCAGAGTAAGGGGCCGCCCAATTAAATCAGAAATGATGAGTAATTTGTTCTCTCAGAGTATAGTGTATCTGTGGAAACATTGTTTCTAAGCGAATACTTGTCGAGGCTGGGGAAGTTAATATGCGCAAGATTAAATCAGTAAGGGAATCAAGGATTATGGGGATAAGGCGGGAAAGTGGGTTTGAAGATTATATCAGGTCAATCATAACCTCTTTGAATGGTGGAGCAGACAGGATGGGCCGAATGGGCCACTTCTGCTCCTCCGTCTTACAGTGTAATGAGGTCACCTGATGGACTTGTTTTCACGGCTGGGCGGCCGGTTCCGGAAAGACAAAATCTGCCAGCAGTGCCCCAGATGAAGCTGGCGTCTGTTTTGGATCTTCTGAAGCCGCAAGTTTTCATGGTGCCAAACTCCTGCCCAAAGCTGGTGTCGTGATTTAAATCGATTATCAGACAGAGGATTAGGAATATCGGTGTAGAGATTGGTGCAAGAAGATTCACTCCTCAGGCCTGTTGAGCTCCGAATCTAAACTCCATCCTAGTTCCGGATACACTGAATGAATCATCAGGTCACCCTCAATAAGTGGCCCAACGCGGAGACGCAGGAAATGGATCATCGAGGAGGATGGATACAAACCCGCAGATCCAAAGCACAATGGATTAGCAGCGCATCACCGTCACCTCTCGGCCAACTCGCCAAATGACCTGACTTCACCAAACCACCTCATGGACCTTTAACATCTGCAACAACTAACGGAAGAAGGTTGTATTTGTCCATTGGTCCAGATGTGCAGCCAGTTGTGAAATGTTGGAAATATAGTCTCTGTCAGCAAATTACATTTCCAACATATCAGCTGAAGGATTGTTCTGAACGGACTGATGGGAAACACTTCAACACCATTGGAGTGGGCACGTGAGCAATAGGTCAGAAGGTGAGAGCATTGAGGGAGAACTCACAGACTGTATCAGAGAGAGACCTCTCCTTTGGAAATGTGTTCTCTGCTGTGTTACTGTGTTCTCTGCTGTGAAACTGTGCTCTCTGCTGTGGGACTGTGCTCTCTGCTGTGGGACTGTGTTCTCTGCTGTGGGACTGTGTTCTCTGCCGTGAACTGTGCGCTCTGCTGAGAAACTGCAATCTCTCCAGTGGAAATGTACTCTCTGCTGTGAAACTGCTCTCTGCTGAGGAAACGTGGACCAGATGTGATGCAGCTGAGGATGCTGAGTGATGTAACGTGGACATGGTGAAGTTACTGGCCAGAAATTTCCGAATTCTATTTTTGCTTTTAATGGACAGCTACAATCCACGTGTTTATTCTCGGACACAACAATGAATAAAAATGAATCAGTGCTGAGCAGATTCTAACATCCCACACCATCAGTTTGTTCTTATTGAGAACCCCGTCCTCGATGGAAGCTTTTGCTCTCCGAATCAGACCACCGCCTCCTGGGAATACAGCAGCGATACCTCCAAGATCTGATCAGTAACAGAATCACAGAATAATACAGTGCCCCCTTGTGACTGAGGGGAACAGGTGCTCCCTATCCGCCCTGCCTATACCTATCATAATCTTGTACACCTCGATGAGATTACCCCTCAGTCATCTCTGTCCCTGCGTGAGAGAGAAAACAAGCCTATCCAACCTCTCTTCATATCCTAACTGTTCCATCCCAAGCAACATCCTGCTGAATCACCTCTGCACCCCATCCAGTGCAGTCACATATTTCCTATAATGTGGTGACCAGAATTGCACACGGTACTCCAGCTGTGGCCTCACCAACATTCTATACAACTCCACCATGACCTCTCTGCTTTTGTAATCCATGCCCCGATTGATAAAGACAAATATCTCAAATGTCTTTTCCACCACCCTATTAACCTGCCCGTCTGCCTTCAGAGATCTATGGACAAACATTCCAAGGTCCCTTTGTTCCTCGGGACTTCCCAGTGTCAGGCCATTGACATTAATCCTATAATAATAATATTATATTCTTTATTGTCACAAGTACGATTATATTAACACTGCAATGAAGTTACTGTGAAAACCCCCTACCAAATGATCACATCTAAGTTTTCAGCGTTAAATTCCATCAGCCACTTTTCTGCCCATTTGACCATCCCGTCTGTATCTTCCTGTAACTCAAGACACTCAACCGCACTCTGAGCTTGAAACTCAGTGAAAGGATTTCACCCTCCTCTCGGAATCTGATCACCACCTCAATCCCAACATTCAGCTTGGGTGGGCAGACAAGACAACGTCCTTCCCGCAGCCCCCCAGCACAGACTGGATAATATCCCAAACTCGTATCCTGCTATTGTCACATTGCTCCACCACCTTGTTCTCTTCACAAAACGCCAGGAATCTCAGACCAATTCTTCAGACCTTTGATTCACTCTTCAAACAACATCTTGTCCCTGATTAAGTTCATCCTGGGAAGAGGTGCTCGGTATTCCGAGTTTCTCTGCAGCATCCGGTTGCTGTTGATGAACCAAAAGAGGCCTCACGCCTGAAAGAAAGCCTCTCTCACAGCCCTGTGAGCATGTCTCCATTAGACGGTGCAGTCAATACCTGCAGGGTAGATAACAATGGAGAGAAGTGTGAGCAATTTCAGCGTCACAATTCTCTGGACACAGAGCATTCAAAATATTATAATATTGAAAATACTGAACTGATCCTCTGGGAGCAGGACTCAAGTCAAAGGGGAAAATCCAGTGGGTTTCTAGTGGAAAGATTTAACAACTGGATGATGGCAGCTGAAATCAGTACTTGCGTTACAATCTCTGTAGATATTCTACTGAATTTAACCCTGCAAAAGGCATATTTTCCGACTCGAAATCCAACACATTTCCCCCTGTTGTGGAGGAAGTTCTCAATCGCACAGGTAGTCAAACGGAATAAGGCTGGGCTGGGATTTGAGTCCAGATTTTTCTTTAGGGAACAGACACTTTAACGGATTAAGCTACAGAGTCTGAGGATGTTCAGCTAATCACAAGGGAATGCTGGAAATACTGTACGGATCTGTAGTATCTGTGAAAAGCGAAATAGTTACCATTTCAGATCCTGACCTTTCGTTGGAACGACCTGTTCCTCTCTCCACAGAAGCTGCCGGATCAGCTGAATATTTCCAGCATTTTCTGTCTTTGTTTCAGATTTGCAGCATCCGCAGTATTTTACTTTTGGGTCAAAGGACAATGAGTTGTCTTTCCTGCTCTGAGGGTTATTGCAGGTCCCTCTGGCTGTGATTGTCGCTGATTCGGCCAAACATTTACAGTCTAACATTAATTGACCGTGAGAATGGGCGGTGAGGGGATTCTGGAACCGCTGCAAGTCCATATGGTGTATGTACACACACAGTGCTGTTAGGGAGGGGTTCCAGGTTTGGATGGTGCCTCGCGGAGGAAAAGTCAATTTCAGGAGTGGGATTCGAGCCCTGACCTCCACAGGAGACTGCGACCTGCGCTCGGTCATCCTGACGTATTCGAAAGGTTAGGTGCGTTTGGGCCGAAATCGGGTGCTCTTTCCGAGGGTCGGTACCGGGTCCATGGGCCGAATGGCCTCCTTCTGCACTGGAGGCAATCTATGATTACTTAAACAGGGTGAAAATGACAGCATCAGGACACAGGTACGAGTTAAGGTCTCAGGCCAGAGTAAGTGTCCTATGTAATGACACATAGAATGTACATTTATTGTGGACTGGTGCCACCTCCTGGCTGAACAGGAGCCGTGCGACACGGATACTTTCATTCAGGAGCATTTTAAATTGGAGTGAAATAACTTACGCAAAGTAAGTACTTGATACCAAACAGTTAATCAAACTGATCTAAAGAACCAAAAGGACACGTCTGCAGTCAGTGAGCGATGGTGGTATAGTGGTGAGCATAGTTGCCTTCCAAGCAATTGACCCGGGTTCGATTCCCGGCCATCGCAATAATAAATTGGGAATTTTTGCGCCTCTTGCTGAGTTTCAAACTGAGGAAGAGAAAGTTTCTCACTCAGAATTTAGACGCAAATACAGCGGGGAATGAAATAAGTACTTATCGTTTTTTAACGTGGTTTCAATGTCGACACTGTTTGACTATCCCCCCGCCCCCCCCCCCCGCCCCCCGCGCCAGCCTTCAAACAAAAGTTAAAAATAACAGCATTTTTACTTCATCTTTGATGCACGATCAATTGCACAAATACTAAAGTTGTGGACAACTGTGGCTTTATTACAGTCAGATGCGAGGCCTCCTGCTGCATCTGGCGAAATGGCAGGGCACTGGAGGGCATGCATATTTATACAGTTCTCACTGGGCGGAGCCAGTCGGCAGGTCCTATCTTACATCTCCTATTACAGTGGATCACCACATTCACCCTCTGTTAAAAATGAGTCCGGCGGGGGTGACATGAAACTTTTTACAATTATTGGAATTATGTACAGTGGTAGGGAAAGAAAAGTCCATGTTGACGGTCCGGAGTCCGTCAAAGGTTCAGCCGGTCCGGTGCTTTGGTGCTTCGTTGGGATCGGCGTAATGGTGGCGACGAAGTCGGTGCTGGCGGAGGTAAAGGTGGCGCCGATGGCGGTGCTGATGCTGGCCAGTCATCGGGGAACTCCGGGAGCGTGCAGAAGTCCTCTTCGTCCTCTTGTGTTTAAAAGGTGAGGGGGCCTGGTGGGTCAATATTGGCGGTGCGGTGAGAGGTGGGGGGGGGGGGGCAGGGACGCGCATTGGTGGGGGGGGGGGTGTTGGGGTGGAACTTGACGGTGCCAGGTCCCTGAGTGAGACAGTATCTTGGCGGCCGTCGGGAAACAACGTCGGCATATTGAGGGTTGGCGTGAAGCAGGTGAACCCTGTCCACCAAGGGGTCCGCCTTGTGGAGTCGGAGGTGCCTACGGAGAAGGACCGGTCCTGGAGCAGCGAGCCAAGTAGGGTGCGACACACCAGATGTGGACTTCCTGGGGAAGGTAAAAACACGTTCATGGGGTGTGTTATTAGGGTGGTGCACAATAGTGACCGGATGGAGTGCAGAGTGTCAAAGAGGACCTCCTGCCAGCGAGAGGCTGGGAGGTTCCTGGACCATAGGGCCAGCGGGACGGCCCTCAAACTGTCCCATTCACCCGTTCTACTTGCCCGTTTCCCCGGGGGTTGTAGCTGGTCATCCTACCAGAGGCTATACCCCTGCTGAGCAGGACGTGACGCAGCTCATCGCTCATGAATGAGGATCCCCTGTCACTGTGGATGTAGGCAGGGAAACCGAACAGCGAAGATGGTGCTGAGGGCCTTGATGACGGTGGCAGACGTCTTTTGGGGCATGGGATGGTGAAGGGGAATCTGGAGTACGCATCGACCACACTGAGAATATGGTGTTATGGTCGGTGGAGGGGAGGGGCCCTTTGAAATCCACCCTGAGGCGTTCAAATGAGTGGGAAGCCTTCACCAGGCGTGCACGGTCTGGCCGGTAGAAGTGCGGCTTGCACTCCGCACAGACCTGGCAGACCCTGGTCACTGTCCTTACTTCCTCGACGGAGTAGGGCAGATTGTGAGCTTTGACCAGATGGTACAATCGGGTGACCTCCGGGTGACAAAGGCTGTTGTGTAGGGCCCAGAGTTGGTCCTCATGTGCGCTGGCACATGTACCTCGGGAGAGGGCGTCTGGAGGCTCGTTGAGTTTACCGGGGCGATACAAGATCTCGTAATTATAGGTGGAGAGCTCGATTCTCCACCGCAAGATTTTATCATTTTTGATCTTGCCCCGCTGTGTGTTATTGAACAATAAGGCTACCGACCGTTGGTCCGTAAGGAGAGTGAATCTCTTACCTGCCAGGTAATGCCTCCAATGCCGCTTCAAACAGCTTCAACGATAGCTTGATCCTCCTTCTCGACGGATGAGTGTCGAATTTCAGAGACATGAAGGGTGCGGGGAAAGAATGCCACGGGTCTGCCTGCCTGGTTAAGGGTGGCAGCCAGGGCGGCGTCTGAAGCGTCGCTTTCTACTTGGAAAAGCAGTGACTCATCCACTGCGCGCAACCCAGCCTTGGCGATATCTGCTCTGATGCGGACGAAAGCATGTTGTGTCTCGGCCGCAACGGGGAATTGGATGGACTGAATGAGTGGGCGGGCCTTGTCGGCATAGTTTGGGACCCACTGAGCGTGGTAGGAAAAGAAGCCCTGGCAGTGTTTGAGGGCCTTGGGGAAGTTCCATGAAGGGGCGCATGCGCTCGGGGTCGGGCCAGAGAAGACCATTTTGGACTACATAGCCGAGAATGGCTAACCGGGTCATGCTGAACACACACTTCTCTTTGTTGTAGGTCATGTTGAGAAGGGTGGCAGTGCGGAGGAATTTATCGAGGTTGGCATCGTGGTCCTGCTGGTCATGGCCGCAGATGGTGACATTTTATAAGTACGGAAAGGTGGCCCACAAACCGTACTGGTCGACCACTTGGTCCATCTCTTTTTGGAAGACCGAGATCCCATTTGTGATACTGAACCCTAAGGAAGTGGTTGAGGCGACTGTCCCCCTCGAGGGCAGTGTATGGCCGGTCCGACTTCCAGGTGGGGAGCTGTAGGAAGCAGCCATCCGGTGAAATGGAAAACACCAGCCTCCTCCGCAGCTCCGCATCTCCGGCAACCATGGCGCCAATTGGAAAATCTTCAAGCAAAAGTTCCTCCTGTACATCGAGGCATCCAACCTCGAAGCAGCATCGGATGCCAGGAAGATCACATTATTTGTCTCCACCGCGGGGGACCATGTCATCCACATCTACAACTCCCTTACGTTCGCTGCCGGCGAAGACAAAACAAAATTCAAAACAGTCCTGCTGAAGTTTGACAGCCACTGCGACACTGAGGTGAATGAGAGCTTTGAATGGTACTTTTTCCAGCAGAGGCTTCAGGGTAAGAATGAACCTTTTCAGTCCTTCGTGACCCATCTCTGCATCCTAGCGCAGTCATGTAACTATGACTCGACGGTTGATTCCATGATCCGGGATCAGATCGTTTTCGGGGTCCACTCCGATTCCATTCGGCAGCAGCTCCTGAAAGTCAAACAGTTGACCCTCTCAGTTGCTATCGAGACATGCGTTATCCATGAGCATGCTAAGAATCGTTACTCCCACATCAGGGCGGCAGAAACTGCAAAACTGGCCTCCCACGAGGCGGAACGGGTGCAGGCCATTGTTCAAATGCAGGGCCTGAGCATCGAGGAGAGTGGTCACTTTGTGCGCTTTTCCCAGGTCCCTGCGCAGGTGCGCCATGACCGAGTGGATGACGAGGCCGAAAACATGACTGCACAGGTGCGTACGTCGACCGACCGTACTGCGCATGCGCGATGGCGCACGGAATGCCCTGCCATCGGCGTCATGACATCTCCGAATTGTGGCTCCACCCACTTAAAGCGGAAATGTCTGGCAAAAGGACGCCGGTGTCTACAGTGTGGCAAGCTTGGCCACTATGCAGCCCTTTGCAGATCTGCTCCACCGCTCAGCAGCCAGCGATCCCAGCTGCGGCGCAGAAGTGTCCGCTCGATACAACAAGGCATGCCAGATTCCGATCCCGACAGCCCAACAGACCCTGATGCTGAGTGTGTCAGGTCCCCATACCGGGTGGGCATCATAACTACACATGCGCTGCCTTCCACCACAACGAGAAACGCCTCTCGATCCTCAGTGTGGATCGACGGGTGGTGTGCTGTCCACACAATTAATGAAATGAAAACGAAATGAAATGAAATGAGACAAGGCTTGCATCCGATTCAAACTTCACACCGGCGCATCAGCGAACCTCATCTCAAAATCCGGCCTCGACACCATGCGCGCCAGACCAAGCATTCTTCCACCGGCCTGCCAGTTCCTTGACTACAATGGCAATGCCATAGCTGCCACTGGTTCCTGTCAACTAGGGGTATCCAACAAGGCGATCAAGGCAACACTGTGGTTTGAAATCGTCGGGCCTGAGAGAGCGTCCCTGCTCGGTGCTCGAGCTCCTGAACCTGGTTCAGCGAGTCCACGCCACGTCATCATCACCGGCGACGGCCTCGCCAGCAAGTTGCAAGACTATTTATATTCTCACTCACACCAAACGGAAACAAGTCGCTATTTGTCAGCAGCACACCTGCCTTCTTCTTTATTAGTAGCAAAGTTTTGCTTTCTGTCTGATCCGCTCCTTGTTTTTCAGCTAACCACAGTACAGTCTGTGAACTTGTCTGTGAAAGCAGTACGGGAAGCAACTGTGGAGAGAGATTGCAGTCGCCAGAATGCAACTCTCCAAATGGACACATCACGCCGTTCAGATCTTAGACTTTCAATACCTTCGTCTGAGGAACAGGTGGAGCGGGAAATCGGACCTTGTTGATTAGAGCAAACTGATCAATGCAGCAATGAGAAGCTCCTGAACCACCAGCGGTTTGGACAAAGATGGCACTCAGATACAGGACTCTGGCTGGGGTTCAAAAGTAGGAAGAGCATATCTTGTTTGAAATGAAATAACGATGAAGATAGACTTTAATTCGATTTGTGCACGGATCTTAGATTCGACGACGACGCATCAGGATGGCCGAGCGGTTCTTAATATTTTTTAAGACACCCACCACCTCGTCTTTTTGGATCACAATGTGACCCAGGCTATCTACACCCCCTTCTCCAGACTCAACATCTACCAATTCCTTCACTTTGGTGAATACTGATGCAAAGTATTCATTTAGTACCTCGCCCATTTCCTCTGGCTCCACAGATAGATTCCCTTGCCTATCCTTCAGTGGGCCAACCCTTTCCCTGGCTACCCTCTTGCTTTTTATGTACGTGTAAAAAGCCTTGGGATTTTCCTTAACCCTATTTGCCAATGACTTTTCGTGACCCCTTCTAGCCCTCCTGACTCCTTGCTTAAGTTCCTTCCTACTTTCCTTATATGCCACATAGAAGATAATTCGTCTTCTCTTGTAAATAGTCTGGCAGGTTGGATTGTTCACATCCGTCCAAGTGGGGAAGTTGGGGACTCGGTTTCTATTGTGATTCATTGCTCGATAAAGCTTTATTTCCTTATTGGCCCCCTGCGAGTTATTACTGGATATCGTTATATATCTATATTGCCCCTCTATGGGGTACTGCTGGATAACGTTTCCCGAGCAGCTTTGACTAAGGGTCATCTGGACTCGAAACGTTAGCTCATTTCTCTCCCTCCAGATGCTGTCAGATATGCTGAGACTTTGAAGCATTTTCTCTATGGTTCCCTGTGTGTGAGCTTTACAATGTTGTAATGTGTCATGCTGTCTCTTTCATTCTTGGGACTAATGTCGGGATGAGACTGCAAGAAGGTTTCTGATAGGTATTTGCTGCAAAGCAAACAGGAACGTGTGTTATGTTTATTTTTGGCGTGAGGGAGAATGTAAATAGCAGAGAATACCCTCGATTCCTCGACCTCGGTCTAATGGCCCAGCACGCTTCCGCTGCGGCACTCTGCTCCTTAAACCAGGAGCTACAACATTACTGCCCTGCGGTAACCACACAACTATTCACTGCCTCATTTTTTTCTTTCAACAAGAACACACGTTTGAGCACACTGATTCTGGTCAGCATGGTTCAGATAATTCAGTTTCCTGCTGAATGGTTGTTCTGTGAAGGTGATGTGATTTCTTCTGTGACGTTGTTCTGATGGGAAAGTGGGGAGTGACTGGAATCACCTTTAAAAAATGAAGTTCGGGGCGGCAGTTTCATCTCTCTGGGAACATTGATCACGCAGTTACAGACTTCCTCAAACTTTGCCTCAAATCCGACCACAAAAATGATGAGCACCGAGCAGAGTGGCGCAGCTGAAGCGTGCTGGGCCTATAACGCAGATGTCGATGGATCGAAACCATTCTCTGCTATTCATATTCTCAATCACAACAAACGGAAACAAGTTGCTATTTGTCAGCAGCACATCTGCCTTTTTCTTTATTAGTACCAAAGTTTAGCTTTCAGTCTGATCCGCTCTTTGACACCTGTTCTTCAGCTAGCCACAGTACAGTCGAGGTGACTAAGTTGAATTCTCCCAGAACACTCTTCTGCCGCCTCCACTGGATGAACGTTCACCTGATTGGACACTGGAGGGGTTCTTCGGCTACTTGTCTGTGAAAGCAGCACCGGATGCAGCTGTGGAAAGAGATTGCAGTTTCCAGAACGCAACTCTCCAATTGGGTACTTCACGTCCTCAGATCTTAGACTTTCAATACCTTCGTCTGAGGAACAGGGAGAGCGGAAAATCGGACCTTGTTGATTAGAGAAAACTGATCAATGCAGCAATGAGAAGCTCCTTAAACACCAGCGGTATGGACAAGAATGGCACTCAGATACAGGACTCTGGCTGGGGTTCAAAAGTAGGAAAAGCATATCTTGTTTGAAATGAAATAAAGATGAAGACAGACTTTATTCGATTTGTGCACGGATCTTAATTCCTGCGTCAATGCATCTGGATGGCCGAGCGGTCTGAGGCGCTGCGTTCAGGTCGCAGTCTCTTCTGGAAGCGTGGGTTTAAATCCCACTCCTGATATTGCCTTTTACTCCACGAGGTTAAATTTCTCCAGCAAGATTTTCAAACTCAGGAAGATCCAATACCTCCCTTTCAATGGAAAAGCGTTGGTCTCAGGACATGAGATTCCCGCTTAAATACGCACAGCAAGCCCCCCCGGCAATTTCATGTCTAGATAATCTGCTTCAGTGACTCTGGTTGAGGAATTAATATTGATCCCAAGAGAAGGGTAAAATTCGTCTTCTCTTCTAAATAGTCTGGCAGGTTGGATTGTTCACATCCGTCCAAGAGGGGAAGTTGGGGACTCGGTTTCTATTGTGATTCATTGCTCGATAAAGCTTTATTTCCTTATTGGCCCCCTGTGAGTTATTACTGGATATCGTTATATATCTATATTGCCCCTCTGTGGGGTACGACTGGATAACGTTTCCCGAGCAGCTTTGACTAAAGGTCACCTGGACACGAAACGTTAGCTCATTTCTCTCCGTCCAGATGCTGTCAGATCTGCTGAGACTTTAAAGCATTTTCTCTGTGGTTCCCTATGTGTGAGCTTTACAATGTTGTAATGTGTCATGCCGTCTCCTTCATTCTTGGGACTAATGTCGGGATGAGACTGCAAGAAAGTTTCTGATAGCTATTTGCTGCAAAGCAAACAGGAACGTGTGTTATGTTTACTTTTGGCGTGAGGGAGAATGTAAATAGCAGAGAATACCCTCGATTCCTCGACCTCGGGCGAATGGTCCAGCACGCTTCCGCTGCGGACTCTGCTCCTGAAACCAGGAGCTACAACATTACTGCCCTGCGGTAGCCACACAACTATTCACTTCCTCGTTTTTTTGTTTCAACAAGAGCACACGTTTGAGCTCACTGATTCTGGTCAGCATCGTTCAGATAATTTACTTTCGTGCTGAATGGTTGTTCTGTGAAGGTGATGTGATTTCTTCTGTGCCGTTGTTCTGTTGGGAAAGTGGGGAGTGACTGGAATCACCTTTATAAAATGAAGTTCAGGGCGGCAGTTTCATCTCTCTGGGAACATTGATCACGCAGTTACAGACTTCCTCAAACTTTGCCTCAATACCGACCATGAAAATAACGAGCACCGAGCAGAGTGGCGCAGCGGAAGCGTGCTGGGCCCATAACCCAGAGGTCGATGGATCGAAAACATCCTCTGTTTTTCATGTTCTCCTTCCTCAGGTGAATGCAGAGGTCTGTTCCAGAAACACAGATATAGACAAATTCAAAGATACCAAACTTTTGTCTATATATGTGTTTCTGGAACAGACCTCTTCATTCACCCGAGGAAGGAGCAGCGCTCCGAAAGCTAGTGACATCGAAACAAACCCGTTGGACTTTAACCTGGAGTTGTAAGACTTCGTACTGTGCTCACCCCAGTCCAACGCCGGCATCTCCACATCATTCATATTCTCAATCACACCAAACGGAAACAAGTTGCTATTTGTCAGCAGCACATCTGCCTTTTTCTTTATTGGTACCAAAGTATTGCTTTCAATCTGATCCACTCTTTGACACCTGTTCTTCAGCTAACCACAGTACAGTCGAGGTGACTAAGTTGACTTCTCCCAGAACACTCTTCTGCCGCCTCTACTGGATGAACGTTCACCTGATTGCACACTGGAGGGGTTCTTCGGCTACTTGTCTGTGAGAGCAGCACCGGAAGCAGCTGTGGAGAGAGATTGCAGTCGCCAGAATGCAACTCTCCAATTGGATACTTCACGTCGCTCAGATCCGAGACTTTCAATACATTCGTCTGAGGAACAGGTAGAGCGAGAAATCGGACCTTATTGATTAGAGCAAACTGATCAATGCAGCAATGAGAAGCTCCTTAAACACCAGCGGTTTGGACAAGGATGGCACTCAGATGCAGGACTCTGGCTGGGGTTCAAAAGTAGGAAAAGCATATCTTGTTTGAAATGAAATGACGATGAAGATTGAATTTAAGTCGATTTGTGCACGGATCTTAGTTTCGGCGTCAACGCATCAGGATGGCCGAGCGTTCAGGTCGCAATCTCTTCTGGAGACGTGGGTTCGAATCCCACTCCTGATATTGCCTTTTGCTCCACGAGGTTAAATTTCTCCAGCAAGATTTTCAAACTCAGGAAGATCCAATATCTCCCTTTCAATGGAAAAGCGTTGGCCTCAGGACATGAGATTCCCGCTTAAATACGCATAGCAAGACCCCACCGGCAAAAGCCCAGTAAATAGTCTGGCAGGTTGGATTGTTCACATCCGTCCAAGAGGGGAAGTTGGGGACTCGGTTTCTATTGTGATTCATTGCTCGATAAAGCTTTATTTCCTTATTGGCCACCTGTGAGTTATTACTGGATATCGTTATATATCTATATTGCCCCTCTGTGGGGTACTACTGGATAACGTTTCCCGAGCAGCTTTGACTAAGGGTCACCTGGACACGAAACGTCAGCTCATTTCTCTCCCTCCAGATGCTGTCAGATCTGCTGAGACTTTAAAGCATTTTCTCTGTGGTTCCCTATGTGTGAGCTTTACAATGTTGTAATGTGTCATGCTGTCTCTTTCATTCTTGGGACTAATGTCGGGATGAGACTGCAAGAAAGTTTCTGATAGGTATTTGCTGCAAAGCAAATAGGAACGTGTGTTATGTTTACTTTTGGCGTGAGAGAGAATGTAAATAGCAGAGAATACCCTCGATTCCTCGACCTCTGACTAATAGCCAAGCACGCTTCCGCTGCGGCACTCTGCTCCTGAAACCAGGAGCTACAACATTACTGCCCTGCGGTAGCCACCCAACTATTCACTGCCTCATTTTTTTCTTTCAACAAGAACACACGTTTGAGAACACTGATTGTGGTCAGCACAGTTCAGATAATTTACTTTCGAGCTGAATGTTTGTTCTGTGAAGGTGATGTGATTTCTTCTGTGACGTTGTTCTGATGGGGAAGTGGGGAGTGACTGGAATCACCTTTATAAAATGAAGTTCGGGGCGGCAGTTTCATCTCGCTGGGAACATTGATCACGCTGTTACAGACTTCCTCAAACTTTGCCTCAAGTCCGACCACAAAAAAAATGAGCACCGAGCAGAGTGGCGCAGCGGAAGCGTGCTGGGCCCATAATCCAGAGGTCGATGGATCGAAACTATCCTCTGCTGTTCATATTCTCAATCACACCAAACGGAAACAAGTTGCTGTTTGTCAGCAGCACATCTGCCTTTTTCTTTATTAGTATCAAAGTTTTGCTTTCAGTCTGATCCGCTCTTTCACACCTGTTCTTCAGCTAACCACAGTACAGTCGCGGTGACTCAGTTGACTTCTCCCAGAACACTCTTCTGCCGCCTCTACTGGATTAACGTTCACCTGATTGGACACTGGAGGGGTTCTTCGGCTGCCTGTCTGTGAGAGCAGCACCGGAAGCAGCTGTGGAGAGTTATTGCAGTCGCCAGAATGCAACTCTCCAATTAGATACTTCACGTCGCTCAGATCGTAGACTTTCAATACCTTCGTGTGAGGAACAGGTAGAGCGGGAATTCGGACCTTGTTGATTAGAGCAAACTGATCAATGCAGCAATGAGAAGCTCCTTAAACACCAGCGGTTTGGACAAGGATGGCACTCAGACACAGGACTCTGGAAGGGGTTCAAAAGTAGGAAAAGCATATCTTGTTTGAAATGAAATAACGATGAAGATAGTCTTTAAGTCGATTTGTGCACGGATCTTAGTTTCGGCGACGACGCATCAGGATGGCCGAGCGGTCTGAGGCGCTGCGTTCAGGTCGCAGTTTCTTCTGGAGGCGATGGTTCGAATCCGACTCCTGATGTTGCCTTTTTCCTCCACGAGGGTAAATTTCTCCAGCAAGATTTTCAACCTCAGGAAGATCCATTGCCTCCCTTTCAATAGAAAAGCGTTGGTCTCAGGACATGAAATTCCAGCTTAAATACGCACAGCAAGACCCCACCGGCAAACGCCCAGCTCATGACTCGATAATCTGCTTCGGTGAGTCTGGTTGAGGAATTAATATTGATCCCAAGAGAAGGGTAAAATTCGTCTTCTCTTGTAAATAGTCTGGCAGGTTGGATTGTTCACATCCGTCCAAGAGGGGAAGTTGGGGACTCGGTTTCTATTGTGATTCATTGCTCGATAAAGCTTTATTTCCTTATTGGCCCCCTGTGAGTCGATTCCTCGACCTCGACCGCGAATAGCTCAACCACGTGCGGAGTGGCGCAGCGGAAGCGTGGTGGGCCCATAGCCCAGCAGTCGATGGACCAAAACCATCGTCTGCTATTTGTATTCTCACTCACACCAAAAGCAAACAAGTCGCTATCACCCAGCAGCACATCTGCCTTTTTCTTTATTAGTATCAACATTTTCCTTTCAGTATGATCTGCTCCTTGACACCTGTTCTTCAGCTACCCACAGTATAGTCGAGGTGACTAAGTTGCCTTCTCCCAGAACTCCCTTCTGCCGCCTCGACTGGATTAACTTTCACCTGTTTGGACACTGGAGGTGTTCGTCGGCTGTGAAAGCAGCACCGGAAGCAGCTGTGGAGAGAGATTCCAGTCACCATGATGCATCTCTCCAATTGGATACTTCACGTCGCTCAGATCTTCGTCTCTCAATACCTTCGTGTGAGGAACAGGTTATAATGAAAAAATATATCATTTGAACCATGAATGTGAACCTGGAAAAGACAGAGATTTTAAATGAAAGGGAAAGGTCCCACAAAGGGTTAACAGCCGCAGGTTGTTTAAAATACAGATAGCTTCGCAGGCGTTAAAGAAAACAGGTATGGACAACTCAACATGGTTTTAAAGTTAAAAAGACATTCAATCAATTTAAAATCTTATGTTATATAAACGGGAACAGTATTTCACACTTCCCGAGAAGTGCATTATTTTACTGAACAATTAAAAAAGGAACAACCAGGATCTTAGGTTTAAATTGGGGGAGAAGGTTAAGCGGGAAACCTTGCTGACGCCACTTAAATATGAGACAACTGCTTTCCAGCTAAGAAACACATGAGGTGGCACGTTTATCCCATAATTTACACATTTTTGACGTTAAAAATCTTTTAGCAAATAATCAGGTCATAGGGTATAGGTCCAAGCCAGATGAGGTTAGAAATATAGGGGGCGACCTGCCGTTGACACCAGCTGACCAGTAGAAGTGCAGAGGCGAACTGCTTCGTTGAACACGAGTTCATATCCAGTGTTTAGACTGAGAAAAAACATCACTAAAGACAGATATCAGGAAAGTTGCTGACGAAGCAACAAATAAATGTATTACCTGCCAAACAAAAGTATTACATGTCAAGCAGAATAAGCTAGTTCAACGACAGGGAGCTTGCATTAGCTACAGTCGGCAAGCAACAGTTACATTTCAATAAATGCCATGTAGAAACTAAGGCTGCGCAAAGGGCTATATAATACCTAATAATTCAGCAGGCAGCTCTCATAGCTGCCCTCGGTCATGGGAAGGACTGAACAAGGAAGCCGAGCAGAACAGCGAATCCATCAGGAAAAAAACAAAAGTTACAGGAGAAAATTGTCAAGGCAGACTTGAAGGTCTAACAACTGACCAGGAAGATGCAAAGAAAAGATCTTATTACTTTTCTGTAAAAACAGTGATTACATCTTTTAATTTGAAATTAAAACGAACTTAAATTGATAACCTGAAAGAGTGTTTATTAGAAAGTTTACTTTACTCTACTTAGAAAAGCCGGACCCGTGAGTGAAGCACCTGAGTGGAAAGTAAACAGAATCTTCTCTGAAGACATGGGTTATGCCGTGGGATAACATGAAACACTGGTTTGACCCGAATAGCGCCCACCTAAGTCTGCATAGGAGTCAGGGAGTGAGAATCCCTGTTCATCATTTAGAATATCTTGACCCTTTTCTGGTACAGGGGGAATTCTAAGAATAGTGGTGAGGTATTAACTTCATGGCGCGCAACGTGGAGGGCTAGAATATTAGAAGTTTCTGGGTAAAGCGATGCTAGAATATTAGAAGTTTCTAGTTAAGCAGGTGGAGGTTTGAATATTAGAAGTTTCTAACCTACACAGGGAATGGAATATTAGACGATTCTAGTTCCCAAATAATTGTTAGAATATTAGAAGTTTCTAACTGGCATAATCAACCGCGATAGAATGGCGGGGCAGACTCGATGGGTCTAATGGCTTAATTCTGCTCCTATATTTTATGAACTTATCTTTTGCGCGACTTCGTGAGTTGGAAACTGTTCCTTCTCCTCAGTTTGAAACTCACGAAGTCGCGCAAAAGATAAGTTCATAAAATATAGGAGCAGAATTAAGCCATTAGACCCATCGAGTCTGAGTTTCAAACTGAGGGGAAGGAACAGTTTCCAACTCAGAATTTATGCGCAATTAGGGCAGGGAGTGAAAAGTAACTTTCTCAGCTTTTTATTATTTGGTTTCACCATGGACAGCGTTCGTCTATTCACCGCCCGCCAAGCCCTGAAACAAAAGCTAAAAATCACAGCCTTTTTTCTGTATCCTCATGAAGTGGACGAAACAGAGACACAACAGACACGTTACAGACAAGAATGGGATTTGAATCAACGTGTGCAGAGTGCAATGGATTATTGTGCATCACCTTAACCATGTGGAACAACCCCTTTACTTCATGGAATTTTAATATTTGATCTTGTCACAGACAAGTAGCCGAAGCACCCCACCAATGTACAATCAGGAGGACGTTCATCCACGAGAGGTGGCAGAAGGTAATAATGGGAGAAGTGAACCCGGTAACCTCGACTGCACAGTTGGTAGCCGAAGAAGAATTGTGGCAATGTGGAGTTAAGCCCCAAACACGTCTGCCGCCGTTCGTGCCTCCGTTCGTCCCTCCTCTAACGCAACTCGATGCAAGTGGCCTGACAACTTGGAATAGTTTGTCACATCAGTGATTGCAGATCCATCGTGTAAAAATGAATTCCACTTCCGAGAAACAATGGGCGAAAAATCGACGAGGATGGGATTCGAACCCACGTGTGCAGAGTACAATGGATTAGCAGTCCATCGCCTTAACCACTCGGCCACCTCGTCGCACAACTTGGCGCGTCAATACGTCTTAATTCGTTTTGCATCCATGAACTGATGGCAATTATTTGCCTCTTTCTATTCAACCAGGTATTCGACGGGGGAAATGCAGTGGTGGTGGTATAGTGGTGAGCATCGCTGCTTTTGAAACCATTGACTCCGGTTCGATTCCTGGCCATCGCAGTAATAGTTGAATCGGATGTTTTTGCGCGACATCCTGAATTACAAACTGAGGAAGACTGGTCAACTGTTTCTCATTCAGAATTTATGCGGATTATCTAAGTGAGGTGTTTAAGATGCGAAAATGTGTAGATATTGTAGACGTGGAGTTGATGTTACCTGTTGTGGGGCAGTCTAAAACGAGAGGTCATCATCTTAGAATGTGAGGCTGCAAATTTAAAAAAGAAAAACGACTTCTCCCAAAGGCTTGTAATTCTGTGGAATTCACTTCCTGAGAGTGTGGTGGATGCAGGGACAGTGAGAAAGTTAAGGAGGACTTACAGAGACTTTTATTGGTAATGAGTTGAAGGGTTCTGGAGAACGGGCAGGACGGTGGTGTTGAGGCCATTATGTTTGATCAGGCAAGATCACATGGAAGGTTTTACGCCCAAGAGGCTAAATTCCATATCCCAGCTCCAATGTTATGAGTTCTCGGGAGTAGGTGTTCTGGCTGATATCTCAATCCATCTCTTGTTCCGTAACAGTTCAGGTAGCAGATGATGAACATTTCAGTCATGATCGAATGGCGGGCAGACTCGATGGGTCGAATGGCGTAATACTGCTCATCTATCTGATGAATCTATCGTTTGCGCCGCTTCATGACTTTCAAACTGAGGGAAAGAAATAGTTTCCAACTCAGAATGTGCGCGCAATTATGGGGGGGAGTGAATTCAGTAACTTTCTCGTCATTTTCTAAAGTGGTTTCAATATGGAAAGTGTTCGATTATTCACAACTCCAAGCCCCAAACACTAAAAATCACAGCATTTTTCCATCACCCTCATGAAGTGGATCAAACAGAGACACAACAGATACGTTACAGACGAGGATTGGATTCGAACGCAAGTGCGCAGAGCACAAAGGTTTCTTGTGCATCCCCTTAACCACGTGGTACAACTCCTTTACTTCATGGAACTTTAATATCTGACCTTCTCACAGACAAGTGACCGAAGCAACCCTCCAGTACACAAACAGGAGGATGTTCATCCAGGAGAGGTGGCAGAAGGTAATTATGGGAGAAGTCAACCCGGTACCCTCGACTGTACTGTGGGTAGCCGAAGAAGAACTGGTGTCAAAGAGCGGTTAAGCCCCAAACACGTCTGCCTCCGTTCCACCGTCCTCTAACCCAACTCGATGCAATCTGGCCTGATAACTTGGAATAGATTGTCACATCAGTGATTGCATATCCATCTTGGAAAAAGGAGGCCTACTTCCGAGAAAAGTGGATTTAAAATCAACGAGCATGGAACTCGAACACACGTGTGTAGGGCACAATGGATTGGTAGTCCATCGCCTTAACCACTCGGCCACTTCGTCCCACAAGTACGCACGGCAATATGCCTTAATTCGTTTTGCATCCATGAACTGATTGAATGTATCTGCCTCCTTCTATTCCACCTGGTGTTCAAAATTGGAAATGCAGCGACGGTGGGAGAGTGGTGAGCAAAGTTTTCTTCCAAGCAGTTGTCCCTGTTCGATTCCCGGCCATTGAATCGGATGTTATCGTGCAACATCGTGAGTTTCAAACTGAGGAAGACTGGCCAACAGTTTCACACTCAGAATGTATGCGTCATTATCTAATTGAGGTGTCTCAGATGCCAAAAGGTATGGAAAAAGTTGACGTGGAGCTGTTGCTTCCTCTTGTGGGGCATTCTAAAAGAGGAGGTCATGATCTTAGAATAAGAGATTGCAATGTGAAAAAAGATTTGAGGGAAAACTACTTATTCCAAAGGGTTTATGATTCTGTGGAATTCGGTACCCCAGATTGCGTTGGATGCAGGGAGAGTGAGTAAATTTAAGGAGGTGGTAGAGAGAATTTTATTGGTAAGGAGTTGAAGGGATACGGAGAACGGGAAGACGGTGGAGTTGAGGCCAGGATGGGATCAGCCAACATCACATGGAAGGTGTTAGGCTCAGGAGGCTAAATTGCCTACTCCCGCTCCGAGATCATGCGTTCTAGGGAGAAGGTGTTCCTGCTGATATCGCAATCGACCTCTTCATCTATAACATTGTAGGTCGCAGATGGGGAAGATATCAGCCACGATAGAATGGCGGGCAGACTCGATGGGTCTAATGGCTGAAGTCTGCTTCTTTATTTTATGAACTTACCTTTTGCGCGACTTTGTGAGTTTCAAACTGAGACGAAGAAACAGTTTCCAACTCAGAATGTATGCGCAATTAGGTCAGGGAGTGAAATAAGTAACTTTCTCACCTTTTTATAATGTGGTTTCAACATAGACAGTGTTCGCCGAATTCACCACCCGCCAAGCCCGTGAACCAAAGCAAAAAATCACAGCATTTGTACTTCATGCTCATGAAGTGGACCAAACAGAGACACAACAGACACATTCCAGACGAGGATGGGATTTGAACCCACGTGTGCAGAGTACAATGTGTTATTGTGCGTCTCCTTAACCACATGATACAACTCATTTACTTCAATGGAATTTTTATATGCGATCTTATTACAGGCAAGTAGCCAAAGAACCCCTCCAGTCTACAAACAGGAGGAGGTTCATCCTGGAGAGGTGGCTGAAGAGAATTATGGGAGACGTCATCCCGGTAACCTCAACTGTACTGTGAGTCGCTGAAGAACTGGTGTCACGGTGCGGTTCCACTGACAACGTATCCACAGGCACATATAGTGACGAAGACTGACAGGTTCAGAATGTCTCTTACACTCTCACACATTACCTGAGAGTAACAGGAATCCCCCATTTACAAACGGGACCAGAGAACTGCAGAGAGAATGCACCTCACTCCCACATACAACATGTTGACGGCTTCAACACAACCAAAATATAAGAAAAGATCATCACCACATATTATCTTCTTCGAAATCCCGCCGTCCCAACTTTAATATAATAAAACAATTTGTATCAGTTGTGTCTCACTCTAATCTGTGAACTTCGCTCTACCAGAGTGTGTTGACATCTACTGGCCACGACACAGAACCGCAACAGAGCGCGGGAGATTCACATGAACTGTCGGTGATAGAATGTGACCGGGTGGACGGAGAGGTGTTAGATGTATGTAAAATTTAAACAATCGATATTCATGCATTTCCCAATGGAATTGGTGGAATTTGGAAGTGTTTATCTTGAGGATCAATTGAGCAGAGACTTTAAAGCATTTTATCTGTGCTTCCCTCTGTGTGAGCTTTGCAACGTTGTACTGTGTCATGCTGTCTCCTTCATTCCTGGGACGAGACTGAAAGAAGGATTCTGAAAGGTATTTGCTGCAAAGCAAACAGGAACGTGAGTTATGTTTTCTTTTCGTGTCAGGGAGAATGTAAATAGCAGAGAATAGCCAGGATTCCCTGACGTCGGGCTAATGGCCCAGCACGCTTCCGCTGCGGCTCTCTGATCCTTAAACCAGGAGCTACGATTTTACTGCCCTGCGTTAGCCACACAGCTATTCACTTCCACATTTTTTTGTTTCAACTTGAACAAACGTTTGAGCACAGTAATTCTGGTCAGCATATTTCAGATAATTTACTTTCGTGCTGAATGGTTGTTCTGTGAAGGGGATGTGATTTATTCTGTGACGTTGTTCTGATGAGAAAGTGGGGAATGACTGGAATCACCTTCATAGAAGGGAGTTCGGGACGGCAGTTTCACCTCTCTGGGAAGATTGATCACGCTCTTACTGATTTCTTCAAGCTTTGCTTCAAGTCCGACCCCAGAGAAAATCAACTACGAGCAAAGTGGCGCAGCGGACGTATGCTGGACCCCTAACACAGAAGTCGATGGATCGAAACCATTCTCTGCTATTAATATTCTCACTCACACCAAACGGAAACAAGTCGCTGTTTGTCAGCAGCACATCTACCTTTTTCTTTATCAGTATCAACGTTTAGTTTACAGTCTGATCCGCCCTTTGACACCTGTTCTTCAGCTACCCACAGTATAGTCGAGGTGACTAAGTTGACTTCTCCCAGAACACTCTTCTGGCGCCTCTCCTGGATGAACGTTCTCCTGTTTGGACACTGGAGGGGTTCTTCGGCTACTTGTCGGTGAAAACAGCACCGGAAGCAGCTGTGGAGAGAGATTCCATTCGCCGGAATGCAACTCTCCAATTGGATACTTCACGTCGCTCAGGACTTAGGCTCTCAATATCTTCGAGCGAGGAACAGGTAGAGCGGGAATTCGGTCCTGGTTGATTGGAGCAAACTGATCAGTGCAGCAATGAGGAGCTCCTTAACCCCCAGCGGCTTGGACAAGGATGGCACTCAGATACAGGATTATGGCTGGTGTTCAAAAGTAGGATAAGCATATCTTGTTTGAAATGAAATGATGATGAACATAGAATTTGAGTCGATTTGTGCACGGATCTTAGTTTCGGCGACAACGCATCAGGGTGACCGAGCGGTCAAAGGCGCTGAAGTTCAGGTCGCAGTCTCTTATGGAAGCGTGGATACGAATCCCACTCCTGATATTGACCTTTCCCCCACGAGGTTAAATTTCTCCAAGGAGATTTTCAACCTCACGATTGTCCAATACCTTCCTTTCAATGGAAAAGCGTTGGTCTCAGGACATGAGATTCCTGCTCAGATACGCACAGCGAGACCACACAGGCAAAAGCGCAGTTAATGACTCGATAATCTGCTTCAGTGACTTTGGTTGAGGAATTAATATTGATCCCAGGACTCCGGGTAAAATTCGTCTTCTCTTGTAAATAGTCCGGCAGGTTCGATTGTTCACATCCGTCCGAGAGGGGAAGGTGGGAACTTAGTTTCTATTGTGATTTGTTGCTCGATAAAGCTTTATTTCCTTATATGCCCCCTGTGAGGTATTACTGGATATCGTTATATACCTATATTGCCCCTTTGTGGGGTACTACTGGATATCGTATCCGGTCCAGCTTTGACAAAGTGTCATCTGGACTCGAAACGTTAACTCTTTTCTCTCCCTACAGATCTGGTCAGACCTGCTGAGACTTTAAAGCATTTTCTCTGTGGTTCCCTCTGTGTGAGCTTTACAATGTTGTAATGTGTCATGCTGTCTGCTTTATCCTGGGTTTAAGGTCGGGATGAGACTGCAAGAAATTTTCTGATAGGTATTTGCTGCAATGCAAACAGGAACGTGTGTTATGTTTACTTTTCGTGTCAGGGAGGATGTAAATAGCAGAGAATAGCCTCGATTCCTCGACCTCGGGCTAATGACCCAACACGCTTCCGCTGCGCACTCTGCTCCTTAAACCAGGAGCTACAACATTACTGCCCTGCGGTAACCACACAATTATTCACTTCCTCATTTTTTCTTTCAACAAGAACACATGTTTGAGCACACTGATACTGGTCAGCATCGTTCAGATAATTAACTTTCGTGCTGAATGGTTGTTCTGTGAAGCTGGTGTGATTTCTTCTGTGACGTTGTTCTGATGGGAAAGTGGGGGGTGACTGGAATCACCTTGAGAGAAGGACGTTCGGGGCGGCAGTTTCACCTCTCCGGGTACATTGATCAACCTGTTACTGAGTTCTTCAAACTTTGCCTCCATATATAGAACGAATACACAAACAATGAAGCGAGAGAATGTATTAAATCAGAGATTGGATATTCTTGTAACCAATATGGCTGTAATGGGAATCCTTCATTTTCCGATAAATCGGGATGAACTGATCGCTGTCAAAAATCAGATATCTGGGGATTTAAATGTGATTACTACAATGATAATATTTAACCATGTTAATGTTATTTTGCTCCAATTGAAACGTGTCACGAATACATCGTTACCTTGTTGCACAACTTGCTTTCAGCCAGGAGATGGCAGCAGTGCGCAATAGTTTGGATCTCCTGATTGTGTCCACAGATCTGGATAGGAATGGAGCTGCTGCTTCCCGGGGAGCTGCCAAGCAAGAGGCACAGATATTGACCAACTGCACCCGCTCCAAATAGATTCCCCAAATTACTGAACAAAACAAAAACAAGCACAAATCATATTTTAAGAAACTATGACAGTGACTCTGAAAACAACACACCAACACCTCTGAAAGAATCGATTTGCTGTAACTAATTAAAGATGAATTGTCTCAATGTCAGCCGTAATTCCTTACCAGTTCTCAGACAGGCACCGACTGGTTAGAAGTTTGCTTCACTTTTCAAGGTCCGGCTCAATAAAATCAATCACAGGCCCATGATCTGCTTTCCTCCTGTTCTCAGACACATCCACTTTCTACAAGGGCGCTGTACAAAGCTGGTTTTCAGAGTAAGAGCCAGACTGCAGTCACCTCGTTCTCTCTCGATCCCTTTATCCCAGAGCCACCTCACAACCAGGGGTGGAACTTCTCACAGAGCCAAGAATGGAATAGTTTGTCGATTCTTCCACTGATTCAGGACCGTCCATCACCAGGATGTATTCGTCCAAAAGAGTTGGGATGAAATAGGGCTGAGTTTCACTGTGTATCCAATCAGTCCCCGGAGAAGCACAAAAACAGTGAGTGAGGGAGAGAGAAAGAAACAAAGAAACAGATAGAGAGATAAAATATGTTCCATTTCTACCACGATCTTTTTACCCAGAAATCCGTTCACCTGAATGAAACCGAACCACGTTTCCATTCGCTGCCGTTGCTGCTTCTCCTTCCGAACGTTGCAGGAAACGTTATTATTTATTGATTGTTGTTTTGAGTGCGAGCTTCTTTATATTTCGTTCAGTTTCCCCAAAAAACATTAAATATCTGACTGAGCTCGATATAGGTTCATTTACAAACATTCCGATTCATTCTCGAGTCAGTGGCTTGCGCGGGTAGTTCAGCAAACACTTCGAATCACAGTCGGTGCGAGCAGGACTAGAACCTGCGCGGGGAAACCGCATTGGATTTCAAGCCCGACGCCTTTACCACTCGGTCATCGCAGCTGTGCCCAGGTTCTCATTCATTAGTAATTTGTTCGATAGAATACATTCTAAAACCAGCCTGGAATCACTCCAGGAAGTTATTGCATTCAAACGATCAACGGGGCCCCGGTGTTTATGTGAGGAGGGGTTGAATCTTCGTGGAAAATGACCATTGGATTTGGAGAGAGGCCTTGAGAGACTCGAAAACCTCAGCTCCCGAAACGCACAATTCCACCGATTAAATAGATTGTGGAACAACATCAGTTACATTGGAAATATATTAGAAATTCAAATGGAACAGGACCACACTTTACAGTCTGGAGGAAAATTTAAATGATGAAATCTAGAAATTACAGCACAGAGGGAGACCTGTGCAGGCCGAACGGTCACCTGATGACCTGATGACGCAACTAAAATGGTCACGTGTCGGGATTCCGGCAGTTCCCCGGATCGCAGTCAGAGCACAAGCCAGGAGGACCTGCTCAATTATTAAGTCAGTTATTTTTTATTACATGTCATTGGTCGCCAGTCATTGAGAGACGAGCATTTCTACATGGTATCAGGAGTGGGAAGTATGGCAGAAGGACTTAACCGCATCAGCTCTCTTCAAGAAGACGCTTAATAAATAGTGCACCAGCAGCCCGGCTAGCTCAGTCGGTAGAGCATGGTACTCTTAATCCCAGGGTCGTGGGTTCGAGCGGAGCCCCACGTTGGGCGCTTCCGTGTTATTATCTGAAAATATTGATGCTGAATGAACTTTCTTCGTAACAGAAACGCAAGGTTATGACTGGGAATCCAGAGGTCGAAACGAACATTTCGTGACAAAATTTAATAAATATGGAATTAAAATGTCGTCTCAGTAACGGTTCTGCTTCCGATGGATCTGATTTCCACAACTGGGACCACATTACACAACAAGTAATGATTTGGCACAAACACAGTAAAGATCTGTCACCGGCAGTGTCACGGTCACAGAGAGCTCAGTTACACAGCAAGATATAATTTTACAAACAGGGCCTCTCTGTGTGCAGCAGAAAACAACATTTTCCGAAAAAAACAGTTTCTCCATCTCGGCACCTTTTCTGTGTGTCATTGTGTGTGTCCTGATAGTCTCTTTCTGATTTTTTGTGTCTCTTTCTCTGTCTGTTACAGCAGTGCTGCTGTTGTGTATTAATCTCACTTTTCCCAAACGGTAATTGTGATTGATAGATACAGACAGATTTCCACACTGACATTCAGTACCAATGTCTAATAGAGACTGAATCCCACCCTCACATACAGTCCCAGATATTGACTCATAATGAAGGAATCCTGCTCTCACAAACTATTGAGACTGAGGTGCAGAGTGTTCCCTCCACTCGCGAATACTACCTGTGATTTACAGAGACAGAACACATCTCAGTCAGGTGAATAGCAGAGTGTGATGGGTACGACATGTATTCCACAATCACTGCGCCAGATAATCAGATGCAGACGACATGCGGCGTCTGTGTTGGTTTAACAAGGGTTTTGCCCAAGAACAGGAACAGATTTACACAATATCAGGGTATAAGACGTAGGAGCAGAAGTAGGCCATTCAGCCCATCGAATATGCTCCGTATTTCAATGAGATCATGCTTGATCTGATGTATGACGTGTTATGACCTCATACGGTGGCACGTTGTCACAGTGGTTACCTCACAGCGCCCGCGATCCGGGTTCAATTCCAGCCTTTGGTCACTGACTGTGTGGAGTTTGCACTTTCTCTCCGTGTCTGTGTGGGTTCCCTCCGGGTGCTCCGATTTCCTCACACAGTCCAAATGTGTGCGGGGTTAGGTGGACTGTCCATGCTAAATTGACCCTTAGTGTTCAGAAAGTTGGGTGGTGTTACAGGGATGTGATGGGGACACAGAGGCTCTTTCAGAATATCGTTGCAGAGTCCATTGGCAGAATGGCCTCCTTTTACATTTTAATGATCTCATGATAATGCTCATGTCCACTTTCCCGGCATTTTATCTCTAGATTTCACGATGAACCTTTAAAACCAGCAATCCCACCAAGCCTCAGGTAGCGGTAACTCCTCAATGGTCGTTAATTTCCCGGCTGTCAGTCATTTGGCCAGTCTTGAGTGAAGTCACATCCTGGAAATGTCATACATTGATCCAGTTCTAAAATAAATTAAGTCGCCCAAGTCCCTGATGACCATAGGCCCTTTGAGTGTAAGATCTGACTGGTGGTGATTTAACCTGAGGATCACCATACTTCAGGCGAGGAGCAATAATAATAATACTAATAATCTCTTATTGTCACAAGTAGGCTTCAATCAAGTTACTGTGAAAAGCCCGGAGTCGCCACATTCCGGCGCCGTTTCGGGGAGGCTGGAACGGGAATTGTGAGATGGCGGGGTTTTCATGTTTCAGGTCTAGTATAACCGTGTGATCTCAATCTAATTAATTTGGTTTTCCTTCTGCTAATCTTGTCTCACAGTGAGGCAAACCTCACTGATTTGATAGACGAGTGATCGTTCTTCAGTCTTGTCATTGTCGGACCCGCTGAATATGGAGGCATATCCTGTGTGGCAGGGTTTAGCTCCAACTCAAGCTATACGTTTGTGGATGATACCACTGCGGTAGGTCGTATCCCAAACAATGACGAATCAGATGCAGAAGGTAGATAAATCACATAGTTGCATAGTGCACTGTCATGTGAGTGTACATTTAAGACATGGAAGTTTAAGCAATGTACATTTAAGAAAACAGTGATGTCAGAGAGTGGGTGGAGCTGGACTTTAGGTCAGCCATTTTGCAGATTTTTACTTTCAGTTTAAAAAGCAGCTTGTGTGTGTCTGTGTGTTTCCAGAGAGCTGCAAGTTTGAAAAGAGATTGGGAGTGTCTTCGTTTGCAGGGTGCTGGATCTCTGACATAAAAGACCATCTCTGGATCATTTGGGTGATTTAAACTGATAATTGTAAAGCCTTCAACCTGATGTGATTCTGTTTAAAGCTGTTAAGTCTCTTGGAAGTTTGAAGGAACATTTTAAGTAATTGTTTCTGTTGCAATATTTTCTGAGTTATCTTTGAAGTAAGGGGCGTTAAGAGATCCAATGTTTATTTAAGATGTTAAGTTGAGTTCATGGAATAAACAGTGCTTTGTGTTTAAAAGCCCACGAGTCCATAATTGTATAATAATAATACACCTAGGGAAAAAGCCGTGTGCTAGGAAAAGCAACAAATACATTAAAGGGAGTGGTTGGTTGAACTCCATGATACATTTTGGGGTTCTGAAAACGCCTCACCCATAGAAATTGGGGGCTCGTCCGGGATAAAAGTCTATCTATTGGGTTGGCTTTTGTGAACTTAAAGACAGTGAAGGATTGTTCCTTTTCCGGTGTGGTATTTTAGTTTACGTGGGGAGAGTGTTGTGAACAATGGCTCTTTCAGAGGCTCAGAAGTTTTTGGGGGTGGAGAATGTCACACGAAGTACTTTACGGGCAGAAACGAAAAGCAGACTGTTAGATTTGGCAAGAACATTGCAGTTAACCTTACCTGACAAAATGCGAAAAGATGAAGTAATTATGGCGGTGGTTAAGCATTTAAATTTGCATGCGATAGAGTTTGATTCATTGGAAATGGCAAAAATTCAGTTGCAAATTAAAATGGAACATGAGAAAGAATGAAAGCGGCTTGAATACGAGAGGGAGAGAGAGGAAAAAGAAAGAGAAAGAGAGAGAGAGAGGATAAAGAAAAGGAGAGAGCAGAAAGGCGAAAAGAAAGAATAGTCCTAGCAGAACGAAAAGAAAAAGAAATGGAAATACAGAGGAGGGAAAAAGATAAAGAGAGCGAGTTTGAACTTCAGAAAATGGCCATGAAACATGACAATCAGTTAACATTGGCAGACGTAAAGGGAAACGTACAGCTGGATGATAGTGATGAGGATAGTGTGAAAGCGCGTCATAGTCGAAGGCTTGGTGGGAAACTATTTAAATATGTCCAAGCACTGCCACGGTTTGACGAGAAGGAAGTAGAAGCCTTTTTCATTTCATTTCAGAAGGTAGCTAAACAAATGAAATGGCCACAGGACATGTGGGCGTTACTGATTCAAACAAAGCTGGTAGGTAGAGCTAGTGAAGTGTTTGCATCACGACCGGAGGTGGAATCTGGAACGTATGAGCAGGTGAAGAAACCCATCTTAAGTGCATCTGAGCGAGTGCCTGAAGCTTACAGACAAAGGTTTAGAAATTTAAGGAAAGAATTTGGTCAAACATACATGGAGTTTGAAAGGCTGAAACAGAGTAATTTTGATAGGTGGATAAGGGCTTTGAAAATAGACCAAATGTATTACGTTCTCAGAAAATTATACTTTTGGAGGAGTTTCAAAATTAAATTCCTGATGTAGTGAGAACTCATGTGGAAGAACAGAAGGTTAGAGCTGCGAAATTAGTATCAGAAATGGCAAATGATTATGAATACCTTCATAAATCAAAGATTGTTTTCCGACATCAGTTTCAGCTGATGAGGGATAGAAACTGGGGACATGAGAAATACTCAAGTGGTAAAGGTAAAGGTGATATGATGGGAGACAATAAAGGGAGTGTACCTCTGATTAAAAAAGAAATCCAGGAGGGTGGAAAAGAAATGAAAAGTTTCAAATGTTTTCACTGTAATAAACTAGGCCATTAAAGTCACAGTGTTGGTGGTTGAAGACAAGCACTGAGAAGGGTGATGTGGTAAAACAGGATAAGACGGTGGGGTTTGTAAGAGTGGTAAAGGAAATCCCAAGGGACGCGAAGGAGGTGCAAACAATTGTACAGCCTGTTCAAGAAGTAATTGTTAAGAAGGTGCCAGATGTATTTAAAGAATTTACTTGTGTGGGTAGAATTTACTTATGCGTATCAAGAGGAGCAGGTGAAGAAGTCACAATGTATTGAGATACAGTGGCTAGTCAATCTTTAATGGTAAAAATGAGGAATTATGTAGTTTGGGAAGAATGTTGCCAGAAAAGGTGGTGATATGTGGAATTCAGGGTGAGAGGAGTCGCGTTCCATTGTATAAGGTGAGGTTGGAAAGTCCAGTGAAGAATGGTGAAGAGGTAGTAGGAGTAATAAATAAACTATCTTGTCCAGGAATACAGTTTATCTTGGGTAATGATATACCTGCATCGCAGGTGGGAGTGATGCCTACTGTGGTTGATAAGCCAGTGGAAAATCAGTCAACTGAAGTGTTGAAAGACGAATATCCTGGGATTTTTCCGGTTTGTGTAGGAACAAGGTCGCAAAGTTACAGGTTAAGACAAGAGGAGAAATCAAAGAGTAAAGGTGAAGTTGAAGTGCAATTATCAGCAACAATTTTTGATCAGATGGTTGAAAAAGAACAAGAACAGGTGGAGGATGAGGCGGATATTTTTTGTTCAGGAATATTTGCGGAGTTATAACAGAAAGATGTGGAAATAAAACGGATATATCAGAAAGCATATACGGAAGAGGAATCTGAGAGTATACCAGTGTGTTATTACCGTAAACATGATGGCCTGATGAGAAAATGGAGACCTGTACATATGCAGGCGGATGAAAAGTGGGCAGAAGATCATCAAGTAGAATTGCCGGTAGGGTATAGAAAGGAGGTGTTGCGAGTTGCACATGAGGTACCAGTGGGAGGTCATTTGGGAATAAGGAAAACACAAGCTAAAATCCAGAATTGTTTTACTCGCCTGGACTACATAAAGATGTAGTTAAATTTTATAAATCATGTCGCACATGTCAAGTGATAGGGAAATCTCAAGCAATGATAAAACCAGCGCCCTTAATACCCATTCCAGCATTTAAGGAACCTTTTACAAGGGTCCTAATCGATTGTGTAGGACCGCTTTCTAAAACAAAAAGTGGGAATCAATATCTTTTGACTGTAATGGATGTGTCTACTAGGTTTCCAGAGGCCATTCCAGTACGTAATATTACAGCTAAAAGGATTGTGGAGGAGTTACTTCATTTCTTTACTAGATATGGACTACCACCAGAAATTCAATCCGATCAAGGAACTAATTTTACTTCAAAGTTATTCAAAGAAGTTATGGATAGCTTAGGAATAAAACAATTTAAATCAACTGCGTCCCATCCAGAATCGCAGGGAGCGTCAGAAAGTTTGCATCAGACATTAAAGCCAATGTTGAGGCCGTATTGTCAAGATTAACCAGAGGATTGGGATAAATAAATCCCATTCGTATTGTTTGCAATTAGGGATGCACCTAATGAGTCTATCAAATTTAGTCCTTTAGTCCGCCTAAATTGATTAAGGAAAAATTGGTAGGTGCGAAATCGGAAATTACACTATTGGATTACATGCCAAATTTTAGGAAACGATTAAATAGAGCAGGTGAATTGCCTAGACAACATTTGAAAGTTGTACAAAATGGAATGAAATGGGTAGCGGACAAGAAATCCAAAGTTGGTAGTTTTGACAGTGGGGATAAAGTTGTTACCAGTGGCAGGGGAGCCTTTAAAAGCTAGGTTTTGTGGACAGTATCAGGTTGAAAGGAAATTAAATGAGGTGAATTAAGTGGTAAAAACACCAGATAGAAGGAAGACTCACCGAGTGTGTCATGTGAATATGCTTAAAAGGTACTTTGAAAGGGAAGGAGAGAAAAAGGAGGTTTTAATGATTCTAATTCAAAGTGACGAACCAAATACAGATGACTGTGAATTTGACATCCTCAAATTAAATTGGATAAT
Source organism: Scyliorhinus torazame (assembly GCF_047496885.1). Classification (NCBI taxonomy): domain Eukaryota; kingdom Metazoa; phylum Chordata; class Chondrichthyes; order Carcharhiniformes; family Scyliorhinidae; genus Scyliorhinus; species Scyliorhinus torazame. The sequence continues at coordinate 38,133,525 of NC_092730.1, forward strand.
GAGGATCTCCTTAAAATTTGGTATGAATTGTTAAGTTACCTTCCAGAGGAAAAACGAACTGACCAGAAAGAGTTATTGAAATCACATGGGCAAGTTTGTAGTGATAAATTGGGTTGTATTAAAATGGCTATACATGATGTAGCTGTAGGAAATGCTGTTCCTATCAAACAACATTCATATAGACTTAATCCTTTAAAATTGGCACAGGTTAACAAAGAGATTGAGAGTATGCTTAAAATGGCATAAATGAAGTGGGTAGCAGCCAATGGAGCTCACCCATAGTGATGGTACCTAAACCAGACGGTACCCAACGGTTGTATGTGGACTATAAAAAGGTGAATGCAGTTACAAGAACTGACTCTTACCCTATCCCACGTTTGAATGATTGCATTGAGAAAGTAGGACAATCTGCTTTTATTTCCAACTTCCAGGTATGGAAAGAACATTTAAAGCATCGTATGGAGTTCTTCGATCGACTTCAGGTGGCGGGGTTGGTAATGAAACTAGCCGAAAGTGAATTTGCAGGAGCCCGAATCACTTTCCTTGAGGAGTTTCTGATACCCTCAAGAGGAAGGGAAATAATGCGATTTCTTCGAATGAGTGGATTTAATCGAACTTTAGTGCAAACGTTTTGTGGCGTGATTACTCCACTGATGGAATTGCTGAAGAAACGTAAAAATATTCAATGGACAGCGTACTTTCAACAGGCATTTGGCTGCCTGAAAGCTGTGATCACCAATGTTCCTGTATTGGAGAATTGCAAGGGACTATGTGGTCAGATTGAACTAAAGTATCTGATTCTAAAGAGAAATGCAGAGTAGTAGAGGAATTGATGGATCATTATCATAGAATTTACAGAGCAGAAGGAGGCCATTCAGCCCATCGAGTCTGCACCGGTTCTTGGAAAGAGCACCCTACCCAAGGTCAACACCTATCCCCATAACCCAGTAACCCCACGGGCAATTTTGGACACTAAGGGCAATTTATCATGGCCAATCCACCTAACCCGCACATCTTTGGACTGTGGGAGGAAACCGGAGCACCCGGAGGAAACCCACGCACACACGGGGAGGATGTGCAGACTCCGCACAGACAGTGACTCAAGCCAGAATCGAACCTGGGACCCTGCAGCTGTGAAGCAATTGTGCTATCCACAAGGCTACCGTGCTGCCCCCGTGCAGAGATCTCGTGCAGAGATTTTGTTCAAAGAGACTGTCAATCGAGAAGGATTTCGGTTGGAGGAAGAATAACAAAGAAAAAATGGACTATATTATTATAACTGTTTGCATGTGTTGTTTTTTTTAAGCGAAAGTGTATATTTACTGTGTATATTTCTTAGTGAATGGTGCAAAAGTGAAAAATGAAACCATCTTGAAATTGAAGTTTTTTTTTCTTGGGTGGAGGTGTCATGTAAGAGTACCTTTAAGACATGGATGTTTGAGCAATGTACCTTTAAGAAAACAGTGATGCCAGAGAGTGGGTGGAGCTGGGCTTTAGGTCAGCCATTTTTCAGGTTTTTACTTTCAGTTTAAAAAGCAGCTTGCGTTTGTCTGTGTGTTTCCAGGGAGCTGCAAGTTTGAAAAGAGCTTGGGAGTGTCTGTGTTAGCAGGGAGCTGGATCTCTGACATAAAAGACCATCTTTGGATCATTTGGGTGATTTAAACTGTTGATTGTAAAGCCTTTAACCTGATGTGATTCTGTTTCAAGGTGTTAAGTCTCTTGGAAGTTTGAAGGAACAGTTTAAGGAATTATTTACTGTTGCAATATTTTCTGAGTTATCTTTGAAGTAAGCTGTGGTAAGAGATCCAATGTTTATTTAAGATATTCAGTTGAGTTCATGGAATAAACAATGTTTTGTGTTTAAAAACCCACGTGTCCATAATTGTAATCCCACACCTAGGGAAAAAGCCATGTGCTAGGAAAAGCAACAAATCCATTAAAGGGAGAGATCGGTAGAACTCTCTGATACATTTTGGGGTTCGGAAAACGCCTCGCCCATAACAGTACCTAAAACAGCCTGTCTCTAAATATCGGAAAGACCAAGGAACTGATCATCGACGCCATGAAGCGTTGCACAACACACACACCCGTCTGCATCAATGGGTGCGAAGTGGAGATGGTCGATAGCTTTACATCTCTGGGGGTCGCCATCACCAACAGTCTGTCCTGGTCCACTCACGTTGATGCAACAATCTAGAAAGCCCAACATCGTTTCTACCTCCGAAGGAAGGACAAGAAATTCGTCATGTCTGCTTCGACTCTCACAAACCTCTACAGATGTACCACAGAGAACATCCTATCGGGCTGCATCACAGCTTGGGATCGCAACTGCTCGGCCCAAGGTCGCAAGAAACTGCAGTGTGGTGACATCAGCCCAACGTATCACACAAGCTTGCCAGCCGCACAGTGATTCTGTCTACAACTCCCGCTGCCGCAGGACAGCAGACAACATTATCAGAAACACTCCCACCCAGGTTTTGACTTTTTACAGACTATTTCATCAGGTGGAAGCCACTGAAGTCTGAAGACCCGCACATCCAGACATAGGAACAGCTTCTTCCCCACAGCTACTAGACTCCTCAACAACTCTCCCTCGGACTGCTCTGTTCCCTGTAAGAACACTATTCAGGACGCCCTATGCTGCTCTTGCTCATGGATTTACTTTGTTTGTCCACTTGTTCCGCACTGTAACCAATCACTGTTTGTCGATGTACCATTTGGCAATGCACTGTGCCGATTATTCTTTTTTTGCCCACTCTGTATGTAATGTGTATGTGCCTTGGTAGCAGAAAAATACTTTTCACTGTACTTCAGTACATGTGACAGTAAATCAAATCAAAGTGGTTCCTCTCTCCCTACCCGATCAATTCATCTCAATCAGAACAAGACTGAATTTTGAATTCTCGCTTTTCCAACACAGCTCGATGCAATCCGGCCTCACAACCTGGAATGGAATTGCACATCAGTGATTGCAGATCCATCATCGAAAACTGAGTCCCACTTCCGAGAAAACAGCGTATGAAAAATCGACTAGGATGGGATTCGAACGCCGTTACAGAGCGCAAAGGACTAGCAGTACATCGCCTTCACCACTCGGCCACCTCAACCAACAAGTGCATGCGTCGAAACGTCTTAATTCGTTTTGCATCCATGAACTGATGGAAAATATCCGCCCAGAGTCCAAAGATGTGCAGGTTAGGTGGATTGGCCATGATAAATTGCTCTTAGTGTCCAAAAGTGCCCTTAGTGGTGGGTGGAGTTAGTGGGTTATGGGGATAGGGTGGGGGTGTTGACGTTGGGTAGGATGCTCTTTCCAAGAGCCGGTGCAGACTCGAAGGGCCGAATGGCCTCCTTCTGCACTGTAAATTCTATGATCTTTGACTCCAGCCCCGTGTTCAATGTTGGAAATGCAGTGTTTTTCAATAAAATGCATTCCCATCACATTCAGGGACTTTTATGAATGGACTGATGTGAAACACTTCAATATTATTTCCAAGATATTTCCACACAGTGTGAAAGGCCCCCGCTGAAAGACTGGAATCAACCAGCATTTGACAGCAAAAACAAACGCTCCCGGCTTCACAGAGGAATCCGTCGATCATCGGAACACACATTTCACGATGGACATTTTCTGATCATTCAGTTTCAGGTTTCTACTCCTGCCTGGCTTTATTCCCCAGGAAATAGGGATTATATTCTTTCAGCGAGTCGTGAAAGTATACTTGGAGCAGATTAATGATAAATTATTGTGGTACGATGAGACTATTGCTGGTTGAAAGGTAAACTTTCCAGAAAGTGCCTTCATATTGTGGTTGATAGCAAATCGGCACCACATTTAAACAAAACACAGCTTAACTCGTAAACTTAAATTAAACTAATTAATTAATTAGTGATGGCTGGTCAGGTGATGTGCTTGAGCTGCTTGATGTGGGAGCTGGCAGACCGCATTGCGAGCTGCAGCGACCACATCTGCAGTAAGTGTTGGCTGCTCGAAGAGCTCCGGCTCAGAGTTGATGAGCTGGAGTCTGAGCTTCAAACAATGAAGCACATCCGGGAGGGGGAGACTTACCTGGACACTGTGTTTCAGGAGGCAGTCACACCTGTCAGAGTAACTAGTTTAAATCCTGCCAGTGGCCAGGGACAGCAGGGTGTGACTGCAGGTCAGGCAGTTAAAGGGAACCAGCAGTCAGGAACTCAGGAGCCTCAGCCCTTGACCCTGTCCAACAGGTATGAGGCACTTGCTCCCTGTGTGGATGGCGAACAGGGCTGCAGGAAGGATGAGTCAGCTGACCAAGGCACCATGGTTCAGCAGGCCATTCAAGGGGAGGGAGTAAATAGGCAAGTTGTAGTTGTAGGGGATTATATTATCAGGGGGATAGATAGTATCCTTTGTGAGGAGGATAAAGAGTCCCGCATGGTACGTTGCCTGGTATATCTGACCGGCTTGAAAGGATACTGAGAGGGAGGGGGAGGATCCAGTTTTTGTGGCCGATGTCGGTACCAACAACATAGGCACGTCTAGGAAAGAGGACCTGTTTCGAGATTATAAAGAGCTAGGATTCAAATTAAAAAACAGGTCCTCAAGGGTCATAATCTCCGGATTACTGCCCGAGCCACGTGCAAATTGGCATAGGGAGGCAAGAATAAGGGAAGTTAACACGTGGCTGAAAGAGTGGTGTGGGAAAGAGGGGTTTCTTTTCATGGGACACTGGCATCAGCTTTGGGACAGGGGGGACCTATACCGTTGGGATGGTCTCCACCTGAACCGAGCTGGGACCAGTGTTCTGGCGAAAATAGTAAATAGGGTGGTCAATAGGACTTTAAACTATAGATTGGGGTGGAAGGGAAAGTCAGGGAACCAAGAGGTGAAGTAATCAGTAGGAAGCATAGCTGCTTAGGAATACAAAAAAGCACGAAAAGACAAAACTCAGGAGAGGTTACGATAGTCCCCATCCCACAAAATATGACACAGTGTATGGAAAGGCTCAGTAAACCAAGGTCCACCACACTCAGAAAACAAAAAGGGACGGTCAATAGAGAATTAAAGGTGCTATATTTAAATGCGCGCAGTGTACGGAACAAGGTAGATGAGCTTGTGGCCCAGATTATGACTGGCAGGTATGGCGTGGTAGGCAACACAGAGACATGGTTGCAGGGGGTTCAGGACTGGCATTTAAACATCCAGGGATTCACAACCTATCGAAAAGACAGAGAGGTGGGCAGAGGGGGCGGGGTTGCCTTGTTAATTAGGAATGAAATTAAATCAATAGCACTAAACGACATAGGGACAGATGACGTGGAGTCTCTGTGGGTAGAGTTGAGGAACCACAAAGGCATAAAAAACATAATGGGAGTTACGTACAGGTCTCCAAACAGAGGTCAGGACCGGGGGCACAAAATGCACCACGAAATAGAAAGTGCATGTCAGAAAGGCAAGGTCACAGTGATCATGGGGGACTTCAATATGCAGGTGGACTGGATAAATAATGCTGTCAGTGGACCCAAGGAAAGGGAATTCATTGAATGTTTACAGGAGGGCTTTTTGGAACAGCTTGTGATGGAGCCCACGAAGGAACAGGCCATACTGGACTTAGTGTTATGTAATGAGCCAGACTTGATTAAAGATCTTAAAGTAAGGGAGCACTTAGGAGTTAGGATTAGTGATCATAATATGGTAGAATTCAATCTCCAATTTGAAAGAAAGAAGGTAGAATCAGATGTAAAGGTGTTACAGTTAAATAAAGGTAACTACAGGGGCATGAGGGAGGAACTGGCTGAGAGAGAGAGGGGTGAGAGAGAGAGGGGGGTGAGAGAGAGAGGGGGGGTGAGAGAGAGAGGGGTGAGAGAGAGAGGCGGTGGGTGAGAAGGAGGGGGTGGGTGAGAGAGGGGGTGGGTGAGAGAGAGAGGGGGTGGGTGACGAAAATCGACTTGGAGCAGAGCCTAGTGGGAATGACAGTAGAACAGCAATGGCAGGAGTTTCTGGGTGTAATTGAGGACACAGTACAGAGGTTCATCCCAAAGAAAAGAAAGATTATCAGAGGGGGGATTCGGCAGCCATGACTGACAAAGGAAGTTAGGGAATGCATCAAAGCAAAAGAGAAAGCCTATAAATGTGGCAAAGAGTAGTGGGAAGTCAGAAGATTGGGAAGGCTACAAAAACAAACAGAGGATAACAAAGAGAGAAATAAGGAAAGAGAGGATCAAATATGAAGGTAGGCTAGCCAGTAACATTAGGAATGATAGTAAAAGTTTCTTTAAATACATTAAAAACAAACGGGAGGCAAAAGTTGACATTGGGCCGCTCCAAAATGACACTGGTAATCTAGTGATGGGAGACAAGGAAATAGCTGAGGAACTAAATAAGTACTTTGCGTCAGTCTTCACTGTAGAAGACATGAGTAAAAGCCCAACAATTCCGGAGAGTCAGGGGGCAGAGTTGAATATGGTAGCCATCACAAAGGAGAAAATGCTAGAGAAATTAAGAGGTCTAAAAATTGATAAATCTCCGGGCCCAGATGGGCTACATCCCGGAGTTCTAAAGGAGATTGCTGAAGAAATAGTGGAGGCGTTAGTTATGATCTTTCAAAAGTAACTGGTGTCAGGGAAAGTCCCAGAGGATTGGAAAATCGCTGTTGTAACCCCCTGTTCAAGAAGGGAACAATGATAAAGAGGGAGAACTATAGGCCAATTAGCCTAACCTCGGTTGTTGGCAAGATTCTGGAATCCATTGTGAAGGATGAGATTTCTAAATTCTTGGAAGTGCAGGGTCGGATTAGGACAAGTCAGCATGGATTTAGTAAGTGGAGGTCGTGCCTGACAAACCTGTTAGAGTTCTTTGAAGAGATAATAAATAGGTTAGACCAAGGAGAGCCAATGGATTTTATCCATCTTGACTTCCAAAAGGTCTTTGGTAAGGTGCCTCACGGGAGACTGCTGAGTAAAATAAGGGCCCATGGTATTCGAGGCAAGGTACTAACATGGATTGACGATTGGCTGTCAGGCAGAAGGCAGAGAGTTGGGATTAAAGGTTCTTTTTCGGAATTGCAACCGGTGACGAGTGGTCTCCCACAGGGTTCAGTGTTGGGGCCACAGCTGTTCTCTTTATATATTAACGATCTAGATGACGAGACTGGGGGCATTCTGGCTAAGTTTACCGGTGATACAAAGATAGGTGGAGGGACAGTTAGTATGGAGGAGGTGGGGAGGCTCCAGAAAGATTTAGACAGTTTAGGAGAGTGGTCCAAGAAATGGCTGATGAAATTCAACGTGGGCAAGCGCGAGGTCTTGAACTTTGGAAACAAGAATAGAGGCATGGACTATATTCTAAACGGTGACAAAATTCATAATGCTGAAGTGCAAAGGGACTTGTGGGTCCTAGTCCAGGATTCTCTATAGGTAAACTTGCAGGTTGAGTCCGTAATTAAGAAAGCAAATGCAATGTTGTCATTCATCTCAAGAGGCTTGGAATATAAAAGCAGGGATGTACTTCCGAAGCTTTATAAAGCATTAGTTAGGCCCCATTTAGAATACTGTGAGCAATTTTGGGCACCACGCCTCAGGAAGGACATACTGGCACTGGAGCGGGTCCAGCGGAGATTCACACGGATGATCCCAGGAATGGTAGGCCTAACATACGATGAACGTCTGAGGATCCTGGGATTATATTCATTGGAGCTTAGGAGGTTGAGGGGAGATCTAATAGAAACTTACAAGATAATGAATGGCTTAGATAGGGTGGATGTAGGGAAGTTGTTTCCATTAGCAGGGGAGACTAGGACAGGGGGGCACAGCCGTAGAATTAAAGGGAGTCACGTTAGAACAGAGATGAGGAGAAATTTCTTCTGCCAGAGAGTGGTGGGTCTGTGGAATTCATTGCCACAGAGGGCGGTGGAGGCCGGGACGTTGAGTGTCTTGAAGACAGAAGTTGATAAATTCTTGATTTCTCGAGGAATTAAGGGCTGTGGAGAGAGAGCGGGTAAATGGAGTTGAAATCAGCCATGATTGAATGGCGGAGTGGACTCGATGGGCCGAATGGCCTTACTTCCGCTCCTATTTCTTATGGTCTTATGGTCTTATATTTAGCGGATTCGTCCATGACAAGACTGAAGAACGATCACTCGTCTATCCAATCGGTGAGGTCTGCCTCAGCGTGAGACAATATTAACAGAGTGAGAACCAGGTTAATTAGATTCAGATCACACGGTTACAATAGAACTGAATCAGGAAAACCCCGCCTTCACAGCCTTGCCATTCGCCTGAGGTATCGTGATCCTCAGGTTAAATCACCATCAGTCAGATCTCACCGTCAACGGGGAAAGCAGCCTATGGTTATCAGGGACTGAAGCGACTTAATTTACTTTGGAACTGGATCAATTTATGATGTTTCCAGGATGCGACTTCCCTCAGACTGATCAAATGATTGGCAGCCGGAAAATTAGTAGTAGGAGAACACTTCAGCAGTCAAGGGCATTGAGCCTCTGATCTCCGGGTAAGCGTTCTGCAAGGCGTCCTTCAGGACACGCGACAATGAAAATCGCCGAACAGAAACTTCTAGCCAAGTTCCGCATACATGAGTACGGCCTCAACCGGGACCTTGGATTCATGTCGCATTTCATTTATCCCCCACCATCTGGCCTGGGCTTGCGAAATCCTACCAACTGTCCTGGTGTGAGCCAATTCACACCCCTTTAACGGGGGGGGGGGGTTAACTCCTATCTGGTTTAGCACAGGGCTAAATCGCTGGCTTTAAAAGCCGACCAAGTCAGATCAGAAGCACGGTTCAATTCTCGTACCAGCCTCCCCTAACAGGCGACGGAATGTGGCTTTTCACGGTAACTTAATTTGAAACCTACTTGTGACAATAAGCGATTTTCATTTTCATTTCATCTCTGGACCTGTAAAGACTTAATTACCTGCAAATGCTGGCATTCAAAGCATTGTCTTGCATTTTTGACTTTGCCTATATATATATGTTTCCGGAACATACCTCTTCATTCACTTGAGGAACGAGCAGTGCTCCGAAAGCTAGCGTTTGAAACACACCTGTTGGACTTTAACCTGGTGTTGTAAGACTTGTTACTGGGCACAGCAGGGACTGACAGATAAAGATTCATTCACCACCCAAATGTCTATATGCACCTCCCCCAACACACGCGCATGCCCACTGCCACTGAAAGTTTTGTCATGATTCTGATATGCACACGTTTTAACGGAAACTAGCAAACAACATAATGATTTTGTCCACTCAATAACAATATCAGAGATTGATCATTACAGATTTAGTTCAACCTTCACAGAGATTTTCAGAGTATGAAAGATATTGAATGAATGACAGACTCTCATACAGTCCCAGAGACTCTCGCAAAGCGATTTAACTGAATCCCAAATACAGATAGTTGCAGAAGATATGTAACAAGCCGAAGAATGATTAGTATATTACAAATATGGAATGAATCTGACTCTGCCATATAGTGTCAGAGACTGAAAGATGCAGCAATTGTATTTCAAAATTGATCGCACTTAGCAGGGTGGTAGTGTCAAATAACCGGATGGTGCGAATCCTCAATGTGCAAAGGGGACCTTGTCGCCACAATGACTGTGTAACGGTCACTCTGAACGTCAAGACTATGGGAGACAGAGCTCCACAGACTGACTCCTACTTTCCACAGACCACCACTGACTGAATCATGGTGAATACCAAGAGCTGAATTATGTTGTCAACACTCACATAGAAATGGCACACAGAATAAAATGGCGAGATCGTGGAAAATGTGGACCGTTTTCCATGACCGGAAGCCACCACTGGAAAAAGGCAGATCCATCAGATAGGATTCGCCCTCACCTCCAATGTGTCAGCTCAGCCTTCAGCAGATTGAGAAAGAGAATACTTGAAGAGCAGCTTCATGACAGAATCGTTCGGAGTGACCATTGCACAGTGCTTACTCAGCAACGGCAAAGACTGGTCCCGTATGTGTTTTATTCTGTTTTCAGTGGAGGCCAACAAACCAAAAACACTCCAATTTACTCAATGATCCCAGTACGAAAAGCAAGGGACAAAAAATGTTTCTTTTGATTTTATTTCAACAACGAAACCAAATTGAAAAGGAATTAAAAAGCGCATTGAGCTGATACAATAGGCTTCGAGAAGCAATGGTTTGAGTGACGGCCGCTTGTCGGTTGGCTCGTTGGTCTAGGGGTATGATTCTCGCTTAGGGACTTCTGTTAACGGTAAAATGCGAGAGGTCCCGGGTTCAAATCCCGGTACGAGCCCTGTTTATGTTTAATCAGTACGATCCATGTGGTGTCATTGACTGAATTCGGGAGCAGGTTTGAGCTCCAGAGAATGTGTCAGTACAGAACACGTGAAGAAACGAACGCGACATTTCAAGACCGTTTCACCATGGTGTAGGACTCTGAATTTATCCTCAGATATCAAGTAAAACAAACGAACGCTTGTGCATCCAGGCAGTTGGCTGAATGCAATGTTTGTATGTAACCCCGCTAAACCTTTGATTTATTTGCTGAATCTCCGCCTTTAAAATAATCAATGTCCCGCTTCCGGCGCCTTCTGAGGCAGAGTTCCAAAGTCGCACAACTCTCTGGGAGTGAGAAATTTCCACATCTCTATCCGAAAAGGGCAACATCCTTGTTTTTAACTGCCCAGTAGTTCTGGTCTCACCCACAAGCAGCGACATCCTTTCCACGTCCACCTTGCCAAGACCATTCAAAATCTGATGTACTTCAATCAAATCAACTGTCGCTCTTCACATCTCCATTGGAAACAAGTGCCGTCTGTCTAACCTTTCCTCATTAGAAAACCCGCTCATTCCTGGACCAATCGAGGAAACTTCCTCTGAACCGTATTTACCTAAATAAGGAAACCAAAACTGCACAGAATTAGCGAAATGTGTAGCTCCTGGAATAAAAGGGACAGTAGCAATATGGATATGAATGTGGTTGAATAATCACAAACAGAATATAATGGCCAGTAGAGAATTTTCGGACTGGAAGAAGGTTTGTAGTGTTCGACATGGGTTCCTACTGGAATATTTGCTTTCCCTGGTATATAACAATGTGCTAGAACATGGTGTAGAGGGAACAGTTTCAAAGTTTGATGGTGGTACAAACTTGGACATTTTCTGAACTGATACGTGGACAGTCTAGAACTTCAAACGACGAAAGATGATTTTCAGTCTGGAGACGTGTGAGATGAATGGTTTAGACTAAAAACCAGACAGGGGCTGGTTTAGCACCCTGGGGTAAATCGCTGGCTTTTAAAGCAGACAAAAGCAGGCCAGCAGCACGGTTCAATTCCCGTACCAGCCTCCACGAACAGGCGCCGGAATGTGGCGACTATGGGCTTTTCACAGTAACTTCATTTGAAGCCTACTTGTGACAATAAGCGATTTTCATTCATTATGCATTTTTAAAGGAATATAGAATCATAGAATTTACAGTGCAGAGGTGGCCATTCGTACCATGGAATCTGCACCGGCTCTTCAAATAGCACCCCACTGAAGCCCACGCGTCCACCCTTTCCCCGTATCCCAGCAACCCCATCTAACCTAAGGGTAATTTAGCATGGCTAATCCACCTATACTGCACATCTTTGGAGTGTGGTAGGAAACCGGAGACCCGGAGGAAACCCACGCAGACACAGGGAGAACACAGGCAGTGATCCAAGTGGGAATCGAACCTGAGACCCGGCGCTGTGAAGCCATAGTGCTAACCACTATTCTACCGTGCTGTCCCTGAATCATGCTGAATACCAAGAGCTGAAATATGTTGTCAACACTCACATAGAAATGGCACACAGAATAAAATGGCGAGGTCGTGGAAAATGTGGACCGTTTTCCATGACCGGAAGCCACCACTGGAAAAAGGCAGATCCAGCAGATAGGATTCGCCCTCACCTCCAACGTGTCAGCTCAGCCTGCGGCAGATTGAGAAAGAGAATACTTGAAAAGCAGCTTCATGACAGAATCGTTCGGAGTGACCATTGCACAGTGCTTACTCAGCACTCAGCAACGGCAAAGACTGGTCCCGTATGTGTTTTATTCTGTTCGCAGTGGAGGCCAACAAACCAAAAATAACCCAATTTACCCATGATCCCAGTACGAAAAGCAAGGGACAAAAATTGTTTATTTTGATTTCATTTCAACAACGAAACTGCGAGGGCAGCATGGCGGCACAGTGGTCAGCACGACTGCCTCACGGCGCCGAGGTCCCAGATTCGATCCCGGCTCTGGGTCACTGTCCGTGTGAAGTTTGCACATTCTCCCGTGTTTGCGTGGGTTTCGCCCCCAGAATCCAAAGATGTGCATGCTAGGTGGATTGGCCACGCTAAATTGCCCCTTAATTGGGAAAAATTAATTGGGTACTCTAAATTATTTTAAAACAAGGTGAAGACTGCGGATCCCGCTCCTGCTGTTTAATACAGATCACTCTAACTGGCACAGTGAGCAGAAAGAAATTCGTGTTGTTTGTGTGCATTTCACTCCAATTTAAAACGCTCCTGAATGAAAGTGTCCGTGTCACACGGCTCCCGTTCAGCCAGGAGATTGCACCAGTCCACAATAAATGTATTTATGCAATATGTCTCTGATGTTCTGTGTGTCATCACATTGGACTCTTACTCTGGTCTGAGACATTACCTTGTCCTTGTGCCCTGGATGCTGCCCTTTTCATCCTGTTTCATTAATAACTTTTTACTGGTAACAATTATGTAACTTACTTAGTGATTAATTTATTCAGCCACTAGGAGTGTTTTAAGCTCATTTTGTAAACGGAACTTTGCGTGGCTCGTATTTTTGTCCCGTTTAACCCACCTACTTACTATTGTTTCAGACTCAGAACTTAGTTATTAATGTTGAAGATTGTCGTTTATTTAAACTAAGTTTCCACTCAAAACATATTGATGCTGGTTATTACATAAGGAACCCATGGGTGATGAAAACAATTGGTGAATTTTATTTGAGGAGTGTCCATTCCTTTTCTGCCCTGACCTGCGGTATCTAATTAAATAATTCACCACTGTGATGGGCAGGAACTGAATCTGGGTCAAATGCTGGGACAGTCACCACTATACCACCACCTGTCCCTGGGCAATGTTGCCCCCTCTGTATTTATAGAACGAATACACAAACAATGAAGCGGGTGAATGTATTAAATCAGGGATTCGATATTCTTGTAACCAATATGGCTGCAATGGGAATCTTTCATATTCCGATAGATCGGGTAGAGCTGGGAAGCTCAGTCAGAAATCAGATATCTGGGGATTTCAAGATGATTACTACAATGATAATATTTAACCATGTTAATTTTCTTTTGCTCCAATTGAAATGTGTTACGAATACAGAGTTACCGTGTTGTACAACTCGCGTTCAACCAGGGGATGGCAGCAGTGCGCAATAGTTTGGATATCATGTTTGTGTCCACAGACCTCGATAGGAATGGAGCTGCTGCTTCCCGGGGAGCTGCCAAGCAAGAGGCAAAGATATTAACCAACTGCACCCGCTCCAAATAGATTCCCCAAAATATTGAACAAAACAAAAACAAGCACAAATCATATTTTAAGAAAGTATGACAGTGTCTCGGAAAACAATATACCAACACCTCATAAAGAATCGGTTTGCCTAAACTAATTCAATATCAACCGTTTCAATATCAGCCTTAATTCCTTACCAGTTCTCAGACAGGCACCGACTGGTTAAAAGTCTCCTTAACTTTTCAAGGTCCGGCTCAATAAAATCAATCACAGGCCCATGATCTGCTTTCCTCCTGTTCTCAGACATATCCACTTTCTACAAGGGCGCACGAACTGGTTTTCAGAGTAAGAGTCAGACTGCAGTCACCTCGTTCTCTCTCGACCCCTTTATCTCAGAGCCACCTCACAACCAGGAATGGAACATCTCACAGAGCCAAGAATGGAATAGTTGTCGATTCTTCCACTGATTCAGGACCACCCATCACCAGGACGTGTTGGTCCAAAAGAGTTGGAATGAGATGGGGCTGAGTTTCGCTGTGTATCCAATCAGTCCCCGGAGAAACACAAAAACAATGAGTGAGGGAGAGAGAAAGAAACAAAGAAACAGATAGAGAGACAAAGGAGAAACAAGAAAATATTTTTAAAATATGTTCAATTTCTGGCACGATCTTTTTACCCCGAAATCCGTTCACCTGAATGAAACCAAACCACGTTTCCATTGGCTGCCGTTGCTGCTTCTCCTTCCGAACGTTGCAGGAAATGTTATTATTTACTGATTGCTGTTTTGGGTGTGAGTTCCTTATTCATCTGAATATTTCGTTCATTCCCCCCCAAAAATGTTAAGTATCTGACTGAACTTGATTAACGTTCAAACCGCTTATTTACAAACAATCGGAAAAAGCATTAATTTTCGAGTCAGCGGCTTGTGCGGGGAGCTGAAGAAACAATTCGAATCACAGTCGCTGCGAGCAGGATTCGAACCTGTGCGGGGAAACCCCATTGGATTTCAAGTCCAACGCCTTAACCACTCGGCCATCGCAGCTGCGTTCAATGCGTCATTCATTAGTAATTTGGTCGATGGAATACATTCTAAAACCAGCCTGGAATCACTCCAGGAAGTTATTCCATTCAAGCGACCAATAGTCGGCCGGTGCAGACACGGTGGGCCGAATGGCCTCCTTCTGCACTGTAAATTCAATGATAATCTATGATTACTCTAGGACAAAGGTTCGGCACAACATCGTGGGCCGAAGGGCCTGTTCTGTGCTGAATTTTCTATGTTCTAATCCTGTTTATGTGAGGAGGGGTTGAATCTTCGTGGAAAATGGCCATTGCATTTGGAGAGAAGCCTTGAGAGACTCGAAAATCTCAACTCCCTAAACGCACAATTCCACTGATTAAATAGTTTGTGTAACAATATTTACTCAGCTCCATAAACAAACCACTGACCACACAAATGATCGGGGCTCCCTTTGCATCTCATTGATGGTTTTCACCCAATTTGGCTGTTTCGGGAATGAAAGTAAAAATTTATCGCGTCTGGTAATTAGTATTTTTATATAAACTACACTAAACATATGAAACAATACTTAATAAATGATAATTAACGAATATTAATCAATATTTAAAAGTGTTCTGCAACGATTGGAAGTAAAAACCCATCCCATCAGGGCAGGATATGTTGGGAATGGAACGGAGTGAAACATTCCCAGACCATGTCCAACATGTTTCTCCTCAGTATGAAAATTCCCTGCGGAAAGACTGAAACAGACACTCATTTGATCACATCATGATTGACATCACTCACACCTTAACCATGAGGCCACTGATGAAGTCATGATGATTTCGAATTTCTCCTAAAATGCCAACTGAACCCACTGACTGGCAGAATTACATTACCCACGTGATTGGCGAGGCGCATCCACAGACCGACTTGGCGAGTGGTGCAAACTGACATCACTGCTTCTGATCAGCTCCAGGACAGAGAGATAAATGTCACATTGTCCATTCATATTTCTGATTTATAATTGTGTGGGGAAACTGATGGGCTTTGGACGCAATTAAAAGTTGCTTCAAGTGAGATCAAATCAGCGGCTGGCTCGTTGGTCTGGGGAGACTTGTGCCACACAAAGCAACAGAGTCTGCAGATAGAGAATGAATCGAATATTTACATGACACACCAGAGAACACATAGGAGAACACTTCAGCAGTCAAGGGCATTGAGCCTCTGATCTCCGGGGAAGCGTTCTGCAAGGCGTCCTTCAGGACGCGCGTCAATGAAAATCGCCGAACAGAAACTTCTAGCCAAGTTCCGCATACATGTGTACGGCCTCAACCGGGACCTTGGATTCATGTCGCATTTCATTTATCCCCCACCATCTGGCCTGGGCTTGCGAAATCCTACCAACTGTCCTGGTGTGAGCCAATTCACACCCCTTTAACGTGGGGTTGCCCCTATCTGGTTTAGCACAGGGCTAAATCGCTGGCTTTAAAAGCCGACCAAGTCAGATCAGAAGCACGGTTCAATTCTCGTACCAGCCTCCCCTAACAGGCGACGGAATGTGGCTTTTCACGGTAACTTAATTTGAAACCGACTTGTGACAATAAGCGATTTTCATTTCATCTCTGGACCTGTAAAGACTTAATTACCTGCAAATGCTGGTATTCAAAGCATTGTCTTGCATTTTTGACTTTGCCTATATATATGTTTCCGGAACATACCTCTTCATTCACCTGAGGAACGAGCAGTGCTCCGAAAGCTAGCGTTTGAAACACACCTGTTGGACTTTAACCTGGTGTTGTAAGACTTGTTACTGGGCACAGCAGGGACTGACCGATAAAGATTCATTCACCACCCAAATGTCTATATGCACCTCCCCCAACACACGCGCATGCCCACTGCCACTGAAAGTCTTGTTATGATTCTGATATGCAGACGTTTTAACGGAAACTAGCAAACAACATAATGATTTTATCCACTCAATAACGATATTAGAGATTGATCATTACAGGTTTAGTTCAACCTTCACACAGATTTTCAGAGCATGAAAGATACTGAATGACAGACTCTCATACAGTCCCAGAGACTCTCGCAAAGCGACTTAACTGAATCCCAAAGACAGATTGTTGCAGAAGATATGTAACAATCCGAAGAATGATTGGTATATTACAAATATGGAATGAATCTGACTCTGCCATATAGTGTCAGGGACTGAAATATGCAGCAATTGTATTTCAAAATTGATCGCACTTAGCAGGGTGGTAGTGTCAAATAACCGGATGGTGCGAATCCTCAATGTGCAAATGGGACCTTGTCGCCGCAAGGACTGTGTAACGGTCACTCTGAACGTCAAGACTATGGGAGACAGAGCTGCACAGACTGACTCCTACTTTCCACAGACCACCACTGACTGAATCATGGTGAATACCAAGAGCTGAATTGTGTTGTCAACACTCACATAGAAATGGCACACAGAATAAAATGGCGAGATCGTGGAAAATGTGGACCGTTTTCCATGACCGGAAGCCACCACTGGAAAAAGGCAGATCCATCAGACAGGATTCGCCCTCACCTCCAATGTGTCAGCTCAGCCTTCGGCAGATTGAGAAGGAGAATACTTGAAAGCAGCTTCATGACAGAATCGTTCGGAGTGACTGTTGCACAGTGTTTACTCAGCAACGGCAAAGACTGGTCCCGTATGTGTTTTATTCTCTTCGCAGTGGATGCCAACAAATCAAAAATAACCCAAGTTACCCATGGTCCCAGTACGAAAAGCAAGGGACAAAAATTGTTTATTTTGATTTCATTTCAACAACGAAACTGCGAGGGGAGCATAGCGGCACAGTGGTCAGCTCGACTGCCTCACGGCGCCGAGGTACCAGATTCGATCCCGGCTCTGGGTCACTGTCCGTGTGAAGTTTGCACATTCTCCCGTGTTTGCGTGGGTTTCGCCCCCAGAATCCAAAGATGTGCAAGCTAGGTGGATTGGCCACGCTAAATTGCCCCTTAATTGGGAAAAATTAATTGGGTACTCTAAATTATTTTAAAACAAGGCGAAGACTGCGGATGCCGCTCCTGCTGTTTAATACAGATCACTATAACTGGCACAGTGAGCAGAAATAAATTCGTGTTGTTTGTGTGCATTTCACTCCAATTTAAAACGCTCCTGAATGAAAGTGTCTGTGTCACACGGCTCCCGATCAGCCAGGAGATGGCACCAGTCCACAATAAATGTATTTATGCAATATGTTTCTGATGTTCTGTGTGTCATTACATTGGACTCTAACACTGGTCTGAGACATTACCTTGTCCTTGTGCCCTGATGCTGCCCTTTTCATCCTGTTTCAGTAATAACTTTTTACTGGTAACAATTATGTAACTTACTTAGTGATTAAGTTATTCAGCCACTAGGATTGTTTTAAGCTCATTTTGTAAACGGAAATTTGCGTGGCTCGTATTTTTGTCCCGTTTAACCCACCTATTTACTATTGTTGCAGACTGAGAACGTAGTTATTAATGTTGAAGATTGTCGTTTATTTAAACTAAGTTTCCACTCAAAACATATTGATGCTGGTTATTACATAAGGAACCCATGGGTGATGAAAACAATTGGTGAATTTTATTTGAGGAGTGTCCACTCCTTTTCTGCCCTGACCTGCGGTATCTAATTAAATAATTCACCACTGTGATGGGCAGGAACTGAATCTGGGTCAAATGCTGGGACAGTCACCACTATACCACCACCTGTCCCTGGGCAATGTTGCCCCCTCTGTATTTATAGAACGAATACACAAACAATGAAGCGGGTGAATGTATTAAATCAGGGGTTCGATATTCTTGTAACCAATATGGCTGCAATGGGAATCTTTCATATTCCGATAGACCGGGTAGAGCTGGGTAGCTCAGTCAGAAATCAGATACCTGGGGATTTCAAGATGATTACTACAATGATAATATTTAACCATGTTAAGATATAGTTCGAGTACAATAGATGGGTCGTTTTTTGTACAGTGTGTGCAGGAGGGTTTCCTGAAACAATATGTTGACAGGCCAACAAGAGGCGAGGCCACGTTCGATTTGGTTTTGGGTAATGAACCAGGCCAGGTGTTGGATTTGGAGGTAGGAGAGCACTTTGGGGACAGTGACCACAATTCGTTGACGTTTACGTTAATGATGGAAAGGGATAAGTATACACCGCAGGGCAAGAGTTATTGCTGGGGGAAGGGCAATTATGATGCCATTAGACGTGACTTGGGGGGGATAAGGTGGAGAAGTAGGCTGCAAGTGTTGGGCACACTGGATAAGTGGGGCTTGTTCAAGGATCAGCTACTGCGTGTTCTTGATAAGTATGTACCGGTCAGACAGGGAGGAAGGCGTCGAGCGAGGGAACCGTGGTTTACCAAGGAAGTGGAATCTCTTGTTAAGAGGAAGAAGGAGGCCTATGTGAAGATGAAGTGTGAAGTTTCAGTTGGGGCGATGGATAGTTACAAGGTAGCGAGGAAGGATCTAAAGAGAGAGCTAAGACGAGCAAGGAGGGGACATGAGAAGTATTTGGCAGGAAGGATCAAGGAAAATCCTAGGATTCTCTGGGAGGCCAGGGAAGAGATTGCTGGAGCTTTGGCTTTGATTTTTATGTCATCATTGGCTACAGGAATAGTGCCAGAGGACTGGAGGACAGCAAATGTGGTCCCTTTGTTCAAAAAGGGGAGCAGAGACAACCCCGGCAACTATAGACCGGTGAGCCCCACGTCTGTAGTGGGTAAAGTCTTGGAGGGGATTATAAGAAACAAGATTTATAATCATCTAGATAGGAATAATATGATCAGGGATAGTCAGCATGGCTTTGTGAAGGGTAGGTCATGCCTCACAAACCTTATTGAGTTCTTTGAGAAGGTGACTGAACAGGTAGACGAGGGTAGAGCAGTTGATGTGGTGTATATGGATTTCAGCAAAGCGTTTGATAAGGTTCCCCACGGTAGGCTATTGCAAAAAATACGGAGGCTGGGGATTGAGGGTGATTTAGAGATATGGATCAGAAATTGGCTAGCTGAAAGAAGACAGAGGGTGGTGGTTGATGGGAAATGTTCAGAATGGAGTACAGTCACAAGTGGAGTACCACAAGGATCTGTTCTGGGGCCGTTGCTGTTTGTCATTTTTATCAATGACCGAGAGGAAGGCGCAGAAGGGTGGGTGAGTAAATTTGCAGACGATACTAAAGTCGGTGGTGTTGTCGATAGTGTGGAAGGATGTAGCAGGTTACAGAGGGATATAGATAAGCTGCAGAGCTGGGCTGAGAGGTGGCAAATGGAGTTTAATGTAGAGAAGTGTGAGGTGATTCACTTTAGAAGGAATAACAGGAATGCGGAATATTTGGCGAATGGTAAAGTTCTTGAAAGTGTGGATGAGCAGAGGGATCTAGGTGTCCATGTACATAGATCCCTAAAAGTTGCCACCCAGGTTGATAGGGTTGTGAAGAAGGCCTATGGAGTGTTGGCCTTTATTGGTAGAGGGATTGAGTTCCGGAGTCGGGAGGTCATGTTGCAGCTGTACAGAACTCTGGTACGGGCGCATTTGGAGTATTGCGTACAGTTCTGGTCACCGCATTATAGGAAGGACGTGGAGGCTTTGGAGCGGGTGCACGGGAGATTTACCAGGACGTTGCCTGGTATGGAGGGAAAATCTTATGAGGAAAGGCTGATGGACTTGAGGTTGTTTTCGTTAGAGAGAAGAAGGTAAAGAGGAGACTTAATAGAGGCATACAAAATGATCAGGGGGTTGGATAGGGTGGACAGTGAGAGCCTTCTCCCGCGGGTGGATATGGCTGGCACGAGGGGACATAACTTTAAACTGAGGGGTAATAGATATAGGACAGAGGTCAGAGGTAGGTTCTTTACGCAAAAAGTAGTGAGGCCGTGGAATGCCCTACCTGCTACAGTAGTGAACTCGCCAACATTGAGGGCATTTAAAAGTTTATTGGATAAACATATGGATGATAATGGCATAGTGTAGGTTAGATGGCTTTTGTTTCGGTGCAACATCGTGGGCCGAAGGGCCTGTACTGCGCTGTATTGTTCCATGTTCTATGTTCTATGTTCTAATGTTCTTTTGCTCCATTTGAAATGTGTTACGAATACAGAGTTACCGTGTTGTACAACTCGCGTTCAACCAGGAGATGGCAGCAGTGCGCAATAGTTTGGATATCCTGTTTGTGTCCACAGATCTCGACCGGAATGGAGCTGCTGCTTCCCGGGGAGCTGCCAAGCAAGAGGCACAGATATTAATCAACTGCACCCGCTCCAAATAGATTCCCCAAATTATTGAACAAAACAAAAACAAGTACAAATCATATTTTAAGAAAGTATGACAGTGTCTCTGAAAACAATATACCAACACCTCATAAAGAATCGATTTGCCTAAACTAATTCAAGGTCAACCGTTTCAATATCAGCCTTAATTCCTTGCCAGTTCTCAGACAGGCGCTGACTGGTTCGAAGTTTCCTTCACCTTTCAAGGTCCTGCTCAATAAAATCAATCACAGACCCATGATCTGCTTTTCTCCTGTTCTCATACACATCCACTTTCTACAAGGGCGCACGAACTGGTTTTCAGAGTAAGAGTCAGACTGCAGTCACCTCGTTCTCTCTCGATCCCTTTATCTCAGAGCCACCTCACAACCAGGAATGGAACTTCTCACAGAGCCAAGAATGGAATAGGTTGTAGATTCTTCCACTGATTCAAGACCGTCCATCACCAGGACGTGTTGGTCCAAAAGAGTTGGAATGAGATGGGGCTGAGTTTCGCTGTGTATCCAATCAGTCCCCGGAGAAGCACAAAATCAATCAGTGAGGGAGAGAGAAAGAAACAAAGAAACAGATAGAGAGATAAAATATGTTCCATTTCTGCCACGATCTTTTTACCCAGAAATACATTCAGCTGAATGAAACCAAACCACGTTTCCATTCGCTGCCGTTGCTGCTTCTCCTTCCGAACGTTGCAGGAAATGTTATTATTTACTGATTGTTGTTTTGGGTGTGAGTTCCTTATTCATCTGAATATTTCGTTCAGTCCCCCCCAAAAATGTTAAGTATCTGACTGAACTTGATTCACGTTCAAACCGCTTATTTACAAACAATCGGAAAAAGCATTAATTTTCGAGTCAGCGGCTTGTGCGGGGAGTTGAAGAAACAATTCGAATCACAGTCGCTGCGAGCAGGATTCGAACCTGCGCGGGGAAACCCCATTGGATTTCAAGTCCAACGCCTTATACACTCGGCCATCGCAGCTGCGTTCAATTCGTCATTCATTAGTAATTTGGTCGATGGAATACATTCTAAAACCAGCCTGGAATCACTCCAGGAAGTTATTCCATTCAAGCGACCAATAGTCGGCCGGTGCAGACACGGTGGGCCGAATGGCCTCCTTCTGCACTGTAAATTCAATGATAATCTATGATTAATCTAGGACAAAGGTTCGGCACAACATTGTGGGCCGAAGGGCCTGTTCTGTGCCGTATTTTTCTCTGTTGTAATAGTGTTTATGTGAGGAGGGGTTGAATCTTCGTGGAAAATGGCCATTGGATTTGGAGAGAAGCCTTGAGAGACTCGAAAATCTCAACTCCCTAATCGCACAATTCCACTGATTGAATTGTTTGTGTAACAACATCAGTTACATTGGAAATATATTAGAAATTCAAATGGAACAAGACCACACTTCCAGTCTGGAAGAAAATTAAAATGATGGAATCTAGAAATTACGGCACAGAAGGAGACCTGTGCAGGCCGAAAGGTCACGTGATGACCGGATGACGGAACTAACATGATCAGGTGTCTGGATTCGAGCAGTTCTCCCCGGATCGCGGTCAGAGCACAAGCCAGGAGGGGCTGCTCAATTATTAATTTAATTATTTTTTATTACAAGACCTTGGTCGCCAGTCATTGAGAGAGCAGCATTTCTACATGGTGTCAGTAGTGGGCGGTATGGCAGAAGGACTCCACCGCATCAACCTCCTTGTATCATCGAATCGTAAAATCTCCAGCGCAGAAGGAGGCCATTCGACCCAACGAGTCAACACTGACCCTCCGAATAAGCACCGACGCCTCTTAATCTCAGGGTCGTGGGTTCGAGCCCCACGTTGGGCGCTTCCATATTAGTATCTTAAAATATTCATACTGAATTACCTGTCTTCATAACAAAAACACAAGGTTATGTCGCTTGACTGGGAATCCAGGGGTGTGAACTAACCCTTGGTGACAAGATTGAATAAACCTGGATTTGAGATTTCGTCTCCGTAATGGCGCAGAAAGGATCGATTTCCACAACCGGGAACACATTTACACAACAGGGAATGATTTGACACAACCACAGTGCAGATCTGTCACCGGCAGAGTCACTGTTCCACGACAGACAGAACAGTCACACAGCAGAGAGCACGGTTACACAGCAGGATATACATTTACAAACAGGGCCTCTCTGTGTGCAGCAGAAAACACATTTTCCTAAATACCCAATTTCTCCATCTCAGTATCTTGCTGGTTTGCACTGCACCTTTTCTGTGTGTCACTGTGTGTATCCTGATAGTCTCTTTCTGTGTGTCTTTCTCTATCTGTTACAACAGTGCTGATGTTACGTATTAACCTCACGTTTCCCAAACAAGAATTGTCATTGATAAATACAGAAAGATTTCCACACTGACATTCTGTACCAATGTCTGATAGAGACTGAATCCCACCCTCACATACAGTACCAGACATTGACTGAGAGGGAAACCGAGAATGGGAGGCAGTGTCATACTGGACTCGGAACTGTAACTTTCTCTCTCCACAGGTGTTGCCAGACAGTCGAGTTATTCAACATTTTATATTTCTCTTTCAGGATTTTATGAAGAATCTCCATAGCGGCATTGCCCTTGTGCTCGACGCTTCTATTTATAAAGATTGGTCCCGGATGTCTATTGTTCTGTTCGCAGCGGAGGTCAACAAACCAGAAAGAACCAAATTGACCTAATGACCCCGATAAGAAAAGCAAGGGACAAAAAAGAGTTTATTTCGTTTTACTTTAACAACCAAACCAAATTGAACAGGAATTAGGAAGCCCATTGAGTTGATAAAATAAATTTTGCTTGGGAGGTAATGGTAAAATGGTGTCAGCGGCACGCTGACCACCGGCTGGCTCGTTGGTCTAGTGGGATGATTCTCGCTTAGGATCTTCTGCTGCCATAAAATGAGAGAGATCCCGGGTTCAGATTGCGGACTGTGCAAATAGCTTTTTAAAATCTGTACGATCGATATGGTGCCATTGATTGAACGCGGGAGTAGTTTGGAGGAAAGGGAGGGAGGGAGCTAGGGTCATGTTTAGAGCTTAACCACTTCTTCACGCCAGTTCTTCGGCTGCCAACAGTACAGTCGAGGTGACCCAGTTGACCTCTTCCAGAATCCTCCTCTGCCGCTTCCACTGGATGAATTTCCTCATGTTTGTCCACTGGAGGGGTTCTTCGGCTACTTGTCTGTGAAAGCAGCACCGGAAGCAGCTGTGGAGACAGATTCCAATCTCCAGGATGCAACTCTCCAATTGGATACTTCACTTTGATCAGATCTTACACTCTCGTTGAGAGAATCATTGAATAGTTACAGATCAGGCGAAATCCATTCCGCCCACCGTGTCCACGTTGGTCGCCGAGAGCTGGCGGTAGTCCCGTGATAAAAACAGAAAATGCTGGAAAATTCCAGCAGGCCTGGCAGCATCTGTAGAGAGGGAAACAGAGTATGAGAAGCAGGGTCATACTTGACTCGGAACTGTAACTCTCTTTTTCTCTCCACAGATGTTGCCAGACCAGCCGAGTGATCCAACATTTTCCAATTCTCTTTCAGGATTTTATGAAGAATCTGCATTATGAAGAATGTGCTCGACGCTTCTATTTATAAAGACTGGTCCCGGATGTCTATTGTTCTGTTCGCAGTGGAGGCCAACAAACCAGAAAGAACCAAATTGACCCAATGATCCCGATATGCAAGGGACAAAAAATAGTTTATTTGGATTTTACTTTAACAACCAAACCAAATTCAACAGGAATTAAGAAGCCCATGAGTTAATAAACTAAGCTTCGGTTGGGAAGTAATGGTAAGATTGTTTCAACTGGACGTTGATCACCAGGTGTTTGTCTAAGGGCATGATTCTCGCTTTGGCGATTCTCACGTAGGAAATTCTGCTGCGATAATATGCCGGAGGTCCAGGGTTCCAATCCCGGACGAGCCCTGCAAAGCACTTTTTAACATCTGTGCGATCGAGATGGTGCCATTGACTGAACGCTGGAGCAGTTTAGAGGAAAAGTAGGGAGGGACGTGTCTGGCGCTTAACCGCTCCTTGACACCTGTTCTTCGGCTGCCCACAGTACAGTCGAGGTGACTCAGTTGACCTCTTCCAGAATGCTACTCTGCCGCCTCCACTGAATGAAGTTCCTCCTGTTTGTCCACTGGAGGCGTTCTTCATTGAGTTCTGAATTTAGTGCATTTGCGTGCGAGAGTGAGAGTTTCGTGACTGAGGGTGTATAAGGGTTAATTTTGATCTAAAGTCTAGTCTTTCTTTAATTTAGTTAATTAACTTAAAAGTTCCTGTTTGGTTGAGAAGGTGAATTTTCAACAAGCTTTAAACAAAGGTTCGACTTGTAGGTACTTGCAGCTGGAGCTTATTAATTAGCTAATTGGATTAGGCCAGTCTCCAGAGGCTAGATACACAGTATAAAAGTGATCCAGCTACAGTGCACACTTTGTTTGCTCTGAGTGATGAATTTGGTGCATTTGACTGCTACAGTGAGTGTTTGGTGACTGAGAGAGTTAGGTGAGGAGGGAGTAAGGTGTTCCTTTAATTTCATTTCAGCAAAGAGCGAGAACGGAACCAGGAGTTTATAGAGTGTGCAGCTGGCTGGGAGCAGAGTCAGAGGCCGGAAGTCCAGTTGATCCACAGGGCAGCTATATTCTGGAAGGTCAGAAGGGTTGGAGGCTAGGGCAGTTACATGCTCATCCTGTAGGATGTGGGTGGTGAGGTATACCACCGGTGTCCACGTTGACTGTACTTGAGGGAAGTGCACCCAGCTCCAGCTACTCAGAGACCGTGTCAGGGAACTGGAGCTGGAGCTGGATGAACTTCGGATCATCCGCGAGGCAGAGGGGACTATAGAGAATAGTTACAGGGAGGTAAGCACACCCAAGGTACAGGAAAAGAGTAGCTGGATTACAGTCAGAAGAAAGAAAACAAACAGGCAGACAGTGCAGGGATCCCTCGTGGCCGTTCCTCTTCAAAACAAGTATACCGTTTTGGATGCTGTTGCGGGGGGGTGGGGGGGGGGTGGGGGTGGGGGGGGGGGATGACCTACCGGGGGAAGGCCTTATCGGCCAGCTCTCTGGCACTGAGTCTGGGTCTGCGGCTCAGAAGGGAAGGGGGAGAAGAGAAAAGCAATTGTAATAGGAGATTCAATGGTTAAGGGAATAGATAGGAGATTCTGTGGTCGCGAGCGAGACTCCCAGAAGGTATGTTGCCTTCCGGGTGCCTGTGCCAGGGATGTCTCCTATCGTGTCTTCGGGATCCTTCAGGGGGAGAGTGAGCAGCCAGAAGTCGTGGTGCACATTGCTATCAACGACGTAGGTAGGAAAAAGGGTGTGGAGGTAATAAACGGAGTAAGGCTGGAAGTTAAAAGCCAGAACAGACAGAGTTGTCATCTCTGGTTTGTTGCCGGTCCCACGTGATCGCGAAGCTAGGAATAGGGAGAGAGTGCAGTTAAACACTTGGCTGCAGGAATGGTGTAGGAGGGAGGGCTTCAGGTATTTGGATAATTCGAGTGCATTCTGGGGGAGGTGGGACCTGTACAAGCAGGATGGGTTGCATCTGAACCAAAGGGGCACCAATATCCTGGGAGGGAGGTTTTCTAGTAATCTTCGGGAGGGTATAAACTAATTTGGCAGGGGAATGGGAACCGGATTTGTAGTCCAGCAACTAAGGTAGCCGATATTCAGCACGCCAAAGCGTGTAGTGTGGCAGTGGGGAAGGGAACACTGACAAAGGAGAGTACTTGCAGGCACGGAGATGGGTTGAAGTGTGTATACCTCAACGCAAGAAGCATCAGGAATAAGGTGGGTGAACTTAAGGCATGGATCGGTACTTGGGACTACGATGTGGTGGCCATCACAGAAACTTGGATAGAAGAGGGGCAGAAATGGTTGTTGGAGGTCCCTGGTTACAGATGTTTCCATACGATTAAGGAGGGTGGTAAAAGAGGTGGGGGTGGCATTGCTAATTAGAGATAGTATAACAGCTGCAGAAAGGCAGTTCGAGGAGGATCTGCCTACTGAGGTAGTATGGGTTGAAGTCAGAAATAGGAAAGGAGGGGTCACCTTGTTGGGAGTTTTCTGTAGGCCCCAAATAGTAGCAGAGATGTGGAAGAACAGATTGGGAAACAGATTTTGGAAAGGTGCAGAAATCACTGGGTAGTAGTCATGGGTGACTTCAACTTCCCAAACATTGAGTGGAAACTCTTTACAAAGAACAAAGAAAATTACAGCACAGGAACAAGCATTCGGCCCTCCCAGCCTGCGCCGATCCAGATCCTTCATCAAAACCTGTCGCCTATTTTCCAAGGATCTACTCCCCTCTGTTCCCCGCCCGTTCATATATCTGTCTAGATGCATCGTAAATGACGCTATCGTGCCCGCCTCTACCAGCTCCGCTGGCAAAGAGTTCCAGGCACCCACCACCCTCTGCGTAAAATACTTTCCACGCACACCTCCCTTAAACTTTCCTCCTCTCACCTTGAAATCGTGTCCCCTTGTAATTGACACCCCCACTCTTGGAAAAAGCTTGTTGCTATCCACCCTGTATATACCTCTCATAATTTTGTAGACCTCAATCCAGTCCCCCTTCAACCTCCGTCTTTCCAACGAAAACAATCCTAATCTACTCAACCTTTCGTCATAGCTAGCACCCTCCATACCAGGCAACATCCTGGTGAACCTCCTCTGCACCCTCTCTAAATCATCCACATCCTTCTGGTAATGTGGCGACCAGAACTGCACGCAGTATTCCAACTGTGGCCTAACCAATGTTCTAGACAACTGTAACATGACCTGCCGACTCTTGTACTCAATACCCCGTCCGATGAAGGCAAGCATGCTGTATGCTTTTTTGACCACTCTATCGACCTGCGTTGCCACCTTCAGGGTACAGTGGACCTGAACTCCCAGATCTGTCTGTACATCAATTTTCCCCAGGACTCTTCCATTAACCGTATAGTCCGCTCTTGAATTAGATCTTCCAAAATGCATCACCTCGCATTTGCCTGGATTGAACTCCATCTGCCATTTCTCTGCCCAACTCTCCAATCTATTTATA
Source organism: Scyliorhinus torazame (assembly GCF_047496885.1). NCBI lineage: Eukaryota > Metazoa > Chordata > Chondrichthyes > Carcharhiniformes > Scyliorhinidae > Scyliorhinus > Scyliorhinus torazame. The sequence goes on from NC_092730.1 coordinate 38,161,388, forward strand.
TTTTCCTGTATTCTCTGACAGTCCACCACGCTATCTGCAACTCCACCAATCTTAATATCATCTGCAAACTTGCGAATCAAACCACCTATTACTTCGTCCAGATCATTTATGTATATCACAAACAACAGTGTTCCGAGCACGGATCCCTGTGGAACACCACTAGTCACCTTTCTCCGTTTTGAGACACTCCCTTCCACCACTACTCTCTGTCTCCTGTTGCCCAGCCAGTTCTTTATCCATCTAGCTAGTACACCCTGAACCCCATACGACTTTTTCCATCAACCTGCCATGGGAAACGTTATCAAACGCCTTACTGAACTCCATGTATATGACATCTACAGCCCTTCCCTCATCAATTAACGTTGTCACTTCTTCAAAGAATTCTATTAGGTTTGTAAGTTATGACCTTCCCTGCACAAAACCAATCTGCCTATCACAGATCAGACTATTTTCTTCCAAATGTGAATAGATCCTATCACGCAGTATCTTCTCCAACAGTTTGCCTACCACTGACGTCAAGCTCACAAGTCTATAATTCCCTCGATTATCTCTGCTACCCTGCTTAACCAAAAGGATAACATTAGCAATTCTCCAGTCCTCCGGGACCTCACCAGTGCTCAAGGATGCTGCAAAGATATCTGTTAAGTCCCCAGCTATTTCTTCCCTCGCTTCCCTCAGTAACCTGGGATATATCCCATCCGGACCTGGGGACTTGTCCACCTTAATGCCTTTTAGAATACCCAAACTTCCCCCTTCCTTATGCCGACTTGACCTAGAGTATTTAAACATCCATCCTTAGCCTCAACATCCGTCATGTCCCTCTCCTTGGTGAATACCGATGCAAAGTACTCATTAGGAATCTCACCCATTTCCTCTGACTCCACGCATAAATTCCTTATTTTGTTTTTGAGTGGGCCAATCCTTTCTCTAGTTACCCTGTTGCTCCTTTCTACGAATAAAAGGCTTTGGGATTTTCCTTAACCCTGTTAGCCAAAGATACGTCATGACCACTTTTAGAACTCTTTATTGCGCGTTTGAGATGTGTCCTACTTTCCCGATATTCCTCCAAAGCTTCATCAGATTTAAGTCGCCTAGATGAAAAAGGTATGCTTTCTTTTTCATCTTAGCAAGTCTCACAATTCCACCCGTCATCCATGGTTCCCTAATCTTGCCATTTCTATCCCTCAATTTCACAGGGACATGTCTGTCCTGCACTCGAATCAACCTTTCCTTAAAAGACTCCCACATTTCAAATGTGGATTTACACTTAAAGAGCTGCTCCCAATCCACATTCCCTAGCTCCTTCCGAATTTTGTTATACTTGGCCTTTCCCCAATTTAGCACTCTTTCTTTAGGACCACTCTCGTCTTTGTCCATGAGTAAACAAATAGTTTGGACGGCGTGGTGTTTGTGCAGTGTGTCCAGGAAGCTTTTCTAACACAGTATGTAGATCGTCCGACCAGTGGGGAGGCCATATTGGATTTGGTACTTGGTAATGAACCAGGGCAAGTGATAGATTTGTCAGTGGGGGAGCATTTTGGAGATAGTGACCACAATTCTGTGACTTTCACTTCAGTAATATAGAGGAACAGGTGCGTGCAACAGGGCAAGGTTTACAATTGGGGGAAGGGTAAATACGATGTTGTCAGGCAAGCGTTGAAGTGCGTAAGTTGGGAACATAGGCTGTCAGGAAAGGACAGTGAAATGTGGAACTTGTTCAAGGAACAGGTACTACGTGTCCTTGATATGTATGTCCCTGTCAGGCAGGCAAGAGATGGTCGAGTGAGGGAACCATGGTTGACAAGAGAGGTTGAATGTCTTGTTAAGAGGAAGAACGAGACTTATGTAAGGCTGAGGAAACAGGTTTCAGACAGGGCGCTGGAGGGATACAAGATAACCAGGAGGGAACTGAAGAAAGGGATTAGGAGAGCTAAGAGAGGGCATGGAAAATCTTTGGCGGGTAAGATCAAGGAAAGCCCCAAGGCCTTTTACACAGATATGAGAAATATGAGAATGACTAGAGCGAGGGTAGGTCCGATCAAGGACAAGAGCGGGAGATTGTGTATTGCGTCTGAAGAGATAGCAGAGATCTTGAACGAGTACTTTTCTTCAGTATTTACAAATGAGAGGGGCCATATTGTTGGAGAGGACAGTGTGAAACAGTAAGCTCGAGGAAATACTTGTTAGGAAGGAAGATGTGTTGGGCATTTTGAAAACGTTGAGGATAGACAAGTCCCCCGGGCCTGACAGAATATATCCAAGAATTCTATGGGAAGCAAGAGATTAAATTGCAGAGCCGTCTGCAATGATCTTTTCGTCCTCACTGTCAACAGGGGTAGTACCAGGGGATTGGGGAGTGGCGAATGCCGTGCCCCTGTTCAAAAAAGGGAATAGGGATAACCCTGGAAATTACAGGCCAGTTAGTCTTACTTCGGTGGTCGGCAAACGAATGGAAAGGGTACTGACGGATAGGATTTCTGAGTATCTGGAAAGACACTGCTTGATTAGGGATAGTCAGCACGGATTTGTGAGCGGTAGGTCTTGCCTTACAAGTCTCATTGAATTATTTGAGGAGGTGACCAATCATGTGGATGAAGGTGAAGCAGTGGACGTAGTGTACATGGCTTTGACAAAGGCATTTGATGAGGTTCCCCATGGTAGGCTTCTGCAGAAAGTAAGGAGACATGGGATAGTGGGAAATTTGGCCAGTTGAATAACGCACTGGATAACCGATATAAGTCAGAGAGTGGTGGTGGATGGCAAATATTCAGCCTGGACCCCAGTTACCAGTGGCGTACCGCAGGGATCAGTTCTGGGTCCTCTGCTGTTTGTGATTTTCATTAATGACTTGGATGAGGAAATTGAAGGGTGGGTCAGTACATTTGCAGACGATACGAAGATTGGCGGAGTTGTGGATAGTGAGGAGGGCTATTGTCGGCTGCAAAGAGACATAGATAGGATGCAGAGCTGGGCTGGGAAGTGGCAGATGGAGTTTAACCCTGCAAAGAGTGAGGATGTCCATTTTGGAAGGACAAATATGAATGTGGGATATAGGGTTGACGTTCTGGTTCTTGGCTATGTGGAGGAGCAGAGAGATCTTGGGGACTATTGTCATAGATCTTTGAAAGTTGCCACTCAAGTGGTAGAGCTGTGGAGAAAGCCAATGGTGTGCTAGCGTTCATTAACAGAGGGATTGAATTTAAGAGCCGTGTGGTGATGATGCAGCTGTACAAAACTTTGGTAAGGCCACATTTGGAGTACTGTGTACAGTTCTGGCCGCCTGATTTTAGGAAGGATGTGGGTGCTTTGGAAAAGGTGCAAAGGAGATTTAACAGGATGTTGCCTGGAATGGAGAGTAGGTCTTTCGAGGAAAAGTTGAGGGGGCTCGGCCTTTTCTCATCAGAACGGAGAAGGATGAGGGGCGACGTGAACAAAGAACAAAGAACAAAGAAATGTACAGCACAGGAACAGGCCCTTCGGCCCTCCAAGCCCGTGCCGACCATACTGCCCGACTAAACTACAATCTTCTACACTTCCTGGGTCCGTATCCTTCTATTCCCATCCTATTCATATATTTGTCAAGATGCCCCTTAAATGTCCCTATCGTCCCTGCCTCCACTACCTCCTCCGGTAGTGAGTTCCAGGCACCCACTACCCTCTGCGTAAAAAACTTGCCTCGTACATCTACTCTAAACTTTGCCCCTCTCACCTTAAACCTATGCCCCCTAGTAATTGACCCCTCTACCCTGGGGAAAAGCCTCTGACTATCCACTCTGTCTATGCCCCTCATAATTTTGTATACCTCTATCAGGTCGCCCCTCAACCTCCTTCGTTCCAGTGAGAACAAACCGAGTTTATTCAATCGCTCCTCATAGCTTATGCCCTCCATACCAGGCAACATTCTGGTAAATCTCTTCTGCACCCTCTCTAAAGCCTCCACATCCTTCTGGTAGTGTGGCGACCAGAATTGAACACTATACTCCAAGTGTGGCCTAACTAAGGTTCTATACAGCTGCAACATGACTTGCCAATTCTTATACTCAATGCCCCGGCCAATGAAGGCAAGCATGCCGTATGCCTTCTTGACTACCTTCTCCACCTGTGTAGCCCCTTTCAGTGATCTGTGGACCTGTACTCCTAGATCTCTTTGACTTTCAATACTCTTGAGGGTTCTACCATTCACTGTATATTCCCTACCTGCATTAGCCCTTCCAAAATGCATTACCTCACATTTGTCCAGGTTAAACTCCATCTGCCATCTCTCCGCCCAAGTCTCCAGACAATCTAAATCCTGCTGTATCCTCAGACAGTCCTCATCGCTATCCGCAATTCCACCAACCTTTGTGTCGTCTGCAAACTTACTAATCAGACCAGTTACATTTTCCTCCAAATCATTTATATATACTACAAAGAGCAAAGGTCCCAGCACTGATCCCTGTGGAACACCACTGGTCACAGCCCTCCAATTAGAAAAGCATCCCTCCATTGCTACCCTCTGCCTTCTATGGCCTAGCCAGTTCTGTATCCACCTTGCCAGTTCACCCCTGATCCCGTGTGACTTCACCTTTTGTACTAGTCTACCATGAGGGACCTTGTCAAAGGCCTTACTGAAGTCCATATAGACAACATCTACTGCCCTACCTGCATCAATCATCTTAGTGACCTCCTCGAAAAACTCTATCAAGTTAGTGAGACACGACCTCCCCTTCACAAAACCGTGCTGCCTCTCACTAATACGTCCATTTGCTTCCAAATGGGAGTAGATCCTGTCTCGAAGAATTCTCTCCAGTAATTTCCCTACCACTGAAGTAAGGCTCACCGGCCTGTAGTTCCCGGGATTATCCCTGCCACCCTTCTTAAACAGAGGAACAACATTGGCTATTCTCCAGTCCTCCGGGACATCCCCTGAAGACAGCGAGGATCCAAAGATTTCTGTCAAGGCCTCAGCAATTTCCTCTCCAGCCTCCTTCAGTATTCTGGGGTAGATCCCATCCGGCCCTGGGGACTTATCTACCTTAATATTTTTTAAGACACCCAACACCTCGTCTTTTTGGATCACAATGTGACCCAGGCTATCTACACCCCCTTCTCCAGACTCAACATCTACCAATTCCTTCTCTTTGGTGAATACTGATGCAAAGTATTCATTTAGTACCTCGCCCATTTCCTCTGGCTCCACACATAGATTCCCTTGCCTATCCTTCAGTGGGCCAACCCTTTCCCTGGCTACCCTCTTACTTTTTATGTAAGTGTAAAAAGCCTTGGGATTTTCCTTAACCCTATTTGCCAATGCCTTTTCATGACCCCTTCTAGCCCTCCTGACTCCTTGCTTAAGTTCCTTCCTACTTTCCTTATATGCCACACAGGCTTCGTCTGTTCCCAGCCTTTTAGCCCTGACAAATGCCTCCTTTTTCTTTTTGACGAGGCCTACAATATCACTCGTCATCCAAGGTTCCCGAAAATTGCCGTATTTATCTTTCTTCCTCACAGGAACATGCCTGTCCTGTATTCCTTTCAACTGACACTTGAAAGCCTCCCACATGTCAGATGTTGATTTGCCCTCAAACATCCGCCCCCAATCTATGTTCTTCAGTTCCCGCCTAATATTGTTATAATTAGCCTTCCCCCAATTTAGCACATTCATCCTCGGACCACTCTTATCCTTGTCCACCAGTACTTTAAAACTTACTGAATTGTGGTCACTGTTACCGAAATGCTCCCCTACTGAAACATCTACCACCTGGCCGGACTCATTCCCCAATACCAGGTCCAGTACCGCCCCTTCCCTAGTTGGACTGTTTACATATTGTTTTAAGAAGCCCTCCTGGATGCTCCTTACAAACTCTGCCCCGTCTAAGCCCCTGGCAGTAAGTGAGTCCCAGTCAATATTGGGGAAGTTGAAGTCTCCCATCACCACAACCCTGTTGTTTTTACTCTTTTCCAAAATCTGTCTACCTATCTGCTCCTCTATCTCCCGCTGGCTGTTGGGAGGCCTGTAGTATACCCCCAACATTGTGACTGCACCCTTCTTATTCCTGATCTCTACCCATATAGCCTCACTGCCCTCTGAGGTGTCCTCTCGCTGTATAGCTGTGATACTCTCCTGAACAAGTAGCGCAACTCCGCCTCCCCTTTTACATCCCCCTCTATCCCGCCTGAAACATCTAAATCCTGGAACGTTTAGCTGCCAATCCTGCCCTTCCCTCAACCAGGTCTCTGTAATGGCAACAACATCATAGTTCCAAGTAGTAATCCAAGCTCTAAGTTCATCTGCCTTACCCGTAATGCTCCTTGCATTAAAACATATGCACTTCAGGCCACCAGACCCGCTGTGTTCAGCAACTTCTCCCCGTCTGCGCTGCCTCAGAGCCACACTGTCCCTATTCCCTAGTTCTCCCTCAATGCTCTCACCTTCTGACCTATTGCTCCCGTGCCCACCCCCCTGCCATACTAGTTTAAACCCTCCCGTGTGACACTAGCAAACCTCGCGGCCAGGATATTTATGCCTCTCCGGTTTAGATGCAACCCGTCCATCTTATACAGGTCACACCTGCCCCGGAAGAGCTCCCAGTGGTCCAGATAACAGAAACCCTCCCTCCTACACCAGCTGTTTAGCCACGTGTTTGTCTGCTCTATCTTCCTATTTCTAGCCTCACTGGCACGTGGCACAGGGAGTAATCCCGAGATTACAACCCTCGAGGTCCTGTCTTTTAACTTTCTGCCTAGCTCCCTGAACTCCTGCTGCAGGACCTCATGCCCCTTCCTGCCTATGTCGTTAGTACCAATATGTACAACGACCTCTGCCTGTTTGCCCTCCCCCTTCAGGATTCCCTCTACCCGTTCGGAGACATCCTGGACCCTGGCACCAGGGAGGCAACATACCATCCTGGAGTCTCTTTCACGTCCACAGAAGCGCCTATCTGTGCCCCTGACTATAGAGTCCCCTATAACTATTACTCTTCTGCGCTTTGACCCTCCCTTCTGAACATCAGAGCCAGCCGTGGTGCCACTGCTCTGGCTGCTGCTGTTTTCCCCTGATAGGCTATCCCCCCCGACAGTATCCAAAGGGGTATATCTGTTCGAGAGGGGGACAACCACAGGGGATTCCTGCACTGACTGCCTGCCCTTTCTGGTGGTCACCCATTTCTCTGCCTGCACCTTGGGTGTGACCACACTTACATAACTGCGATCTATGACGCTTTCCGCCACCTGCATGCTCCTAAGTGCATCCAATTGCTGCTCCAACCGAACCATGCGGTCTGTGAGGAGCTGCAGTTGGGTGCACTTTCTGCAGATGAAGCCATCCGGGACACTGGAAGCCTCCCGGACCTGCCACATCTCACAGTCAGAGCACAGCACCCCTCTAACTGACATTGCGTCAATTAATTAAAATTAAAATTTGTCTTTTTTTTTTTAATACTTTTTTTAAATTTCAAAGTTACTGTCAACTATCTGTTTCCTAGCACTAGATTTCTAATAGAAATGCGATAGCTAACTATAATATTCTCCGATCTCTGGCTTAGATATCCTCTAAATTATAATTAAGTTATTATGTTTAATTAGATCCCAAATACTCAAAAAAAATTAGGTTAGAATCCCAACCAGCCACTCAGGTCACAGCTTTTCTGTGATGTCACTTCAGTTTCCCCCCGACACACAATTTGAAAAACAGGTATAAAAGTAAAAATCACTTGCTTACCTTCTGAGATGTTCTCAGGTTCCCTCGCTGACAGAGACTGCTCCTCCACCTCCAATCCTTGACCTGCACAATGCTAATAATATAATAATATAATATAATATGGCACTTACCTTACACCAATGGGTCTTATTATTAGGTTAGAGGAGGAGGGCGGGTGGGAGACACTACACGTGTAGTGTCTCGGGTTTCCTCTCCACCAGAATTTATTGGGGGGGGGGGGCACTTGCCAGAGGTCGAACTTCCGGTTCCCGCCGAAATCCAAAGGGCTGCTCCTGCAAAGGTAAGTGCTTTTAAACTAACTACTCACCTCCCAGAAGATTGATTGAGGTTTATAAGATGATCAGGGGAATAGATAGAGTAGACAGTCAGAGACTTTTCCCCCGAATGGAACAAACCATTACAAGTGGACATAAATTTAAGGTGAACGGTGGAAGATAAAGGGGGGATGTCAGAGGTAGGTTCTTTACCCAGAGAGTAATGGGGGCATGGAAAGCATTACCTGTGGAAGTAGTTGAGTCGGAAACATGAGGGACCTTCAAGTGGCTATTGGATAGGTACATGGATAACGGTATAATTATATAGTGTAGATTAATTTGATTCTAAGGGCAGCATGGTAGTATTGTGGGCAGCACAATTGCTTCACAGCTCCAGGGTCTCAGGTTCGATTCCGGCTTGGGTCACTGTCTGTGAGGAGTCTGCACATCCTCCCCGTGTGTGCGTGGGTTTTCTCTGGGTGCTCCGGTTTCCTCCCACAGTCCAAAGATGTGCAGGTTAAGACCATAAGACATAGGAGCGGAAGTAAGGCCATTCGGCCCATCGAGTCCACTCCACCATTCAATCACGTCTGATTTCAACTCCATTTACCCGCTCTCTCTCCATAGCCCTTAATTCCTCGAGAAATCAAGAATTTATCAACTTCTGTCTTAAAGACACTCAACGTCCCGGCCTCCACCGCCCTCTGTGGCAATGAATTCCACAGACCCACCACTCTCTGGCTGAAGTTAGGTGGATTGGCCATGATAAATTGCCCTTAGTGTCCAAAATTGCCTTTAGCGGTTAATGGGTTATGGGGATAGGGTGGAGGTGTTGACCTTGGGCAGGGTGCTCTTTCCGGGAGCCGGTGGGCCGGCTGGCCTCCTTCTGCACTGTTCTGCAAAATTCTATGATAATCCATGATCAATCTAGGATACAGGTTGGGCTACTTGGCTGTGAAAGCAGCACCGGACGCAGCAGGAGAGAGAGATTCCAGTCGCCGGGATGCAACTCTCCAATTGAGCACTTCACGTTGCTCTGATCTTACACACTCGTTTCGAGATTCGTAGAATGCTTACAGGTCAGGGTGCGTCCATTCCGCCCACCGTGTCCACGTCGGTCGCCTCGAACTGGCGTGTAGTCCCGTGTTAAAAACAGAAAATGCTGGAAAATCTCAACAGGCCACCACTTCCCCATTGACCCGGAAGTATTGGATCTTCCTGGGGTTGAACGTTTATTTGAAGAAACGTAACCTGGTGGAAGAAGAGTGAATGCCAGAAGTGAGATTCGAACCCACGCCTCCAGAGAAGGCTGCGACCGTATGGCAGCGCCTTCGATCGCTCGGTCATTCTAACGCTTTGTGGCAAAACACATGCTCCGTGCACAAATCGATTTAAATTCTATCTTCATCGTAATTTATTTTCAAACTTGATGTGCTTTTCCTATTTTTGTGCCCCAACCAGAGTCCTGTATCTGAGTGCCATTGTTCTCCAAGCCGCTGGGGTTTAACGAGCTTCTCATTGCTGCATTGATCAGTTTGCTCCAATCAACATTGACCGAACTGCCGCCTATCTGTTCCTCACGCGAAGGTATTGAGAGTCTAAAAGATCTGAGCGGGGTGAAGTATCCAATTCGACAGTTGCATCCTGGCGACTGGAATCTCTCTCCACAGATGCTTCTGGTGCTGCTTTCACAGACAAGTAGCCAAAGAACCCCTTCAGCGTCCAAGCAGGAGGACATTCATCCAGTAAAGGCGGCAGATGAGGATTCTGGGAGAGGTCAACTGAGTCACCTCGACAATCCAGCCAGACAGACTATTTACAACACGAGAAGAGGAATTTTACCTGGCGTCCCGGGATCAATATTAATTCCTCAACCAGACTCACAGAGCAGATTATCCAGCCATTAACTGGGTTTTTGCCTGTGGTGTTTTGCTGTGCCAACTTAAGCAGGAATCTGACGTCCTGAGGCCACCACTTCACCATGGAATGGGAGATAATGGATATTCCTGGGGTTGAACATTTTGCTGGAGAAATGTAACCTCGTGAGGAAAAGCTAATGTCAGAAGTGTGATTCGAACCCACGCCTCCAGAGGAGCCGACAACTTTAAGACAACGCGTTCGACCGCTCGGCCATCCCGACGCGCTACGGCAAACCATATGCTCCGTGCACAACTCGATTTAAATTCTACCTTAATCGTCTGCTATTTGCGATTTTTATCAATGACTTGGAGGAGGGAGCTTAAGGGTGGGTCAGTAAATTTGCTGATGACACCAAGATTGGTGGAGTAGTGGATGAGGAGGAGGGTTGTTGGACGCTGCAAAGAGACATTGATAGGATGCAGAGCTGGGCCAGAAAATGGCAGGTGGAGTTTAACCTTGATAAGTGCTAGGTGATTCATTTTGGTAGAAAAAAATTGAATGCGGATTACAGGGTCAACGGCAGGGTTCTGAGGAATCTGGAGGAACAGAGAGATCTTGGGGTTCATGTCCACAGATCTCTGAAGGTTGCCACTCAAGTGGATAGGGCCGTGAAGAAGGCTTATAGTGTGTTAGCATTTATGATCAGGGGCCTTGAGTTTAAGAGCCGCGGGATTATGCTGCAACTATACATGACCATGGTGAGACCGCATTTGGAGTTTTGTGTGCAGTTCTGGTCACCTCATTATAGGAAGGATGTGGAAGCATTGGAAAGGGGGTAAAGGAGATTTACCAGGATGCTGCCTGGTTTGCAGGATAGGTCTTATGAGGAAAGGTTGAGGGAGTTAGGGCTTTTCTCTTTGGAGCGCAGGAGGATGAACATAAGAACATACGAACATACAAACTAGGAGCAGGAGTAGGCGATCTGGCTCCTCGAGCCTGCTCCACCATTCAATGAGATCATGGCTGATCTTTTGTGGACTCAGCTCCACTTTCCGGCCCTAACACCATAACCCTTAATCCCTTTATTCTTCAAAAAATTATCAATCTTTATCTTAAAATCATTTAATGAATGAGCCTCTACTGCTTCACTGGGCAAGGAATTCCATAGATTCACAACCCTTTGGGTGAAGAAGTTCCTCCTAAACTCAGTCCTAATTCTACTCACCCTTATTTTGAGGCTATGCACCCTAGTTCTGCTTTCACCCGCCAGTGGAAACAACCTGCCCGCATCTGTCCTATCTATTCCCTTCATAATCTTATATGTTTCTATAAGATCCCCCCCTCATCCTTCTAAATTCCAACAAGTACAGTCCCAGTCTACTCAACCTCTCCTCGTAATCCAACCCCTTCAGCTCTGGGATTAACCTAGTGAATCTCCTCTGCACACCCTCCAGTGCCAGTACGTCCGTTCTCAAGTAAGGAGACCAAAACTGAACACAATACTCCAGGTGTGGCCTCACTAACACCTTATACAATTGCAGCAGAACCTCCCTAGTCTTAAACTCCATCCCTCTAGCAATGAAGGACAAAATTCCATTTGCCTTCTTAATCACCTGTTGCACCTGTAAACCAACTTTTTGCGACTCATGCACTAGCACACCCAGGTCTCTCTGCACAGCAGCATGTTTTAATATTTTATAATTTAAATAATAATGCCTTTTTCTGTTATTCCTACCAAAATGGATAACCTGACATTTGTCAACATTGTATTCCATCTGCCAGACACTAGCCCATTCACTTAGCCTATCCAAATCCCTCTGCAGACTTCCAGTATCCTCTGCACTTTTTGCTTTACCACTTACCTTAGTGTAGTCTGCAAACCTGGACACATTGCCCTTGGTCCCCAACTTCAAATCATGAGAGGTGACTTCATAGAAATTTATAAGATAATGAGGGGGATAGAGTGGACGTTCAGAGACTATTTCCTCGGGTAAATGTAGCTGTTACAAGGGGCATAAATATAAGATTCAGGGTGGGAGATATAGGAGGGATGTCCGAGGTAGGTTCTTTACTCAGAGAGTGGTTAGAGTGTCGAATGGACTGCGTGCTGTGATAGTGGAGTCGGACAATTTAGGAACTTTCAAGCGGTTATTGGATAGGCACATGGAGCACACCAGGATGACAGGGAGTGGGATAGCCTGATCTTGGTTTCGGAAAATGCTCGGCAAAACATCGAGGGCCGAAGGGCCTGTTCTGTGCTGTACGGTTCTATGTTCTATGTCCTTTCATTTCAAACTAGATTTGCTTTTCCTATTTTTGAAGCCCAGCCAGAGTCGTGTATCTGAATGCCATCCTTCTCCAGGCCGCCGGGGGTTAAGGAGTTTCTCATTGCTGCATAGATCAGTTTGCTCCAATCAACAAGGACCGAACTGCCGCCGACCTGTTCATCACACGAGGATATTGAGAGTGTAAGACCTGAGCGGCGTGAAGGATCCAATTAGTCAGTTGTATCCTGATGACTGGGATCTCTCTCCACAGCTGCTTCTGGTGCTGCTTTCACAGACAAGTAGCCGAATAAACCTTCAGTGTCCACACAGGAGGAGGTACATCCAGGAAAAGCGTCAGAGAAGGATTCTGCGAGAGGTCAACTGAGTCACCTCGACAATCCAACCAGACATGCTTTTTGCAACAAGAGAGGGGGAATTTTATCCGGGGTCCTGGGTTCAATATTAATTCCTCAGCCAGTGTCACTGAGCAGGTCATCCAGTCATGAACTGGGCTTCGGCCTGTGGGGTCTTGATGTGCGAATTTAAGTAGAAATCTCTTGTCCGGAGACGACCGCTTCCCCATTGAATTGGCGTAATTGGAACTTCCTGGAGTTGAACATTTTGCTGGAGAACTGTAACCTCGTGGAGGGAAACTTAATGTCAGAAGTGGGATTCAAACCCACGCCTCCAGAGAAAACTGCGACCTTAACGCAGCGCCTTCGACTGATCAGCCATCCAGCCGCGTAGTGGCAAACGACACGCTTCTTGCACAAAACGATTTAAATTATATCTTCATCGTCATTTCTCTGCAAACTCGATGTGCTTTTCCTCTTTTTGAAACCCAGCCAGAGTCCTGTATCTGAGTGCCATACTTCTCCAAGCCGCTGGGGGTTAAGGAGCTTCCAATTGCTGCATTGATCCGTTTGCTCCAATCAACAATGACCGAACTGCCGCTCTACCTGTTCCCACACGAAGGTATTGAGAGTCTAATATCTGAGCGGCATGAAGGGTCCAATGAGATAGTTGCATCCTGGTGACTATAATCTCTCTCCACAGCTGCTTCAGGTGCAGCTTTCACAGAACTGACAGATGACTGCCTCTCAGCAAGTAGGGTGGGGGCAGCTTCAGCAAATCATACACTAAGCTAAACACTGCACCTTTAACTGAGAAGCAGCAGAATTTGACTTCCCACTTACCTTTCCTGATTTCCTCACTGCACCAAATTACCAAGTTTCAATTCTCATTCTGGATGTGTCTCACTCACTCAGGGCGTGTCTCCTTGAACTGGGCAAAATCAGATGTGCTTTTCCTATTTATCAACTCCAGCCAGAGTCCGGTATCTGAGTGCCATCCTTCTCCAAGCCGCTGGAGGTTAAGGATCTTCTCATTGATACATTGATCCGTTTGCTGCAAACAACAAAGTCCGAACTGCCCCCTGCCTGTTCCTCACACGAAGGTATTGAGAGTCTAAAATCTGAGCGGCGTGAAGGATCCAATTAGACAGTTGCATCCTGGCGACTGGGATCTCTCTCCACAGCTTCCTCTGGTGCTGCTTTCACAGACAAGTAGCCGAAGAAGCCCTTCAGTGTCCACACAGGATGAGGTACATCCAGGAAAGGCGGCAGAAGAGGATTCTGGGAGACGTCAACTGAGTCACCTCGGCAATCCAACCAGACAGGCTATTTAAATAATGAGAAGAGGAATTTTACACGGAGTCGTGGTATCAATATTAATTCCTCAAGCAGACTCACTGAGCAGGTCATCCAGTCATGAACTCGGCTTCTGCCTGTGGGGTCTTGCTGTGCGAATTTAAGTAGAAATCTCATGTCCTGAGGCCACCGCTTCCCCATTGAATGGGAGGTATTGGATCTTCTTTGGGCTGAACATTTTGCTGGACAAACGTAACGACGTGGAGGAAATGTTAATGCCAGAAGTTGGATTTGAACCCACGCCAACAGACGAGACTGCGATTTTAACGCAGCGACTTCGACGGCTCCAACATCCTGACGCGTTGCGGCAAAGATATGCTCCGTGCGCAAATCGATTTAAATTCTATTTTCATCGTAATTTCTTTTCAAACTTGATGTGATTTTCCTAATTTTGAACCCCAGCCAGAGTCCTGTATCTCAATGCCATCCTTCTCCAAGCCGCTGGGGGTTAAGCAGATTCTCATTGCTGCATTGATCAGTTTGCTCGAATCAACAAGGACCGAACTCCCGCTCGACCTGTTCCTCACACGAAGATATTGAGAGACTAAGATCTGAGCGACGTGAAGTATCCACTTCGGTTGGAGAGTTGCAACCCGGCGACTGGAATCTCTCTCCACAGCTGCTTCCGGTGCTGCTGTCACAGAGAAGTTGCCGAAGAACCCCTCCAGTGTCCAAACAGGAGGACGCTCATCCAGTCGAGGCGCCAGAAGAGTGTTCTGGGAGAAATCAACTTCGTCACCTCGACTGTACTGTGGGTAGCTGAAGAACAGGTGTCAAAGAGCGGATCAGACTGAAAGCAAAACTTTGATGCTAATAAAGAAAAAGGCAGATATGCTGCTGGCAAACAATGACTTGTTTCCGTTTGATGTGAGAGAGAATATAAATGGCAGATGATGGTTTCGATCCATGAGATTATGGGCACAGCACGCTTCCGCTGCGCCACTCTGCTCGTGGTTGTGTTCTTTCGGGGTCGGACTTGAGGCAAAGTTTGAAGAAATCAGTGACAGCGTGATCGATGTTCCCGGAGAGGTGAAACTGCCGCCCGAAATTCATTCTATGACGGTGATTCCAGACACTCCCCACTTTCCCGTCAGAACAACGTCACAGAAGAAATCACATCACCTTCACAGAACAACCATTGCGCACGAAAGTTAATTATCTGACCTATGCTGACCAGAAACAGTTTGCTCAAACGTGTGTTCCTGTTGAAAGACTAAATGAGGAAGTGAATAGTTGAGTGGCTACCGCAGGGCAGTAATGTTGTAGCTCCTGGTTTAAGGAGCAGAGTGCCGCAGCGGAAGCGTGCTGGGTCATTACCCCGAGGTCGAGGAATCGAGGCAATTTTCTGCAATTTACATTCTCCCTAACACCAAAAGTAAACATAACGCACGCTCCTGTTTGCTGTGCACCAAATACCCCTCAGAATGTTTCTTGCAGTCTCATCACGTCATTTGTCCCAGGAATGAATGAGACAAAATGACACATTACAACATTGTAATGCTCACAAATATGGAACCACGGAGAAAACGTTTTAAAATCTCTGCCGGTGACAAATGAGCTAACGCTTCGAGTCCAGGTGACGCTTTGTCAAAGCTGGACTGGAAACGTTATCCAGGAGAACGCCACAGAGGGGCAACATAGATATATAACGATATCCAGTAATGCCTCACAGGGGGCAATAAGGAAATAAACCGAGTTCCCATCTTCCTCTCTCGGACGGATGTGAACAATCCAACCAGCACGACTTTTGAAAACCAATTTTACTCGGAGCCCTGGAATCAATGTTATTTCCTCAACTAGAGTCACTGAAGCAGATTATCGAGTAATTAACTGGGCTTTTGCCAGTGGCGTCTTGCTGTGCGTATTTAAGCAGGAATCTCCTGTCCTGCGACCGACGCTTATCCATTGAATGGGAGATATTGGATCTTCCTCAGGTTGAAAATCTAGCTGGAGAAATTTTACATGCGGGGGGAAAAGTCAATATCGGGAGTAGGATTCGGACCCAAGCCTCCAGAAGAGACTGCGACCTGAATGCAGAGCCTTATAACGCTCGGCCTTCATAGAACATAGAACGATACAGTGCAGTACAGGCCCTTCGGCCCACGATATTGCACCGACATGGGAAGTCAAAAAACAAAAGCCATCTAACCTACACTATGCCATTATTATCCATATGCTTATCCAATAAACTTTTAAATGCCCTCAATGTTGGTGAGTTCACTACTGTTGCGGGTAGGGCATTCCACGGCCTCACCACTCTTTGCGTAAAGAACCTACCTCTGACCTCTGTCCTATATCTATTACCCCTCAGTTTAAGGCTATGTCCCCTCGTGCTAGCCATTCCCATCCGCGGGAGAAGGCTCTCACAGTCCACCCTATCTAACCCCCTGATCATTTTGTATGCCTCTATTAAGCCTCCTCTTAACCTTCTTCTCTCTAACGAAAACAACCTCAAGTCCATCAGCCTGTCCTCATAAGATTTTCCCTCCATACCAGGCAACATCCTGGTAAATCTCCTCTGCACCCGTTCCAAAGCTTCCACGTCCTTCCTATAATGAGGTGACCAGAACTGTACGCAATACTCCAAATGCAGCCGTACCAGAGTTTTGTACAGCTGCAACATGACCTCATGACTCCGGAACTCAATCCCTCTACCAATAAAGGCCAACACTCCATAGGCCTTCTTCACAACCCTATCAACCTGGGTGGCCACTTTCAGGGATCTATGTACATGGACACCTAGATCCCGCTGCTCATCCACACTTTCAAGAATTTTACCATCAGCCAAATATTCCGCATTCCTGTTATTCCTTCCATAGTGAATCACCTCACAATTCTCTACATTAAACTCCATTTGCCACCTTTCAGCCCAGCTCTGCAGCTTATCTGTGTCCCTCTGTAACCTGCAACATCCTTCCGCACTGTCGACAACACCACCGACTTTAGTGTCGTCTGCAAATTTACTCACCCACCCTTCTGCGCCCTCCTCTAGGTCATTTATAAAAATGACAAACAGCAACGGCCCCAGAACAGATCCTTGTGGTACGCCACTTCTAACTGAACTCCATTCTGAACATTTCCCATCAACCACCACCATCTGGCTTCTTTCAGCTAGCTAATTTCTGATCCACATCTCTAAATCACCCTCAATCCCCAGCCTCCGTATTTTCTGCAATAGCCTACCGTGGGGAACCTTATCAAACACTTCCTGGCGCGTTGCCGTCGAAATGAAGATCCGTGCATGAATAGACTTAAATTCTGACTTCATCGTCATTTCATTTCAAACAAGATACGCTTTTCCTACTTTTGAACCCCAGCCTGAGTCCTGTATCTGAGTGCCATCCTTGTCCAAGCCGCTGGGGTTAAGCAGCTTCTCATTGCTGCATTCATCAGTTTGCTCTAATCACAAGGACTGAATTCCCGCTCTACCTGTTCCTCACACGAAGTTATTGAGAGTCTGAGATCTGAGCGACGTGAAGTATCCAATTGGAGAGTTGCATTCTGGCGACTGGAATCTCTCCCCGCAGCTACTTCCGGTGCTGCTGTCACAGACAAGGAGCCGAAGAACCCCTCCAGTGTCCAAACAGGAGAACTTTCAGCAAGTAGAGGCGGCAGAAGAGTGTTCCGGGAAAAGTCAACTGAGTCACCTCGACTGTACTGAAGGTAGCTGAAGAACAGGTGTCAAAGAGCGGATCAGACTGAAAGCAAAACTTTAATACTAATAAAGAAAAAAGGCAGATGTGCTGCTGACGAATTGCCACTTGTTTCCGTTTGGTGTGAGTGAGAATATAAATAGCAGAAGATGGTATTGATCCATCGACCTCCGGGCTATGGGCCTAGCACGCTCCCACGGCGCCACTCTGCTCGTGATTGACTCGCTTCGGGGTCGGACTTGAGGCAAAGTTTGATGAAATCAGTAACAGGTTGATCAATGTTCCCAGAGAGGTGAAACTGCCGCCCCGAACTTCCTTCTATGAAGGTGATTCCAGTCACTCCCCACTTTCCCATCAGAACAACATCACAGAAGAAATCACATCACCTTCACAGAACAACCATTCATCACGAAAGTAAAATATCTGAACTGTGCTGACCAAAAGCAGTTGAGTCGGGTTCGATTCCCAGCCATCGCAGTAATAGTTGTATTGGATGTTCTTGCGCCACATCGTTAGTTTCAAACTGAGGAAGACTGGCCAACAGCTTTTCACTCAGAATTTATGCGCCATTATTTAATTGAGATGTATAAGATGTCGGAAGATATGGATAAAGGAGACGTGGCGTTGATGCTTCCTCTTGTGGGCCATTCTAAAACCAGAGGTCATGATCTGAGTATAAGAGATCGCAAATTTAAAACCGATTTGAGGAAAAACTGCGTGTCCCAAATGCTTGTGATTCTGTGGAATTCGCAACCCCACAGTGCGTTGGATGCAGGGAGAGTGAGTAATTGTAAGGAGGAGTTAGAGAGATTTTTATTGGTAAGGAGTTGAAGGTTTAGGGAGAGCGTGCAGGACGGTGGAGTTGAGGCCTCGATGGGATTTGCTAAGATCACATGGAAGGTGTTAGACTCAGGAGGCTAAATTGCCTACTCCCGCTCCGAGGTCATGTATTCTTGGGAGAAGGTGTTCTGGCTGATATCATAAACGATCTCTTGGTCTGTAACATTCTAAGTAGCAGCTGAGGAACCTTTCAGCCATGATGGAATGACGGGCAGATTCGATGGATCGACTGGCTTAATTTTGCTTCTATACCTGATGAACTTATCTTTTTGGCGCGACTTCATGCCTTTCAAACTGAGGGAAAGAAATCGTTTCCAACACAGAATTTATGCGCTATTAGGGCGGGCAGTGAATAAAGTCAATTCCTCGTCATTTTGTAATGTAGTTTGAATATGGAAAGTGTTCGAGTATTCACCACCTCCAGCCCTTAAACAAAAGCTAAAAATCACAGCATTTTTACTTCAGCCTCATGAAGTGGACCAGACAGAGACGCTACAGACACGTTACAGACGATGATGGGATACGGACCCACGAGCGCAGAGCACCAAGGGTTACGGTGCATCCCCTTAACCACGTGGTACAACTCCTTCACTTCATGGATCTTTAATATTTGATCTTCGCACAGACATGGAACCCCTCCAATGTACAAATAGAAGGAATTTCATCTGGGAGAGGTGGCAGAACTTAATTATAGGAGAGGTCAACACGGAAACATCGACTTTCCTGTGTTCGGCCGAAGACGAACAGGTGTCAACGGGCGGTTAAGCACCAACACGTCTGTCTTCGTTCCTCCCTCCACTAACCCAACTCGATGCAAAAGGCCTGAAAAATTGGAATAGATTGACACATCAGTTATTGCAGATCCATCATGGAAAAATTAGCCCCACTTCCGAGAAACACTAGATGAAAATTCGACGAGGATGGGATTCGAACCCATGTTTTCAAAGCACAATAGACCAGCAGTCCTTCGCCTTCACCATTCGGCCACCACATTACAGGCACACATCCGCTTATACGTTTAAATTCGGTTCGCATCCATGAACTGATGGAAATTATCTGCCTCTTTCTATTCAACCTGGTATCCAAATTTTGAAATGGAGCGATGGTGGTACAGTGATAAGCGCAGCTGCCTTCCAAACAGTTTATCTGGGTTCGATTCCCAGCTATGGCAGTAATAGTTGTATTGGATGTTTTTCACGACATCGTGAGTTTCAAACTGAGGAGTACTGGCAGACAGTTTTTCATTCAGAATTTATGCGCCATTATCTAATTGAGATGCATAAGATGTCAGAAGGTACGGATAAAGTAGACGTGGAGTTGATGCTTCCTCTTGTGGGGCATTCTAAAGCCAGAGGTCATGATCTTAGAATAAGAGATCGCAAAGTTAAAACCGATTTGAGGAAAAACTACGTGTCCTAAATGCTTGTGATTCTGTGGAATTCGCAACCCCACAGTGCGTTGGATGCAGGGAGAGTGAGTAAATGTAAGGAGGAGTTACAGAGATTTTTATTGGTAAGGAGTTGAAGGTTTATGGAGAGCGTGCAGGACGGTAGAGTTGAGGCCACGATGGGATCAGCTAAGATCACATGGAAGGTGTTAGACTCAGGAGGCTAAATTGCCTACTCCCGCTCCGAGGTCATGTATTCTTGGGACAGGGTGTTCTGGCTGGTATCATAATCGATCTCTTGGTCTGTAATATTCTAAGTAGCAGCTGAGGAACCTTTCAGCCATGATGGAATGGCGGGCAGATTCGATGGGTCGACTGGCTTAATTTTGCTTCTATACCTGATGAACTTATCTGTTTGGCGCGACTTCATGCCTTTCAAACTGAGGGAAAGAAATCGTTTCCAACACAGAATTTATGCGCTATTAGGGCGGGGAGTGAATAAAGTCAATTCCTCGTCATTTTGTAATGTAGTTTGAATATGGAAAGTGTTCGAGTATTCACCACCTCCAGCCCTTAAACAAAAGTTAAAAATCACAGCATTTTTACTTCACCCTCATGAAATAGACCAAACAGAGACGCAACAGACACGTTACAGAAGATGATGGGATGCGGACCCACGAGCGCAGAGCCCCAAGGGTTATTGTGTATCCCTTAACCTCGTGGTACAACTCCTTCACTTCATGGAACTTTAATATTTGATCTTCTCACATACAAGGAACCGAGGCACCCCTCCAATGCACAATTCCACCTGGGAGAGGTGGGAGAACTTAATTATAGGTGAGGTCAACACGGAAACATCGACTATACTGTGTTCGGCCGAAGAAGAACTGGTGTCAAACGGCGGTGAAGCCCCAATACGTCTGCCTCCGTTTCTCCCTCCACTAACCCAACTCGATGCAATCTGGCCTGAAAACCTGGAATAGATTGTCAAATCAGTGATTGCAGATCCATCTTGGAAAAATGAGCGACACTTCAGAGAACCAGTGGATGAAAATTCCACGAGGATGAGATTCGAACCCACGCGCACAAAGCACAATGAATCAGCAGTCCATCGCCGTAACCACTGGGCCACCACGTCCCAGGCACTCAGCCGCAAATACGTCTAAATGCGGTTCGCATCCATGAACTGATGGAAATTATCTGCCTCATTCTATTCAACCTGGTGTCCAAAACTTAAAATGGAGCGATGGCGGTACAGTGTTGAGCATAGCTGCTTACCAAACAGTTGACCGGGGATCTGTTCCCACCCATCGCAGTAATAGTTGTATTGGATGTTTTTGCGCCACATAGAACATAGAAAAATACAGCACAGAACAGGCCCTTCGGACGACGATGTTGTGCCGAACCTTTGTCCTAGATTCATCATAGATTATCATAGCATTTACAGTGCAGAAGGAGGCCATTCGGCCCATTGAGTCTGCACCGGCTCTTGGAAAGAACACCTCCACCCAACACTAAGGGCAATTTTGGACACGAAGGGCAATTTATCGTGAGTTTCCAACTGAGGAACACTGGCCAACAGTTTTTCACTCAGAATTTATGCGCCATTATCTAATTGAGAAGGAAAAGATGTCAGAAGGTATGGATAAAGTGCGGAGCACAATGGATTAGCAGTTCACCGCCTTAACCACTCGGCCACCCCGTCCCGCAAGCTCGCACGTCTATCCGTCTTCGTTCATTTTGCACCCATGAACTGATGGATTATATATGCCTCGTTCTATTCATCCTGGTGTTCAATATTGAAAATGCAGCGATAGTGGCATAGTGGTGAGCATAGCTTCCTTCTCAGCAGTTGAACAGTGATCGATTTACCGCCATCGCAGTAATAGTTGTATCGGATGTTTTTGCGTGACACCGTGAGTTTCAAACCGAGGAAGACTGGCCAACAGTTTTTCACTCAGAATCTATGCGCAATTATCTAATTGAGGGGTATAAGATGCCAAAAGGTCAGGATAAGGTAGACGTGGAGTTGATGCTTCCTCTAGTGGGGCATTCTAAAACGCGAGGTCATAATCTTAGAATAAGAGATCGCAAATTTAACAAAGATTTGAGGAAAAACTACTTCTCCCAAAGGCTTGTGATACTTGTGGAATTCGCAACCCCACAGTGCGTTGGATGAAGTGAGAGTGAGTAAATTTAAGGAGAAGTTGGAGAGATTTTTATTGGTAAGGCGTTTCAACTCCTTACCAATAAGGAGAGCGGGCAGGACGGTGGAGTTGCGGCCACGATGGGATCAGCCAAGATCACATGGAAGGTGTTAGGCTCAGGAGGCTAAATTGCCTACTTCGGCTCCGAGGTCATGTGTTCTCGGGAGGAGGTGCTCTGGCTGATATCGCAATCGACCTCTTCACCTGTAACATTGTAGATAGCAGATGAGGAACATATCAGCGATGATAGAATGGCGGGGCAGACTCGAAAGGTCTAATGGCTTAATTCTGCTCCTATATTTTATGAACTTATCTTTTGCGCGAATTCGTGAGTTTCACACTGAGGGAAAGAAACGGTTTCCAACTCAGAATTTATGGGCAATTATGGTAGAGAGTGATTTAAGTAACTTCCTCATCGTTTTTGAATGTGGTTTCAATATGCAAGGTGTTCTACTATTCACCACCCGCCAAGCCCTTAAACAAAAGCTAAATATCACAGCATTTTTATTTTATCCTCATGAAGTTGACCACGTTACAGACGAGGGTGCGATTGGAATCCACGTGCAATGGATTATTGTGCATCATCTTAACCACGTGTTCCAACTCCTTTACTTCATGGAAATTTAATATGCGATCTTCTCACAGATAAGTAGCCGAAGGACCCCTCCAGTGTACTAACAGTAGAAGGTTCATCCAGGAGAGGTGGCTGAAGAGAATTATGGGAGAAGTGAGTACGGAAACCTGGACTGCGCAGTGGGTAACCGAAGAAGAACTGGTGGCATTGAGCGGTTAAACCCCAAACACTGGCAGATACAATCACACAGTCACAAAAAGTGACATACACTGACAGGTACTATGACACACTCACAGTTAGTGAAATATAGTGATACTCATAATCACACACTCAGAGACAGTCTCAGAAACAGATAGATGCAATCACACACTCAGACAGTAACAGATACTGACAGATACAATCACACACTCATAGACTGTAAGCAACGCTGACAGATACACTCACACACTCACAAATAGTATCAAACATTGATAGATACAATGACAACGCACAGACAGTGACACACGCTGATCGATCCAATCACACACCCACAGTCACAGACACTGACAGATACAACCACACACTGAGAGACAGCGACAGGCACTGAAAGATACAATCACACACTCACAGACACTGAAAGATGCAATCGCACTCTTACGGACAGTCACAGATACGGAAAGATGCAATTGCACACTTACAGACAGCCACAGACACTTATAGATGGAATGGCACACTTACATACTGTAAAAGACACTGATAGGTGCAATAGATCACCCACAGACTGTACCAGACGCGAATAGAGGCAATTACACACTCACAGACAGTAACAGACACTAGCAGATCCAATAGTACACTGACTGATTGTAACAGGCACTGATAGATAAAATCACAGACAGTAAGAGACACTGACAGATACAGTCGCGCACACACAGTCAGTAACACACACTGGCAGATATAATCACAACTCACAGACAGTAAGATACAGTGATCGATGCACTCACACACTCACAGACAGCAACGTAAACCGACAGATGAAATTACACATTCGTCGGCAACAGTGCACACTGATAGATGCAATCACACACTCAGACAGTAACATACACTGACAGACACAATCAGACACTCACAAACTGTAATAGACACTTATAGATACAACACAAACTCACAGACAGGAACGTCACGGATAGCTGGAATCGCGCCGGCACAGACAGTAGCAGACACTTATTGATACTGTCTCACACTTACAGATAGAACGAGGCTGACAGATTCATCCACATACTCATATACCGAAACAAGGAATTGCAGGCCTATCACACGGTAAATGACAGGCTCACGGATAGAATCAGGCACTCACAGAGAGTAACAGAGGCTGGCATGCACAATCACACAATCACACACAGTAACAGACACTGACAGATACAATCACACACGCACAGAGAGAAACAGATTGGCAGCAACAGAGACTGACATATATAATCACACACAGACAGCAATAGAGACGGACATATATAATAATCGAATAATAATCCACCTTTTTAGTACCACATAGGTTTCCATTAACACAGCCATGAAGTTACAAAGAAAAATCACCAGTCGCTGCACTGCGGCGCCTGTTTCCTCCTCTAAGGGGGAGAGCTGACTGGTGTTGATTTAACCTGAGAACCGCTGCACCTCGGGAGAGGGGTGTGTTTGAGAAGGTGGCCCTTCCTGAACCAAATACCCAAGTTAGTTGCATTGGGGTAGTATTAAGTAAATTGGCACCACTCAATGGTCCACTCACACACTGTGACCTCATTGGCTGGGGGCCGGATAAAGTTCTGGAAAGGCAGGGGGGAGGGGTATAACAATGAAATCCCGGTCCCCCGAACAGCGAAGACTCCATTCAGCAGAGCCGGTAGGAAGCAGCGTGTGAGGCCCACCCTGGCAACGAAGACCGCGAGGAAATCGAGGCTCAGAGAATGAGAGGAACAGACACAGTTTCTAATTCGGGAGGTATGAGAAATTAAGTCAGGTAGTGAAATACTTAACTTACTCAGCATTTTGTTTGAAGAGCGTAAACTTTGGATTCAATATGGAAGGAGTTCGATTATTCCAGGCACTCAAACATCATCTGCCATCTTGTTTCTGTGAATATATTAAACTCCATGAATTAAAAAGTAAAAATCACAGCATTTTCAGTTCACCCTCATGAACTGGACCAAACAGAGATACAACAGATATTTTACAGACGACCATGGGAGCTGAAACCACGTGTACAGAGCAGAATGGATTATTGAGTATCGTTTTAACCACGTGGTACAAACATTTGATCACATCATGATGAACATCGCTCAGGCGCCT
Organism: Scyliorhinus torazame; assembly: GCF_047496885.1. Taxonomy (NCBI): domain Eukaryota; kingdom Metazoa; phylum Chordata; class Chondrichthyes; order Carcharhiniformes; family Scyliorhinidae; genus Scyliorhinus; species Scyliorhinus torazame. The sequence continues at coordinate 38,186,157 of NC_092730.1, forward strand.
TAAGGATCAGGTCATGTGGAACTCATGACAAATCTAATTTGTTATCCATAAAATCCCTCAAATTCCGAAGAAGGTCATTCGGCCCATGAAGTCTGCACCGACCCTCCGAAACAGCCCTCTGTCCAGAACCCCCCAATCCCCCGCCCGCCCTATTCCCCTAACACCACGCATTGCCCATGGCCTATCCACCTAGCCTGCATATCTTTAAAATGAGGTACGAATCCGCAGCACCCGGAAGATCCTCCTTCCGCAGAGACGGGGAGAATGTGGAAACTCCACACGGATAGCCACGCAAGGCCGGAATCCAACTATTACGAAACGCCAACTGACAGGCAGAATTGCTGTAACTCCACATGATTCGGACAAGTTGAGTGAGTGGGCAAATGAATGGCAGATGCAGTACAATTTGGATGAATGTTAGGTTCGCAACTTTGGTAACAAAAACAAGAAGGTAGATTATTATGTGGATGGCAATAAATTAGGAAATGTGAATGTGCCACGAGACCTGGGTGTCCCTGTGCACCAGTCGCTGAAGATAAACGTGCAGGTGCAGCAGGCGGTAAAGAAGGCAAGTGGTACGTTGGCTTTCATCGCGACAGCATTTCAGTGCAGGAGCAAGGATGTCTTGTTACAATTAGATAAGATGTGGAGATGCCTGCGTTGGACTGCAGTGAGCACAGCAAGATATCTTACAACACCAGGTTAAAGTCCAACAGGTTTGTTTCAAATCACTAGCTTTCAGAGCATTGCTCCTTCTTCAGGTGAATGAAGAAGTAGGTTCCAGGAACAGATATATCGACAAAGTCAAAGATGCAAAACGATACTTAGAATGCATGCACTTGCAGGGGTGATCCCAGATTTAAGAGGGGTATGAATTGCCCAAGCCAGGATAGTTGGTAGGATGATTTTGCAAGCCCAGGCCAGATGGTGGGTGGGGGTGAATGTAATGCGACAAGGATCAAAGGTCCCGGTTGAGGCCGTAGCAATGAGTGTGGAACTTGGCTACAAGTTTCTGCTCGGCCATTCTGCGTTGTCACGCGACCTGAATGCTGCCTTGGAGAACGCTTACCCAAAGATCAGAGCCTGAATGCCCTTGACAGCTGAAGTGTTCCCCGACTGGAAGGGAACATTCCTGCCTGACGATTGTCGCGCCATGTCCGATCATCCGTTGTCCAAGCTTCTACATGGTCTCGCCAATATACCACGCTTCGGGACAAACTTTCCTGCAGCGTATGAGGTAGACAACATTGGTCAACTCGAACGAGTATGTACCGCATACCTGGTGGGTGGTGTTCTCATGTTTAATGGTGGTACCCATGTCGATGATCTGGCACATCATGACGAGATTGGCATGTCAGAGTAGTGTGGTGGCGTGGTCGTTGTTCTGAAGTCTGGGTAGTTTGCTGCAAACAATGGTTTGTTTGAGGTTGCGCGGTTGTTTGAAGGCAAGTTGTGAAGGTGTGGGGGTGTCCTTGGCAAGATGTTCGTCTTCATCGATGACGTGTTGTAGGCTGGAAAGAAGATTTCGTAGTTTCTCCGCTCCAGGGAAGTACTGGACGACGAACGGTACTCTGTCGGTTGTGTCCAGTTTTTGTCATCTGAGGAGGTCCGTGCGGTCTTTTGCTGTGGTGCGTTGGAACTGTTGATCGATGAGTCGAACGCCATATTCCGTTCGTACGAAGGCATCTTTCAGCGTCTCAACTCTCATTTTCTGCTTCACTCCATTGTTCTGGAGTGATGTTCCTCGGATGTCGGAAGAACCATCACCACGTGATACAGAAGGATTACATTTGAATTCAGAGCAGCAAACTGTGTGAATCACAGTCTGTACACGAATCCTATTATTTATTTGTGATAAAGAAGTAGGTTTAGTGAAATTAAAGTCACAATAAATGGATTGAAGGGCGGGTTGTTCATGGACAGATTGCAGAATTTGACGAATATGTATTGTCAGAGATCTCAGAACAATTGATATTTGACGCGATTAAGGAGATTAACATTGAACGAAGCATGTCCTTATCTATAATTCATCATTATCTAATTTTGTGAAATTTGCTCTGACAGATGGCATTCAAAGTCCTGAAGTCATCAGGATTCGAAACTGCGGAGAGAAATCCCGATGGATTATGAATCCATCGCTTTAACCACTAGGCCAGGGTTGCGTCCCCTGACGTATGCAAACCACACACATTGCTGGTGAAACCACATGTCAAAAATGTAATGCCGCATTTTGAATTCCGGTGCTGCATCTTAATGTATTTCGGCATTCTGATGATTATGTAGATCTGTACTCTGCATTTAGAGTGAATCGTATTTAATCGGGGTGGGTTTCAATCAGCCTTTGTAGCCATCTGGGATGGTCACTTACCACGAGGGAAAGAGAAACTCGCAAAGCCTTAAACGGACAAGGCAAGACTCAGCCAGTCACGGAGCTTGAGATGTATATTTGCAAGCAAGAAGTCCAGACGGTATCGAAACTCCGACCAATTAGTGTTTTGATGGGGCCGATTAGCATTTGATGGCCCATTTTCACGTAAACAAAGGACTGGTACTCCAGAGACCGTACAGTCCCAGACATTTCGGCGCCACTCCCTGTTCAGGGGAACCTAAAGCAATTCCGCTTGGCACACGTTCAGCCATCCAGGTCCCCGCCCACCTATTGGTTAGGAATCGAACAGCGTGATCAGGGATCACCCAATTAGTGGGGTCCAAACTGAAGGACCGCCCAAAAGAGCGCGAAAACCCCCAAGTATAAGAAGAAGAGTTCGCCATGTGTTCGACCCCTTTTGGACCTGGCGCCCTGGCAACGACCATCTCCAATCGCAGCAACACCAGAAGCAAGTCCAAGTTCAACGCTCGCTACCAGACGGATGAGCCTAGCTGAGCAGCACCTACTTCTCCAAACTCGATAGATCCAGAGTCGGACAGCGGCCACTGTTCCTCTGACCAAAGCCGGGTGCCTGAAGTTAATTACAGGTGTAGTTAACTAGTAGTGTTTATATTGCATGACTAATTGTGTGTAAATAAAGTATCCTTGACTTTGAATGAACTGACTCGTGTTTGGCTCTTTGATCAATAGTCGGTTGAACCTTGTGGTGGTATCATTTGATACCTGGCGACTCTGAGCATTAGAACATAGATATCAAAAGAAAGGAGGGCAAACTAACTGATTGCCATAATTGGAACAGAGCCACAGAAAAAGACAGGGGAATAAAAGGCAACAGTCATTGGCGACACCTGACGGGAATTGACCCAAACGTGACCGTGTCACTCCGAGAGAACCCACAAAAGTGTTAAAATTAGAAATCCAAATTTTCAAAGTAAAAGAAACCACAAGCGAAACCAATATCGATCAAACCTCCAAAATTCAGGAGTGTGTAATCTGCATGCGTACTAACTAAGTGATATAAGGTAAACTCGATAGGTTTTCTTGCGTGAAACTCTCGGGAGTTGCGTAAACCGGAAAATAGCTTGAGCCTTACCCGTATTGGCATCACCGCTTTATTCCCCCTTGTTCCAAATTTCCGGTAGAGACAGAAGTAATTGTTGGGATTGCCATGAAGGCAATGGAATGCGCTATGCATCCACAGGCACCCGAGGGTGCAGCGAGCAACAGATCAGAACAGTGTCCCGTATGGGAAGAAGAGCTTAGGAGATACCTAAAGGGGAAAGGATGGCCCCAATGGTCGGAAATTTGCGCAAATGAGGCAAGTGTTCCTGGCAGCATAGGACAGACTTGGTGGGACAGCCTGACAGAGATCCACAAGAAAAGTTTAAGTAAGGTTCGTAAGCCAATGGCAATCGTGTCCTGTCTGGCAATTGCGTGTCACGGAGGAGGTCATGAGGGCACTCCGTAAGCTGCTTGAGGAGAAGGAGAGATGTAGATAGGGAGATATTAGTGCAAGCGAGAGATTCAATGTGCAGCTGCGGTACCAGCTAGCGGCGAAGGACAAGGAGATGGATGATGTCAAGAAGACACACCAATCCTGTCTCGCCCACCGTAGCAGCTTCCAAATTCACTATGATAAGGCCTACCAGGACACGCAACGTGATGTGATGGCAAGAGAAGAAACAGCGAACCAGTTAGAACAATTGAGGAAACAGTGCTATGATTTGTAGGCAGCCCTCCGAGCACTCCATAGTTCCACCACGGGACAGAGGCAGAGTTTGGTGGGTCATGCCAAGTGCAGGCAGCAAATTGCAAAATTGCAATCCCTGCTACCTGTTCAAAATGGGTTCAGAGACACCTTTGGCCCACAGCTAGATGAGGAAGACGGCCCTGATTGGCAGGAACTCAGTGAAACGGCCCAACAGTACATGAGTGAGATCGAAAATCAAAATAGAGCCCCCCCTCCCGCCCCCCCCCCCAGGCTCCGAAAAGAAAAGCACCCGCACCACCGACTGCACAGGCAGCACCCAACACAATGAACCACATCACCATGCAGCGCAGGGTCAGCACGGAAGACCAACCCGATTTTCTTTATACAACCCCATTAACCATCACCAAGTTAAGAGATGCCGACGATAAGATTGAGACTTTCCACCGCACATCAGACATACACCACCTTTTCGAGCTAGTGAAGCAACAGACACTAATGTACAGTTTAGATGAGAAGGAGGAGGTAACACTCATAGTTATGTGCCTCGACCAGTCAGTGGGTTCAGCCCTTCCCAACTCACAAACGGTAGGAGGTGGTTGCCTCCAAGGCATGAAAAGAGCCATTTTAGACGCCATTGACTATAATAGAGGAGATGCGTAGAAGGACTCAACCGGCGCAGACAGAAAAAGGGAGAGCATTCAACAGCTTTTGCTGAACACCTTTGGATTCACTTTACTGCTGTATTTGGTGAGTTAGCCCGCGCCCGTTTATCAGCAGACGATACGGTCAAATGGACCCATACACTAGTATCCCATGCCACAGAAGCAGGACAGAAGATGTGCCAGTTACGACTCCTCAGACCCGGCACACAATGAAGTGTGGGGTCGGAAACGCTGATCGAGAGACTGTGTTTGAACACCAGCCATAATCCTGAATCTGAGTACCGTCCTTCTCCAAGCCGCTGCGGGCTCAGGAGCTTCGCATTGATGCATTGATCAGTTTGCTGCAATCAACAAAGACCGAACTCCCGCCGACCTGTTCCTCACATGAAGATATTGAGAGTCTAAGATCTGAGCGGCGTGAAGGATCCAATTATACAGTTGCATCCTTGCGACTGGAATCTCTCTCCACAGCTGCTTCTGGTGCTGCTTTCACAAACAAGTAGCCAGAAAACCCTTCAGTGTCCAAACAGGAGGACGTTCCTCCAGTAAAGGCGGCAGAAGAGTTTTCTGGGAGATGTCGACTGAGACACCTCGACAATCCAACCAGCCAGACTATTTACAACAAGAGACGAGACATTTACCCGGGATCCTGGGATCATTATTAATTCCTCAAATAGAGTCATGAGCAGATTATCCAGTGATGAACTGGGCTTCTGACTGTGGGGTCTTGCTGTACGAATTTAAGTACGAATCTCGCGTCCCGAGGCCACCGCTTCCCCATTGAATGGGAGTATGAGATCTTCCTGGGGTTGAACAATTTTTGGAGAAATGTAACCTCGTGGAATAAAAGGCAATGTCAGAAGTAGGATTCGAACGCACGCCTCCAGAGGAGACTGCGTCCTTAACCCGCGCCTTCGACCGCTCGGAAAGCCTGGCGAGCTGCAGAAACTGTTATGCTCGGTGCACAAATAGACATAGAACATACAGTGCAGAAGGAGTCCATTCGGCCCATCGAGTCTGCACCGATCCACTTAAGACCTCAATTCCATCCTATCACCCTCACCCCGCAACCCAATAATCCTTCCTACCTTTTTGGACACGAAGGGCAATTACGCATGACCAATTCCCCGAGCCAGCTCGTCTTTGTGCCGTGGGAGGAAACCGGAGCACCCGGGGTGAAATTCACGCAGACATGGGGAGAACGTGCAGACTCCGCACAGACAGTGACCCAAGCCGGGAATCGAACCTGGAACCCTGGAGCTGTGAAGCTACTGTGCCACCTTGCTGCCCAAAATTTCGAAATAAGTTTTTTCTGCGATGGCTGGGAATCGAACCGAGGTCAACTGCTTGGAAGGCAGCTATGCTCACCATTATACGACCATCGCTCACTGAAGAACTTTAAATTCTATCTTCATTGTCATTTCATTTCTAAACAGTTGTGCTTTTCCTATTTTTGAACACCAGCCAGAGTCCTGTATCTGAGTGCCGTCCTTCTCCAAGCCGCTGGGGGTTGAGGGGCTTCGCGTCGTTGCATTGATCAGTTTGCTGCAATCAACAAAGACCGAACTCCCGCCGACCTGTTCCTCACATGAAGATATTGAGAGACTAAGATCTGAACGGCGTGAAGGATCCAATTATACAGTTGCATCCTTGCGACTGGAATCTCTCTCCACAGCTGCTTCTGGTGCTGCTTTCACAAACAAGTAGCCAGAAAACCCTTCAGTGTCCAAACAGGAGGACGTTCATCCAGTAAAGGCGGCAGAAGAGTTTTCTGGGAGATGTCGACTGAGACACCTCGACAATCCAACCAGCCAGACTATTTACAACAAGAGACGAGACATTTACCAGGAATCCTGGGATCATTATTAATTCCTCAAATAGATTCATGAGCAGATTATCCAGTGATGAACTGGGCTTTTGCCTGTGGGGTCTTGCTGTGCGAATATCAGCAGGAATCTCATTCCAGGAGGCCACCGCTTCCCCATTGAATGGGAGGTATTGGATCGTCCTGGTGTTGCAAATATTGCTGGAGAAACGTAACCACGGGGAGGAAAAGGGAATGTCAGAAGTGGGCTTCGATCCCGCGCCTGCAGAGGAGATTGCGACCTGAACGCAGCGCCTTCGACCGCTCGGCCATCCTGACGCACTGTGGCCAAAGGTATGCTTCATGCGCAAATGGATTTAAATTTAATTTTCATCTTCATTTCATTTCAAACTAGATGTGGTTTTACTATTTTTGAACGCCAGCCAGACTCTTGCATCTGAGTGCAATCGTTCTCCAACGCGCTGTGTGTTAAGGAGCTCTCATTTCTGCATTGAACAGTTTGCTCCAATCAACAAAGTCCGTACTGCCGTCTAACTGTTCCTTACACGAAGGTATTAAGAGTCTAAGATCTGAGTGGCGGGAAGGATCCAATGAGACAGTTGCATCCTGGAGACTGGAATCTCTCTGCACAGCTGCATCTGGTGCTGCTTTCACAGACAAGTAGCCGAATAACGCCTCCAGTGCCAAACACGAGGATGTTCATGCTGTGAAGGCGGCAGAAGAACTTTCTGGAAGAAGCCAGCTGATTCACGTCTGACAATCCAACCAGCCAGACTTTTTACAACAATGGAAGTGGAAATTTACCCGGAGTCCTGGTATCAGTATTAATTCGTCAACCAGAGTCACTGAGCATATCATCCAGTCATGAACTGGGCTTCTGACTGTGGGGTCTTGCTGTACGAATTTAAGTACGAATCTCGCGTCCCGAGGCCACCGCTTCCCCATTGAATGGGAAGTATGAGATCTTCCTGGGTTTGAACAATGTTTGGAGAAATGTAACCTCGTGGAAAAAAAGGCAATGTCAGAAGTAGGATTCTAACGCACGCCTCCTGAGGAGACTGCGTCCTTAACCCGCGCCTTCGACCGCTCGGCCACCCTGACGAGCTGCAGAAACTGTTATGCTCGGTGCACAAATAGACATAGAACATACAGTGCAGAAGGAGTCCATTCGGCCCATCGAGTCTGCACCGATCCACTTAAGACCTCAATTCCATCCTATCACCCTCACCCCGCAACCCAATAATCCTTCCTACCTTTTTGGACACTAAGGGCAATTACGCATGACCAATTCCCCTAGCCAGCTCGTCTTTATGCCGTGGGAGGAAACCGGAGCACCCGGGGTGAAATTCACGCAGACATGGGGAGAACGTGCAGACTCCGCACAGACAGTGACCCAAGCCGGGAATCGAACCTGGAACCCTGGAGCTGTGAAACAACTGTGCTACCTTGCTGCCCAAAATTTCGAAATGAGTTTTTTCTGCGATGGCTGGGAATCGAACCCAGGTCAACTGCTTGGAAGGCAGCTATGCTCACCATTATACCACCATCGCTCACTGAAGAGCTTCAAATTCTATCTTCATTGTCATTTCATTACTAATCAGTTGTGCTTTTCCTATTTTTGAACACCAGCCAGCGTCCTGTATCTGAGTGCCGTCCTTCTCCAAGCCGCTGGGGGTTAAGGAGCTTCGCGTCGTTGCATTGATCAGTTTGCTGCAATCAACAAAGACCGAACTCCCGCCGACCTGTTCCTCACATGAAGATATTGAGAGTCTAAGATCTGAGCGGCGTGAAGGATCCAATTATACAGTTGCATCCTTGCGACTGGAATCTCTCTCCACAGCTGCTTCTGGTGCTGCTTTCACAAACAAGCAGCCAGAAAACCCTTCAGTGTCCAAACAGGAGGACGTTCATCCAGTAAAGGCGGCAGAAGAGTTTTCTGGGAGATGTCGACTGAGACACCTCGACAATCCAACCAGCCAGACTATTTACAACAAGAGACGAGACATTTACCAGGAATCCTGGGATCATTATTAATTCCTCAAATAGAGTCATGAGCAGATTATCCAGTGATGAACTGGGCTTTTGCCTGTGGGGTCTTGCTGTGCGAATATCAGCAGGAATCTCATTCCAGGAGGCCACCGCTTCCCCATTGAATGGGAGGTATTGGATCGTCCTGGTGTTGCAAATATTGCTGGAGAAACGTAACCACGTGGAGGAAAAGGGAATGTCAGAAGTGGGATTCGAACCCACGCCTCCAGAGGAGACTGCGACCTTAACGCAGCGCCTTCGACCGCTCGGCCATCCTGACGCACTGTGGCCAAAAATATGCTCCATGCGCAAATCGATTTAAATTTAATTTTCATCTTCATTTCATTTCAAACTAGATGTGGTTTTACTATTTTTGAACGCCAGCCAGACTCTTGCGTCTGAGTGCCATCGTTCTCCAACGCGCTGTGTGTTAAGGAGCTCTCATTTCTGCATTGATCAGTTTGCTCCAATCAACAAAGTCCGTACTGCCGTCTACCTGTTCCTTACACGAAGGTATTAAGAGTCTAAGATCTGAGTGGCGGGAAGGATCCAATGAGACAGTTGCATCCTGGCGACTGGAATCTCTCTGCACAGCTGCATCTGGTGCTGCTTTCATAGACAAGTAGCCGAATAACGCCTCCAGTGCCAAACACGAGGATGTTCATGCTGTAAAGGCGGCAGAAGAACTTTCTGGAAGAAGCCAGCTGATTCACGTCCGACAATCCAACCAGCCAGACTATTTACAACAATGGAAGTGGAAATTTACCCGGAGTCCTGGGATCAGTATTATTTCCTCAACCAGGATCACTGAGCAGATCATCCAGTCATGGACTGGGCTTCTGTCTGTTGGGCCTTGCTTTGCGAATGTGAGCAGGAATCTCATGTCCTTACGCCACCGCTTCCCAATTGAATCGGAGGTATTGGATTTTCCTGGTGTTGAACGGTTTGCTGGAAACACGTAACCTCGTGGAGGAAAAGTTAATGTCAGAAGTGGGATTCGAACCCACGCCTCCAGAGGAGACTACAACCTGAACGCAGCGCCTTCGACCGCTCGCCCATCCTGACGCGCTGTGATCAAAGATATGCTCCATGGGCAAATCGATTTTAATTCAATTTTCATCTTCATTTCATTTCAAACTAGATGTGGTTTTACTATTTTTGAACGCCAGCCAGACTCTTGTGTCTGAATGCCATCCTTCTCCAAGACGCTGTGTGTTAAGGAGCTCTCATTTCTGCATTGATCAGTTGGCTCCATTCTACAAAGTCCGTACCACCACTTGCCCATTGAATGTGAGGTATTGGATCTTCCTGGGGTTGAACATTTCGTGGAGGAAAAGTTAATGTCACAAGTGCGATTCGAACCCACGTCTCCAGAGAAGACTGCGACCTTAACACAGCGCCACAGCCACTCGGCCATCGTGATGCGCTGGCGTCAAAAACAAGTTCCGTGTACAAATCGACTTAAATTCTATCTTCATCGTCATTTCATTTCAAACAAGATATGCTTTAGCTACTTTTGAACCCCACCCAGTGTCCTGTATCTGAGTGCCATCCTTGTCCAAACTGCTGGGGGTTAAGGAGCTTCTCATTGCTGCATTCATCAGTTTGCTCCAATCAACAAGGACCAAAGTCCCGCTCAACCTGTTCCTCGCACGACGGTATTGAATGTCTAAGATCTGAGAGACGTGAAGTATCCAATTGGAGAGTTGCATTCTGGCGACTGCAATATCTCTCCACAGCTGCTCCCTGTGCTGGTTTCAGAGACATGGAGCCGAACAACCCCTCCAGTGTCCAAACAGGTGAACGGTCATCCAGTGGAGGCGCCAGAAGAGTGTTCTGGGAGAAGTCAACTTAGTCACATCGACTGCAGTGTGGGTAGCTGAAGAACAGGTGTCCAAAACCGGATCAGACTGAAAGCAAAACTTTGATACCAATAAAGAAAATCGCAGATGTGCTGCTGACAAATAGCAACTTGTTTCCGTTTGGTGTGAGTGAGAACACGAATAGCAGAGGATGCTTTCAATCCATCGACTTCTGGGTTATGGGCCCAGCACGCTTCCGCTGCGCCACTCTGCTCGTGGTTGACTCTCTTCGGGGTCGGACTTGAGGCAAGGTTTGAAGAAATCAGTAACAGCGTGATTTATGTTCCCAGAGAGTGAAACTTCCGTCACGAACTTCATTCTATGAAGGTGATTCCAGTCACTCCCCACGTTCCCATCAGAACAACGTCACAGAAGAAATCACATCACCTTCACAGAACAACCATTCAGCACGAAAATAAATTATCTGAACTATGCTGACCAGTATTAGTGTGTTCAAAAGTGTGTTCCTGTTGAAAGAAAAAATAAGGAAGTGAATAGTTGTGTGGCTACCGCAGGGCAGTAATGACGTAGCTCCTGGTTTAAGGACCAGAGTGCCGCAGCGGAAGCGTGCTGGTTCATTGGCCTGAGGTCGAGGAATCGAGGCTATTCTCTGCTATTTACATTCTCCCTCACACCAAAAGTAAACATAACGCAGATTCCTGTTTGCTTTGCAGCAAATACCTATCAGAAATTTTTTGCAGTCTCATCCCGACATTAGTCCCAAGAATGAAAGAGACAGCATGGCACATTACAACATTGTAAAGCTCACACAGAGGGAACCACAGAGAAAATTCTTTAAAGTCTCAGACGATCTGACAGCATTTGTAAGGAGAGAAAAGAGCTAACGTTTAGAGTCCAGGTGACACTTTGTCAAAGCTGGACGGAAACGTTATCGAGCAGTACCCCACAGAGGGGCAATATAGATATATAACGATATCCAGTAATAACTCACAGGGGGCCAATAAGGAAATAAATCTTTATCGAGCAACAAATCATAATAGAAACCGAGTTCCCAACTTCCCCTCTTGGACGGATGTGAACAATCCAACCTGCCAGACTACTAACAAGAAATTAAGACGAATTTGTCCCGGAGTCCTGGGATCAATATTCATTCCTCAACCAGTTTCACTGAAGCAGGTTATAGAGTCATGAACTGCGCTTTTGCCTGTGGAGTCTTGCTGTGCGTATTTAAGCGGAATCTGATGTCCTGAGACCAATGTTTTTACACTGAAAGGGAGGTATTGGATCTTCCTTTCAAACAAGACATGCTTTTCCTAATTTTGAACCCCAGGCAGTCCTGTATCTGAGTGCCATCGTTGTCCAAACTGCTGGGGGTTAAGGAGCTTCTCATTGCTGCATTCATCAGTTTGCTCCAATCAACAAGGACCAAATTCCCGCTCAACCTGTTCCTCGCACGACGGTATTGAATGTCTAAGATCTGAGAGACGTGAAGTATCCAATTGGAGAGTTGCATTCTGGCGACTGCAATCTCTCTCCACAGCTGGTCCCTGTGCTGGTTTCAGAGACATGGAGCCGAACAACCCCTCCAGTGTCCAAACAGGTGAACGGTCATCCAGTCGAGGCGCCAGAAGAGTGTTCTGGGAGAAGTCAACTTAGTCACATCGACTGCAGTGTGGGTAGCTGAAGAACAGGTGTCCAAGACCGGATCAGACTGAAAGCAAAACTTTGATACCAATAAAGAAAATCGCAGATGTGCTGCTGACAAATAGCAACTTGTTTCCGGTTGGTGTGAGTGAGAACACGAATAGCAGAGGATGGTTTCAATCCATCGACTTCTGGGTTATGGGCCCACCATGCTTCCGCTGCGCCACTCTGATCGTGGTTGACTCTTTTCGGGGTCGGACCTGAGGCAAAGTTTGATGAAATCAGTAACAGCGGAATCAATGTTCCCAGAGAGGTGAAATTTCCGTCCCGAACTTCGTTCTATGAAGATGATTCCAGTCACTCGCTACTTTCCCATCAGTACAACGTCACAGAATCAATCACATCACCTTCACAGATCAATCATTTAGCACGAAAGTAAATTATCTGAACTATGCTGACCAGAATTAGTGTGCTCAAAAGTGTGTTCTTGTTGAAAGAAAAAACGAAGAGGTGAATCGTTGTGTGGCTACCGCAGTTCAGTAATGTCGTAGCTCCTGGTTTAAGGAGCAGAGTGCCGCAGCGGAACCGTGCTGGGGCATTAGCCGGAGGTACAGGAATCGAGGATATTCTCTGCTAATTACATTCTCCCTCACACCAAAAGTAAACATAACGCAGATTCCTGTTTGCTTTGCAGCAAATACCTATCAGAAACTTTTTTGCAGTCTCATCCTGACATTAGTCCCAGGAATGAAGGAGGCAGCATGGCACATTACAACATTGTAAAGCTCACACAGAGGGAACCACAGAGAAAATTCTTTAAAGTCTCAGACGGTCTGACAGCATCTGGAGGGAGAGAAATGAGCTCACGTTTAGAGTCCAGGTGACACTTTGTCAAAGCTGCACAGGAAACGTTATCCAGCAGTACCCCACAGAGGGGCAATATAGATATATAGCGATATCCAGTAATAACTCACAGGGGCCAATAAGGAAATAAAGCTCTTTCGAGCAATGAATCATAATAGAAACCGAGTTCCCAACTTCCCCTCTTGGACGGATGTGAACAATCTAACCGGCCAGACAATTTACAAGAAGAGAGGACGAATTTTACCCGGAGTCTTGGGATCAATATTAATTCCTCAACCAGAGTCACTGAAGCAGATTATCGAGTCATGAACTGGGCTTTTGCCGGTGTGGTCTTGCTGTGCGTATTTAAGCAGGAATCTCATGTCCTGAGACCAACGCTTTTCCATTGAAAGGGAGGTATTGGATCTTCCTGAGGTTGAAAATCTTGCTGGAGAAATTTAACCTCGTGGAGGAAAAGTCAATATCAGGGGTGGTAGTGGCACCCACGCCTCCAGAAGAGACTGCGACCTGAACGCAGCGCCGTAGCCGCTCGGCCATCCTGATGCGCTGGCGTCAAAACTAAGTTCCGTGCCGAAATCGACTTAAATTCTATCTTCATCGTCATTTCATTTCAAACAATATATGCTTTTCCGACCTTTGAACCCCATCCAGAGTCCTGTATCTGAGTGCCATCATTGTCCAAGCCGCTTGGGGTTAAGGAGCTTCTTATTGCTGTATTGATCAGTTTGCTCTAATCAACAAGGTCCGAATTCCCGCTCAACCTGTTCCTCATGCGAAGATATTGAGAGTCTCAGATCTGAGCGACGTGAAGTATCCAATTGGAGAGTTGCATTCTGGCGACTGCAATCTCTCTCCACAGCTGCTCCCGTTGCTGGTTTCAGAGTCATGGAGCCGAACAACCCCTCCAGTGTCCAAACAGGTGAACGGTCATCCAGTAGAGGCGCCAGAAGAGTGTTCTGGGAGAAGTCAACTTAGTCACATCGACTGTACTGTGGGTAGGTGAAGAACAGGTGTCAAAGACCGGATCAGACTGAAAGCAAAACTTTGATACCAATAAAGAAAATCACAGATGTGCTGCTGACAAATAGCAACTTGTTTCCGTTTGGTGTGAGTGAGAACACGAATAGCAGAGGAATGTTTCGATCCATCGACTTCTGGGTTATGGGTCCACCAAGCTTCCGCTGCGCCACTCTGATCGTGGTTGACTCTTTTTGGGGTCGGACTTGAGGCAAAGTTTGACTAAATCAGTAACAGCGTGATCAATGTTCCCAGACGGGAGAAACTGCCGTCCCGAACTTCGTTCTATGAAGATGATTCCAGTCACTCCCCACTTTCCCATCAGAACAACGTCACAGAATCAATCACATCACCTTCACAGAACAACCATTCAGCACGAAACTAAATTATCTGAACTGTGCTGACCAGAATCAGTGAGCTCAAACGTGTATTCTTGTTGAAAGAGAAAATGAGGAAGTGAATAGTTGTGTGGCTGCCGCAGGGCAGTAATGACGTACCTCCTGGTTTCAGGAGGAGAGTTCGGTAGGGAAACCGTGCTGGGCCATTACCCTGAGGACGAGGAATCGAGGCTGTTCTCTGCTATTTACATTCTTCCTCATACCAAAAGTAAACATAACGCACGGTCCTCCTGTTTGCCTTGCAGCAGATACCTGTCAGAAATGTCTTGCAGTCACATCCCGACATTAGTCCCTGGAATGAAGATGGGAGCATGACACATTACAACATTGTAAAGCTCACACAGAGGGAACCACGGAGAAAATGTTTTAAAGTCTCAGCATGTCTGACAGCATCTGCAAGGAGAGAAAAGAGCTAACTTTTCGAGTGCAGGTTACCCTTAGTCATAGCTGGACCGGAAACGTTCTCCAGTAGTACCCCACGGCGGGGCAATATAGATATATAACGATATCCAGTAATATCTCGCAGGGGGCCAATAAGGAAATAAATCTTTATCGAGCAATGAATCACAATAGAAACCGAGTTCCCATCTTCCCCTCTCGGATGGATGTGAACAGTCGAACGTGCCAGACTATTTACAAGAGAAGACGAATTTTACCCGGAGTCCGAGGATCTCTATTAATTCCTCAACCAGAGTAACTGAAGCAGATTATCGAGTCATTAACTGGGCTTTTGCATGGACCTTGGGTAGGGTGCTCTTTCCAAGAGCCGGTGCAGACTCGATGGGCCGAATGGCCTCCTTCTGCAATGTAAATTCTATGATTCTATGATGTTGGGTCTTGCTGTGCGTATTTAAGCAGGAATCTCATGTCCTGAGACCAAAGCTTTCCCATTCAAAGGGAGGAATTGGATCTTCGTGAGGTTGAAAATCTCGCTGGAGAAATTTAACCTCGTGGAGGAAAAGTCAATATCAGGAGTGGGACTTGAACCCACGTCTCCAGAAGAGACTGCGACCTGAACGCTGCGCCTTGGACCACTCAGCCATCCGGATGCGCTGGCGGCAAAAGTGAGATCCGTGCACAAATCTACTTAAATTCTATCTTTATCGTCATTTAATTTCAAACAACATATGCTTTTCCTACTTTGGAATGCCAGCCAGTCTCCTCTATGTGAGTGCCCTCCTTGTCCAAGCCGCTGGAGGTTAAGGAGCTTCTCGTTGCTTCATTGGTCAGTTTGCTTCAATCAAGAAGTACCGAATCTCCGCTCTACCTGTTCCTCACACGAAGATGTTGAGAGACTAAAATCTGAACGATGTGAAGCATCCAATTGGAGAGTTGCATTCTGGCGACGGCAATCTCCTTCCACAGCTGCTTCCGGTCTTGTTTTCACAGAAAAGTAGGCGAAGAACCCCTCCAGTGTCCAAACAGGTGAACGTTCATCCAGTACACGCGCCAGAAGAGTGTTCTGGGAGAAGGCAACCTCGTCACCTCGACTGTACTGTGGGTAGCTGAAGAACAGGTGTCAAAGAGCGGATCTAACTGAAAGCACCATTTTGATACTAATAAAGAAAAAGGCAGATGTGCTGATGACAAATTGCCACATGTTTCCGTTTGGTGTGAGTGAGAATATAAATAGCAGAGGATGGTTTCGATCCATCGACCTCTGGGTTATGGGCCCAGCACGCTTCCGCTGCGCCACTCTGCTCGTGGTTGACGTTCTTCGGCGTCGGTCTTGAGGCAAAGTTTGAAGAAATCAGTAACAACGTGAACAACGTTCCCAAAGAGGTGAAACTTTCTTCCCGAACTTCATTCTATGAAGGTGATTCCAGTCACTCCCACTTTCCCATCAGAACAACGTCACAGAAGAAATCACATCACCTTCACAGAACAAACATTGAGCACGAAGGTAAATTAACTGAAATATGCTGACCAGAATCAGTGTGCTAAAACGTGTGTTCTTGTTGAAAGAATAAATGAGGAAGTGAATAGCTGTGTGGCTACCGCAGGGCAGTAATGTTGTGTCTCCTGGTTTAAGGAGCAGAGTGCCGCAGCGGAAGCGTGCTGGGTTATTAGCCTGAGGTCGAGGATTCGAGGCTGTTCTCTGCTATTTACATTCTCCCTCACACCAAAAGTAAACACAACACACGTTCCTGTTTGCTTTGAAGCAAATACCTATCAGAATGTTTCTTGCAGTCTCATCCCGACATTAGTCCCATGAATGAAGAAGACATAAGAACATAAGAACTAGGAACAGGAGTAGGCCATCTGGCCCCTCGAGCCGGCTCCGCCATTTAATGAGATCATGGCTGATCTTTGTGGACTCAGCTCCACTCTCCGGCCCGTTCACCATATCCCCGAATCCCTTTATTCTTTAGAAAGGCATCTATCTTTTTCTTAAAAACGTTTAAAGAAGGAGCCTCAACTGCTTCACTGGGCAAGGAATTCCAGAGATTCACAACCCTTTGGGTGAAGAAGTTCCTCCTACACTCCGTCCTAAATCTACCTCCCCTTATTTTGAGGCTATGCCCCCTGATTCTGCTTTCCCCGACCAGTGGAAACAACCTGCCCGCATCTATCCTATCTATTCCCTTCATAATTTTATATGTCTCAATAAGATGCCCCCGCATCATTCTAAACTCCAATGAGTACAGTCCCAGTCTGCTCAACCTCTCGTCATAATCTAATCGCCTCAACTCTGGGATCAACCTAGTGAATCTCCTCTGCAGTCCCTCCAGTGCCAATATGTCCTTTCTAAGGTAAGGAGACCAAAACTGAACACAATACTCCAGATGCGGCCTCACCAACACCCTATACAATTGCAGCATAACCTCACTAGTCTTGAACTCCATCCCTCTAGCAATGAAAAACAAAACTCGATTAGCCTTCTTAATCACCTGTTGCACCTGCACACCAACTTTTTGCGACTCGTGCACCAGCACACCCAGGTCCCTCTGCACAGCAGCATGTTTTAACATCTTACCGTTTAAATAATAATCCATTCTGCTGTTATTCCTCCCAACATGGATAGCCTCACACTTGGCAACATTGAACTCCATCTGCCAGACCCTAGCCCATTCACCTAACCTACCAAATCCTTCTACAGACTTCCGGTATCCTCTGCACTTTTTGCTTTACCACTCATCTTAGTGTCGTCTGCAGATTTTGACACATTGCACTTGGTCCCCAACTCCAAATCGTCTCTGTAAATTGTGAACAACTGCGGGCCCAACACTGATCCTTGAGGGACCCCACTAGTTACAGGTTGCCAACCAGAGAAACACGCATTGATCCCCACTCTCTGCTTTCTGTTCGTTAACCAATCCTCTACCCATGCTACCACTTTACCCTCAATGCCATGCATCTTTAGTTTATGCAGCAACCTTTTGTGCGGCACCTTGTCAAAAGCTTTCTGGAAATCCAAATATACCACATCCATTGGCTCCCCGTTATCGACTGCACTGGTAACGTCCTCAAAAAATTCTACCAAAGTAGTCAGACACGAACTACCCTTTGTGAACCCATGCTGCGTCTGCCCAATGGGACAATGTCCCTCCAGGTGCCCCGCTATTTCCTCCTTAATGATAGATTCCAGCATTTTCCCTACAACCGAAGTTAAGCTTACCGGCCTATAATTACCCGCTTCCTGCCGACCTCCTTTTTTAACCAGTGGTGTCACGTTTGCTACATTCCAATCCTCTGGGACCACCCCAGAGTCTAGTGAATTTTGATAAATTATCACTAGTGCGTTTACAATTTCCCTAGCCATCTCTTTTAACACCCTGGGATGCAGCCCATCAGGGCCAGGAGACTTGTCTACCTTTAGCCCCATTAGCTTGCCCAATATTGCCTCCTTAGTGATTACAATCATCTCAAAGGTCCTCACCTATCATATATTTTTTCCATCAGTCACTGGCATGTTATTTGTGTCCTCCACTGTGAAGACTGACCCAAAAAACCTGTTCAGCTCCTGAGCCAATTCCCCGTCTCCTATTATTAAATCTCCCTTCTCATCTTCCAAAGGACCAATATTTACCTTAGCCACTCTTTTTTGTCTTATATATTTGTACGAAGTCTTACAACACCAGGTTAAAGTCCAACAGGTTTGTTTCGATGTCACTAGCTTTCGGAGCGCTGCTCCTTCCTCAGGTGAAAGAAGAGGTCTGAATGAAGAGGTCTCATTCACCTGAGGAAGGAGCAGCGCTCCGAAAGCTAGTGACATCGAAACAAACCTGTTGGACTTGAACCTGGTGTTGTAAGACTTCGTACTGTGCTCACCCTAGCCCAACGCCGGCATATCCACATCATTATATATTTGTAGAAGCTTTTACTATCTGCTTTTATGTTCTCAGCCAGTTTACTTTCATAGTCTACCTTACTCTTCTTTATGGCTTTTTAAAGTAGTTTTCTGTTGTCCCCTAAAGACTTCCCAGTCCTCTCGTCTCCCATTAATTTTTGACACTTTGTATGTTTTTTCCTTCAATTTGACACTCTCCCTCACCTCCTTCGATATCCACGGTCGATTTTTCCCCTTTCTACCGTCTTTCTTTTTTGTCGGTATGAACCTTTTCTGAACACTGTGAAAGATCGCTCGGAAGGTTCTCCACTGTTCCTCAACTGCTTCACCATGAAGTATTTGCTCCCAGTCTACCTTAGCTAGTTATTCTCTCATCCCATTGTAATCGCCTTTGTTTAAGCACAAAACACTAGTGTTTGATTTTACCTTGTCATCCTCCAACTGTATTTTAAATTCCACCATATTGTGGTCGCTCCTTCCAAGAGGATCCCGAACTATGAGATCATTAATCAATCCTGCCTCATTACACAGGACCAGATCTAGGACCGCTTGTTCCCTTGTAGGTTCTATTACATACTGTTCCAGGAAATTATCCCGGGCACATTCTATAAACTCCTCCTCAAGGCTGCCTTTACCAACCTGGTTAAACCAATCGATATGCAGATTAAAATCTCCCATGATAACCGCTGTGCCATTTCTACATGCATCTGTTATTTCTTTGCTTATTGCCTTCGCTACCATCCTGTTACTATTTGGTGGCCTATAGACTACTCCTATCAGTGACCTTTTTGCCTTACTATTCCTGATTTCCCCCAAATTGATTCAATCTTGTCCTCCATAACACCAATATCATCCCTTACTATTGCCCGGACGCCATCCTTAAACAACAATGCTACACCACCGCCCTTACCGTCCATTCTATCCTTTCGTATCGTGTGAAACCCTTGGATATTTTACTCCCAGTCGTGACCATCTTTTAACCATGTTTCAGGAATGGCCACTAAATCATAGTCATTCACGATGATTGGCGCCATCAACTCATTTACCTTATTTCGTCTACTACGAGCATTCAGGTAAAGTACACTTATGCTGTTTTTTATGTCTTTGTTATGAATCCTAACACCTTGATCAGTAACTTTTCGCAATTTATTTTTCCTCTTACCGTTTCTCCTAATTTTCCTTGTCTTTGAACCCATATCTCTACATAATAACCTGTCACGTAACCTGCTGCCTTAATCTCCATTAACCATTATACTGTCCATAGCTTTACATTTCCCTTCCCCCCCAACTTGCTAGTTTAAAGTCCTTGTGACCAACCTATTTATCCTATTCGCTAGAACACTGGTCCCAGAATGGTTCAGGTGAAGTCCGTCCCAACGGTACAGGTCCCTCCTGCCCTAGTACTGATGCCAATGCCCCATGAAATGGAATCCCTCTTTCCCGCACCACTCCTTTAGTGCGGAAAACTTCTCTAATTTTCTCAACCCTATGCCAATTGGCACATGGCTCGGGTAGTAATCCAGAGATTATAACCCTGGAAGACCTGTTCTTTAATTTAGTCCCGAGTGTTTGATAATCCCCAAACAGGTCCTCTTTCCTAGTCTTACCTATGTTGTTAGTCCCCACGTGGACCACAACAACTGGATCCTCCCCCTCCCTCTCCAAAATCATTTCAAGCCGATCAGAGATGTCCCTCACCCTGGCATCGGGCAGGCAACCTACCATGTGGGACTCTCGATCTGGCTTACAAAGGATGACATCAATCCCCCTAATTATAGAATCCCGTACAACTACCACTTGTCTTTTTGCTCGCCCCTCTTGAATGGCTCCCTGTACCACGGTGTAGTGGTCAGTCAACGCATCCTCCCTACAGCCCTCTTCCTCATCCACACAGGGAGTAAGTGCCTCCTGCTTGTTAGACAAGGTCAAGGGCAGAGGCTCCTCAACTCCTAAACTCAGGATCCTCCTACATGCATCCCTTGCAGTCACACCACTCTGTCCCTGACCACTGTCCGAATTAACAGTACTTATTCTACCGGATGTGACTGCCTCCTGAAAAAAATCGTCCAGCATGACACAGTGCAACATTGTAAAGCTCACGCAGAGGGAACCACGGAGAAAATGTTTTAAAGTCTCAGCAGGCCTGGCAGCATCTGGAGGGAGAGAAATGAGCTAACGTTTCTAGTCCACGTGACAATTTGTCAAAGCTGCACGGGAAACGTTATCCAGTAGTACTCCACAGAGGGGCAATATTGATATATAACGATATCCAGTAATACCTCACAGTGAGGCAATAAGGAAATAGGTTGATCGAGCAATAAATCACAATAGAAACCGAGTTCCCAACTTCCCCTCTCGGACGCATGTGAACAATCCAACCAGCCACACTATTTATAAGTTGAGAAGACGAATTTTACACGGGGTCCTGGGATCAATATGAATTCCTCAACCAGAGTCACTGAAGCAGATTATCGAGTCATTAACTGGGCTTTTGCCTGTGGGGTCTTGCTGTGCGTATTTAAGCAGGAATCCCATGACGTCAGGCCAACGCTTGTCCAATGATCTTCCTGAGGTTGAAAATCTGTCTGGAGAAATTAAATCTCGTGCAGGAAAAGTGAATATCAGGAGAGAGATTCTAACCCACGTCTCCAAAAGAGACAGCGAGCTGAACGCAGCATCTTAGACCGCCTGGCCATCCTGATGCGTCGTCGTCAAAACTAAGCTCCGTGCACAAATCGACTTAAATTCAATCTTCATCGTCGTTTCATTTCAAACAAGACATGCGTTTCCTCCTTTTGAACCCCAGCCAGAGTCCTGTATCCGAGTGCTCCAAATATGGCCTTACCAAAGATTTGTACAGCTGCATCATCACCACACGGCTCTTAAATGCAACCCCTCTGTTAATGAACGCTAGCACACCATTGGCCTTCTCCACAGCTCTATCCACTTGAGTGGCAACTTTCAAACATCTATGAACATAGCCCCCAAGATCTCTCTGCTCCTCCACATTGCCAAGAACCCTACCGTTAACCCATTATTCCGCATTCATATTTGTCCTTCCAAAATGGACAACCTCACACTTTTCAGGATTAAACTCCATCTGCCACTTCTCAGCCCAGCTCTACATCCTATCTATGTCTCTTTGCAACCGACAATAGCCCTCCTCACTATCCACAGCTCCACCAATCTTCGTATCGTCTGCAAATTTACTGACCCACCCTTCAATTCCCTCATCCAAGTCATTATTGAAAATCACAAACAGCAGAGTACCCAGAAATGATCCCTGTGGTACGCCACTGGTGACTGGGATCCAGGCTGAATATTTGCTATCCATCACCACTCTCTGACTTCTATCGGTTAGCCAGTTCGTTATCTAACAGGCCAAATGTCCCACTATCCCATGCCTCCTTACTTTCTGCATAAGCCTACCATGGGGATCATTATCAAATGCCTTAGTAAAATCCATGTACACTACATCCACTTCTTTACCTTCATCCACATGCTTCATCACCTCCTCAAAGAATTCAATAAGACTTGTTAGGCAAGACCTACCTCTCACAAATCCATGCTGACTATCCCTAATCAAGCAGTGTCTTTCTAGACACTCAGAAATCCTATCGCTCAGTGCCCTTTCCATTACTTTGCCTACCACCGAAGTAAGACTACCTGGACTGTAATTTCCAGGGTTATCCCTATTCCCTTTTTTGAACAGTAGAACGACATTCGCCACTCCCCAATCCCCTGGTACCACCCCTGCTGACAGTAAGGACGAAAAGATCATTGCCGACGGCTCTGCAATTTCATCTCTTGCTTCCCATAGAATTCTTGTATATATTCCGTCAGGCCCGGAGGACTTTTACAAAATGCCCAACACATCTTCCTTCCTAACAAGTATTTCCTCGAGCTTACTGTTTCACACTATCCTCTCCAACAATGTGGCCCCTCTCATTTGTAAATACTGAAGAAAAGAACTCGTTCAAGACCTCTCCTATCTCTTCAGACTCAATACACAATCTCCCGCTACTGTCCTTGATCGGACCTACCCTCGCTCTAGTCATTCTCATATTTCTCACATATGTGTAAAAGGCCTTGGGATTTACCTGGGTCCTACCCGCCAAAGATTTTCCTTGCCCTCTCTTAGCTCTCCGAATCCCTTTCTTCGGTTCCCTCCTGGTTATCTTGTATCCCTCCAGCGCCCTGACTGAAACTTGTTTCCTCAGCCTTACAGATGTCTCCTTCTTCCTCTTAACAAGACATTCAACCTCTCTTGTCAACCATGGTTCCCTCACTCGACCATCTCTTCCCTGCCTGACAGGGACATACATATCAAGGACACGTAGTACCTATTCCTTGAACAAGTTTCACATTTCACTTGTGTCCTTCCCTGCCAGCCTATGTTCCCAACTTATGCACTTCAATGCTTGCCTTACAACATCGTATTTACCCTTCCCCCAATTGTAAACCTTGCCCTGTTGCACGCACCTATCCCTCTCCATTACTAAAGTGAAAGTCACAGAATTGTGGTCACTATCTCCAAAATGCTCCCCCACTAACAAATCTATCGCTTGCCTTGGTTCATTACCAATTACCAAATCCAATATGGCCTCCCCACTGGTCGGACAATCGACATACTGTGTTGGAAAAGCTTCCTGGACACACTGCACAAACACCACCCCATCCAAACTATTTGATTACTCATGGACAAAGACGAGAGTGGTCCTAAAGAAAGAGTGCTAAATTGGGGAAAGGCCAAGTATAACAAAATTCGGAAGGAACTAGGGAATGTGGATTGGGAGCAGCTCTTTCAGGGTAAATCCACATTTGAAATGTGGGAGTATTTTAAGGAAAGGTTGATTCGAGTGCAGGACAGACATGTCCCTGTGAAATTGAGGGATCGAAATGGCAAGATTAGGGAACCATGGATGACGGGTGGAATTGTGAGACTTGCGAAGATGAAAAAGGAAGCATACATAAAATCTAGGCGACTTAAATCTGATGAAGCTTTGGAGGAATATCGGGAAAGTACGACACATCTCAAACGCGCAATAAAGAGTTCTAAAAGGAGTCATGACATATCTTTGGCTAACAGGGTTAAGGAAAATCCCAAAGCCTTTTATTCGTAGAAAGGAGCAAGAGGGTAACTAGAGAAAGGATTGGCCCACTCAAAGACAAAAGAAGGAATTTATGCGTGGAGTCAGAGGAAATGGGTGAGATTCTTAATGAGTACTTTGCTTCGGTATTCACCAAAGAGAGAGACATGACGGATGTTGAGGCTAAGGATGGATGTTTAAATACTCTAGGTCAAGTCGGCATAAGGAAGGGGGAAGTTTGGGTATTCTAAAAGGCATTAAGGTGGACAAGTCCCCAGGTCCGGATGGGATCTATCCCAGGTTACTGAGGGAAGCGAGGGAAGAAATAGCTGGGGCCTTAACAGATATCGTTGCAGCATCCTTGAGCACTGGTGAGGTCCCGGAGGACTGGAGGTTTGCTAATGTTGTCCTTTTGTTTAAGCAGGGTAGCAGAGATAATCGTGGGAATTATAGACTTGTGAGCTTGACGTCAGTGGTAGGCAAACTGTGGAGAAGATACTGCGTGATAGGATCTATTCACATTTGGAAGAAAATAGACTTATCAGTGATAGGCAGCATGGTTTTGTGCAGGGAAGGTCATAACTTAGAAACCTAATAGAATTCTTTGAGGAAGTGACAACGTTAATTGATGAGGGAAGGGCTGTAGATGTCATATCCATGGACTTCAGTAAGGCGTTTGATAAAGTTTCCCATGGCAGGTTGCTGGAAAAAGTGAAGTCGTATGGGGTTCAGGCTGTACTAGCTAGATGGATAAAGAACTGGCTGGGCAACAGGAGACAGAGAGTAGTGGTGAAAGGGAGTGTCTCAAAACGGAGAAAGGTGACTAGTGGTGTTCCACAGGGATCCGTGCTCGGAGCACTGTTGTTTGTGATATACAGAAATTATCTGGACGAAGGAATAGGTGGTTTGATTAGCAAGTTTGCAGATGATATTAAGATTGGTGGAGTTGCAGATACCGTGGAGGACTGTCAGAGAATACCGGGAAATATAAATAGATTGGAGAGTTGGGCAGAGAAATGGCAGGTGGAGTTCAATCCAGGCAAATGCGAGGTGATGCATTTTGGAAGATCTAATTCAAGAGCGGACTTTACGGTCAATGGAAGAGTCCTGGGGAAAATTGATGTACAGAGAGATCTGGGAGTTCAGGTCCATTGTACCCTGAAGGTGGCAACGCAGGTCGATAGAGTGGACAAAAAAGCATACAACATGCTTGCCTTCATCGGACGGGGTATTGAGTACAAGAGTCGGCAGGTCATGTTACAGTTGTCTAGAACTTTGGTCAGGCCACAGTTGGAATACTGCGTGCAGTTCTGGTCGCCACATTACCAGAAGGATGTGGATGATTTAGAGATGGTGCAGAGGAGGTTCACCAGGATGTTGCCTGGTATGGAGGGTGCTAGCTATGAAGGAAGGTTGAGTAGATTAGGATTGTTTTCATTGGAAAGACGGAGGTTGAAGGGGGACCTGATTGAGGACTACAAAATTATGAGAGGTATATACAGGGTGGATAGCAACAAGCTTTTTCCAAGAGTGGGGGTGTCAATTACAAGGGATCACGATTTCAAGGTGAGAGGTGGAAAGTTTAAGGGAGGTGTGCGTGGAAAGTATTTTACGCAGAGGGTGGTGGGTGCCTGGAACGCTTTGCCAGCGGAGCTGGTAGAGGCGGGCACGATAGCGTCATTTAAGATGCATCTAGACAGATATATGAATGGGCGGGGAACAGAGGGAAGTAGATCCTTGGAAAATAGGCGACAGGTTTTGGTGAAGGATCTGGATCGGCGCAGGCTGGGAGGGCCGAAGGGCCTGTTCCTGTGCTGTAATTTTCTTTGCTCTTTGTTCTTTGTAAAGAGTTTCCACTCAATGTTTGGGAAGTTGAAGTCACCCATGACTACTACCCTGTGATTTCTGCACCTTTCCAAAATCTGTTTCCCAATCTGTTCCTCCACATCTCTGCTAATATTTGGGCCCACAGAAAACTCCCAACAAGGTGACCGCTCCTTTCGTATTTCTGACTTCAACCCATACTACCTCAGTAGGCAGATCCTCCTCGAATTGTCTGTCTGCAGCTGTTATACTATCTCTAATTAGCAATGCCACCCCTCCCCCCCCCCCACCACCTCTTTTACCACCCTCCCTAATCGTATTGAAACATCTATAACCAGGGACCTCCAACAACCATTTCTGCCCCTCTTCTATCCAAGTTTCTGTGATGGCCACCACATCGTAGTCCCACGTACCGATCCATGCCTTAAGTTCTCCCACCTTATTCCTGATGCTTCTTGCGTTGAGGTATACACACTTCAACCCATCTCCGTGCCTGCAAGTACTCTCCTTTGTCAGTGTTACCTTCCCCACTGCCTCATTACACGCTTTGGCGTTCTGAATATAGGCTACCTTAGTTGCTGGACTACAAATCCGGTTCCCATTCCCCTGCCAAATTAGTTTATACCCTCCCGAAGATTACTAGAAAACCTCCCTCCCAGGATATTGGTGCCCCTCTGGTTCAGATGCAACCCATCCTGCTTGTACAGGTCCCACCTCCCCCAGAATGCACTCCAATTATCCAAATACCTGAAGCCCTCCCTCCTACACCATTCCTGCAGCCACGTGTTTAACTGCACTCTCTCCCTATTCCTAGCCTCGCTATCACGTGGCACCGGCAACAAACCAGAGATGACAACTCTGTCTGTTCTGGCTTTTAACTTCCAGCCTACCTCCGTTTATTACCTCCACACCCTTTTTCCTACCTACCTCGTTGATAGCAATGTGCACCACGACTTCTGGCTGCTCACTCTCCCCCTTAAGGATCCTGAAGACACGATACGAGACATCCCTGGCACAGGCACCCGGAAAGCAACATACCTTCTGGGAGTCTCGCTCGCGACCACAGAATCTCCTATCTATTCCCTGAACCATTGA
This sequence comes from Scyliorhinus torazame, assembly GCF_047496885.1. Taxonomy (NCBI): domain Eukaryota; kingdom Metazoa; phylum Chordata; class Chondrichthyes; order Carcharhiniformes; family Scyliorhinidae; genus Scyliorhinus; species Scyliorhinus torazame. The sequence continues at coordinate 38,212,818 of NC_092730.1, forward strand.
ATCTCCTATTACGATTACTTTTCTCTTCTCCCCCTTCCCTTCTGAGCCCCAGACCCAGACTCAGTGCCAGAGAGCTGGCCGCTAAGGCCTTCCCCCGGTGGGTCACCCCCCCCCCCCCCCAACAGCATCCAAAACGGTATACTTGTTTTGAAGAGGAACGGCCACGAGGGATCCCTGCACTGTCTGCCTGTTTGTTTTCTTTCCCCTGACTGTAATCCAGCTACTCTTGTCCTGTACCTTGGGTGTGCTTACCTCCCTGTAACTATTCTCTATAACCCCCTCTGCCTCGCGGATGATCCGAAGTTCATCCAGCTCCAGCTCCAGTTCCCTAACACGGTCTCTGAGGAGCTGAAGTTGGGTGCACCTCCCTCAGGTACAGTCAGCGTGGACACCGTATCCCTCACCACCCACATCCTACAGGATGAGCATGTAACTGCCCTAGCCTCCAACCCTTCTTATCTTACAGAATATAGCTGCCCTGTGGATCAACTGGACTTCCGGCCTCTGACTCTGCTCCAGGTCAGCTGCACACTCTATAAACTCCTGGTTCCGTTCTCGCTCTTTGCTGAAATGAAATTAAAGGAGCACCTTACTAACTCCTCACCTAACTCCCTCAGTCACCAAACACTCACTGTAGCAGTCAAATGCACCAAATTCAGCACTCAGAGGAAACAAAGTGTGCACTGTAGCTGGATCACTTTTATACCGTGAATCTAGCCTCTGGAGACTGGCCTAATCCAATTAGCTAATTAATAAGCTCCAGCTGCAAGTACCTACAAGTAGAACCTTTGTTTAAAGCTTGATGAAAATTCACCTTCTCAACCAAACAGGAACTTTTAAGTTAATTAACTAAATAAAAGAAAGACTAGACTTTAGATCAAAATTAACCCTTATACACCCTTAGTCACGAAACTCTCACTATAGCATGCAAATGCACCAAATTCAGAACTCAGTGAAGAACGCCTCCAGTGGAAAAATAGGAGGAACTTCATTCAGTGGAGGCAGCAGAGGAGGATTCTGGAAGAGGTCAACTGAGTCACCTCGACTGTACTTTGGGCAACCGAAGAACAGGTGTCAAGGAGCGGTTAAGCGCCAAACACGTCCCTCCCTACTTTTCCTCTAAACTGCTCCCGCGTTCAGTCAATGGCACCATATCGATCGCACAGATGTTAAAAAGTGCTTTGCAGGGTTCGTCCGGGATTGAAACCCGGGACCTCTGGTATTTTATCGCAGCAGAATTTCCTACGTGAAAATCGCCAAAGCGAGAATCATACCCTTAGACAAACGCGCCACCTTCTGATCAACGTCCCGCTGAAACAATCTTACCATTACTTCCCAACCGAAGCTTATTTTATTAACTCAATGGGCTTCTTAATACCTGTTGAATTTGGTTTGGTTGTTAAAGTAAAATCCAAATAAACTATTTTTTGTCCCTTGCTTATCTTATCGGGATCATTAGGTCAATTTGGTTCTTTCTGGTTTGTTGGCCTCCACTGCGAACAGAACAATAGACATCCGGGACCAATCTTTATAAATAGAAGCATCGAGCACATTCTTCATAATGCAGATTCTTCATAAAATCCTGAAAGAGAATTGGAAAATGTTGGATTACTCGGCTGGTCTGGCAACATCTGTGGAGAGAGAAAGAGAGTTACAGTTCCGAGTCAAGTATGACCCTGCTTCTCATACTCTGTTTCCCTCTCTACAGATGCTGCCAGGCCTACTGGGATTTTCCAGCATTTTCTGTTTTTATCACGGGACTACCGCCAGCTCTCGGCGACCAACGTGGACACCGTGGGCAAAATGGATTTCGCCTGATCTGTAACTATTCAATGATTCTCTAAACGAGAGTGTAAGATCTGATCAAAGTGAAGTATCCAATTGGAGAGTTGCATCCTGGAGATTGGAATCTGTCTCCACAGCTGCTTCCGGTGCTGCTTTCACAGACAAGTAGCCGAAGAACCCCTCCAGTGGACAAACATGAGGAAATTCATCCAGTGGAAGCGGCAGAGGAGGATTCTGGAAGAGGTCAACTGGGTCACCTCGACTGTACTGTTGGCAGCCGAAGAACTGGCGTGAAGAAGTGGTTAAGCTCTAAACATGACCCTCGCTCCCTCCCTCCCTTTCCTCCAAACTACTCCCGATTTCAGTCAATGGCACCATAATGATCGTACAGATTTTAAAAAGTTATTTGCACAGTCCGCAATCTGAACCCGGGATCTCTCTCATTTTATGGCAGCAGAAGATCCTAAGCGAGAATCATCCCACTAGACCAACGAGCCAGCCGGTGGTCAGCGTGCCGCTGACACCATTTTACCATTACCTCCCAAGCAAAATTTATTTTATCAACTCAATGGGCTTCCTAATTCCTGTTCAATTTGGTTTGGTTGTTAAAGTAAAACGAAAGAAACTCTTTTTTGTCCCTTGCTTTTCTTATCGGGGTCATTGGGTCAATTTGGTTCTTTCTGGTTTGTTGGCCTCCGCTGCGAACAGAACAATAGACATCCGGGACCAATCTTTATAAATAGAAGCGTCGAGCACAAGGGCAATGCCGCTATGGAGATTCTTCATAAAATCCTGAAAGAGAAATATAAAATGTTGGATAACTCGGCTGGTCTGGCAACACCTGTGGAGAGAGAAAGTTACAGTTCCGAGTCCAGTATGACACTGCCTCCCATTCTCGGTTTCCCTCTCAGTCAATGTCTGGTACTGTATGTGAGGGTGGGATTCAGTATCTATCAGACATTGGTACTGAATGTCAGTGTGGAAATCTTTCTGTATTTATCAATCACAATTCTTGTTTGGGAAACGTGAGATGAATACGTAACATCCGCATGGCTGTAAGAGATAGAGAAAGTCACACAGAAAGAGACTATCAGGATACACACAGTGACACACAGAAAAGGTTCAGTGCAAACCAGCAAGATACTGAGATGGAGAAATTGGGTATTTAGGAAAATGTGTTTTCTGCTGCACACAGAGAGGCCCTGTTTGTAAATGTATATCCTGCTGTGTAACCGTGCTCTCTGATGTGTAACTGAGCTCTCAGCCGTGTAACTGAGCTCTCTGCTGTGTGACTGTTCTCTCTGTCGTGGAACAATGACTCTGCCGGTGACAGATCTGCACTGCACTGCACTAATTGGAGGGCTGTGACCAGTGGTGTTCCACAGGGATCAGTGCTGGGACCTTTGCTCTTTGTAGTATATACAAATGATTTGGAGGAAAATGTAACTGGTCTGTTGAGTAAGTTTGCAGACGACACAAAGGTTGGTGGAATTGCGGATAGCGATGAGGACTGTCAGAGGATACAGCAGGATTTAGATTGTTTGGAGACTTGGGCGGAGAGATTGCAGATGGAGTTTAATCCGGACAAATGTGAGGTAATGCATTTTGGAAGGTCTAATGCAGGTAGGGAATATACAGTAAATGGTAGAACCCTCAAGAGTATTGAAAGTCAAAGAGATCTAGGAGTACAGGTCTACAGGTCATTGAAAGTGGCAACACAGGTGGAGAAGGTAGTCAAGAAGGCATACGGCATGCTTGCCTTCATTGGCCGGGGCATTGAGTATGAGAATTGGCAAGTCATGTTGCAGCTGTATAGAACCTTAGTTAGGCCACACTTGGAGTATAGTGTTCAATTCTGGTCGCCACACTACCAGAAGGATGTGGAGGCTTTAGAGAGGGTGCAGAAGAGATTTACCAGAATGTTGCCTGGTATGGAGGGCATTAGCTATGAGGAGCGGTTGAATAAACTCGGTTTGTTCTCACTGGAACGAAGGTGGTTGAGGGGAGACCTGATAGAGGTCTATAAAATTATGAGGGGCACAGACAGAGTGGATAGTCAGAGGCTTTTCCCCAGGGTAGAGGGGTCAATTACTAGGTTTAAGGTGAGAGGGGCAACGTTTAGGGTAGATGCACGAGGCAAGTTTTTTACGCAGAGAGTAGTGGGTGCCTGGAACTCGCTACCGGAGGAGGTGGTGGAAGCAGGGACGATAGTGACATTTAAGGGGCATCTTGACAAATACATGAATAGGATGGGAATAGAGGGATACGGACCCAGGAAGTGTAGAAGATTGTAGTTTAGTCGGGCAGCATGGTCGGCACAGGCTTGGAGGGCCGGTTCCTGTGCTGTACATTTCTTTGTTCTTTGGTTGTGTCAAATCATTCCCTGTTGTGTAAATGTGTTCCCGGTTGTGGAAATCGATCCGTCTGAAGCAGAACCTTTCTGCGCCATTACGGAGACGAAATTTCAATTCCAGATTTATTCAATCTTGTCACCAAGGGTTAGTTCACACCCCTGGATTCCCAGTCAAGCGACATAATATTATGAAGACAGTTAATTCAGCATGAATATTTGAAGATACTAATATGGAAGCGCCCAACGTGGGGCTCGAACCCACGATCCTGAAATTGAAAGTACCATGCTCTACCGACTGAGCTAGCGGGGATGGTGCTGCCCTATTGATTAAACCTCTTCTTGCAGAGTAGCGGCGGTGCTCATTCGGAGGGTCAGTGTTGACTCGTTGGGTCGAATGGCCTCATTCTGCGCTGGAGATTTTACGATTGGATGATACAAGGAGGTTGATGCGGTGGAGTCCTTCTGCCATACTGCCCACTCCTGACACCAGGTAAAAATGCTGGTCTCTCAATGACTGGCGACCAAGGTCTTGTAATAAAAAATAATTAAATTAATAATTGAGCAGCCCCTCCTGGCTTGTGCTCTGGCCGCGATCCGGGGAGAACTGCTCGAATCCAGACACGTTATCATGTTAGTTGCGTCATCAGGTCATCACGTGACTATTCGGCCTGCACAGGTCTCCTTCTGTGCCGTAATTTCTAGATTCCATCATTTTAATTTTCTCCCAGACTGGGAAGTGTGGTCCTGTTCCATTTGAATTTCTAATATATTTCCAATGTAACTGATGTTGTTACACAAACTATTTAATCAGTGGAATTGTGCGTTTAGGGAGTTGAGATTTTCGAGTCTCTCAAGGCTTCTCTCCAAATCCAATGGCCATTTTCCACGAAGTTTCAACCCCACCTCACATAAACACTATTAGAACATAGAAAAATACAGCACAGAACAGGCCCTTCGGCCCACGATGTTGTGCCGAACCTTTTTCCTAGATTAATCATAGATTATCATTGAATTTACAGTGCAGAAGGAGGCCATTCGGCCCACCGTGTCTGCACCGGCCGACTATTGGTCGCTCGAATGGAATAACTTCCTGGAGTGATTCCAGGCTGGTTTTAGAATGTATTCCATCGACCAAATAACTAATGAATGACACAATGAACGCAGCTGCGGTGGCCGAGTGGTTAAGGCGTTGGACTTGAAATCCAATGGGGTTCGAATCCTGCTCGCAGCGACTGTGATTCGAAATGTTTGTTCTACTCCCCGCACAAGCCGCTGACTCGAAAATTAATACGTTTTCCGATTGTTTGTAAATAAGCGGTTTCAACGTTAATCAAGTTCAGTCAGATATTTAACATTTTCGGGGGGGGGGGGACGACTGAACGAACTATTCAGATGAATAAGGAACTCACACCCAAAACAGCAATCAGGAAATAATAAGGGAAGGGAAAGTCAGGGAACCAAGAGGTGAAGTAATCAGTGGGAAGCGTAGCTGCTTAGGAATACAAAAAAGCATGAAAAGACAAAACATAGGAGAGGTTACGATAGTCCCCATCCCACAAAATATGACACAGTGTATGGAAAGGCTCAGTAAACCAAGGTCCACCACACTAAGAAAACAAAAAGGGACGGTCAATAGAGAATTAAAGGTGCTATATTTAAATGCGCGCAGTGTACGGAACAAGGTAGATGAGCTTGTGGCCCAGATTGTGACTGGCAGGTATGATGTGGTAGGCATCACAGAGACATGATTGCAGGGGGTTCAGGACTGGCATTTAAACATCCAGGGATTCACAACCTATCGAAAAGACAGAGAGGTGGGCAGAGGGGGCGGGGTTGCCTTCTTAATTAGGAATGAAATTAAATCAATAGCACTAAATGACATAGGGTCAGATAATGTGTAGTCTGTGTGGGTAGAGTTGAGGAACCACAAAGGCAAAAAAACCATAATGGGATTATGTACAGGCCTCCTAACAGTGGTCAGGACCGGGGGCACAAAATGCACCACGAAATAGAAAGTGCATGTCAGAAAGGCAAGGTCACAGTGATCATGGGGGACTTCAATATGCAGGTGGACTGGGTAAATAATGCTGCCAGTGGACCCAAGGAAAGGGAATTCATTGAATGTTTACAGGAGGGCTTTTTGGAACAGCTTGTGATGGAGCCCACGAGGGAACAGGCCATTCTGGACTTAGTGTTATGTAATGAGCCAGACTTGATTAAAGATCTTAAAGTAAGGGAGCACTTAGGAGGCAGTGATCATAATATGGTAGAATTCAATCTCCAATTTGAAAGAAAGAAGGTAGAATCAGATGTAAAGGTGTTACAGTTATAAAAAGGTAACTACAGGGGCATGAGGGAGGAACTGATAAAATCGACTTGGAGCAGAGCCTAGTGGGAATGACAGTAGAACAGCAATGGCAGGAGTTTCTGGGAGCAATTGAGGACACAGTGCAGAGGTTCATTCCAAAGAAAAGAAAGGTTATCAGAGAGGGGATTAGGCAGCCATGGCTGATAAAGGAAGTTAGGGAATGCATCAAAGCAAAAGAGAAGGCCTATAAATGTGGCAAAGAGTAGTGGGAAGTCAGAAGATTGGGAAGGCTAAAAAAACAAACAGAGGATAACAAAGAGAGAAATAAGGAAAGAGAGGATCAAATATGAAGGTAGGCTAGCCAGTAACATTAGGAATGATAGTGAAAGTTTCTTTAAATACATTAAAAACAAACGGGAGGCAAAAGTTGACATTGGGCCGCTCCAAAATGACGCTTGTAATTTTGTGATGGGAGACAAGGAAATAGCTGAGCAACTAAATAAGTACTTTGCGTCAGTCTTCACAGTAGAAGACATGAGTAATATCCCACCAATTCCGGAGAGTCAGGGGGCAGAGTTGAATATGGTAGCCATCACAAAGGAGAAAGTGCTAGAGAAACTAAGAGGTCTAAAAACTGATAAATCTCCGGGCCCAGATGGACTACATCCTAGAGTTCTAAAGGAGACAGCTGAAGAAATAGTGGAGGCGTTAATTATGATCTTTCAAAAGTCACTGGAGTCCGGGAAAGTCCCAGAGGATTGGAAAATCGCTGTTGTAACCCCCCTGTTCAAGAAGGGAAGAAGGAAAAAGATGGAAACTTATAGGCCAATTAGCCTAACGTCGGTTGTTGGCAAGATTCTAGAATCCATTGTTAAGGATGAGATTTCTAAATTCTTGGAAGTGCAGGGTCAGATTAGGACAAGTCAGCATTAATTTAGTAAGGGGAGGTCATGCCTGACAAACCTGTTAGAGTTCTTTGAAGAGATAATAAATAGGTTAGACCAAGGAGAGCCAATGGATGTTATCTATCTTGACTTCCAAAAGGCCTTTGATAAGGTACCTCACGGGAGACTGCTGAGTAAAATAAGGGCCCATGGTATTCGAGGCAAGGTACTAACATGGATTGACGATTGGCTGTCAGGCAGAAGGCAGAGAGTTGGGATAAAAGGTTATTTTTCGGAATGGCAACCGGTGACGAGTGGTGTCCCACAGGGTTCAGTGTTGGGGCCACAGCTGTTCTCTTTATATATTAACGATCTAGATGACGGGACTGGGGGCATTCTGGCTAAGTTTGCCGGTGATACAAAGATAGGTGGAGGGGCAGGTAGTATGGAGGAGGTGGGGAGGCTGCAGAAAGATTTAGACAGTTTAGGAGAGTGGTCCAAGAAATGGCTGATGAAATTCAACGTGGGCAAGTGCGAGGTCTTGCACTTTGGAAAAAACAATAGAGGCATGGACTATTTTCTAAACGGTGACAAAATTCATAATGCTGAAGTGCAAAGGGACTTGGGAGTCCTAGTCCAGGATTCTCTAAAGGTAAACTTGCAGGTTGAGTCCGTAATTAAGAAAGCAAATGCAATGTTGTCATTCATCTCAAGAGGCTCGGAATATAAAAGCAGGGATGTACTTCTGAAGCTTTATAAAGCATTAGTTAGGCCCCATTTAGAATACTGTGAGCAATTTTGGGCCCCACACCTCAGGAAGGACAGACTGGCATTGGAGCGGGTCCAGCGGATATTCAAACGGATGATCCCAGGAATGGTAGGCCTAACATACGATGAACGTCTGAGGACCCTGGGATTACATTCATTGGAGTTTAGGAGGTTGAGGGGAGATCTAATAGAAACTTACAAGATAATGAATGGCTTAGATAGGGTGGATGTAGGGAAGTTGTTTCCATTAGCAGGGGAGACTAGGACCCGGGGGCACAGCCTTAGAATAAAAGGGAGTCACTTTAGAACAGAGATGAGGAGAAATTTCTTCAGCCAGAGAGTGGTGGGTCTGTGGAATTCATTGCCGCAGAGGGCGGTGGAGGCCGGAACGTTGAGTGTCTTTAAGACAGAAGTTGATAAATTCTTGATTTCTCGAGGAATTAAGGGCTATGGAGAGAGAGCGGGTGAATGGAGTTGAAATCAGCCATGATTGAATGGCGGAGTGGACTCGATGGGCCGAATGGCCTTACTTCCGCTCCTATGTCTTATGGTCTTATGGTCTTAATATTTCCTGCAACGTTTGGAAGGAGAAGCAGCAACGGCAGCGAATGGAAACGTGGTTTGGTTTCATTCAGCTGAATGTATTTCTGGGTAAAAAGATCGTGGCAGAAATGGAACATATTTTTAAAATATTTTCTTGTTCTCTTTCCTTTGCCTCTCTATCTGTTTCTTTGTTTCTTTCTCTCTCCCTCGCTCATTGTTTTTGTGCTTCTCCGAGGACTGATTGGATACACAGCGAAACTCAGCCCCATCTCATTCCAACTCTTTTGGACCAACACGTCCTGGTGATGGGCGGTCCTGAATCAGTGGAAGAATCGACAACCTATTCCATTCTTGGCTCTGTGAGAAGTCCCATTCCTGGTTGTGACGTGGCTCTGAGATAAAGAGCCACGTCACAATGATCTCGCCATTTTATTCTGTGTGCCATTTCTATGTGAGTGTTGACAACATAATTCAGCTCTTGGTATTCACCATGATTCAGTCAGTGGTGGTCTGTGGAAAGTAGGAGTCAGTCTGTGGAGCTCTGTCTCCCATAGTCTTGACGTTCAGAGTGACCGTTACACAGTCCTTGTGGCGACAAGGTCCCATTTGCACATTGAGGATTCGCACCATCCGGTTATTTGACACTACCACCCTGCTAAGTGCGATCAATTTTGAAATACAATTGCTGCATATTTCAGTCCCTGACACTATATGGCAGAGTCAGATTCATTCCATATTTGTAATATACCAATCATTCTTCGGATTGTTACATATCTTCTGCAACAATCTGTCTTTGTATTCAGTTAAATCGCTTTGCGAGAGTCTCTGGGACTGTATGAGAGTCTGTCATTCATTCAATATCTTTCATACTCTGAAAATCTGTGTTAAGGTTGAACTAAATCTGTAATGATCAATCTCTGATATTGTTATTGAGTGAATAAAATCATTATGTTGTTTGCTAGTTTCCGTTAAAACGTCTGCATATCAGAATCAGGACAAAACTTTCAGTGGCAGTGGGCATGCGCGTGTGCTGGGGGAGGTGCATATAGACATTTGGGTGGTGAATGACTCTTTATCTGTCAGCCCCTGCTGTGCACAGTAACAAGTCTGACAACACCAGGTTAAAGTCCAACAGGTGTGTTTCAAACACTAGCTTTCGGAGCACTGCTCGTTCCTCAGGTGAATGAAGAGGTATGTTTCGGGTACATATATAGAGGCAATGTCAAAAATGCAAGACAATGCTTTAAATGCCAGCATTTGCAGGTAATTAAGTCTTTACAGGTCCAGAGATTAAATGAAAATGAAAAAGAAAATCGCTTATTGTCACAAGTAGGTTTCAGATTAAGCTATCGTGAAAAGCCACTTTCCGTCGCCTGTTCGGGGAGGCTGATCCGGGAATTGAACCATGCTTCTGACCTGACTCGGTCGTCTTTTAAAGACAGCGATTTAGCCCTGTGCTAAACCAGATAGGGGTAACCCCAGGTTAAAGAGGTGTGAATTGGCTCACACCAGGGCAGTTGGTAGGATTTCGCAAGCCCAGGCCAGATGGTGGGGGATAAATGCAATGCGACATGAATCCAAGGTCCGGGTTGAGGCCATACTCATGTATGCGGAACTTGGCTAGAAGTTTCTGTTCGGCGATTTTCCTTGTCGCGCGTCCTGAAGGCCGCCTTGCAGAACGCTTACCCGGAGATCAGAGGCTCAATGCCCTTGACTGCTGAATTGTTCTCCTACGTGTTCTCTGGTGTGACATGTGAATATTCGATTCATTCTCTATCTGCAGACTGTTGCTTTGTGTGGCACAGGTCTCCCCAGACCAACGAGCCAGCCGCTGATTTGATCTCACTTGAAGCAACTTTTAATTGCGTCCAAAGCCCATCAGTTTCCCCACACAATTATAAATTAGAAATATGAAAGGACAATGTGACATTTATCTCTCTGTTCTGGAGCTGATCAGAAGCAGTGATGTCAGTTTGCACCACTCGCCAAGTCGGTCTGTGGATGCGCTTCGCCAATCACGTGGGTAATGTAATTCTGCCAGTCAGTGGGTTCATTTGGCATTTTAGGAGAAATTCGAAGTCATCATGACTTCATCAGTGACCTCATGGTTAAGGTGTGAGTGATGTTTATCATGATGTGATCAAATGAGTGTCTATTTCAGTCTTTCCGCAGGGAGTTTTCATACTGAGGAGAAACATGTTGGACATGGTCTGGGAATGTTTCACTCCGGTCCATTCCCAACATATCCTGCCCTGATGGGATGGGCTTTTCCTTCCAATCGTTGCAGAACACTTTTTAAATATTGATTAATATTCGTTAATTATCATTTATTAAGTATTGTTTCATATGTTTAGTGTAGTTTATTTAAAAATACTAATTACCAGACGCGATAAATTTTTACTTTCATTCCCGAAACAGCCAAATTGGGTGAAAACCATCAATGAGATGCAAAGGGAGCCCCGGTCATTTGTGTGGTCAGTGGTTTGTTTATGGAGCTGAGTAAATATCCCGGAGCAGAGCCGCTGCGAGCGGGGTTCGAACCTCCGCGGGGATACAATAATGTGCGTTTGCCGTTTGTGTCCACACATTTGGCGAGGAATGGAGCTGCTGCTGCCCGGTGAGCTGGGCAAGCAAGAAGCACAGATATTGACCAACTGCACCCGCTCCAAATAGATTACCCAAACTACTGGACAAAACAAAAACAAGCACAACTGATCTTTTCAGAAACTATGTCAGTCTCTACGAAAACAATATGCCAACACCGCTTCAAGATTCGATCTGCTGTAAGAATTCACTATGAACTGCCTCAATGTCAGCCGTAATTCCTTACCAGCTCTCAGATAGAAGCTGGCTGTTTAGAAGTTTCCTTCACTTTTCTCGGTCCGGCTCAGTAAAAATCAATCACACCCCCAGGATCTGCTTTTCTCCTGTTCTCAGACACACCCACTTTGTACAAGTGCGCACGAAATGATTTGCAGAGTAAGAGTCAGACTCGTTCTCTCTCGATCCCTTTATCCCAGTGCCGCCTCACAACCAGGAATGGAACTTCTTACAGAGCAAGAATGGAATAGTTTGTCGATTCTTCTACTGATTCACGACCGTCCATCACCAGGACGTATTCGTCCAAAAGAGTTGGGATGAGATGGGGCTGAGTTTCACTGTGTATCCAATCAGTCCCCAGAGAAGCACAAAAACAGTGAGTGAGGGAGAGAGAAAGAAACATATAGAGAGACAACAGAAAGAGAACAAGAAAATATTTTTTTTAAATGTTCCATTTCTGCCACGATCTTTTTACCCAGAAATACATTCACCTGAATGAAACCGAACCACGTTTCCATTCGCTTCCGTTGCTGCTTCTCCTTCCGAACGTTGCAGGAAACTTTATTATTTATTGATTGTTGCTTTGAGGGTGAACTCCTTATTTATCTTTATGTTTCGTTTAGTTTCCAAAAAGAACGTTTTTCTAAAAAACTGAATTCGATAAATGTTAACACCGTTCACAGACAACCAACCGAAATTCCGATTCATTGTCGAGCCAGCAGCTTCCCCGGGGAGTTGAACAAACATTTCGAATCACACTCGAATCTGCGGGGGGAGGGGGGGGGAACGCTATTGGATTTGAAGTCCAACGACTTGACAACTCGGCCATCACAGCTGCATCATTCAACAGTAATTTGGTCGATAGAATACATTCGAAAGCCGGCCTTGGATCACTCCAGGAAGTCATTGCATTCAAGCGATCAAAGCGTCCGGGGTTTATGTGAGGAGGGGTTGAATCTTGTGGAAAATGACCATTCGATTTGGAAAGAAGCCTTCAGATATTCGAAAATCTGAGTTCCCTAAACGCACAATTCCACTGATTAAATAGTTTGTGTAACAACATCAGTTACATTGGAAAAATATAAGAAATTCATGTTCCTTTTCAAATGCAGCAGCACTAAACTTCCCAGTCTGGATGAAAATTAAAATGATGAATCTAGAAATTAGAGCACCGAGGGAGACCAGTGGAGACCGAATGGTCACGTGATGACGCAACTAAAATGATCACGTGTCTGGATTCCTGCAATTCTCCCCGGATCGCGGTCAGAGCACAAGCCAGGAGGAGCAGCTCAATTATTAAATCAATTATTTTTTTATTACAACTCCTTGGTTTCCAGTGATTCAAAGACGACCATTTCTACATGGTGTCAGGAGTGGACATTATAGCAGAAGCATTTGAACGCATCAACCTCCTTGCTTCATAGAATCGTAGATTCTCCAGCGCAGAAAGCCATTCGGCCCAACAAGTCATTACTTACCCTCCGAATGAGCACCGCAGCCACTCTCCACAAGAAGATGTTTAATGGGCAATGCAGCACCAGCTCGGCTAGCTCAGTCGGTAGTGCATGGGACTCTTAATCCCAGAGTCGTGGGTTCAAGCCCCATGTTGGGCGCTTCCTTACTATTATCGGAAAAGATTGATGCTGAATGAACTGTCTTCACAACAAGAAGGCAAGGTTATGTCGCTGGACTGGGAATCCAGAGGTCTGAACTAACCCTTGGTGACAAGATTTAACAAATCTGGAATTGAAATTTCGTCTCAGTAATGGCGCAGAAAGGTTCTGCTTCAGGCGGATCAATTTCCACAACTGGGAACACATTTACACAACAGGGAACGATTTGACACAACCACAGTGAAGATCTGTCACCAGCCGAGTGACGGTTCCGGCAGAGAGAGCACAGTTACACAGCAGAGAGCACGGTCACACAGCAGAGAGCACAGTTACACAGCAGAAAACACATTTTCCGAAAAAAACAGTTTCTTCACATCGGCACCTTTACTGTGTGTCATTGTGTGTGTGTCCTGATAGTCTCTTCCTGCATTTCTCTGTGTCTTTCTCTGTCTGTCACAGCCGTGATGATGTTACGGATTCATCTCACTTTTCCGAAACAGTAATTGTGATTGACAGATGCAGAAATATTTTCACACTGACATTCAGTACCAATGTCTGATAGAGACTGAATTCCACTCTCACAAAAAGTACCAGACATTGACTCATAATGAAGGCATCCTGCTCTCACAACCTGTTCCAGAGACTGAGGTGCAGACTGTTCCCTCCACTCGCGAACACTACCTGTGATTTACAGATACAGAACAAATCCCAGTCAGGTGAGTAGCAGAGTTTGATGGGTACGACATGTATTCCACAATCGCCTTCTCTGCGCCAGATAATCAGACGCAGTCGACATACGGTGTCTGTGTTGTTTCAACAAGAGTTTTACACAAGAACCGGAACACATTTACACAATATCAGGGTATAAGACGGAGGAGCAGAAGTAGACCATTCAGCCTATCGAATGTGCTCTGTATTTCAATGAGATCATGCTTGATCTGATATATGGCGTGTTATGACCTCATACGGTGGCACGTTGTCACAGTGGCTACCTCACAGCGCCCGCGATCCGGGTTCAATTCCAGCCTTTGGTCACTGACTGTATGGAGTTTGCACTTTTTTTCTGTGTCTATGGGTTTCCTCCGGGTGCTGCGATTTCCTCGCACGTCCAAATGTGTGTGGGCTAGGTGGAATGCCCATGCTAAATTGCCCCTTTGTGTTTCTAAAGTTGGGTAGTGCGTTACAGGGATGTGGTTGGGGCATAGGGACTCTTTCAGAGGGTCGGTGCAGAGTCGATGGGCCGAATGGCCACCTTTTACATTTTAATGATTTCATGATGATCCTCATGCCCACTTTCCCGGCTTTTCATCTCTAGATTTCATGATTAACCTTTTTAACCAATACTCCAACTAAGCCTCAGGTACCAGTAACTCCTCAATGGGCGCTAATTTTCCGGCTGCCAATCATTTGATCAGTCTGAGGGAAGTCGCATCCTGGAAACATCATAAATTGATCCAGTTCCAAAGTAAATTAAGTCGCTTCAGTCCCTGATAACCAAAGGCTGCTTTCCCCGTTGACGGTGAGATCTGACTGATGGTGATTTAACCTGAGGATCACGATACCTCAGGCGAGTGGCAAGGCTGTGAAGGCGGGGTTTTCCTGATTCAGTTCTATTGTAACCGTGTGATCTGAATCTAAATAACCTGGTTCTCACTCTGTTAATATTGTCTCACGCTGAGGCAGACCTCACCGATTGGATAGACGAGTGATCGTTCTTCAGTCTCGTCATGGACGAATCCGCTAAATATTAGACCATAAGACCATAAGAAATAGGAGCGGAAGTAAGGCCATTCGGCCCATCGAGTCCACTCCACCATTCAATCATGGCTGATTTCAACTCCATTTACCCTCTCTCTCTCTCCACAGCCCTTAATTCCTCGAGAAATCAAGAATTTATCAACTTCTGTCTTAAAGACACTCAACGTCCCGGCCTCCACCGCCCTCTGTGGCAATGAATTCCACAGACCCACCACTCTCTGGCTGAAGAAATTTCTCCTCATCTCTGTTCTAAAGTGACTCCCTTTTATTCTACGGCTGTGCCCCCGTGTCCTAGTCTCCCCATGCTAATGGAAACAACTGCCCTACATCCACCCTATCTAAGCCATTCATTATCTTGTAAGTTTCTATTAGATCTCCCCATAACCCCCTAAACTACAATGAATATAATCCCAGTATCCTCAGACGTTCATCGTATGTTAGGCCTACCATTCCTGGGATCATCCGTGTGAATCTCTGCTGGACCCGCTCCAGTGCCAGTATGTCCTTCCTGAGGCGTGGTGCCCAAAATTGCTCGCAGTATTCTAAATGGGGCCTAACTAATGCTTTATAAAGCTTCGGAAGTACATCCCTGCTTTTATATTCCAAGCCTCTTGAGATGAATGACAACTTTGCATTTGCTTTCTTAATTACGGACTCAACCTGCACGTTTACCTTTAGAGAATCCTGGACTCGGACTCCCAAGTCCCTTTGCACTTCAGCATTATGAATTTTGTCACCGTTTAGAAAATAGTCCATGCCTCTATTCTTTTTTCAAAAGTTCAAGACCTCGCACTTGCCCACGTTGAATTTCATCAGCCATTTCTTGGACCACTCTCCTAAACTGTCTAAATCTTTCTGCAGCCTCCCCACCTCCTCCATACTACCTGCCCCTCCACCTATCTTTGTATCATCGGCAAGCTTAGCCAGAATGCCCCCAGTCCCGTCATCTAGATCGTTAATATATAAAGAGAACAGCTGTGGCCCCAACACTGAACCCTGCGGGACACCACTCGTCACCGGTTGCCATTCCGAAAAAGAACCTTTAATCCCAACTCTCTGCCTTCTGCCTGACAGCCAATCGTCAATCCATGTTAGTACCTTGCCTCGAATACCATGGGCCCTATTTTACTCAGCAGTCTCCCGTGAGGCACCTTATCAAAGGCCTTTTGGAAGTCAAGATAGATAACATCCATTGGCTCTCCTTGGTCTAACCTATTTATTATCTCTTCAAAGAGCTCTAACAGGTTTGGCAGGCACGACCTCCCCTTACTAAATCCATGCTGACTTCTCCTACTCCGACCCTGCACTTCCAAGAATTTAGAAATCTCATCCTTAACAATGGATTCTAGAATCTTGCCAACAACCGAGGTTAGGCTAATTAGCCTATAGTTCTCCATCTTTAGCCTTGTTCCCTTCTTGAACAGGGGGTTACAACAGCGATTTTCCAATCCTCTGGGACTTTCCCTGACTCCAGTGACTTTTGAAAGATCATAACTAACGCCTCCACTTTTTCTTCACTATCTCCTTTAGAACTCTGGGATGTAGCCCATCTGGGCCCGGAGATTTATCAATTTTTAGACCTCTTAATTTCTCTAGCACTTTCTCCTTCGTGATGGCTACCATATTCAACTCTGCCCCCTGACTCTCCGGAATTGTTGGGCTTTTACTCATGTCTTCTACAGTGAAGACTGACGCAAAGTACTTATTTAATTCCTCAGCTATTTCCTTGTCTCCCATCACTAGATTACCAGTGTCATTTTGGAGCGGCCCAATGTCAACTTTTGCCTCCCGTTTGTTTTTAATGTATTTAAAGAAACTTTTACTATCATTCGTAATGTTACTGGCTAGCCTACCTTCATATTTGATCCTCTGTTTCCTTATTTCTCTCTTTGTTATCCTCTGTTTGTTTTTGTAGCCTTCCCAATCTTCTGACTTCCCACTACTCTTTGCCACATTTATAGGCTTTCTCTTTTGCTTTGATGCATTCCCTAACTTCCTTTGTCAGTCATGGCTGCCGAACCCCCCCTCTGATAATCTTTCTTTTCTTTGGGATGAACCTCTGTACTGTGTCCTCAATTACTCCCAGAAACTCCTGCCATTGCTGTTCTACTGTCATTCCCACTAGGCTCTGCTCCAAGTCGATTTTATCAGTTCCTCCCTCATGCCCCTGTAGTTACCTTTATTTAACTGTAAAACCTTTACATCTGATTCTACCTTCTTTCTTTCAAATTGGAGATTGAATTCTACCATATTATGATCACTGCCTCCTAAGTGCTCGCTTACTTTAAGATCTTTAATCAAGTCATGCTCATTACAGAACACTAAGTCCAGTATGGCCTGTTCCCTCGCGGGCTCCATCACAAGCTGTTCCAAAAAGCCCTCCTGTAAACATTCAATGAATTCCCTTTCCTTGGGTCCACTGGCAGCATTATTTATCCAGTCCACCTGCATATTGAAGTCCCCCATGATCACTGTGACCTTGCCTTTCTGACATGCACTTTCGATTTCGTGGTGCATTTTGTGCCCCCGGTCCTGACCACTGTTTGGAGGCCTGCACATAACTCCCATTATGTTTTTTTGCCTTTGTGGTTCCTCAACTCTATCCACACAGACTCCACATCATCTGACCCTATGTCGTTTAGTGCTATTGATTTATTTTCATTCCTAATTAACAAGGCAACCCCGCCCCCTCTGCCCACCTCTCTGTCTTTTCGATAGGTTGTGAATCCCTGGATGTTTAAATGCCAGCCCTGAACCCCCTGCAACCATGTCTCTGTGATGCCTAACACATCATACCTGCCAGTCATAACCTGGGCCACAAGCTCATCTACCTTGTTCCGTACACTGCGCGCATTTAAATATAGCACCTTTAATTCTCTATTGACCGTCCCTTTTTGTTTTCTTAGTGTGGTGGACCTTGATTTACTGAGCCTTTCCATACACTGTGTCATATTTTGTGGGATGGGGACTATCGTAACCTCTCCTGAGTTTTGTCTTTTCGTGCTTTTTTGTATTCCTAAGCAGCTACGCTTCCCACTGATTACTTCGCCTCTTGTTTCCCTGACTTTCCCTTGCTCCCCCATCTTTAGTTTAAAGTCCTATTGACCACCCTATTTACTCTTTTCGCCAGAACACTGGTCCCAGCTCGGTTCAGGTGGAGACCATCCCAACGGTATAGGTCCCCCCTGTCCCAAAACTGATGCCAGTGTCCCATGAAAAGGAACCCCTCTTTCCCACACCACTCTTTCAGCCACGTGTTAACTTCCCTTATTCTTGCCTCCCTTTGCCAATTTGCACGTGGCTCGGGCAGTAATCCGGAGATTATGACCCTTGAGGACCTGTTTTTAATTTGAATCCTAGCTCTTTATAATCTCTAAACAGGTCCTGTTTCCTAGACTTGCCTATGTTGTTGGTACCGACATGGGCCACAACAACTGGATCCTCCCCCTCCCTCTCCAGTATCCTTTCAAGCCGGTCAGAAATACCAGGCAACGTACCATGCGGGACTCTTTATCATGCTCACAAAGGATACTATCTATCCCCCTGATAATAGAATCCCCTACAACTTGCCTATTTACTCCCTCCCCTTGAATGGCCTGCTGAACCACGGTGCCTTGGTCAGCTGACTCATCCTTCCTGCAGCCCTGTTCGCCATCCACACAGGGAGCAAGTGCCTCACACCTGTTGGACAGGGTCAAGGGCTGAGACTCCTGAGATCCTGACTGCTGGTTCCCTTTAACTGCCTGACCTGCAGTCACACCCTGCTGTCCCTGGCCACTGGCAGGATTTAAACTAGTTACTCTGACAGGTGTGACTGCCTCCTGAAACACAGTGTCCAGATAAGTCTCCCCCTCCCGGATGTGCCTCAGTGTTTGAAGCTCAGACTCCAGCTCATCAACTCTGAGCCGGAGCTCTTCGAGCAGCCAACACTTACAGCAGATGTGTTCGCTGCAGCTCGCAATGGGATCTGCCAGCTCCCACATCAAGCAGCTCAAGCACATCACCTGACCAGCCATCACTGATTAATTAATTAGTTTAATTTAAGTTTACGAGTTAAGCTGTGTTTTGTTTTAAATGTGGTGCCGATTTGCTATCAACCACAATATGAAGGCACTTTCTGGAAAGTTTACCTTTCAACCAGCAATAGTCTCATCGTGCCACAATAATTTACCATTAATCTGCTCCAAGTATACTTTCACGTCTCGCTGAAAGAATATAATCCCTATTTCCTGGGGAATAAAGCCAGGCAGGAGTAGAAACCTGTAACTCCATGAACAGAAAATGTCCATCGTGAAATGTGTGTTCCGATGATCGACGGATTCCTCTGTGAATCCGGGAGCGTTTGTTTTTGCTGTCAAATGCTGGTTGATTCCAGTCTTTCAGCGGGGGCCTTTCACACTGTGTGGAAACATCTTGGAAATAATATTGAAGTGTTTCACATCAGTCCATTCATAAAAGTCCCTGAATGTGATGGGAATTCATTTTATTGAAAAACACTGCATTTCCAACATTGAACACGGGGCTGGAGTCAAAGATCATAGAATTTACAGTGCAGAAGGAGGCCATTCTGCCCTTCGAGTCTGCACCGGCTCTTGGAAAGAGCATCCTACCCAACGTCAACACCCCCACCCTATCCCCATAACCCACTAACCCCACCGAACACTAAGGGCAATTTTGGACACTAAGAGCAATTTATCATGGCCAATCCACCTAACCTGCACATCTTTGGACTCTGGGCGGATATTTTCCATCAGTTCATGGATGCAAAACGAATTAAGACGTTTCGACGCATGCACTTGTCGGTTGAGGTGGCCGAGTGGTTAAGGCGCTGTGCAGCTAATCCATTGTGCTCTACGGATGTGTGTTCGAATTCCATGCTCGTAGATTTTAAATTCACTTTTCTCGGAAGTAGGCCTCCTTTTTCCAAGATGGATATGCAATCACTGATGTGACAATCTATTCCAAGATGTCAGGCCAGATTGCATCGAGTTGGGTTAGAGGACGGTGGAACGGAGGCAGACGTGTTTGGGGTTTAACCGCTCTTTGACACCAGTTCTTCTTCGGCTACCCACAGTACAGTCGAGGATACCGGGTTGACTTCTCCCATAATTACCTTCTGCCACCTCTCCTGGATGAACATCCTCCTGTTTGTGCACTGGAGGGTTGCTTCGGTCACTTGCCTGTGAGAAGGTCAGATATTAAAGTTCCATGAAGTAAAGGAGTTGTACCACGTGGTTAAGGGGATGCACAAGAAACCTTTGTGCTCTGCGCACTTCAGTTCGAATCCAATCCTCGTCTGTAACGTATCTGTTGTGTCTCTGTTTGATCCACTTCATGAGGGTGACGGAAAAATGCTGTGATTTTTAGTGTTTGGGGCTTGGGGTTGTGAATAATCGAAAACTTTCCATATTGAAACCACTTTAGAAAATGACGAGAAAGTTACTTAATTCACTCCCCCCCCCCACCCCCCCATAATTGCGCACACATTCTGAGTTGGAAACTATTTCTTTCCCTCAGTTTGAAAGTCATGAAGCGGCGCAAACGATAGATTCATCAGATAGATGAGCAGTATTACGCCATTCGACCCATCGAGTCTGCCCACCATTCGATCATGACTGAAATGTTCATCGTCTGCTACCTGAAATGTTACGGAACAAGAGATCGATTGAGATATCAGCCAGAACACCTACTCCCGAGAACACATAACATTGGAGCTGGGATATGCAATTTAGACTCTTGACCGTAAAACCTTCCATGTGATCTTGCCTGATCAAACATAATGGCCTCAACACCACCGTCCTGCCCGTTCTCCAGAACCCTTCAACTCATTACCAATAAAAGTCTCTCTAAGTCCCCCTTAACTTTCTCACTGTCCCTGCATCCACCACACTCTCAGGAAGTGAATTCCACAGAATTACAACCCTTTGGGAGAAGTAGTTTTTCTTTTTTAAATTTGCCTCCTCATATTTTAAGATGATGACCTCTCGTTTTAGACTGCCCCACAACAGGTAACATCAACTCCACGTCTACAATATCTACACCTTTTCGCATCTTAAACACCTCACTTAGATAATCCGCATAAATTCTGAATGAGAAACAGTTGACCAGTCTTCCTCAGTTTGAAACTCAGGATGTCGCGCAAAAACATCCGATTCAACTATTACCGCGCTGGCCGGGGATCGAACCGGAGTCAACCGTTTCAAAAGCAGCGATGCTCACCACTATACCACCATCGCTGCATTTCCCCCATCGAATACCTGGTTGAATAGAAAGAGGCAAATAATTTCCATCAGTTCATGGATGCAAAACGAATTAAGACGTATTGACGCAAAGATTTGTGCGACGAGGTGGCCGAGTGGTTAAGGCGATGGACTGCTAATCCATTGTGCTTTGCACACGTGGGTTCGAATCCCATCCCCGTCGATTTTTCGCCCATTGTTTCACGGAAGTGGGATTCATTTTTCCACGATGGATCTGCAATCACTGATGTGACAAACTATTCCAAGTTGTCAGGCCACTTGCATCGAGTTGGGTTACAGGAGGGACGAACGGAGGCAGACGTGTTTGGGGCTTAACCCCACATTGCCACCACTTCTTCTGCGGCTCCCTACTGTGCAATCGAGGTTACCGGGTTCACTTCTCCCATTATTAACTTCTGCCACCTCTCGTGGATGAACGTCCTCCTGATTGTACATTGGTGGGGTGCTTCGGCTACTTGTCTGTGACAAGATCAGATATTAAAGTTCCATGAACTAAAGGGGTTGTATCACGTGGTTAAGGTAAGGCACAATAATCCATTGTACTCTGCACACGTGGTTTCAAATCCCATTCTTGTCTCTAACGTGTCTGTTGTATCTCTGTTTCGTCCACTTCATGAGGATATAGAAAAAAGGCTGTGATTTTTAGCTTTTGTTTAAGGGCTTGGCGGGCGGTGAATAGTCGAACACTGTCCATGGTGAAGCCAAATAATAAAAAGCTGAGAAAGTTACTTTTCACTCTCTGCCCTAATTGCGCATAGATTCTGAGTTGGAAAATGTTCCTTCCCCTCAATTTGAAACTCACGAAGTCGCACAAAATATAAGTTCATAAAATATAGGAGCAGAATTAAGCCATTAGACCCATCGAGTCTGCCCCGCCATTCTATCACGGATGATGTGTTCCTCATCTGTTACCTGCAATGTTACAGATGAAGAGGGCGATTGATCTCAGCAAGAACACGTCCTCACTATAACACATGACCTAGGAGCGGGAGAAGACAATTTAGCCTCCTGAGCATAACACGTTCCATGAGATCTTGGCTGATCCCATACTGGCCTCAACTCCACCCGTTCTCCATAACCCTTCCACTCATTACCAACAAAAATCTCTCTAACTCCTCCTTAAATGTATTCACTGTCCCTGCATCCATCGCAATCTGGGGTAGCGAATTCCACAGAATCATAGATCATAGAATTTACAGTGCAGAAGGAGGCCATTCGGCCCATCGACTCTGCACCGGCGCTTGGAAAGAGCACCCTACCGAGGCCCACACCACCCAATCCCCATAACCCAGTAACCCCATTCAACCAACCCTAAGGCCAATTTTTGGACACTAAGGGCAATTTAACATGGACAACCCGTCTAACCTGCACATCTTTGGACTGTGGGAGGAAACCGGAGCACCCGGTGGAATCCCACGCACACACGGGGAGAACGTGCAGACTCCGCACAGACAGTGAGCCAAGCCGGGAATCAAACCTGGGACCCTGGAGCTGTGGAGCAATTATGCTAACCACTATGCTACCGTGCTGCCCGAATCACAAGTCTTTAGAGGCTAGATTCACAGTATAAAAGTGATCCCCTACAGTGCAGGCTGTGTTTGCACTGAGTGCTGAATTTGGTGCATTTGAGTGCTATAGTGAGAGCTTGGTGACTGAGAGAGTGCTGAATTTCCTGCATTTGAGTGCTATAGTGAGAGTTTGGTGACTGAGGGAGTGCTTAATTTGGTGCATTTGAGTGCTATAGTGAGAGTTTGGTGACTGGCGGAGTAAAGTGAGGAGGGAGTAAGGTGCTGCTTGCATTTTGTTTCCTCCATTTCCGCAAAGAGTGAGAAGAGAGCCAGGAGTTTACAGAGAGTGCAGCTGACTGGGAGCAGTGTCGGAGGGCGGAGATCCAGTTGGTCCACAGGGCAGCTATATTCTGCAAGGTAAGAGGGGATGGAGGCTAGGCCAGTTGCATGCTCCTCCTGTAGGATGTGGGTGGTGAGGGATACCACCGCTGTCCGCGCTGACTAGACCAGCGGGAAGTGCACCCAACTCCAGCTCCTCAAAGACCGTGTTAGGGAACTGGAAATGAAGCTGGATGAACTTCGGATCATCCGGGAGGCAGAGGGGGCGATAAAGCAGAGTTACAGGGAGGTAACCACACCCAAGGTACAAGACAAGAATAGCTGGGTTAGAGTCAGGTGCGGGGGTGGGGGAGGGAGGAGGCAGACAGTGCAGGGATCCCTCGTGGCCGTTCCCCTTCAAAATACGTATCCCGTTTTCGACGCTGTTGTGGGGGATGACCTACCGGGGGAAGGCCCTAGCGGCCAGGTCTCTGGCACTGAGTCTAGCTCTGGGGCTCAGAAGGGAAGGGGGGAGAATAGAAAAGCAATAGTTGTAGGAGATTCAATGGTTAGGGGAATAGATAGGAGATTCTGAGGTCGCGAGCGAGACTCCCGGAAGGTATGTTGCCTCCCGGGTGACAGGGGCAAGGATGTCTCGGATCGTGTCTTCAGGATCCTTAAGGGGGAGGGGGAGCAGCCAGAAGTCGTGGTAAACATTGGTACCAACGACGTAGGTAGGAAAAGGGGTGTGGAGGTAATAAATGAGTTTAGGGAGATAGGCTGGAAGTTAAAAACCAGGACAGACAGAGTTGCCATCTCGGGTTTGTTGCCGGTGCCACGTGATAGCGAGGCTAGGAATAGGGAGAGAGTGCAGCTGAACATGTGGCTGCAGGAATGCTGTAGGAGGGAGGGCTTCAGGTACATGGATAATTGGAGTGCATTCTGGGGAAGGTGGGACCTGTACAAGCAGGACGGGTTGCATCTGAACCAGAGGGGCACCAATATCCTGGGAGGGAGGTTTTCTAGTACTCTTCGGGAGGGTTTAAACTAATTTGGCAGGGGAATGGGAACTGGATTTGTAGTCCAGCAAATAAAGTAGCCGATATTCAGGACGCCAAAGCGTGTAATGAGACAGTGGGGAAGGGAACACTGACAAAGGAGATTACTTGCAGGCATGGAGATGGCTTGAAGTGTGTATACTTCAACGCAAGAAGCATCAGGAATAAGGCGGGTGAACATATGGCATGGATCGGAACTTGGGACTACGATGTGGTGGCCATCACGGAGACTTGGATAGAACAGGGACAGAAATGGTTGTTGGAGGTCCCTGGTTATAGATGTTTCAATAAGATTAGGGAGGGTGGTAAAAGAGGTGGGGGGGGGGGGGGTGGCATTGTCAATTAGAGATAATATAACAGCTGCAGAAAGGCAGTCCGAGGAGTATCAGCCTACTGAGGTAGTATGGGTTGAAGTCAGAAATAGGAAAGGAGCAGTCACCTTGTTAGGAGTTTTCTACAGGCCCCTCCAATAGTCGCAGATATGTGGAGGAACAGATTGGGAAACAGATTTTGGAAAGGTGCAGAAGTCACAGGGTAGAAGTCATGGGTGACTTTAACTTCCCAAACATTGAGTGGAAACTCTTTAGATCAAAATAGTTTGGATGGGGTGGTGTTTGTGCAGCGTGTCCAGGAAGCTTTTCTAACACAGTATGTAGATCGTCCGATTAGAGGAGGGGCAATATTGGATTTAGTACTTGGTAGTGAACCAGGGCAAGTGATAGATTTGTTAGTGGGGGAGAATTTTGGAGATAGTGGCCACAATTCTGTGACTTTCACTTTAGTAATGGAGAGGGATAGGTGCGTGCAACAGGGCAAGGTTTACAATTGGGGGAAGGGTAAATACGATGTTGTCAGACAAGAATTGAAGTGCATAAGTTGGGAACATAGGCTGTCAGGGAAGGACACAAGTGAAATGTGGAACTTGTTCAAGGAACAGGTATTACGTGTCCTTGATATGTATGTCCATGTCAGACAGGGAAGAGATGGTCGAGTGAGGGAACCATGGTTGACAAGAGAGATTGAATGTCTTGTTAAGAGGAAAAAGGAGACTTATGTAAGGCTGAGGAAACAAGGTACAGACAGGGCGTTGGAGGGATACAAGATAGCCAGGAGGGAACCGAAGAAAGGGATTAGGAGAGCTAAGAGAGGGCATGAACAATCTTTGGTGGGTAGGATCAAGGAAAACCCCAAGGCCTTTTACACATATGTGAGAAATATGAGAATGACTAGAGCGAGGGTAGGTTCGATCAAGGACAGGAGCGGGAGATTGTGTATTGAGTCTGAAGAGATAGGGGAGGTCTTGAACGAGTACTTTTCTTCTGTCTTTACAAATGAGAGGGGCCATATTGTTGGAGAGGACAGTGTGAAACAGACTGGGAAGCTCGAGGAAATACTTGTTAGGAAGGAAGATGTGTTGGGCATTTTGAAAAACTTGAGGATAGACAAGTCCCCCGGGCCTGACGGAATATATCCAAGGATTCTATGGGAAGCAAGAGATGAAATTGCAGAGCCGTTGGCAATGATCTTTTCGTCCTCACTGTCAACAGGGATGGTACCAGGGGATTGGAGAGTGGCGAATGTCGTGCCCCTGTTCAAAAAAGATACTAGGGAAAGCCCTTTGAATTACAGGCCAGTTAGTCTTACTTTGGTGTTAGGGAAAGTCATGGAAAGGGTACTGAAGGATAGGATTTCTGAGCACCTGGAAAGACACTGCTTGATTAGCGATAGTCAGCACGGATTTGTAGGTCTTGCCTTAAAAGTCTTATTGAATTCTTTGAGGAGGTGACCAATCATGTCCATGAAGGTAAAGCAGTGGATGTAGTGTACGTGGATTTGAGGAAGGCATTTGATAAGGTTCCCCATGGTAGGCGTATGCAGAAAGTAAGGAGGCATGGGATAGTGGGAAATTTGGCCAGTTGGATAACAAACTGGCTAAGCGATAGAAGTCAGAGAGTGGTGGTCGATGGCACATATTCAGCCTGGACCCCAGTTACCAGTGGCGTACCGCAGGGATCAGTTCTGGGTCCTCTGCTGCTGGCGATTTTCATTAATGAATTGGATGAGGGAGTTGAAGGGTGGGTCAGTAAACTTGCCGACGATACGAAGGTTCGTGGAGTTGTGGATAGTAAGGAGGGCTGTTGTCGGCTGCAACGAGACATAGATAGGATGCAGAGCTGGGCTGAGAAGTGGCAGATGGAGCTTAATCCTGAAAAGTGTGAGGTTGTCCATTTTGGAAGGACAAATATGAATGCGGAATACAGGGTTAACGGTAGAGTTCTTGGCAATGTGGAGGAGAAGAGAGATCTTGGGGTCTATGTTCATACATCTTTGAAAGTTGCCACTCAAGTGGATAGAGCTGTGAAGAAGGTCTATTGTGCGCTAGCGTTCATTACCAGAGGGATTGAATTTAAAGCCGTGAGGTGATGATGCAGCTGTACAGAACTTTGGTAAGGCCACATTGGGAGTGCTGTGTACAGTTCTGGTCGCCTCATTTTAGGAAGGATGTGGAAGCTTTGGAAAAGGTGCAAAGGAGATTTACCAGGATGTTGCCTGGAATAGAGAGTCGGTCTTACGAGGAAAGTTTGAGGGTGCTAGGCCTTTTCCCATGAGAACGGAGAAGGATGAGGGGCAACTTGATAGAGGTTTATAAGATGATCAGGGGAATAGATAGAGTAGACCGTCAGAGATAGTTTTCCCGGGTGGAACAAACCATTACAAGGGGACATAAATTTCAGGTGAATGGTGGAAGATATGGGGGGGGGGGGGGGATGTCAGAGGTAGGTTCTTTACCCAGAGAGTAGTGGGGGCATGGAATGCAGTGCCTGTGGAAGTAGTTGAGTCGGAAACATTAGGGACCTTCAAGCAGCTATTGGATAGGTACATGGATTACGGTAAAATGATATAGTGTAGATTTTTTTGTTCTTAAGGGCAGCACGGTAGCATTGTGGAGAGCGCAATTGCTTCACAGCTCCAGGGTTCCAGGTTCGATTCCGGCTTCGTTTACTGTTTGTGTGGAGTCTACACATCCTCCCGGTGTGTGCGTGGGTTTCCTCCGGGTGCTCCGGTTTCCTCCCACAGTCCAAAGATGTGCAGGTTAGGTGGATTGGCCATGGTAAATTGCACTTAGTGTCCAAAATTGCCCTGAATGTTGGGTGGAGGTGTTGACTTTGGGTAGGGTGCTCTTTCCAAGAGCCGGTGCAGACTCAATGGGCCGAATGGCCTCCTTCTACGCTGTAAATTCTATGATTAATTTAGGACAAAGGTTCGGTACAACATCGTGGGCCGAAGGTCCTGTTCTGTGCTGTATTGTTCTATGTTTTGGGAAAAGCATATTTTTCCTCAAATCTTTTTTAAATTTGAGATCTCTTATTGTAAGATTATGACCTCGCAATTTAGAATGCCCCACAAGAGGAAGCACCAACTCCACGTTTACTTTATCCATACCGTTTGACATCTTATACACCTCAATTACAGAATTGCGCATAAATTCTGAATGAGAAACTGTTGGCCAGTCTTCCTCAGTTTGAAACTCACAATGTCGCGCAAACACATCCGTTACAACTATTACTGCGATCGGACAAGTAGTTTTTCCTCAAATGTTTTTTAAATTTGCTATCTCTTATTCTAAGCTTAAGAACTCTGGTTTGAGAATGCCGCAAAAGTGGAAGCATTATCGCCACATATACTTGATCCTGACCGTTTTGCAGTTTATACACCTCAAGTAGATATCAGCGTAAAACGCCACAGTTAGAAACTGTTTCTCTTCTTCACTTTGAAACCCACAATGTCGCGCAAAAGCTTACGGTTACATTTTTACTGCGATGGCCGGCATTCAATCTCGGTTGAACTGCTTAGAAGGCAGCTATGCTCACCACTGTACCACCGCCGCTCACTGCCTGAGTCCTTTTGGTACCTGGCATTTGTTTGATAAACTGTTTGTAAAAAAAGTCGTACTAAGCTTCTGTTATTTTACTCCAATTTAATATGCTTCTGAATGAAAGTGTCCTTGTCGCACGGCTCCCGCTCAGCCAGAAGAATTGCCGAGTCCGCAATAAATATATTTATGCAATTGAATTCCGATGTTCTGTGTGTCAAGTTGTGCTCCTGTCTCAAGTTCAAATTAACTCTGTCAGATTCTGTGCTGTTGCGTTTAGTTCTAAGCATGTCAATTGTATCTGTAGATGTCACTTGTTCTTTAGAATAATTCATGCTTTTGACAGCATCCAATGCTATCCTAGTTCCAATTCTTCTATTGCCCAGCTATCTGCCGCCTGTTGTAGTTTAGTGCTGTTAGTCTCCCTCTAACTAAAATCAACTACCAAAGTCCAGCATTTGTTCCTTGTCATTTGGCATCTGTTATCTCAAGCCATGTCAAATTATTTTTCATACATACATAACAATTCTTAATAAGATGCACGACATTTCTTTTTAATAACTATCATAATGCCTCAAGGGAACTTCGTTTAATACATTGGTTGTAAATTTCCCACCGCAACATCAAGCTCAAACAAACAAAAATGTCTTAATACTATTGTCTCGTAAACTGTGGGGGTTCCTCGTCAGTCGCTGCTGTCTGTCGCGACCCTTAAAAAATCCATCATGTAGTACACGTCCCGTGGAGAACTCAGATCATCCATCAGCTGGTCTCCAGGCCACATGTCCAGTCAGAGATGTGTGACCGAAGGTTTCACTGCTCAGTAATCATTTGATACTTCGGTTTATTCCTAACTCGAAAAGATTTCTTCCTGGCTTTGGCATTTACGTTCCTCAAATATGTAACCAATTGTATCATTTTTCTCTCTTTCCGTTGAGCAATTTTATTTCAACATTTGCAACATAGGTTTTGACATAATTTAAAATTTCCCAATTTCCACAGCACTGCTGCGGCAATTACCCCTCCCGCAATTGATAGAAACAAGTACCAATTGTTTTGAACAAAGGTTAACATAGTCCAAAACCATTTAAATGGACTTGCTATAATTTTAATTGCTGTTTGAAATGTTTCTTTAATTTTTAAGCCCACGTCTATGAAATCGTTTCCCAAATTATTCCTACTTGTGGTTTTGTTTTGCAACGCATTACTTATCTTAACTTGCCCTTTCTCGGGGTCCCCGTTAGTATCATTAGTTTTCCCGAATACTGTCTAAAAATCTTTCACAGATCTGATAATTTTAGTACGTATTCCAGGCTGCTTGGAAGTGTTCCCAACATTCTACTGAACATTTTGTTACTGACACTGTTGCTTGATTCTAAAATACTGCTGTTGAGCCCTATCTCCTGGATGTCTTGGAAATTAATGATTTCTTCTGTTATATTTAAACATTTGCTTATTCTTATTTTTATTCTGTGTTTTATCTGATTGAAGCTGGTATCTATTTTTCCATGTCCCATTACTTCACCTGATTTCCCTCATGCAATTAGAATACTAATATTCCGAAACTAATCACGGTCATCCCCATCAACATTGTTGCCCCACATTTTAAGCAATCTAGCTTACTCCTAATCCTAGCTTCTTCCATTCCTTCTTTGAACCTGATCCTTATTTTCCTCTTGATTGTAGTCCTGTTTCTCCTTCCAAACAAATGTGTCTGTATCATTCTATCCATCTGAAAAATCAAACGAACAGGCCAAGGTTGGAGAGGGCCCTATTTGTTCATTTGTATCTTCTATTCTTGTTCGGATACTCCAGAAGTGCCCTCTCCAGGACTTTCGGATGTCCTTTGCTACCATAAGTTTCTTTTTGTTTTTGTTGCTGGCTGGGTTTTTGCTCATATATGTACATCATACAATTAAGGCCGGTTAAGCCTTCTCCTTCTATCATTGCATCCCTGAGAGAGATTCGAAGCATCTCAAACTCCTCCTCTTTTGCTCGCTCAGTGGTCCAATCTGGTTGAAACTTACCCTGATACATTTCGGATATTGCTACTGCCTTCATTTCAATTTCTTTATTTCTGATTATGACAGGAGTTTTATGAAAGGTAAGTTCTGAACATGACATTTTAACTTCATCATCTGTCCTATCAATGCTGCTAACAGGTTCACTGTCATCCCACTCTACTTCATCACATAATACTAGTGAGTGCAGTAATTCCCTGACACTCATAACCAAACATTCCTTTCCTCTAAAGCCTGTCCATTGTCTGGGGTTTTCAATTTATCCACAGAAACCCCTTCCCTGTATCGGGAAAGTTTTGGTTCATATTTTTTCCAAATCCATAGCCCGGGTCAATCATTAATTTCGTACAACATTCCTTTTTTCCTTGTCCAACCGGTTTGGGGGGTATGGTCTGCCTACTGGCATGGCACCATTGCGGTGATACAGTCTCTGAACACTGTTATGCTAATTTTATGTCCCCGGGTCATCCCAACATCTTTTGAACTATATAATCCCTCACTAATTGGGACAATTAGTTTGTCACTTCTCCACAATCCTGCACATCCTTTCAGAATTACATCGTCGTTAGCTAGGTTTTCTCTGCAGTCATGCCATTTTGTCATTATCATACCATCCCACATACAATCCTTGCTGATTACGTTTCTTCGTTACTGCCGAAAGGTTGCCTATGGATTATCATAATCCCTTGGTTATTATTTAGCTGGGTCAGATGTTTTAGTTCTGATACAATTATTTTTGCTCCAGACGCCATGCTTCTCTAATTCAACTATATGTTCACCCAAATTCTGAACGATCTTTTCTTTACCTTTTACCTAGTTTTAGTTGGTAGCTTCACCCAAACTGCCTCTGTGCTATCGATTGGTATATAATATCGCAATTTTTCCTGCATCGAATTTTATTAAATATTTCCCTGCCATCAGATTCTCATTTCCTGATACTGAAAGTACTTCTCCTAATCTAACTTCTGGTCTAATATCTTTATTCCCTAAAGCTCCTTCTACCATGTATTTAACATTCTAAACATCATTTTTCCTGCTCCTGACTATCTTTTGAGTCTTCGGGCACTAGGAACCTGCTGGAGCTGTGCCGTGTCAATTTCAACGGGTTAGTTTCAAAGTACTTTCCTGCACAGAGCTCTGTCTGCTCCCGAGTAAAACTTCTTTTGTGTTTATGCTGTGACCAATTTAGTTCTGAACATACTGATTTACTACCTCATAATATTGGTCACATTTCTACCTGCCGTTTATAACTTCTAATTGATGTGAAACTCGGTTTTGCAAAATACAACATTTAAAAATCTTGAAACACCAAAGGGAAATTCACAAATCCTTATTAAACACACACACACACTCATTTATCCACCGAGACCTTGGATGTCTATTCAATCGGGTTTTAGGTACTCTAACAAAAATTGAGAACCCTCCGTTCTGATAAGCCTCTCTTATCCAGGAGTTTTTTTTTGCGTATTTTAATCTCTGCCACTCTCGCCCCGTACTCTCGCCCCGTTGCTTCATCTCTCTTGACCGTGTTTCAGAGCAAGAGGATTACCCTAATTGCCATTTTCTCGACTTCTAAATTTCTGTTCCTGGTTGTCCCTTTCAGGTGCACTCCGACATTCAGGATATGCACCCTATCTGGGACCTAGCCAGGGGTACTGAGGCACTATCTTCTTGTTTTAGTTAAAGGTCGATTGATCTTGGTCTCTAAAGTTTTCTCGGCGTCCCTATTTCTCTCGGCTTTCCCTCACAATCTGCTTGACTCCAAGGAAGATTTATGTTTGTCCTCCTTCTACCAGTAATGGATGCAAGAATCCCAGTACCTTTACTAAGATGTCTTGCAGACTTTTACTCAGGGTCAGTATCTTCTAGTCTTCTGACGCTCGCACCCAACTGAGTTTTATGTGTCGTCGTCCGCCCCCCCCCCCCCCTCCATGCACAGAATATCCTTCCAAAACTCAATCACACATGACTTTCCGCATTAAACTCGGCAGGTAAAGTTCGCCTCACACATAGACTAGAAACTTCTAATATTC
Organism: Scyliorhinus torazame; assembly: GCF_047496885.1. Classification (NCBI taxonomy): domain Eukaryota; kingdom Metazoa; phylum Chordata; class Chondrichthyes; order Carcharhiniformes; family Scyliorhinidae; genus Scyliorhinus; species Scyliorhinus torazame. The sequence continues at coordinate 38,244,722 of NC_092730.1, forward strand.
TAGCCTTTGTGCCGGTTAGAAACTTTTAATATTCTAACAATTATTTGGGAACTAGAAACGTCTAATATTCCATTCCCTTTTAGGTTAGAAACTTCTAATATTCAAACCTCCACCTGCTTAACTAGAAACTTCTAATATTCTAGCCTCGCTTTACCCAGAAACTTCTAATATTCTAGGCCTCCAATTTGCGCGCCATGAAGTTAAAACCTCACCACTATTCTTAGAATTCCCCCTGTACCAGAAAAGGGTCAAGATATTCTAAATGATGAACAGGGATTCTCACTCCCTGACTCCTATGCAGACTTAGGTGGGCGCTATTCGGGTCAAACCAGTGTTTCATGTTATCCCACGGCATAACCCATGTCTTCAGAGAAGATTCTGTTTACTTTCCACTCAGGTGCTTCACTCACGGGTCCGGCTTTTCTAAGTAGATGAAGAAAACTTTCTAATAAACACTCTTTCAGGTTATCAATTTAAGTTAGTTTTAATTTCAAATTAAAAGATGTAATCACTGTTTTTACAGAAAAGTAATAAGATCTTTTCTTTGCATCTTCCTGGTCAGTTGTTAGACCTTCAAGTCTGCCTTGACAATTTTCTCCTGTAACTTTTGGTTTTTTCCTGATGGATTCGCTGTTCTGCTCGGCTTCCGTGTTCAGTCCTTCCCATGACCGAGGGTAGCTATGAGAGCTGGCTGCTGAATTATTAGGTATTATATAACCCTTTGCGCAGCCTTAGTTTCTACATGGCATTTATTGAAATGTAACCGTTGCTTGCCGACTGTAGCTAATGCAAGCTCCCTGTCGTTGAACGAGCTGATTCTGCTTGACATGTAATACTTTTGTTTGGCAGGTAATACATTTATTTGTTGCTTCGACAGCAACTTTCCTGATATCTGTCTTTCGTGATGTTTTTTCTCAGTCTCAATACTGGATATGAACTCGTGTCCAACGAAGCAGTTCGCCTCTGCACTTCCACTGGTCAGCTGGTGTCAACGGCAGGTCGCCCCCTATATTTCTAAGCTTATCTGGCTTGGACCTGTACCCTATGACCTGATTATTTGCTAAAAGATTTTTAACGTCAAAAATGTGTAAATTATGGGATTAACGTGCACCTCATGTGTTTCTTAGCTGGAAAACAGTTGTCTCATATTTAAGTGGCGTCAGCAAGGTTTCCCGCTTAACCTTCTCCCCCAATTTAAACCTAAGATCCTGGTTGTTCCTTTTTTAATTGTTCAGTAAAATAATGCACTTCTCAGGAAGTGTGAAATACTGTTCCCGTTTATATAACTTAAGATTTTAAATTGATTGAATGTCTTTTAACTTTAAAACCAGGTTGATTTGTCCATATCTGTTTTCTTTAACGCCTGCGAAGCTATCTGTGTTTTAAACAAGCTGCGACTGTTAACCCTTTGTGGGACCTTTCCATTTCATTTCAAATCTCAGTCTTTTCCAGGTTCACATTCATGGTTCAAATGATATATTTTTTCATTATAAACTGTTCCTCACACGAAGGTATTGGGAGACGAAGATCTGAGCAACGTGAAGTATCCAATTGGAGAGATGCATCCTGGCGACTGGAATCTCTCTCCACAGCTGCTTCCGGTGCTGCTTTCACAGCCGAAGAACCCCTCCAGTGTCCAAACAGGTGAAAGTTAATCCAGTAGAGGCGGCAGAAGGGAATTCTCGGAGAAGTCAACTTAGTCACCTCGACTATACTGTGGGTAGCTGAAGAACAGGTGTCAAGGAGCAGATCATACTGAAAGGGAAATGTTGATACTAATAAAGAAAAAGGCAGGTGTGCTGCTGGGTGATAGCGACTTGTTTGCTTTTGGTGTGAGTGAGAATACAAATAGCAGACGATGGTTTTGGTCCATCGACTGCTGGGCTATGGGCCCACCACGCTCCCGCTGCGCCAGTCCGCTCGTGGTTGAGCTATTCGCGGTCGGACTTAAGGCAAAGTTTGAAGTATTCGGTAACAGCTTGATCAACATTCCCAGGGAGGTGAAACTTCCGCCCCGAACTTCTTTCTGTAAAAGTGATGCCAGTCACTCCCCACTTTCCCATCAGAACAACGTCACAGAAGAAATCACATTACCTTCACAGAACAACCATGCAGCACGAAAGCAAAATATACATTCTTCCTCACGCCAAAGGTAAACATAACGCACGATCCTGTTTGCTTTGCAGCAAATTTCTATTGTAGTCAGAATCTCTATTGTAGTCTCATCCCGACATTAGTCCCAGGAATGAAGGAGACAGCATGACAAATTACAACATTGTAAATGTCACAAATAGGGAACCACAGAGAAAATGCTTTAAAATCTCAGCAAGTCTCCCAGCATCTGTAGGGAGAGAAAAGAGCTAATGTTTCGAGTCCAGGAGACCCATTGTCAAAGCTGGACTGCGAACGTCATCCAGTAGTACCACACAGAGGGGCAATATAGAGATATAACGATATCCAGTAATACCTCACAGCTGGGGCAAAACGTTAAGAAAGCATTAACTAGAAATAAATCACAATAGAAACCTTGTTCCCAACTTCCCGTCTCGGACGGATGTGAACAACCCAACCAGCCAGACGATGTATAACAAAAGAAGATTAATTTTAGCCGGAGTCCTGTGATCCATTTGAATTCCTCAACCAGAGTCATGAAGCAGATTATCGAGTCGTTACATGGGCTTCTGCCTGAAGGGTATTGCTGAGCGTACTTAAGCAGGAATCGCATGTCCTGAGACCAACACTTTTCCATTGAATGGGAGGTATTGGACTTCCTGAGGTTGAAAATCTTGCTGGAGAAATTTAACCTTGTGGAGTATAAGGCAATATCAGGAGTGGGATTCGAACCCACGCCTCCAGAAGAGACTGCGACCTGAACGCAGCGCATTAGACCGCTCGGCCATCCTGATGCATTGACGCCAAAACTAAGATCCGTGCACAAATCGACTTAAAGTCTGTCTTAATCGTTATTTCATTTCAAACAAGATATGCTTTTCATACTTTTCAACCCCAGCCAGAGTCCTGCATCTGAGTGCCATCCTTGTCCAAACCGCTGGTGGTTAAGGAGCATCTCATTGCTGCATTGCTCAGTTTGCTCGAATCAGCAAGGTCCGATGTCCCGCTCTACCTGTTCCTCAGACGAAGGTATTTTTGTGGTCGGACTTGAGGCAAAGTTTGAGGAAGTCTGTAACAGCGTGATCAATGTTCCCAGAGAGATGAAACTGCTGCCCCGAACTTCATTTTATAAAGGTGATTCCAGTCACTCCCCACTTTCCCATCAGAACAACGTCACAGAAGAAATCACATCACCTTCACAGAACAACCATTCCGCACGAAAGTAAATTATCTGAACTGTGCTGACCAGTATCAGTGTGCTCAAACGTCTGTTCTGGTTGAAAGAAAAAAATGAGGAAGTGAATAATTGTGTGGTTACCGCAGGGCAGTAATGTTGTAGCTCCTGGTTTAAGGAGCAGAGTGCGCAGCGGAAGCGTGCAGGGCTATTAGCCCGAGGTCGCGGAATCGAGGGTATTCTCTGCTATTTACATTCTCCCTCACACCAAAAGTAAACATAACGCACGTTCCTGTTTGCTTTGCAGCAAATAGCTATCCGAAACTTTCTTGCAGTCTCATCCCGACATTAGTCCCAAGAATGAAAGAGACAGCATGACACATTGCAACACTGTAATGCTCACACTCAGGGAACCACAGAGAAAATGCTTTAAAGTCTCAGCCGATCTGACAGCATCTGGAGGGAGAGAAATGTGCTGACGTTTCGTGTCCAGGTGACCCTTAGTCAAAACTGCACGGGAAGCATTATCCAGTAGTACCCCACTGAGGGGCAATATAGATATATAGCGATATCCAGTAATAACTCACAGGGGGCCAATAAGGAAATGAAGCTTTATCGAGCAATGAATCACAATAGAAGCCGAGTTCCCAACGTCCCCTTTTGGACGGATGTGAACAATTCAACCTGCCAGACACTTTACAAGAGAAGACGAATTTTACCCTTCTCTTTGGATCAATATGAATTCCTCAACCAGACTCACCGAAGCAGATTGTCGAGTCATGAGCTGGGCTTTTGCCGGTGGGGTCTTGCTGTGCGTATTTAAGCGGGAATCTCATGGACTGAGACCAACGCTTTTCCATTGAAAGGGAGGTATTGGATTTTCCTGAGGTTGAAAATCTTGCTGGAGAAATTTAACCTCGTGGAGGAAAAGACAATATCAGGAGTGGGATTCGAACCCACGCCTCCAGAAGAGACTGCGACCTGAACGCAGCGCCATAGACCGCTCGGCCATCCTGATGCGTTGACGCAGAAACTAAGATCCGTGCACAAATCGACTTAAAGTCTGTCTTCATCTTTATTACATTTCAAACAAGACATGCTTTCCCTACTTTTGAACCCCAGCCAGAGTCCTGTATCTGAGTGCCATCCTTGTCCAAACCGCTGGTGGTTAAGGAGCTTCTCATTGCTGCATTGATCAGTTTGCTCTAATCAACAAGGTCTGAATTCCCGCTCTACCTGTTCCTCAGACGAAGGTATTGAAAGTCTAAGATCTGAGGACGTGAATTATCCAATTGGAGAGTTGCATTCTGGCAACTGCAATATCTCTCCACAGCTGCTTCCGGTGCTGCTTTCACAGACAAGTAGCCGAAGAACCCCTCCAGTGTCCAATCAGGTGAACGTTCATCCAGTAGAGGCGGTAGAAGAGTGTTCTGGAAGAAATCAACTTAGTCACCTCGACTGCACTGTGGGTCGCTGAAGACCAGGTGTGAAAGAGCGGATCAGACTGAAAGCAAAACTTTGATACTAATAAAGAAAAAGGCAGATGTGCTGCTGACAAACAGCAACTTGTTTCCGTTTGGTGTGATTGAGAATATGAATAGCAGAGGATAGTTTCGATCCATCGATCTCTGGGTTATGGTCACAGAACACTCCCGCTTCTCCACACGGATCGTGGCTCATTCTTTCCGTGGTCGGACTCGAGGCAAAGTTTGAAGAAATCTCTAACAGCGTGATCAATGTTCCCAGAGAGGTGAAACTGCCGCCCCGAACTTCATTCTATGAAGATTATTCCAGTCACTCCCCACTTTCCCATCAGAACAACGTCACAGAAGAAATCACATCACCTTCACAGAACAACCATTCCGCAGGAAAGTAAAGTATCTGAACTATGCTGACCAGAATCAGTGTGCTCAAACGTGTGTTCTTGTTGAATGAAAAAAATGAGGAAGTGAATAGTTGTGTGGCTACCGCAGGGCAGTAATGTTGTAGCTCCTGGTTTAAGGAGCAGAGTGCCGCAGCGGAAGCGTGCTGGGCTATTAGCCCGGGGTCGAGGAATCGAGGGTATTCTCTGCTAATTACATTCTCCCTCACACCAAAAGTAAACATAACGCACGTTCCTGTTTGCTTTGCAGCAAATAGCTATCAGAAACCTTCTTGCAGTCTCATCCCGACATTAGTCCCAAGAATGAAAGAGGCAGCATGACACATTACAACATTGTAAAGCTCACACATAGGGAACCACAGAGAAAATGCTTTAAAGTCTCAGCAGACCTGACAGCATCTGGAGGGAGAGAAATGAGCTGACGTTTCGTGTCCAGATGACCCTTAGTCAAAACTGCTCGGGAACCGTTATCCAGCAGTACTCCACAGAGGGGCAATATAGATATAGAACGATATCCAGTAATAACTCACAGGGGGCAATAAGGAAATAAAGCTTTATCGAGCAATGAATCACAATAGAAACCGAGTCCCAACTTCCCCTCTTGGACGGATGTGAACAATCCAACGTGCCAGACTATTTACAAGAGAAGACGAATTTTACCCTTCTCTTGGGATCAATATTAATTCCTCAACCAGACTCACCGAAGCAGATTGTCGAGTCATGAGCTGGGCTTTTGCCGGTGGGGTCTTCCTGTGCGTATTTAAGCGGGAATCCCATGTCCTGAGACCAACGCTTTTCCATTGAAAGGGGGGTATTGGATCTTCCTGAAGTTGAAAATCTTCCTGGAGAAATTTAACCTCATGGAGGAAAAGGCAATATCAGGAGTGGGATTCGAATACATGCCTCCAGAAGAGTCTGCAACCTGAACGCAGCGCCTCAGACCACTCGGCCATTCTGATGCGTTGACGGCGAAGCCAAGATCCGTGCACAAATCGACTTAGAGTCTGTCTTCATCTTTATTTCATTTCAAACAAGATATGCTTTTCCTCCTTTAGAACCCCAGCAAGAGTCCTGTATCTGAGTGCCATTCTTGGCCAAACCGCTGGTGGTTAATGAGCTTTTCATTGCTGCATTGATCAGTATGCTCTAATCAACAAGGTCCGATTTCCCGCTCTCCATGTTCATCAGACGAAGGTATTGAAAGTCTACGAACTGAGCGACGTGAAGTATCCAATTGGAGAGTTGCATTCTGGAAACTGCAATCTCTTTCCACAGCTGCTTCCGGTGATGCTTTCACAGACAAGTCGCCGAAGAACCCCTCCACTGTCCAATCAGGTGAACGTTCATCCAGTAGAGGCGGCAGAAGAGTGTTCTGGGAGAAGTCAACTGAGTCACTTCGACTGTACGGTGAATAACCTGAATAACCTGAATAACAGGTGTCAAAGAGCGGATCAGACTGAAAGCAAAACTTTGATCCTAATAAAGAGAAAGGCAGATGTGATGCTGACAAATAGCAACTCGCTTTCGTTTGGTGTGATTGAGAAAATGGATAGCAGAGGATGGTTTTGATCCATCGACCTCTGGGTTATGGGCCCAGCACGCTTCCGCTGCGCCACTCTGCTCGTAGCTCATTATTTTTGTGGTCGGACTTGAGGCAAACTTTGAGGAAGTCTGTAACAGCGTGATCAATGTTCCCAGAGAGATGAAACTGCCGCCCCGAACTTCATTTTATAAAGATGATTCCAGACACTCCACACTTTCCCATCAGAACAACGTCAGAGAAGAAATCACATCACCTTCACAGAACAACCATTCAGCACGAAAGTAAAGTATCTAAACTATGCTGACCAGTATCAGTGTGCTCAAACGTCTGTTCTGGTTGAAAGAAAAAAATGAAGAAGTGAATAATTGTGTGGTTACCGCAGGGCAGTAATGTTGTAGCTCCTGGTTTAAGGAGCAGAGTGCGCAGCGGGAGCGTGCAGGGCTATTAGCCCGAGGTCGAGGAATCGAGGGTATTCTCTGCTATTTACATTCTCCCTCACGCCAAAAGTAAACATAGCAGGGCAGCACGGTAGCACAAGTGATTAGCACTGTGGCTTCACAGCGCCAGGGTCCCAGGTTCGATTCCCCGCTGGGTCACTGTCTGTGCGGAGTTTGCACGTTCTCCCCGTGTCCGCGTGGGTTTCCTCCGGGTGCTCCGGTTTCCTCCCACAGTCCAAAGACGTGCAGGTTAGGTGGATTGGCCATGCTAAATTACCCGTAGTGTCCATAAGGGTTGGGAGGGGTTATTGGGTTGCGGGGATAAGGTGGAAGTGAGGGATTAATGTGGGTCGGTGCAGACTCGATGGGCCGAATGGCCTCCTTCTGCACTGTATGTTCTATGTAACACACGTTCCTGTTTGCTTTGCAGCAAATACCTATCAGAAACTTCCTTGCAGTCTCATCCCGACATTAGTCCCAAGAATGAAAGAGACAGCATGACACATTACAACATTGTAAAGCTCACACATAGGAACCACAGATAAAATGCTTTAAGGTCTCAGCAGATCTGACAGCATCTGGAGGGAGAGAAATGAGCTGACGTTTCGTGTCCAGGTGACCCTTAGTCAAAGCTGCTCGGGAAACGTTATCCAGCAGTACCCCACTGAGGGGCATTATAGATATATAACGATATCCAGTAATAACTCACAGGGGGACAATAAGGAAATAAAGATTTATCGAGCAATGAATCACAATAGAAACCGAGTCCCCAACTTCCCCTCTTGGACGGATGTGAACAATCCAACCTGCCAGACTATTTACAAGAGAAGACGAATTTTACCCTTCTCTTGGGATCAATATTAATTCCTCAACCAGACTCACTGAAGCAGATTGTCGAGTCATGAGCTGGGTTTCTGCCGGTGGTGTCTTGCTGTGCATATTTAAGCAGGAATCTCAGGTCCAGAGACCAGCGCTTTTCCACTGAAAGGGAGGTATTGGATCTTCCTGAGGTTGAAAATCTTGCTGGAGAAATTTAACCTCGTGGAGTAAAAGGCAATATCAGGAGTGGGATTCGAACCCACGCCTCCAGAAGAGACTGCGACCTGAACGCAGCGCCTTTGACGACTCGGCCATCCTGATGCGTTGACACCAAAGCTAATATCCGTGCGCAAATCGACTTAAAGTCTGTCTTCATCTTTATTTCATTTCAAACAAGATATGCTTTTCCTACTTTTGAACCCCAGCCAGAGTCCTGTGTCTGAGTGCCATCCTTGTCCAAACCGCTGGTGGTTAAGGAGCTTCTCATTGCTGCATTGAGCAGTTTGCTCTAACCAACAAGTTCCGAATTCCCGCTCGACCTGTTCCTCACACGAAAGTTTTGAAAGTCTAAGATCTGAACGACGTGATGTATCCATTTGGAGAGTTGCATTCTGGCGACTGCCATCTCTCTCCACAGTTGCTTCCCGTGCTGCTTTCACAGACAAGTTCACAGACTGTACTGTGGTTAGCTGAAAAACAAGGAGCGGATCAGACAGAAAGCAAAACTTTGCTACGAATAAAGAAGAAGGCAGGTGTGCTGCTGACAAATAGCGGCTTGTTTCCGTTTGGTGTGAGTGAGAATAGAAATAGGCTTGCAAGTTTCCATCAGGCGAGGCCGCCGCCGGTGATGATGACGTGGTGTGGACTCGCTGAACCAGGTTCAGGAGCTTGCCGGCTCGAGCACCGAGCAGGGACGCTCTGTCAGGCCCGACGATTTCAAACCACAGTGTTGCCTTGATCGCCTTGTTGGATACCCCTAGTTGACAGGAACCACTGGCAGCTATGGCATTCATATTGTAGTCAAGGAACTGGCAGGTCGGTGGAAGAATGCTGTGGATGGTGTCGAGGCCGGATTTTGAGATGAGGTTCGCTGATGTGCCGGTGTGAAGTTTAAATCGGATGCAAGCCTTGTCTCATTTCATTTCATTTCGTTTTCATTTCATTAATTGTGTGGACAGCACAGCACTCGTCGATCCACACTGAGGATCGAAAGGCCTTTCGCCGTTGTGGTGGAAGGCAGCGCATGTGTAGTTATGATGCCCACCCGGTATGGGGACCTGACGCACTCAGCATCAGGGTCTGTTGGGCTGTCGGGATCGGAATCTGGCATGCCTTGTTGTATTGAGCGGACACTTCTGCGCCGCAACTGGGATCGCTGGCTGCTGAGCGGTGGAGCAGATCTGCAAAGGGCTGCATAGTGGCCAAGCTTGCCACACTGCAGACACCGGCGTCCTTTTGCCGGACATTTCTGCTTTAAGTGGGTGGAGCCACAATTCGGAGATGTCATGACGCCGACGACAGGGCATTCCGTGCGCCATCGCGCATTCGCAGTACAGTCGGTCGACGTACGCACCTGTGCAGTCGTGTTTTCGGCCTCGTCGTCCACTCGAACATGGCGCACATGCGCAGGGACCTGGGAAAAGCGCACAAAGCGACATCTCTCCTCGATGCTCAGGCCCTGCATTTGAACAATGGCCTGCACCCGTTCCTCTCGTGGGAGGCCAGTTTTGCAGTTTCTGCCGCCCTGATGTGGGAGTAACGATTCTTAGCATGCTCATGGATAACGCATGTCTCGATAGCAACTGAGAGGATCAACTGTTTGAATTTCAGGAGCTGCTGCTGAAGGGAGTCGGAGTGGACCCCGAAAACGATCTGATCCCGGATCATGGAATCAACCGTCGAGTCATAGTTACATGACTGCGCTAGGATGCGGAGATGGGTCACGAAGGACTGAAAAGGTTCATTCTTACCCTGAAGCCTCTGCTGGAAAAAGTACCATTCAAAGCTCTCATTCACCTCAGTGTCGAGGTGGCTGTCAAACTTCAGCAGGACTGTTTTGAATTTTGTTTTGTCTTCGCCGGCAGCGAACGTAAGGGAGTTGTAGATGTGGATGACATGGTCCCCCGCGGTGGAGAGAAATAATGTGATCTTCCTGGCATCCGATGCTGCTTCGAGGTCGGAGGCCTCGATGTACAGGAGGAACTTTTGCTTGAAGATTTTCCAATTGGTGCCAAGGTTGCCGGAGATGCGGAGCTGCGGAGGAGGCTGGTGTTTTCCATTTCACCGGATGGCTGCTTCCTGGTCAATGTGGATTCACTCGAGATAGGTCCGTCAAGATCTGTATCACTCTGGTACCATGATGTGTTAGGCAGGTAGGCTCAATGTGGACTGCACTCGATGCAGGGAAGCTAAAAACAGACGTCGAACACTGGAGAAAATCCAACACTGTTTTATTCAACGATAGAACTGATACACATATGCAGCTGTGGGTCGACTTTATACTGAACTGACTGGAGACCTTGTAGTAGCCTGATCAGACTTACTAGCTAACGCATGATGTTTGCACTTGCTAGCTCGTGGACTCTGACTGTCTCAGTGGCTGGGTCCAGAGAGAGCGGGAAACCTAGTGCCCTCTGGCTTTATAGTGGTAGTGTCCTGTTTGGTGATTGGCTGCACTGTGTTGTGCTTACTGGTCATCCTGTGTGTCCATCACTGACTGTCTGCATCTCATTATATACATGAGTGGATATTATGACAGACTCCAAATCCAATGGTCTTTTTCCACGGATATTCTATCCCTTCTCACAGACAGACTGGGAGACTCGTCATCGCATGAAAGCAATAACTTCCTGGAGTGATTCCAGGTTGGGTTTATATCGCATAAATTGTCAATGAATGTCTTGTTAAACGTAGTTCAGTTAGCGGAGTGGCTGTGGCTTGGTACTTGCAGTCAAATGGGGTTCCCCCGCACAGTTTCGAAACCTACTCGCACTGTAGGCAGCACGGTAGCACAGTGGTTAGCACAGTTGTTTCACAGCTCCAGGGAGCTGCGTGTGCGGAGTCTGCGCGTTCACCCGGTGTCTGCGTGGGTTTCCTCCGGGTGCCTCCGATTTCTTTCGGACGTTCGGTGCAGACTCAAGAGGCCGAATGTCCTGCAGGGATTCTCTGGATAACAAATTAGAATCGTCAGAACTCCGACATTGACGGGATGTTTAAGGCGTCTGACTGATCGTCATCATGATGCGATCAAATGTTTGTATCTTTCAGTCTTTCCGCGGTGTTTTATTTACAATGTGTAGAAACATGTTTAACATGGTGTTGAATGTTTCCCATCAGTTCATTCAGAACAATCCTTCAGCTGATATGATGGAAATGTAATTTGCTGACAGAAACAACATTCCCATCACTTCACATCTGGCTGCACATCTGGACCAATGCACAAAGACGACCTTCTTCCGTTAGTTATTGTGGATATTAAACATCCATGAGGGGGTTTGGTGAAGTCAGGTCATATGGCGAGTTGGCCGAGGGGTGATGGCGATGCCCTGCTAATCCATTGTGCTTTGCATCTGCGGGTCTGAATCCATCTTCGTCGACGATCCATTTCCTGCGGCTCCGCGTTGGGCCACTTATTGAGGGTGACCTGATGATTCATTCAGTGTGTCCGGAACTAGGATGGAGTTTAGATTCGGAGTTCAACAGGCCTGAGGAGTGAATCTTCTTGCACCAATCTCTATACCGATATTTCTGGCTTAACTGGGCGGTCCCTTACCCTGAGATTAATCCCTCAGGTCCCAGACTCTCCCACATGGAGAAACAACCTCTCAGCATCCACCCTGTCAACCCCCCTGAAAATCTATTAAATCAGTGAATTTGAATGGTGAGAATTATACCCTGTCCCAAAGATTAGTTCAGGCCTCTGGATTCCCAATCTAGTGACATAATCTTTCATCCCTCTGAACAACAGTTGATTCGGCTCATTATTAAACATCTTGGGCCAGTGGGCCGATGAATGGCAGATGGAGTTTAATTTGGATAAATGTGAGGTGAGGCATTTTGGTAGCTCAAATCAGTGATTGACCTACTCAGTTAATGGTAGGGAGTTGGGGAGAATTACAGAACAAACAGATCGAGGAGAACAGGTGCACACATCCTTGAAGGTGATGTCGCAGGTGGACAGGGTGGTGAAGAAGGTATTCAGCATGCTCGGTTTTAAGGTCAAAATATTGAATCCAAGAGTTGTGATGTCTTGTTCAAGTTGTACAAGACATGCTGGTAAGACCACACGGGAAATACTGTGTTCAATTCTGGTCACCCTATTTTCGGAAGGATATTGTTAAACTAGAAAGGGTGCATAAGTGATTTACAAGGATGCTACCAGGACTTGATGGTGTGAGTGAAAATTCGAGGCTGGATAGGCTGGGACTTTTTTTTCCTGGAGCGTAGGAGGCTTATGGGTGATGTCATAGAGGTCTATGAAATAATGATGAGCATAAATAAGGTAATGAGGAGCATCTGGAACGGGCTGCCAGAGGCAGTGGTAGAGGCAGTTATCATTTTGTCTTGTAATAATCAGTTGGACAGTTACATGCGCAGGGTGGGTGGAGGTGGATATGGGCCAAATGCGGGCAAGTGGGACGAGCTTAGTGATAGAAACTGGGCGGCATTGACAAGCTGGGACGAATGGCTGTTTCCATGCTGCCAACATCCACGACTCTTTGACTCTGTCTGTCTTCCTGATGATATTAGAATTTCCTCCACAGAATTGTATTGAACCGATTGATACATAATATTTTATTCTATGTTTTATCCAAGTCAAACAGGTACTGTGGATTCATCAGGGGATAAAGAAAATACTAGGATGAGAGCGAATTGAATGAACAATGTTCCCAAAAATTATATTCCAAAAAGAGCCCTGCAACGTTTGGATGGAAAGGTGAAACTTTGAGCGGAGGAAGGAAAACTCAGCTGACAGCAAGCTCCACCGGATTTCTATATCAAACGATCGCGGTGGGACTCGACCTTCCAATCTTCTGATATCTTCATTATGTTCACCGAAATCAGACGCCTTAGCCATTAGGCCACGCGACCACTGCATGGGACATACGAGCCGATGTTTATCGCATGTGAATAAATACTGTGATTCTCTCTGTTTCCCTAGAAACCAGTACAATGCAGAAGGAGGCCATTCGGCCCATCGACTCTGCACCGACCCTCCAATCCTGCACCCCACTCATGCTTTAATTTGGATCTAGACTGGGACGTTCGGTGCTGTTCTATGTAATGCAAAAATGAACTTCGAGGATATTTCCAATGTAACTGTTTTTCTTCCGCAAACAATTGAATCAGTGAAATTGTGCGTTTCGGGAGCTGGGATTTTCGAGTCTCTCAAGGCTTTTCTCCAAATCCATTGGTCATTTTAAGGTAGATTCAACCGCTCCTCACATAAACACCGGGTCACCGTTCATCGCAGGAATGCAAGAACTTCCTGGAGTGATTCCAGGCCGGTTTTATAATGTTTAATGAATGACCTATTGAACACAGCTGCGATGGTCGAGTGGTTAAGGTGTTGGAATTTCCCCAGCAGGTTCGAGCCCTGCTCCCAACGACTGTGACTGAAGAAGTAATCGATTTTTAGTCAACGGTTTGACACAACGTTCGCTACTTAGCAAATTCTAATATCCTCAGGAAGAGGGTTAATAGTATTTTGGACATCAGCCCGGCTAGTTTAGTCGGTAGAGCATCATAAAATTGCATCGAGTCTGTACCGGCTCTTGGAAAGAGCACCCTACCCAAGGTCAACACCTCCGCCCTATTCCCATAACCCAGTAACCCCACCCAACACTAAGGGCAATTTTGGAGACTAAGGGCAATTTACCATGGCCAATCCACCTAACCTGCACATCTTTGGACTGTGGGAGGAAACCGGAGCACCCGGAGGAAACCCACGCACACACGGGGAGGATGTGCAGACTCCGCACAGACAGTGACCCAAGCCGGAATCGAACCTGGGACCCTGGAGCTGTGAAGCAATTGTGCTATCCACAATGGTACCGTGCTGCCCTCATGGTTGGGACTCTTAATCCCAGGGTCGTGTGTTCCAGACCCACGTTGGGCGCTTCCATATTGTAATCTGAGAGTGTTGAGCTGAACGAACTGATTTGATAACAGGAACACAAGGTTATGTTCCTGGACTGGGAATCCAGAGGCCTGAACTAATCTTTCGTGACAAGATTTAATTAATCTGGAATTGAAATTTCATCTCAGTAATGGCGCAGGAAGGTTCTGCTGCAGACGGATCATATTTCCACAACTGGGAACACATTTCCACAACAGGGAATGATTAGCACAACCACAGTGAAGTTCTGTCACCGGCAGAGTCACAGTTCCAACAGAGAGAACAATTACACAGCAGAGAGCTCAGTTACACAGCAGAGAGCTCAGTTACACAGCAGAGAGCACAGTTGCACAGCAGAGAGCTCAGTTACACAGCAGAGAGAACAGTTACACAGCAGAGAGCTCAGTTACACAGCAGAGAGCTCAGTTACACAGCAGAGAGCACAGTTACACAGCAGAGAGCTCAGTTACACAGCAGGAAAACATTTAATTGCCTATCTTTGTGGAACCGAAAATCCCTTTTTGCTAAATAACCAGTTTTTCCATCTCAGTATCTTGCTGGTTTGCTCGGCACCTTTTCTGTGTGTCATTGTGTGTGTGTGTCCTGATAGTCTCTTCCTGCTTTACTGTGTGCCTTTCTCTGTCTGTCACAGCCGTGCTGATGTTCTGTGTTATTGTCCAGCCAAGGTGAGCTTCACAACACGTGGTTCTCGTTTAAGAAAAAAATAGTTACGTGGCTGCCGCAGAACAGCAATTGCGAACACGGCGGATCTAAAAAGCAGAGTGGCGCAGCGGAAGCGTGCTGGACCCATGACACAGAGGTCAATGGATCGAAACCATCATCTGCTATTGATATTCTCAGTCACCCCAAAATTAAACATGACGCTATCACCCTGCGGCACATCCGCCTTTTCTTTTCAGTAGATTAGTATCAAAGTGTTGCATCCAGTGTGATCCGGACATTTGCGCCAGGAATGAAGCAGACAGCATTACATCACTGTGAAGCTCAAAGTAACAAAATAGGGAAGCTCTTCAATTCACTCTCACTGAGGAAAACAGACAACATCTGCTGTGGTGTGTGAGTATTATTGGTGTCAATATCACATCTCCACTGACTGGAATGAATTATGTTTTGTTAACACAGTCATGTCATTTGGTAAAGATCGAACCGGGTGTTTTTCAGTGTTTTCAAACCCTATAACAGCGAGAACGTGAAAAGTTTATATAATAACTTCCAGGAATACCCCACAGAGGGGCAATAAGCATATATAACAATATCCAATAATAAACCACTATAGAAACCGAGATCACAGTTTCGCCACTCGGACGGATGTGAACAATCCAGCCAGACTATTTAGAACAAGCGAAGATTCCTGCCTCCAGCCACCTCACTTTCTCCAGCTCTCTTCCTCAGCTCGAAACACACGGAATGACGCAAACGCCTCCAATCAAATTATTATTGCGATGGCCGGGAATCGTACCCGGATCAACTGCTTGGAAGGCAGCAATGCTCCCCAGTATCCCCCCATCACTTACTGCCGAACGTTGAGTCATTTTGATGCTTTGCATTAGTTTGATAAATTGTTTCGTAAACAACGTCTCACTATGTTTGTGTTATTTCACTCCAATTTAAAATGCTCCTGAATGAAAGTGTCCGTGTCGCACGGCTCCCGGTCAGCCAGGAGATGGCACCAGTCCACAATAAAAGTATTTATTTCTGATGTTCTGTGTGCCATTACATGGGACTCTTGCTCTGGCCTGAGACCTCACCTTGTCCTTGTGTCCTGATGCTGCCGTTTGCACCCTGGTTAAGTAATCATATAATCCCTCCAGTGCAGAAGGAGACCATTCGGCCCATCCAGTCTGCACTGACCCTCGGAAAGAGCACCCCAACACGGCCCAATCGTCTCCGAACCGTTTGGATACGTCAGGTGTCAGTCTCCTCTGGAGACGAGGGTTCAATCCCACTCTTGACATTGCCATTGATTCTCAGCTGCGATAAAATGCCAGAGGTCCCGGGTTCAAAAATCCGGACGAGCCCGGATGGTGTCATTGACTGAAATCGGGAGGAGGTTTGAGCTCCCGGGAAGTTATTGCAGCGAATATATCAGTGCAGAACACGTGAAGAAACGGACAGGGTATTTAAAGGTCGTTTGATCATGGTGTGGGATTCTGAATTTCTCCTCAAGTAAAAACAGACGCAAGCTTGTGCATCCGCGCAGCTGGCTGAATACAATGGCTATTTGTACCTGATAAACCTTTGATTTGACAAACGCGCTTGCGGGATGAGGTGGCCGAGTAGTTAAGGGGACGGGTTGATAATCCATTGAGCTCTCCGTGCGTGGGTTCGAAACCCATCATTGTCGATTTTCCATCCTGCTTTCTCCCAGCGGGACTCATTTTTCCAAAGTATCTGCAATCACTGATGTGACAATCCAGTCCAAGTTGTGAGGCCGGATTGCATCGAGTTGTGTTGGAAGCGCGAGAATTAAATTTCAGTCAGGTTCCGATTGAGATGCATTGATCGGGTAGTGAGGTCGGAACCACTCTGTCTATTGGGTAGTGTCAAAGCCAAGCGGCATTTCATTGTTCGAGAGAATGAGGAGTTTAGGGAATCAGGATATTTACCCAGCAAAAATCTGCTGGAGGAGGGAATGAGGGGAGTCCAAAAATGTATTCAGAACCTTAATGTAGCGGCGGCAATGGAGCTTCACCAGAATGATACAGACATAGAAGGTTTCAATTACGAGAACAGATTAGAATTATAGAATCATAGAATGGTTCCAGCACAGGGTGCGGCCATTCCGCCCACCGTGTGCATGTCAGTCGCCCAGAGCTGGAAAATCTCAGCAGACCTGGCAGCGGGAAACAGAGAATGGGAAGCAGGGTCAGACTGGACTGGAAACTGTAACTCTGTTTCTCTCTCCACAGATGCTGCCAGACCAGCCGAGTTATCCAACATTGTCTATTTCTGTTGCAGCATTTTATGAAGAATCTCCATAGCGGCCTTGCCTTTGTGCTCGGCGTTTCTATTTATTTATTTCGTTCTGTATAAATTTAGAGTACCCAATTATTTTTTTTCTCCAATTAAGGGCCAATTTAGCGTGGCCAATCCACGTACCTTGCACATCTTTGGGTTGCGGGGGTGAAACCCACGCACACATGGGAAGAATTAGCAAACTCCAGGCGGGCAGTGGCCCAGGGCCGTGATGACGCTACTATTTATAAAGACTGGTCCCGTATGGGCACTCAGGGCAATTTATCCAATCCAACTAATGCACGACTTTGCACTGTGGGAGGAATCCGGAGCACCCGGAGGAAACCCACGCAGACACGGGCAGAAGGTGCAGACTCCGCACAGGTAGTGAATCGAACCTGGTACCCTGGCACTGTGAAGCCACTTGTGCTACCGTGCTTTGTGCCCAGATAAATTATTGCAGCGAATATATCAGTGGAGAACAAGTAAAGAAATGAAAACGACATTTTTTAAAAACCGCACGCTTCTGCACCCAGGTAACTGGCTGAATGCAATGGTTGTATGCAACCCCGATAAACCTTTGATTTATTTGCTGAACAAGAATTTCCCCATCTGCGCCTTAAAAATAATCAATGTCCCGCTTCCGCGGCCTTCTGAGGCAGAGTTCCAAAGTCGCACAACTCTCTGAGAGGGAGAAATCTCCTCATCTCCGTCCGAAAAAGAGCGACGTCCTTGTTTTTAACTGCCCAGTTGTTCTGGTGTCATCCACGAGCAGTGAGATTGAACCAACTGTTTGGACAGCACGGTAGCACAATGTTAGCACAGTTGGTTCAATATTCCCATAATAATATGGACGCGGCCAACTGGGTTGTAGAGTCACATGCTCTACTGACTGAGCTATCCGAGTCTCCGCATGTTTGATTAAACTGCTCAAAAATATAAACTGAGCGGGTCAATCTGAAATATCCGCAAACATTTACCAGCATTGTGGCTTTGAACGGAGTCATTTCGGGAACATTCCCACAGAGAAAAATTCCTGGAACCAGCGGCAGAAAATCCTCCTGAGCTTGACGTGATTTGAACACGCAACCTTCTGATCTGGAGTCAGACGCGCTACCGTTGCGCCACAAGCCCAAGTGCGGATCCTTGCGGGTTTCTCCTCATAAATTTATGTTTTATTTATACCCGACTGTGCGAAAGAAACGCAAAGAAGTTCGATTGAGGGATATGAAAGGGCCCTGAAGTAAAGCAGCTGTACCACGTGGTTAAGGGGATGCACAATAATCCATTGTGCTCTGTACACGTGGCTTCAAATCCAATCCTGGTCTGTGACGTGTCTGTTGTGTCTGTGTTTGGTCCCCTCATGGGGGTTGTGGTGATCCACTGTGATAGGAGATGTAAGGTAGGGCCTGCACTACAGGTTCGCCGGTAGCTCCTGCCTGCTGGCTCCGCCCAGTGTGAACTGTATAAATATGCATGCCCTCCAGTGCCCTGCCATTTCGCCAGCTGCAGCAGGAGGCCTCGCATCTGACTGTAATAAAGCCGCAGCTGTCCACAACTTTAGTCTTTGTGCAATTGATCGTGCATCAAAGATGAAGTAAAAATGCTGTTATTTTTAACTTTTGTTTGAGGGCTGGCGCGGGGGGCGGGGGTGGGGGGGGGCGGGGTGGGATAGTCGAACACTGTCCACATTGAAACCAAGTTAAAGAACGATAAGTACTTATTTCATTCCCCGCTGTATTTGCGTCTAAATTCAGAGTGAGAAACTTTCCCTTCTCAGTTTGAAACTCACGAAGAGGCGCAAAAATTCCCAATTTATTATTGCGATGGCTGGGAATCGATCCCGAGTCAACTGCTTAGAAGGCAATCGTGCTCACCACTATACCACCATCGCTCACTGCTCAGAGATGTGTCCTTTTGGTTCTTTAGATTAGTTTGATTAACGGTTTCGTATCAAGTACTTACTTTGCGTAAGTTATTTCACTCCAATTTAAAATGCTCCTGAATGAAAGTGTCCGTGTCGCACGGCTCCCGTTCAGCCAGGAGATGGCACCAGTCCACAATAAATGTACATTCTATGTGTCATTTCATAGGACACTTACTCTGGCCTGAGACCTTAACTCGTCCCTGTGTCCTGATGCTGCCATTTTCACCCTGTTTAAGTAATCATAGAATGCCTCCAGTGCAGAAGGAGGCCATTCGGCCCATGGAACCGGTACCGACCCTCGGAAAGAGCACGAGATTTTGGCCGAAACGCACCTAACCTTTCGAATACGTCAGGATGGCTGAGCGCAGGTCGCAGTCTCCTCTGGAGGTCAGGGCTCGAATCCCACTCCTGAAATTGACTTTTCCTCCGCGAGGCACCATCCAAACCTGGAACCCCTCCCCTCCTGTACATACACCATATGGACTTGCAGCGGTTCCAGAATCCCCTCACCGCCCATTCTCGCGGTCAATTAATGATAGATTGTAAATGTTTTGCCGAATCAGCGACAATCAAAGCCAGAGAGACCTGCAATAACCCTCAGAGCAGGAAAGGCAACTCAATGTCCTTTGACCCAAAAGCAAAATACTGCGGATGCTGCAAATCTGAAACAAAGACAGAAAATGCTGGAAATATTCAGCTGATCCGGCAGCTTCTGTGGAGAGAGAAACAGGTCGTTCCAACGCAAGGTCAGGTTGTGAAATGTTAACTATTTCTCTTTTCACAGATACTACAGATCCGTACAGTATTTCCAGCATTCCCTTGTGATTAGCTGAACATCCTCAGAGTCTGTAGCTTCGTCCGGTAAAGTGTCTGTTCACTGAAGAAAAATCTGGACTCAAATCCCAGCCCAGCCTTATTCCGTTTGACCACCTGTGCGATTGAGAACTTCCTCCACAACAGGGGGAAATGTGTTGGATTTCTAGTCGGAAAATATGCCTTTTGCAGGTTTCAATTCAGTAGAATATCTACAGAGATTGTAACGCAAGTATTGATTTTAGCTGCCATCATCCAGTTGTTAAATCTTTCCACTAGAAACCCACTGGATTTTCCCCTTTGACTTGAGTCCTGCTCCCAGAGGATCAGTTCAGTATTTTCAATAATATTATATTTTGAATGCTCTGTGTCCAGAGAATTGTGACGCTGAAATTGCTCACACTTCTCTCCATTGTTATCTACTCTCCAGGTATTGGCGACACCGTCTAATGGAGACGGTGGCGTGAGAGCAGCTGGTTAGTCAGTTTCAGCGGGAGCATTGCGGAAGGAGGGTGCTGGGAGGTAAGTCAACCTTTAAAAGCACTTCTCTTTGCAGGGGCAGGCCAGTCGATTTCGGTGGCGTGAGAGCAGCTGGTTAGTCAGTTTCAGCGGGAGCATTGCGGAAGGAGGGTGCTGGGAGGTAAGTCAACCTTTAAAAGCACTTCTCTTTGCAGGGGCAGGCCAGTCGATTTCGGTGGCGTGAGAGCAGCTGGTTAGTCAGTTTCAGCGGGAGCATTGCGGAAGGAGGGTGCTGGGAGGTAAGTCAACCTTTAAAAGCACTTCTCTTTGCAGGGGCAGGCCAGTCGATTTCGGTGGCGTGAGAGCAGCTGGTTAGTCAGTTTCAGCGGGAGCATTGCGGAAGGAGGGTGCTGGGAGGTAAGTCAACCTTTAAAAGCACTTCTCTTTGCAGGGGCAGGCCAGTCGATTTTGGCGGCGTGAGAGCAGCTGGTTAGTCAGTTTCAGCGGGAGCATTGCGGAAGGAGGGTGCTGGGAGGTAAGTCAACCTTTAAAAGCACTTCTCTTTGCAGGGGCAGGCCAGTCGATTTCGGTGGCGTGAGAGCAGCTGGTTAGTCAGTTTCAGCGGGAGCATTGCGGAAGGAGGGTGCTGGGAGGTAAGTCAACCTTTAAAAGCACTTCTCTTTGCAGGGGCAGGCCAGTCGATTTTGGCGGCGTGAGAGCAGCTGGTTAGTCAGTTTCAGCGGGAGCATTGCGGAAGGAGGGTGCTGGGAGGTAAGTCAACCTTTAAAAGCACTTCTCTTTGCAGGGGCAGGCCAGTCGATTTTGGCGGCGTGAGAGCAGCTGGTTAGTCAGTTTCAGCGGGAGCATTGCGGAAGGAGGGTGCTGGGAGGTAAGTCAACCTTTAAAAGCACTTCTCTTTGCAGGGGCAGGCCAGTCGATTTCGGTGGCGTGAGAGCAGCTGGTTAGTCAGTTTCAGCGGGAGCATTGCGGAAGGAAGGTGCTGGGAGGTAAGTCAACCTTTAAAAGCACTTCTCTTTGCAGGGGCAGGCCAGTCGATTTCGGTGGCGTGAGAGCAGCTGGTTAGTCAGTTTCAGCGGGAGCATTGCGGAAGGAGGGTGCTGGGAGGTAAGTCAACCTTTAAAAGCACTTCTCTTTGCAGGGGCAGGCCAGTCGATTTTGGCGGCGTGAGAGCAGCTGGTTAGTCAGTTTCAGCGGGAGCATTGCGGAAGGAGGGTGCTGGGAGGTAAGTCAACCTTTAAAAGCACTTCTCTTTGCAGGGGCAGGCCAGTCGATTTTGGCGGCGTGAGAGCAGCTGGTTAGTCAGTTTCAGCGGGAGCATTGCGGAAGGAGGGTGCTGGGAGGTAAGTCAACCTTTAAAAGCACTTCTCTTTGCAGGGGCAGGCCAGTCGATTTCGGTGGCGTGAGAGCAGCTGGTTAGTCAGTTTCAGCGGGAGCATTGCGGAAGGAGGGTGCTGGGAGGTAAGTCAACCTTTAAAAGCACTTCTCTTTGCAGGGGCAGGCCAGTCGATTTCGGCGGCGTGAGAGCAGCTGGTGAGTGGTGAGTCAGTTTCAGCAGGAGCTGAGACTTTTTCTCTTTTCTTTAAATTAGTTTTTTAGGCGGGATCAGGAAGTCGACCCGCGGACGTCTGGGAAGACCCTCACCAATAAATTCTGGTGGAGAGGAAACTGAGACACTACACGTGTAGTGTCTCCCACCCGCCCTCCTCCTCTAACCTAATAATAAAACCCATTGGTCTGAGGTAAGTACCATATTTTTATTATATTATTATTATTTTTTATAAAAATTTAATTTAGTTGTTAGCCAGATCTTGGTAGAAAGTTAGAGGAATGGCAGGGAAGGGAGTACAATGTTCCTCCTGCAGGATGTTTGAGGTGAGGGATGCAGTTAGTGTCCCTGCTGATTTTACCTGCAGGAAGTGCTGCCATCTCCAGCTCCTCCAAGACCGAGTTAGGGAACTGGAGCTGGAGTTGGAAGAACTTCGGATCATTCGGGAGGCAGAAGGGGTCATAGATAGCAGCTTCAGGGAATTAGTTACACCAAAGATTGGAGATAGGTGGGTAACTGTAAGAGGGACTGGGAAAAAACAGTCAGTGCAGGGATCCCCTGCGGTCGTTCCCCTGAGAAACAAGTATACCGCTTTGGATACTTGTGGGGGGGACGACTTACCAGGGGTAAGCCATGGGGTACGGGCCTCTGGCACGGAGTCTGTCCCTGTTGCTCAGAAGGGAAGGGGGGAGAGGAGCAGAGCATTAGTAATTGGGGACTCTATAGTCAGGGGCACAGATAGGAGATTTTGTGGGAGCGTGAGAGACTCACGTTTGGTATGTTGCCTCCCAGGTGCAAGGGTACGTGATGTCTCGGATCGTGTTTTCCGGGTCCTTAGGGGGGAGGGGGAGCAGCCCCAAGTCGTGGTCCACATTGGCACCAACGACATAGGTAGGAAAGGGGACAAGGATGTCAGGCAGGCTTTCAGGGAGCTAGGATGGAAGCTCAGAACTAGAACAAACAGAGTTGTTATCTCTGGGTTGTTGCCCGTGCCACGTGATAGTGAGATGAGGAATAGGGAGAGAGAGCATTTAAACACGTGGCTACAGGGATGGTGCAGGCGGGAGGGTTTCAGATTTTTGGATAACTGGGGCTCTTTCTGGGGAAGGTGGGACCTCTACAGACAGGATGGTCTACATCTGAACCTGAGGGGCACAAATATCCTGGGGGGGAGATTTGTTAGTGCTCTTTGGGGGGGTTTAAACTAATGCAACAGGGGCATGGGAACCTGGATTGTAGTTTTAGGGTAAGGGAGAATGAGAGTATAGAGGTCAGGAGCACAGATTTGACGTCGCAGGAGGCCAGCGTTCAGGTAGGTGGTTTGAAGTGTGTCTACTTCAATGCCAGGAGTATACGAAACAAGGTAGGGGAACTGGCAGCGTGGGTTGGTACCTGGGACTTCGATGTTGTGGCCATTTCGGAGACATGGATAGAGCAGGGACAGGAATGGATGTTGCAGGTTCCGGGGTTTAGGTGTTTTAGTAAGCTCAGAGAAGGAGGCAAAAGAGGGGGAGGTGTGGCGCTGCTAGTCAAGAGCAGTATTACGGTGGCGGAGAGGATGCTAGATGGGGACTCTTCTTCCGAGGTAGTATTGGCTGAAGTTAGAAACAGGAAAGGAGAGGTCACCCTGTTGGGAGTTTTTTATAGGCCTCCTAATAGTTCTAGGGATGTAGAGGAAAGGATGGCGAAGATGATTCTGGATATGAGCGAAAGTAACAGGGTAGTTATTATGGGAGACTTTAACTTTCCAAATATTGACTGGAAAAGATATAGTTCGAGTACAATAGATGGGTCGTTTTTTGTACAGTGTGTGCAGGAGGGTTTCCTGAAACAATATGTTGACAGGCCAACAAGAGGCGAGGCCACGTTGGATTTGGTTTTGGGTAATGAACCAGGCCAGGTGTTGGATTTGGAGGTAGGAGAGCACTTTGGGGACAGTGACCACAATTCGGTGACGTTTACGTTAATGATGGAAAGGGATAAGTATACACCGCAGGGCAAGAGTTATAGCTGGGGGAAGGGCAATTATGATGCCATTAGACGTGACTTGGGGGGGATAAGGTGGAGAAGTAGGCTGCAAGTGTTGGGCACACTGGATAAGTGGGGCTTGTTCAAGGATCAGCTACTGCGTGTTCTTGATAAGTATGTACCGGTCAGACAGGGAGGAAGGCGTTGAGCGAGGGAACCGTGGTTTACCAGGGAAGTGGAATCTCTTGTTAAGAGGAAGAAGGAGGCCTATGTGAAGATGAAGTGTGAAGTTTCGGTTGGGGCGATGGATAGTTACAAGGTAGCGAGGAAGGATCTAAAGAGAGAGCTAAGACGAGCAAGGAGGGGACATGAGAAGTATTTGGCAGGAAGGATCAAGGAAAACCCAAAAGCTTTCTATAGGTATGTCAGGAATAAGCGAATGACTAGGGAAAGAGTAGGACCAGTCAAGGACAGGGATGGGAAATTGTGTGTGGAGTCTGAAGAGATAGGCGAGATACTAAATGAATATTTTTCGTCAGTATTCACTCAGGAAAAAGATAATGTTGTGGAGGATAATGCTGAGCCCCAGGCTAATAGAATAGATGGCATTGAGGTACGTAGGGAAGAGGTGTTGGCAATTCTGGACAGGCTGAAAATAGATAAGTCCCCGGGACCTGATGGGATTTATCCTAGGATTCTATGGGAGGCCAGGGAAGAGATTGCTGGACCTTTGGCTTTGATTTTTATGTCATCATTGGCTACAGGAATAGTGCCAGAGGACTGGAGGACAGCAAATGTGGTCCCTTTGTTCAAAAAGGGGAGCAGAGACAACCCCGGCAACTATAGACCGGTGAGTCTGTAGTGGGTAAAGTCTTGGAGGGGATTATAAGGGACAAGATTTATAATCATCTAGATAGGAATGATATGATCAGGGATAGTCAGCATGGCTTTGTGAAGGGTAGGTCATGCCTCACAAACCTTATTGAGTTCTTTGAGAAGGTGACTGAACAGGTAGACGAGGGTAGAGCAGTTGATGTGGTGTATATGGATTTCAGCAAAGCGTTTGATAAGGTTCCCCACGGTAGGCTATTGCAAAAAATACGGAGGCTGGGGATTGAGGGTGATTTAGAGATGTGGATCAGAAATTGGCTAGCTGAAAGAAGACAGAGGGTGGTGGTTGATGGGAAATGTTCAGAATGGAGTACAGTCACAAGTGGAGTACCACAAGGATCTGTTCTGGGGCCGTTGCTGTTTGTCATTTTTATCAATGACCTAGAGGAAGGCACAGAAGGGTGGGTGAGTAAATTTGCAGATGATACTAAAGTCGGTGGTGTTGTCGATAGTGTGGAAGGATGTAGCAGGTTACAGAGGGATATAGATAAGCTGCAGAGCTGTGCTGAGAGGTGGCAAATGGAGTTTAATGTAGAGAAGTGTGAGGTGATTCACTTTGGAAGGAATAACAGGAATGCGGAATATTTGGCTAATGGTAAAGTTCTTGAAAGTGTGGCTGAGCAGAGGGATCTAGGTGTCCATGTACATAGATCCCTGAAAGTTGCCACCCAGGTTGATAGGGTTGTGAAGAAGGCCTATGGAGTGTTGGCCTTTATTGGTAGAGGGATTGAGTTCCGGAGTCGAGAGGTCATGTTGCAGCTGTACAGAACTCTGGTCCGGCCGCATTTGGAGTATTGCGTACAGTTCTGGTCACCGCATTATAGGAAGGACGTGGAGGCTTTGGAGCGGGTGCAGAGGAGATTTACCAGGATGTTGCCTGGTATGGAGGGAAAATCTTATGAGGAAAGGCTGACGGACTTGAGGTTGTTTTCGTTGGAGAGAAGAAGGCTAAGAGGAGACTTAATAGAGGCATACAAAATGATCAGGGGGTTGGATAGGGTGGACAGTGAGAGCCTTCTCCCGCGGATGGAAATGGCTGGCACGAGGGGACATAACTTTAAACTGAGGGGTAATAGATATAGGACAGAGGTCAGAGGTAGGTTCTTTACGCAAAGAGTAGTGAGGCCGTGGAATGCCCTACCTGCTTCAGTAGTGAACTCGCCAACATTGAGGGCATTTAAAAGTTTATTGGATAAACATATGGATGATAATGGCATAGTGTAGGTTAGATGGCTTTTGTTTCGGTGCAACATCGTGGGCCGAAGGGCCTGTACTGCGCTGTATTGTTCTATGTTCTAGGTTCTATGTTCTACATGTTCGCAGGGCTGTGAGAGAGGCTTTCTTTCAGGCGTGAGGCCTCTTTTGGTCCATCAACAGCAACCGGATGCCTGCAGAGAAACTCGGAATACCGAGCCCCTCTTCCCAGGATGGACTTAATCAGGGACAAGATGTTGTTTGAAGAGAGAATCAAAGGTCTGAAGAATTGGTCTGAGATTCCTGGCGTTTTGTGAAGAGAACAAGGTGGTGGAGCAATGTGACAATAGCAGGATACGAGTTTGGGATATTATCCAGTCTGTGCTGGGGGGCCTGCGGGAAGGACGTTGTCTTGTCTGCCCACCCAAGCTGAATGTTGGGATTGAGGTGGTGATCAGATTCCGAGAGGAGGGTGAAATCCTTTCACTGAGTTTCAAGCTCACAGTGCGGTTGAGTGTCTTGAGTTACAGGAAGATACATACGGGATGGTCAAATGGGCAGAAAAGTGGCTGATGGAATTTAACGCTGAAAAATTAGATGTGATCATTTGGTAGGGGGTTTTCGCAGTAACTTCATTGGAGTGTTAATATAATCCTATTTGTGACAATAAAGAATATTATATTATTATTATAGGATTAATGTTAATGGCCTGACACTGGGAAGTCCTGAGGAACAAAGGGACCTTGGAGTGTTTGTCCAGAGATCTCTGAAGGCAGAAGGGCACGTTAATAGGGTGGTGGAAAAGGCATTTGAGATATTTGTCTTTATCATTCGGGGCATGGATTACAAAAGCAGAGAGGTCATGGTGGAGTTGTATAGAATGTTGGGGTACCGTGTGCAATTCTGGTCACCACATTCTAGGAAATATGTAACTGCACTGGATGGGGTGCAGAGGGGATTCAGCAGGATGTTGCTTGGGATGGAACATTTAGGATATGAAGAGAGGTTGGATAGACTTGTTTTCTCTCTCACGCAGGAACAGAGATGACTGAGGGGTGATCTCATCGAGGTGTACAAGATTATGATAGGTATAGACAGGGCGGATAAGGAGCACCTGTTCCCCTCAGTCACAAGGGGACACTATTGTTCTGTGATTCTGTTGCAGATCAGATCTTGGAGGTATCGCTGCTGTATTCCCAGGAGGCGGTGGTCTGATTCGGAGAGCAAAAGCTTCCATCGAGGACGGGGTTCTCAATAAGAACAAACTGGAGGTGTGGGATGTTAGAATCTGCTCAGCACTGATTCATTTTTATTCATTGTTGTGTCCTAGAATAAACACGTGGATTGTAGCGGTCCATTAAAAACAAAAATAGAATTCGGAAATTTCTGGCCAGTAACTTCACCATGTCCACGTTACATCACTCAGCATCCTCAGCTGCGTCACATCTGGTCCACGTTTCATCAGCAGAGAGCAGTTTCACAGCAGAGAGTACATTTCCACTGGAGAGATCGCAGTTTCTCAGCAGAGCGCACAGTTCACGGCAGAGAACACAGTAACACAGCAGAGAGCACAGTTTCACAGCAGAGAACACAGTAACACAGCAGAGAGCACAGTTTCGCAGCAGAGAACACAGTACCACAGCAGAGAGCACAGTTTCACAGCAGAGAACACAGTACCACAGCAGAGAACACAGTACCACAGCAGAGAGCACAGTTTCACAGCAGAGAACACAGTCCCACAGCAGAGAACACAGTCCCACAGCAGAGAGCACAGTTTCACAGCAGAGAACACCGTAACACAGCAGAGAACACAGTAACACAGCAGAGAGCACAGTTTCACAGCAGAGAACACAGTAACACAGCAGAGAACACATTTCCACAGGATAGGTCTCTCTCTGATACAGTGTGTGAGTTCTCCCTCAATACTCTCACCTTCTGACCTATTGCTCACGTGCCCACTCCCATGGTGTTGAAGTATTTCCCATCAGTCCGTTCAGAACAATCCTTCAGCTGATATGTTGGAAATGTAATTTGCTGACAGAGACTATATTTCCAACATTTCACAACTGGCTGCACATCTGGACCAATGGACAAATCCAACCTCCTTCCGTTAGTTGTTGCAGATGTTAAAGGTCCATGAGGTGGTTTGGTGAAGTCAGGTCATTTGGCGAGTTGGCCGAGAGGTGAAGGTGATGCGCTGCTAATCCATTGTGCTTTGCATCTGCGGGTCTGGATCCATCCTCCTCGATGATCAATTTGCTGCATCTCCGCGTTGTGCCACTTATTGAGGGCGCCCTGATGATTCATTCAGTGTATCCGGAACTAGGATGGAGTTTAGATTCGGAGTTCAACAGGCCTGAGGAGTGAATCTTCTTGCACCAATCTCTGTACCGACATTTCTAATCCTCTGTCTGATAATCGATTTAAATCACGACACCAGCTTTGGGCAGGAGTTTGGCACCATGAAAACTTAGGTGGCTTGGTACTTGCAGTCAAATGGGGTTCCCCCGCACAGTTTCGAAACCTACTCGCACTGTAGGCAGCACGGTAGCACAGTGGTTAGCACAGTTGTTTCACAGCTCCAGGGAGCTGCGTGTGCGGAGTCTGCGCGTTCACCCGGTGTCTGCGTGGGTTTCCTCCGGGTGCCTCCGATTTCTTTCGGACGTTCGGTGCAGACTCAAGAGGCCGAATGTCCTGCAGGGATTCTCTGGATAACAAATTAGAATCGTCAGAACTCCGACATTGACGGGATGTTTAAGGCGTCTGACTGATCGTCATCATGATGCGATCAAATGTTTGTATCTTTCAGTCTTTCCGCGGTGTTTTATTTACAATGTGTAGAAACATGTTTAACATGGTGTTGAATGTTTCCCATCAGTTCATTCAGAACAATCCTTCAGCTGATATGATGGAAATGTAATTTGCTGACAGAAACAACATTCCCATCACTTCACATCTGGCTGCACATCTGGACCAATGCACAAAGACGACCTTCTTCCGTTAGTTATTGTGGATATTAAACATCCATGAGGGGGTTTGGTGAAGTCAGGTCATATGGCGAGTTGGCCGAGGGGTGATGGCGATGCCCTGCTAATCCATTGTGCTTTGCATCTGCGGGTCTGAATCCATCTTCGTCGACGATCCATTTCCTGCGTCTCCGCGTTGGGCCACTTATTGAGGGTGACCTGATGATTCATTCAGTGTGTCCGGAACTAGGATGGAGTTTAGATTCGGAGTTCAACAGGCCTGAGGAGTGAATCTTCTTGCACCAATCTCTATACCGATATTTCTGGCTTAACTGGGCGGTCCCTTACCCTGAGATTAATCCCTCAGGTCCCAGACTCTCCCACATGGAGAAACAACCTCTCAGCATCCACCCTGTCAACCCCCCTGAAAATCTATTAAATCAGTGAATTTGAATGGTGAGAATTATACCCTGTCCCAAAGATTAGTTCAGGCCTCTGGATTCCCAATCTAGTGACATAATCTTTCATCCCTCTGAACAACAGTTGATTCGGCTCATTATTAAACATCTTGGGCCAGTGGGCCGATGAATGGCAGATGGAGTTTAATTTGGATAAATGTGAGGTGAGGCATTTTGGTAGCTCAAATCAGTGATTGACCTACTCAGTTAATGGTAGGGAGTTGGGGAGAATTACAGAACAAACAGATCGAGGAGAACAGGTGCACACATCCTTGAAGGTGATGTCGCAGGTGGACAGGGTGGTGAAGAAGGTATTCAGCATGCTCGGTTTTAAGGTCAAAATATTGAATCCAAGAGTTGTGATGTCTTGTTCAAGTTGTACAAGACATGCTGGTAAGACCACACGGGAAATACTGTGTTCAATTCTGGTCACCCTATTTTCGGAAGGATATTGTTAAACTAGAAAGGGTGCATAAGTGATTTACAAGGATGCTACCAGGACTTGATGGTGTGAGTGAAAATTCGAGGCTGGATAGGCTGGGACTTTTTTTTCCTGGAGCGTAGGAGGCTTATGGGTGATGTCATAGAGGTCTATGAAATAATGATGAGCATAAATAAGGTAATGAGGAGCATCTGGAACGGGCTGCCAGAGGCAGTGGTAGAGGCAGTTATCATTTTGTCTTGTAATAATCAGTTGGACAGTTACATGCGCAGGGTGGGTGGAGGTGGATATGGGCCAAATGCGGGCAAGTGGGACGAGCTTAGTGATAGAAACTGGGCGGCATTGACAAGCTGGGACGAATGGCTGTTTCCATGCTGCCAACATCCACGACTCTTTGACTCTGTCTGTCTTCCTGATGATATTAGAATTTCCTCCACAGAATTGTATTGAACCGATTGATACATAATATTTTATTCTATGTTTTATCCAAGTCAAACAGGTACTGTGGATTCATCAGGGGATAAAGAAAATACTAGGATGAGAGCGAATTGAATGAACAATGTTCCCAAAAATTATATTCCAAAAAGAGCCCTGCAACGTTTGGATGGAAAGGTGAAACTTTGAGCGGAGGAAGGAAAACTCAGCTGACAGCAAGCTCCACCGGATTTCTATATCAAACGATCGCGGTGGGACTCGACCTTCCAATCTTCTGATATCTTCATTATGTTCACCGAAATCAGACGCCTTAGCCATTAGGCCACGCGACCACTGCATGGGACATACGAGCCGATGTTTATCGCATGTGAATAAATACTGTGATTCTCTCTGTTTCCCTAGAAACCAGTACAATGCAGAAGGAGGCCATTCGGCCCATCGACTCTGCACCGACCCTCCAATCCTGCACCCCACTCATGCTTTAATTTGGATCTAGACTGGGACGTTCGGTGCTGTTCTATGTAATGCAAAAATGAACTTCGAGGATATTTCCAATGTAACTGTTTTTCTTCCGCAAACAATTGAATCAGTGAAATTGTGCGTTTCGGGAGCTGGGATTTTCGAGTCTCTCAAGGCTTTTCTCCAAATCCATTGGTCATTTTAAGGTAGATTCAACCGCTCCTCACATAAACACCGGGTCACCGTTCATCGCAGGAATGCAAGAACTTCCTGGAGTGATTCCAGGCCGGTTTTATAATGTTTAATGAATGACCAATTGAACCGAGCTGCGATGGTCGAGTGGTTAAGGTGTTGGAATTTCCCCAGCAGGTTCGAGCCCTGCTCCCAACGACTGTGACTGAAGAAGTAATCGATTTTTAGTCAACGGTTTGACACAACGTTCGCTACTTAGCAAATTCTAATATCCTCAGGAAGAGGGTTAATAGTATTTTGGACATCAGCCCGGCTAGTTTAGTCGGTAGAGCATCATAAAATTGCATCGAGTCTGTACCGGCTCTTGGAAAGAGCACCCTACCCAAGGTCAACACCTCCGCCCTATTCCCATAACCCAGTAACCCCACCCAACACTAAGGGCAATTTTGGAGACTAAGGGCAATTTACCATGGCCAATCCACCTAACCTGCACATCTTTGGACTGTGGGAGGAAACCGGAGCACCCGGAGGAAACCCACGCACACACGGGGAGGATGTGCAGACTCCGCACAGACAGTGACCCAAGCCGGAATCGAACCTGGGACCCTGGAGCTGTGAAGCAATTGTGCTATCCACAATGGTACCGTGCTGCCCTCATGCTTGGGACTCTTAATCCCAGGGTCGTGTGTTCCAGACCCACGTTGGGCGCTTCCATATTGTAATCTGAGAGTGTTGAGCTGAACGAACTGATTTGATAACAGGAACACAAGGTTATGTTCCTGGACTGGGAATCCAGAGGCCTGAACTAATCTTTCGTGACAAGATTTAATTAATCTGGAATTGAAATTTCATCTCAGTAATGGCGCAGGAAGGTTCTGCTGCAGACGGATCATATTTCCACAACTGGGAACACATTTCCACAACAGGGAATGATTAGCACAACCACAGTGAAGTTCTGTCACCGGCAGAGTCACAGTTCCAACAGAGAGAACAATTACACAGCAGAGAGCTCAGTTACACAGCAGAGAGCTCAGTTACACAGCAGAGAGCACAGTTACACAGCAGAGAGAACAGTTACACAGCAGAGAGCTCAGTTACACAGCAGAGAGCTCAGTTACACAGCAGAGAGCACAGTTACACAGCAGAGAGCTCAGTTACACAGCAGGAAAACATTTAATTGCCTATCTTTGTGGAACCGAAAATCCCTTTTTGCTAAATAACCAGTTTTTCCATCTCAGTATCTTGCTGGTTTGCTCGGCACCTTTTCTGTGTGTCATTGTGTGTGTGTGTCCTGATAGTCTCTTCCTGCTTTACTGTGTGCCTTTCTCTGTCTGTCACAGCCGTGCTGATATTCTGTGTTATTGTCCAGCCAAGGTGAGCTTCACAACACGTGGTTCTCGTTTAAGAAAAAAATAGTTACGTGGCTGCCGCAGAACAGCAATTGCGAACACGGCGGATCTAAAAAGCAGAGTGGCGCAGCGGAAGCGTGCTGGACCCATAACACAGAGGTCAATGGATCGAAACCATCATCTGCTATTGATATTCTCAGTCACCCCAAAATTAAACATGACGCTATCACCCTGCGGCACATCCGCCTTTTCTTTTCAGTAGATTAGTATCAAAGTGTTGCATCCAGTGTGATCCGGACATTTGCGCCAGGAATGAAGCAGACAGCATTACATCACTGTGAAGCTCAAAGTAACAAAATAGGGAAGCTCTTCAATTCACTCTCACTGAGGAAAACAGACAACATCTGCTGTGGTGTGTGAGTATTATTGGTGTCAATATCACATCTCCACTGACTGGAATGAATTATGTTTTGTTAACACAGTCATGTCATTTGGTAAAGATCGAACCGGGTGTTTTTCAGTGTTTTCAAACCCTATAACAGCGAGAACGTGAAAAGTTTATATAATAACTTCCAGGAATACCCCACAGAGGGGCAATAAGCATATATAACAATATCCAATAATAAACCACTATAGAAACCGAGATCACAGTTTCGCCACTCGGACGGATGTGAACAATCCAGCCAGACTATTTAGAACAAGCGAAGATTCCTGCCTCCAGCCACCTCACTTTCTCCAGCTCTCTTCCTCAGCTCGAAACACACGGAATGACGCAAACGCCTCCAATCAAATTATTATTGCGATGGCCGGGAATCGTACCCGGATCAACTGCTTGGAAGGCAGCAATGCTCCCCAGTATCCCCCCATCACTTACTGCCGAACGTTGAGTCATTTTGATGCTTTGCATTAGTTTGATAAATTGTTTCGTAAACAACGTCTCACTATGTTTGTGTTATTTCACTCCAATTTAAAATGCTCCTGAATGAAAGTGTCCGTGTCGCACGGCTCCCGGTCAGCCAGGAGATGGCACCAGTCCACAATAAAAGTATTTATTTCTGATGTTCTGTGTGCCATTACATGGGACTCTTGCTCTGGCCTGAGACCTCACCTTGTCCTTGTGTCCTGATGCTGCCGTTTGCACCCTGGTTAAGTAATCATATAATCCCTCCAGTGCAGAAGGAGACCATTCGGCCCATCCAGTCTGCACTGACCCTCGGAAAGAGCACCCCAACACGGCCCAATCGTCTCCGAACCGTTTGGATACGTCAGGTGTCAGTCTCCTCTGGAGACGAGGGTTCAATCCCACTCTTGACATTGCCATTGATTCTCAGCTGCGATAAAATGCCAGAGGTCCCGGGTTCAAAAATCCGGACGAGCCCGGATGGTGTCATTGACTGAAATCAGGAGGAGGTTTGAGCTCCCGGGAAGTTATTGCAGCGAATATATCAGTGCAGAACACGTGAAGAAACGGACAGGGTATTTAAAGGTCGTTTGATCATGGTGTGGGATTCTGAATTTCTCCTCAAGTAAAAACAGACGCAAGCTTGTGCATCCGCGCAGCTGGCTGAATACAATGGCTATTTGTACCTGATAAACCTTTGATTTGACAAACGCGCTTGCGGGATGAGGTGGCCGAGTAGTTAAGGGGACGGGTTGATAATCCATTGAGCTCTCCGTGCGTGGGTTCGAAACCCATCATTGTCGATTTTCCATCCTGCTTTCTCCCAGCGGGACTCATTTTTCCAAAGTATCTGCAATCACTGATGTGACAATCCAGTCCAAGTTGTGAGGCCGGATTGCATCGAGTTGTGTTGGAAGCGCGAGAATTAAATTTCAGTCAGGTTCCGATTGAGATGCATTGATCGGGTAGTGAGGTCGGAACCACTCTGTCTATTGGGTAGTGTCAAAGCCAAGCGGCATTTCATTGTTCGAGAGAATGAGGAGTTTAGGGAATCAGGATATTTACCCAGCAAAAATCTGCTGGAGGAGGGAATGAGGGGAGTCCAAAAATGTATTCAGAACCTTAATGTAGCGGCGGCAATGGAGCTTCACCAGAATGATACAGACATAGAAGGTTTCAATTACGAGAACAGATTAGAATTATAGAATCATAGAATGGTTCCAGCACAGGGTGCGGCCATTCCGCCCACCGTGTGCATGTCAGTCGCCCAGAGCTGGAAAATCTCAGCAGACCTGGCAGCGGGAAACAGAGAATGGGAAGCAGGGTCAGACTGGACTGGAAACTGTAACTCTGTTTCTCTCTCCACAGATGCTGCCAGACCAGCCGAGTTATCCAACATTGTCTATTTCTGTTGCAGCATTTTATGAAGAATCTCCATAGCGGCCTTGCCTTTGTGCTCGGCGTTTCTATTTATTTATTTCGTTCTGTATAAATTTAGAGTACCCAATTATTTTTTTTCTCCAATTAAGGGCCAATTTAGCGTGGCCAATCCACGTACCTTGCACATCTTTGGGTTGCGGGGGTGAAACCCACGCACACATGGGAAGAATTAGCAAACTCCAGGCGGGCAGTGGCCCAGGGCCGTGATGACGCTACTATTTATAAAGACTGGTCCCGTATGGGCACTCAGGGCAATTTATCCAATCCAACTAATGCACGACTTTGCACTGTGGGAGGAATCCGGAGCACCCGGAGGAAACCCACGCAGACACGGGCAGAAGGTGCAGACTCCGCACAGGTAGTGAATCGAACCTGGTACCCTGGCACTGTGAAGCCACTTGTGCTACCGTGCTTTGTGCCCAGATAAATTATTGCAGCGAATATATCAGTGGAGAACAAGTAAAGAAATGAAAACGACATTTTTTAAAAACCGCACGCTTCTGCACCCAGGTAACTGGCTGAATGCAATGGTTGTATGCAACCCCGATAAACCTTTGATTTATTTGCTGAACAAGAATTTCCCCATCTGCGCCTTAAAAATAATCAATGTCCCGCTTCCGCGGCCTTCTGAGGCAGAGTTCCAAAGTCGCACAACTCTCTGAGAGGGAGAAATCTCCTCATCTCCGTCCGAAAAAGAGCGACGTCCTTGTTTTTAACTGCCCAGTTGTTCTGGTGTCATCCACGAGCAGTGAGATTGAACCAACTGTTTGGACAGCACGGTAGCACAATGTTAGCACAGTTGGTTCAATATTCCCATAATAATATGGACGCGGCCAACTGGGTTGTAGAGTCACATGCTCTACTGACTGAGCTATCCGAGTCTCCGCATGTTTGATTAAACTGCTCAAAAATATAAACTGAGCGGGTCAATCTGAAATATCCGCAAACATTTACCAGCATTGTGGCTTTGAACGGAGTCATTTCGGGAACATTCCCACAGAGAAAAATTCCTGGAACCAGCGGCAGAAAATCCTCCTGAGCTTGACGTGATTTGAACACGCAACCTTCTGATCTGGAGTCAGACGCGCTACCGTTGCGCCACAAGCCCAAGTGCGGATCCTTGCGGGTTTCTCCTCATAAATTTATGTTTTATTTATACCCGACTGTGCGAAAGAAACGCAAAGAAGTTCGATTGAGGGATATGAAAGGGCCCTGAAGTAAAGCAGCTGTACCACGTGGTTAAGGGGATGCACAATAATCCATTGTGCTCTGTACACGTGGCTTCAAATCCAATCCTGGTCTGTGACGTGTCTGTTGTGTCTGTGTTTGGTCCCCTCATGGGGGTTGTGGTGATCCACTGTGATAGGAGATGTAAGGTAGGGCCTGCACTACAGGTTCGCCGGTAGCTCCTGCCTGCTGGCTCCGCCCAGTGTGAACTGTATAAATATGCATGCCCTCCAGTGCCCTGCCATTTCGCCAGCTGCAGCAGGAGGCCTCGCATCTGACTGTAATAAAGCCGCAGCTGTCCACAACTTTAGTCTTTGTGCAATTGATCGTGCATCAAAGATGAAGTAAAAATGCTGTTATTTTTAACTTTTGTTTGAGGGCTGGCGCGGGGGGCGGGGGTGGGGGGGGGCGGGGTGGGATAGTCGAACACTGTCCACATTGAAACCAAGTTAAAGAACGATAAGTACTTATTTCATTCCCCGCTGTATTTGCGTCTAAATTCAGAGTGAGAAACTTTCCCTTCTCAGTTTGAAACTCACGAAGAGGCGCAAAAATTCCCAATTTATTATTGCGATGGCTGGGAATCGATCCCGAGTCAACTGCTTAGAAGGCAATCGTGCTCACCACTATACCACCATCGCTCACTGCTCAGAGATGTGTCCTTTTGGTTCTTTAGATTAGTTTGATTAACGGTTTCGTATCAAGTACTTACTTTGCGTAAGTTATTTCACTCCAATTTAAAATGCTCCTGAATGAAAGTGTCCGTGTCGCACGGCTCCCGTTCAGCCAGGAGATGGCACCAGTCCACAATAAATGTACATTCTATGTGTCATTTCATAGGACACTTACTCTGGCCTGAGACCTTAACTCGTCCCTGTGTCCTGATGCTGCCATTTTCACCCTGTTTAAGTAATCATAGAATGCCTCCAGTGCAGAAGGAGGCCATTCGGCCCATGGAACCGGTACCGACCCTCGGAAAGAGCACGAGATTTTGGCCGAAACGCACCTAACCTTTCGAATACGTCAGGATGGCTGAGCGCAGGTCGCAGTCTCCTCTGGAGGTCAGGGCTCGAATCCCACTCCTGAAATTGACTTTTCCTCCGCGAGGCACCATCCAAACCTGGAACCCCTCCCCTCCTGTACATACACCATATGGACTTGCAGCGGTTCCAGAATCCCCTCACCGCCCATTCTCGCGGTCAATTAATGATAGATTGTAAATGTTTTGCCGAATCAGCGACAATCAAAGCCAGAGAGACCTGCAATAACCCTCAGAGCAGGAAAGGCAACTCAATGTCCTTTGACCCAAAAGCAAAATACTGCGGATGCTGCAAATCTGAAACAAAGACAGAAAATGTTGGAAATATTCAGCTGATCCGGCAGCTTCTGTGGAGAGAGAAACAGGTCGTTCCAACGCAAGGTCAGGTTGTGAAATGTTAACTATTTCTCTTTTCACAGATACTACAGATCCGTACAGTATTTCCAGCATTCCCTTGTGATTAGCTGAACATCCTCAGAGTCTGTAGCTTCGTCCGGTAAAGTGTCTGTTCACTGAAGAAAAATCTGGACTCAAATCCCAGCCCAGCCTTATTCCGTTTGACCACCTGTGCGATTGAGAACTTCCTCCACAACAGGGGGAAATGTGTTGGATTTCTAGTCGGAAAATATGCCTTTTGCAGGTTTCAATTCAGTAGAATATCTACAGAGATTGTAACGCAAGTATTGATTTTAGCTGCCATCATCCAGTTGTTAAATCTTTCCACTAGAAACCCACTGGATTTTCCCCTTTGACTTGAGTCCTGCTCCCAGAGGATCAGTTCAGTATTTTCAATAATATTATATTTTGAATGCTCTGTGTCCAGAGAATTGTGACGCTGAAATTGCTCACACTTCTCTCCATTGTTATCTACTCTCCAGGTATTGGCGACACCGTCTAATGGAGACGGTGGCGTGAGAGCAGCTGGTTAGTCAGTTTCAGCGGGAGCATTGCGGAAGGAGGGTGCTGGGAGGTAAGTCAACCTTTAAAAGCACTTCTCTTTGCAGGGGCAGGCCAGTCGATTTCGGTGGCGTGAGAGCAGCTGGTTAGTCAGTTTCAGCGGGAGCATTGCGGAAGGAGGGTGCTGGGAGGTAAGTCAACCTTTAAAAGCACTTCTCTTTGCAGGGGCAGGCCAGTCGATTTCGGTGGCGTGAGAGCAGCTGGTTAGTCAGTTTCAGCGGGAGCATTGCGGAAGGAGGGTGCTGGGAGGTAAGTCAACCTTTAAAAGCACTTCTCTTTGCAGGGGCAGGCCAGTCGATTTCGGTGGCGTGAGAGCAGCTGGTTAGTCAGTTTCAGCGGGAGCATTGCGGAAGGAGGGTGCTGGGAGGTAAGTCAACCTTTAAAAGCACTTCTCTTTGCAGGGGCAGGCCAGTCGATTTTGGCGGCGTGAGAGCAGCTGGTTAGTCAGTTTCAGCGGGAGCATTGCGGAAGGAGGGTGCTGGGAGGTAAGTCAACCTTTAAAAGCACTTCTCTTTGCAGGGGCAGGCCAGTCGATTTCGGTGGCGTGAGAGCAGCTGGTTAGTCAGTTTCAGCGGGAGCATTGCGGAAGGAGGGTGCTGGGAGGTAAGTCAACCTTTAAAAGCACTTCTCTTTGCAGGGGCAGGCCAGTCGATTTTGGCGGCGTGAGAGCAGCTGGTTAGTCAGTTTCAGCGGGAGCATTGCGGAAGGAGGGTGCTGGGAGGTAAGTCAACCTTTAAAAGCACTTCTCTTTGCAGGGGCAGGCCAGTCGATTTTGGCGGCGTGAGAGCAGCTGGTTAGTCAGTTTCAGCGGGAGCATTGCGGAAGGAGGGTGCTGGGAGGTAAGTCAACCTTTAAAAGCACTTCTCTTTGCAGGGGCAGGCCAGTCGATTTCGGTGGCGTGAGAGCAGCTGGTTAGTCAGTTTCAGCGGGAGCATTGCGGAAGGAAGGTGCTGGGAGGTAAGTCAACCTTTAAAAGCACTTCTCTTTGCAGGGGCAGGCCAGTCGATTTCGGTGGCGTGAGAGCAGCTGGTTAGTCAGTTTCAGCGGGAGCATTGCGGAAGGAGGGTGCTGGGAGGTAAGTCAACCTTTAAAAGCACTTCTCTTTGCAGGGGCAGGCCAGTCGATTTTGGCGGCGTGAGAGCAGCTGGTTAGTCAGTTTCAGCGGGAGCATTGCGGAAGGAGGGTGCTGGGAGGTAAGTCAACCTTTAAAAGCACTTCTCTTTGCAGGGGCAGGCCAGTCGATTTTGGCGGCGTGAGAGCAGCTGGTTAGTCAGTTTCAGCGGGAGCATTGCGGAAGGAGGGTGCTGGGAGGTAAGTCAACCTTTAAAAGCACTTCTCTTTGCAGGGGCAGGCCAGTCGATTTCGGTGGCGTGAGAGCAGCTGGTTAGTCAGTTTCAGCGGGAGCATTGCGGAAGGAGGGTGCTGGGAGGTAAGTCAACCTTTAAAAGCACTTCTCTTTGCAGGGGCAGGCCAGTCGATTTCGGCGGCGTGAGAGCAGCTGGTGAGTGGTGAGTCAGTTTCAGCAGGAGCTGAGACTTTTTCTCTTTTCTTTAAATTAGTTTTTTAGGCGGGATCAGGAAGTCGACCCGCGGACGTCTGGGAAGACCCTCACCAATAAATTCTGGTGGAGAGGAAACTGAGACACTACACGTGTAGTGTCTCCCACCCGCCCTCCTCCTCTAACCTAATAATAAAACCCATTGGTCTGAGGTAAGTACCATATTTTTATTATATTATTATTATTTTTTATAAAAATTTAATTTAGTTGTTAGCCAGATCTTGGTAGAAAGTTAGAGGAATGGCAGGGAAGGGAGTACAATGTTCCTCCTGCAGGATGTTTGAGGTGAGGGATGCAGTTAGTGTCCCTGCTGATTTTACCTGCAGGAAGTGCTGCCATCTCCAGCTCCTCCAAGACCGAGTTAGGGAACTGGAGCTGGAGTTGGAAGAACTTCGGATCATTCGGGAGGCAGAAGGGGTCATAGATAGCAGCTTCAGGGAATTAGTTACACCAAAGATTGGAGATAGGTGGGTAACTGTAAGAGGGACTGGGAAAAAACAGTCAGTGCAGGGATCCCCTGCGGTCGTTCCCCTGAGAAACAAGTATACCGCTTTGGATACTTGTGGGGGGGACGACTTACCAGGGGTAAGCCATGGGGTACGGGCCTCTGGCACGGAGTCTGTCCCTGTTGCTCAGAAGGGAAGGGGGGAGAGGAGCAGAGCATTAGTAATTGGGGACTCTATAGTCAGGGGCACAGATAGGAGATTTTGTGGGAGCGTGAGAGACTCACGTTTGGTATGTTGCCTCCCAGGTGCAAGGGTACGTGATGTCTCGGATCGTGTTTTCCGGGTCCTTAGGGGGGAGGGGGAGCAGCCCCAAGTCGTGGTCCACATTGGCACCAACGACATAGGTAGGAAAGGGGACAAGGATGTCAGGCAGGCTTTCAGGGAGCTAGGATGGAAGCTCAGAACTAGAACAAACAGAGTTGTTATCTCTGGGTTGTTGCCCGTGCCACGTGATAGTGAGATGAGGAATAGGGAGAGAGAGCATTTAAACACGTGGCTACAGGGATGGTGCAGGCGGGAGGGTTTCAGATTTTTGGATAACTGGGGCTCTTTCTGGGGAAGGTGGGACCTCTACAGACAGGATGGTCTACATCTGAACCTGAGGGGCACAAATATCCTGGGGGGGAGATTTGTTAGTGCTCTTTGGGGGGGTTTAAACTAATGCAACAGGGGCATGGGAACCTGGATTGTAGTTTTAGGGTAAGGGAGAATGAGAGTATAGAGGTCAGGAGCACAGATTTGACGTCGCAGGAGGCCAGCGTTCAGGTAGGTGGTTTGAAGTGTGTCTACTTCAATGCCAGGAGTATACGAAACAAGGTAGGGGAACTGGCAGCGTGGGTTGGTACCTGGGACTTCGATGTTGTGGCCATTTCGGAGACATGGATAGAGCAGGGACAGGAATGGATGTTGCAGGTTCCGGGGTTTAGGTGTTTTAGTAAGCTCAGAGAAGGAGGCAAAAGAGGGGGAGGTGTGGCGCTGCTAGTCAAGAGCAGTATTACGGTGGCGGAGAGGATGCTAGATGGGGACTCTTCTTCCGAGGTAGTATTGGCTGAAGTTAGAAACAGGAAAGGAGAGGTCACCCTGTTGGGAGTTTTTTATAGGCC
This sequence comes from Scyliorhinus torazame, assembly GCF_047496885.1. Classification (NCBI taxonomy): domain Eukaryota; kingdom Metazoa; phylum Chordata; class Chondrichthyes; order Carcharhiniformes; family Scyliorhinidae; genus Scyliorhinus; species Scyliorhinus torazame. Next base: position 38,285,634 of record NC_092730.1, read on the forward strand.
TCCTAATAGTTCTAGGGATGTAGAGGAAAGGATGGCGAAGATGATTCTGGATATGAGCGAAAGTAACAGGGTAGTTATTATGGGAGACTTTAACTTTCCAAATATTGACTGGAAAAGATATAGTTCGAGTACAATAGATGGGTCGTTTTTTGTACAGTGTGTGCAGGAGGGTTTCCTGAAACAATATGTTGACAGGCCAACAAGAGGCGAGGCCACGTTGGATTTGGTTTTGGGTAATGAACCAGGCCAGGTGTTGGATTTGGAGGTAGGAGAGCACTTTGGGGACAGTGACCACAATTCGGTGACGTTTACGTTAATGATGGAAAGGGATAAGTATACACCGCAGGGCAAGAGTTATAGCTGGGGGAAGGGCAATTATGATGCCATTAGACGTGACTTGGGGGGGATAAGGTGGAGAAGTAGGCTGCAAGTGTTGGGCACACTGGATAAGTGGGGCTTGTTCAAGGATCAGCTACTGCGTGTTCTTGATAAGTATGTACCGGTCAGACAGGGAGGAAGGCGTTGAGTGAGGGAACCGTGGTTTACCAGGGAAGTGGAATCTCTTGTTAAGAGGAAGAAGGAGGCCTATGTGAAGATGAAGTGTGAAGTTTCGGTTGGGGCGATGGATAGTTACAAGGTAGCGAGGAAGGATCTAAAGAGAGAGCTAAGACGAGCAAGGAGGGGACATGAGAAGTATTTGGCAGGAAGGATCAAGGAAAACCCAAAAGCTTTCTATAGGTATGTCAGGAATAAGCGAATGACTAGGGAAAGAGTAGGACCAGTCAAGGACAGGGATGGGAAATTGTGTGTGGAGTCTGAAGAGATAGGCGAGATACTAAATGAATATTTTTCGTCAGTATTCACTCAGGAAAAAGATAATGTTGTGGAGGATAATGCTGAGCCCCAGGCTAATAGAATAGATGGCATTGAGGTACGTAGGGAAGAGGTGTTGGCAATTCTGGACAGGCTGAAAATAGATAAGTCCCCGGGACCTGATGGGATTTATCCTAGGATTCTATGGGAGGCCAGGGAAGAGATTGCTGGACCTTTGGCTTTGATTTTTATGTCATCATTGGCTACAGGAATAGTGCCAGAGGACTGGAGGACAGCAAATGTGGTCCCTTTGTTCAAAAAGGGGAGCAGAGACAACCCCGGCAACTATAGACCGGTGAGCCTCACGTCTGTAGTGGGTAAAGTCTTGGAGGGGATTATAAGGGACAAGATTTATAATCATCTAGATAGGAATGATATGATCAGGGATAGTCAGCATGGCTTTGTGAAGGGTAGGTCATGCCTCACAAACCTTATTGAGTTCTTTGAGAAGGTGACTGAACAGGTAGACGAGGGTAGAGCAGTTGATGTGGTGTATATGGATTTCAGCAAAGCGTTTGATAAGGTTCCCCACGGTAGGCTATTGCAAAAAATACGGAGGCTGGGGATTGAGGGTGATTTAGAGATGTGGATCAGAAATTGGCTAGCTGAAAGAAGACAGAGGGTGGTGGTTGATGGGAAATGTTCAGAATGGAGTACAGTCACAAGTGGAGTACCACAAGGATCTGTTCTGGGGCCGTTGCTGTTTGTCATTTTTATCAATGACCTAGAGGAAGGCACAGAAGGGTGGGTGAGTAAATTTGCAGATGATACTAAAGTCGGTGGTGTTGTCGATAGTGTGGAAGGATGTAGCAGGTTACAGAGGGATATAGATAAGCTGCAGAGCTGTGCTGAGAGGTGGCAAATGGAGTTTAATGTAGAGAAGTGTGAGGTGATTCACTTTGGAAGGAATAACAGGAATGCGGAATATTTGGCTAATGGTAAAGTTCTTGAAAGTGTGGCTGAGCAGAGGGATCTAGGTGTCCATGTACATAGATCCCTGAAAGTTGCCACCCAGGTTGATAGGGTTGTGAAGAAGGCCTATGGAGTGTTGGCCTTTATTGGTAGAGGGATTGAGTTCCGGAGTCGAGAGGTCATGTTGCAGCTGTACAGAACTCTGGTCCGGCCGCATTTGGAGTATTGCGTACAGTTCTGGTCACCGCATTATAGGAAGGACGTGGAGGCTTTGGAGCGGGTGCAGAGGAGATTTACCAGGATGTTGCCTGGTATGGAGGGAAAATCTTATGAGGAAAGGCTGACGGACTTGAGGTTGTTTTCGTTGGAGAGAAGAAGGCTAAGAGGAGACTTAATAGAGGCATACAAAATGATCAGGGGGTTGGATAGGGTGGACAGTGAGAGCCTTCTCCCGCGGATGGAAATGGCTGGCACGAGGGGACATAACTTTAAACTGAGGGGTAATAGATATAGGACAGAGGTCAGAGGTAGGTTCTTTACGCAAAGAGTAGTGAGGCCGTGGAATGCCCTACCTGCTTCAGTAGTGAACTCGCCAACATTGAGGGCATTTAAAAGTTTATTGGATAAACATATGGATGATAATGGCATAGTGTAGGTTAGATGGCTTTTGTTTCGGTGCAACATCGTGGGCCGAAGGGCCTGTACTGCGCTGTATTGTTCTATGTTCTAGGTTCTATGTTCTACATGTTCGCAGGGCTGTGAGAGAGGCTTTCTTTCAGGCGTGAGGCCTCTTTTGGTCCATCAACAGCAACCGGATGCCTGCAGAGAAACTCGGAATACCGAGCCCCTCTTCCCAGGATGGACTTAATCAGGGACAAGATGTTGTTTGAAGAGAGAATCAAAGGTCTGAAGAATTGGTCTGAGATTCCTGGCGTTTTGTGAAGAGAACAAGGTGGTGGAGCAATGTGACAATAGCAGGATACGAGTTTGGGATATTATCCAGTCTGTGCTGGGGGGCCTGCGGGAAGGACGTTGTCTTGTCTGCCCACCCAAGCTGAATGTTGGGATTGAGGTGGTGATCAGATTCCGAGAGGAGGGTGAAATCCTTTCACTGAGTTTCAAGCTCACAGTGCGGTTGAGTGTCTTGAGTTACAGGAAGATACATACGGGATGGTCAAATGGGCAGAAAAGTGGCTGATGGAATTTAACGCTGAAAAATTAGATGTGATCATTTGGTAGGGGGTTTTCGCAGTAACTTCATTGGAGTGTTAATATAATCCTATTTGTGACAATAAAGAATATTATATTATTATTATAGGATTAATGTTAATGGCCTGACACTGGGAAGTCCTGAGGAACAAAGGGACCTTGGAGTGTTTGTCCAGAGATCTCTGAAGGCAGAAGGGCACGTTAATAGGGTGGTGGAAAAGGCATTTGAGATATTTGTCTTTATCATTCGGGGCATGGATTACAAAAGCAGAGAGGTCATGGTGGAGTTGTATAGAATGTTGGGGTACCGTGTGCAATTCTGGTCACCACATTCTAGGAAATATGTAACTGCACTGGATGGGGTGCAGAGGGGATTCAGCAGGATGTTGCTTGGGATGGAACATTTAGGATATGAAGAGAGGTTGGATAGACTTGTTTTCTCTCTCACGCAGGAACAGAGATGACTGAGGGGTGATCTCATCGAGGTGTACAAGATTATGATAGGTATAGACAGGGCGGATAAGGAGCACCTGTTCCCCTCAGTCACAAGGGGACACTATTGTTCTGTGATTCTGTTGCAGATCAGATCTTGGAGGTATCGCTGCTGTATTCCCAGGAGGCGGTGGTCTGATTCGGAGAGCAAAAGCTTCCATCGAGGACGGGGTTCTCAATAAGAACAAACTGGAGGTGTGGGATGTTAGAATCTGCTCAGCACTGATTCATTTTTATTCATTGTTGTGTCCTAGAATAAACACGTGGATTGTAGCGGTCCATTAAAAACAAAAATAGAATTCGGAAATTTCTGGCCAGTAACTTCACCATGTCCACGTTACATCACTCAGCATCCTCAGCTGCGTCACATCTGGTCCACGTTTCATCAGCAGAGAGCAGTTTCACAGCAGAGAGTACATTTCCACTGGAGAGATCGCAGTTTCTCAGCAGAGCGCACAGTTCACGGCAGAGAACACAGTAACACAGCAGAGAGCACAGTTTCACAGCAGAGAACACAGTAACACAGCAGAGAGCACAGTTTCGCAGCAGAGAACACAGTACCACAGCAGAGAGCACAGTTTCACAGCAGAGAACACAGTACCACAGCAGAGAACACAGTACCACAGCAGAGAGCACAGTTTCACAGCAGAGAACACAGTCCCACAGCAGAGAACACAGTCCCACAGCAGAGAGCACAGTTTCACAGCAGAGAACACCGTAACACAGCAGAGAACACAGTAACACAGCAGAGAGCACAGTTTCACAGCAGAGAACACAGTAACACAGCAGAGAACACATTTCCACAGGATAGGTCTCTCTCTGATACAGTGTGTGAGTTCTCCCTCAATACTCTCACCTTCTGACCTATTGCTCACGTGCCCACTCCCATGGTGTTGAAGTATTTCCCATCAGTCCGTTCAGAACAATCCTTCAGCTGATATGTTGGAAATGTAATTTGCTGACAGAGACTATATTTCCAACATTTCACAACTGGCTGCACATCTGGACCAATGGACAAATCCAACCTCCTTCCGTTAGGTGTTGCAGATGTTAAAGGTCCATGAGGTGGTTTGGTGAAGTCAGGTCATTTGGCGAGTTGGCCGAGAGGTGAAGGTGATGCGCTGCTAATCCATTGTGCTTTGCATCTGCGGGTCTGGATCCATCCTCCTCGATGATCAATTTGCTGCATCTCCGCGTTGTGCCACTTATTGAGGGCGCCCTGATGATTCATTCAGTGTATCCGGAACTAGGATGGAGTTTAGATTCGGAGTTCAACAGGCCTGAGGAGTGAATCTTCTTGCACCAATCTCTGTACCGACATTTCTAATCCTCTGTCTGATAATCGATTTAAATCACGACACCAGCTTTGGGCAGGAGTTTGGCACCATGAAAACTTGCGGCTTCAGAAACTCCAAAACAGACGCCAGCTTCATCTGGGGCTCTGCTGGCAGATTTTGTCTTTCCAGAACCGGCCGCCCAGCCGTGAAAATAAGTTCATCAGGTGATCTCATTACACTGTAAGACGGAAGAGCAGAAGTGGCCCATTGGGCCCATCCTGTCTGCTCCACCATTCAAAGAGGTTATGATTGACCTGATATAATCTTCAAACCCACTTTCCCGCCTTATCCCCATAACCCTTGATTCCCTTACTGATTTAATCTTGCACATATTAACTTCCCCAGCCTCGACAAGTATTCGCTTAGAAACAATGTTTCCACAGATACACTATACTCTGAGAGAACAAATTACTCATCATTTCTGATTTAATTGGGCGGCCCCTTACTCTGAGATCATTCCCTCTGGTCCGAGACTCTCCCACATGGAGAAACAACCTCTCAGCATCCACCCTGTCAACGCCCCTGAAAATCAATTGAATCAGTGAATTTGAATGGTGAGCTTTATTCCCTGTCCCAAAGAGTATTTCAGGCCTCTGGATTCCCAATCCAGTGAGATAATCTTTCATCCCTCTGAACAAAAAACAGTTGATTCAGCTCATTATTAAACATCTTGGGCCAGTGGGCCGATGAATGGCAGATGGAGTTTAATTTGGATAAATGTGAGGTGATGTATTTTGGTAGCTCAAATCAGGGATTGACCTAATCAGTTACTAGTAGGGAGTTGGGGAGAATTACAGAACAAACAGATCTAGGAGTACAGGTTCACAGCTCCTTGAAGGTGGTGTCGCAGGTCGATAGGGTGGTGAAGAAGGCATTCGGAATGCGAGGTGTTAAGCTCAAAATGTTGAATACAAGAGTTGGGACGTCTTGTTCAAGTTGCACAAGACATTGGTAAGACCACACATGGAATATTGTGTTCAGTTCTGGTCACCCTATTTTCCGAAGGATATTGTTCAACTAGAAAGAGTGCAGAAGTGGTTTACAAGGATGCTACCAGGACTTGATGGTCTGAGTGAAAGGTAGAGGCTGGATAGGCTGGCACTTTTTTTCCTGGAGCGTAGGAGGCTTATGGATGATGTCATAGAGGTCTATGAAATAATGAGGAGCATAAATAAGGTAATGAGGAGCATCTGGAACGGGCTGCCAGAGGCAGTGGTGGAGGCGGTTATCATTTTGTCTTTTAAAAATCAGTTAGACAGTTACATGGGCAGGGTGGGTATAGATGGATATGGGCCAAATGCGGACAAGTGGGACTAGCTTAGTGAAAGAAACTGGGCGGCATTGACAAGCTGGGCCGAAGGGCTTTTTCCATGCTGCCAACATCTATGACTCTATGACTCTGTCTGTCTTCCTGACGACATTAGAATTTCCTCCACAGAATTGTATTGAACCGATTGATACATAATATATTATTCTATACTTGATCCAAGTCAAACAGATACTGCGGATTCATCAGGGGATAAATAAAATGCTAGGATGAGAGCGAATTGAATGAAAACAATGTTAGAAGGAATTATATTCCATAAAAAGCCCTGCAATGCTTGGATGGAAAGGTGGAACTATGAGCTGAGGAGGGAAAAATCGGCTGTCAGCAAGTTCCACCGGATTTCTGTATCAAACGACCGCGACAGGACTCGAACCTGCAATCTTCTAATATCATCATTCGATTCATCGAAGTCAGACGCCTTATCCATTAGGCCACGCGGCCACCGGCAGTGACGTGCGAGCCAATGTTTATCCCATGTGAATAAATACTGTGATCATATCTGTTTCCATAGAAACCAGTAAAATGCAGAAGGAGGCTATTCGGCCCATCGAGTCTGCACTGACACTCCAATCCTGCACCCCACTCATGAGAGGGGAGGGACGGATTTCAGGGGTTGGAATGGGGGACAGAGTTGCTCCATCGGACCCAATATTCCAGTAGAGGGCAGGTGCGTGAGCTTTCGGAGGGTCAGTACAGACTCGTTGTGCCGAATGGTCTTCATTTGCACAATAGGGATTCTCTGATTCTATGTCAGCAGCGGGTTTAGGTGGCGAAGCGCTTGTGCCATACTGCCCACTCCTGACACCATGGAGAAATTCTGATCTCTCAAAGACTGGCGACCAAGGACGTGTAACAAAAAATAATTTATTTACTGTTTGAGCAGCTGCTCCAGGCTTGTGCTCTGAGCGCGATCCGGGGAGAACACCTGATCATTTTAGATGCGGGACACGTAGTCACGTGACCATTCGGTCTGCACAGGCCTCCTTCTGTGCTGCCAGTTTCTGTGATTGAATTGCTTTAATTTGGAGCTGGACTGGGAAGTTCGGTGCTGTTCCATGTAAAGCAAAAATGAACTTCTAGGATATTTCCAATGTAACTGATTTTCTTCCGCAAACAATTGAATCAATGGAATTGTACGTTTCGGGAACTTGGATTTTCGAGTCTCTCAAGGCTTCTCTCCAAATCCAATGGTCATTTGTAAGGCAGATTCAACCGCTCCTCACAGAAACACCGGGGCACCGTTCATCGCAGGAATGCAAGACCTTCCTGCAGTGATTCCTGGCCGGTTTTATAATGTTTTGTATGTTTTATAATGTTTAATGAATGACCTATTGAACCGAGCTGCGATGGTCGAGTGGTTAAGGTGTTGGACTTCCCCAGCAGGCTCGAGCCCTGCTCCCAGCGACTGTGACCGAAGAATTAATCGAAATTTTAGTAAACGGTTTGACACAAGGTTCGCTGCTCAGCAAATTATAATCTCCTCAGGAAGAGGGATAATAATATTTCTGACAGCAGCCCGGCTAGCTTAGTCGGTAGAGCATCGGACATTTAATCCCACGGTCGTGGATTCAAGCCCTATATTGTTTCATATTGGGTTCAAGCCCCATATTGGGCTCTTCCATCTCAGAATGTTGAGCTGACCGAACTGTTTTGATAACAGGAATACAAGGTTCTGTCCCTGGACTGGAAATCCAGAGGCCTGAACTAATCTTTCATGACAAGATTTGATAAATCTGGAATTGAAATTTCGTCTCAGTAATGGCGGAGAAAGGTTCTGATTCAGACGGATCACATTTCCACAACTGGGAACATATTTACACAACAGGGAATGATTTGACCCAACCACAGTGAAGATCTGTCAACGGCACAGTCACGGTTGCAGGACAGAGAGAACAGTTAAACAGCAGAGAGCACAATTATACAGCAGCGAGGGCAGTTACTCAGCAGAGACCTCAGTTACACAGCAGAGAGTACAGTTACGCAGCAGAGAGCACAATTATACAGCAGAGAGCTCAGTTACACAGCAGAAAGCTCAGTTACACAGCAGACAGCACAGTTACACAGCAGAGAGCACAGTTACGCAGCAGAGAGCGCAGTTACACAGCAGGGAGCACAGTTACACAGCAGAGAGCGCAGTTACTCAGCAGAGAGCTCAGTTACACAGCAGAAAGCACAGTTACACAGCAGAGAGCGCAGTTACTCAGCAGAGAGCACAGTTACGCAGCAGAGAGCACAGTTACGCAGCAGAATGCACAATTATACAGCAGAAAGCTCAGTTACACAGCAGAGCGCTCAGTTACTCAGCAGAGAACACAGTTCGGCAGCAGAGAGCACAATTATACATCAGAGAGCGCAGTTACACAGCAGGGAGCACAGTTACACAGCAGAGAGCGCAGCTACTCAGCAGAGAGCTCAGTTACACAGCAGAAAGCACAGGTACACAGCAGAGAGCGCAGTTACTCAGCAGAGAGCGCAGTTACTCAGCAGAGAGCTCAGTTACACAGCAGAGAGCACAGTTACATAGCAGAGAGCGCAGTTACTCAGCAGAGAGCTCAGTTACACAGCAGACAGCATAGTTACTCAGCAGAGAGCTCAGTTACACAGCAGAAAGCACAGTTACACAGCAGAGAGCGCAGTTACTCAGCAGAGAGCGCAGTTACTCAGCAGGGAGCTCAGTTACACAGCAGAAAGCACTGTTACACAGCAGAGAGCGCAGTTACTCAGCAGAGAGCACAGTTACACAGCAGAGAGCACAGTTACACAGTAGAGAGCTCAGTTACACAGCAGAGAGCGCAGTTACTCAGCAGAGAGCACAGTTACGCAGCAGAGAGCACAGTTACGCAGCAGAGAGCACAGTTACACAGCAGAGAGCTCAGTTACACAGCAGAGAGCACAGTTACACAGCAGAGAGCACGGTTACACAGCAGGGAGCTCAGTTACTCAGCAGAGAGCTCAGTTACACAGCAGCGAGCACAGTTACACAGCAGAGAGCACGGTTACACAGCAGAGAGCTCAGTTACACAGCAGAGAGCACAGTTACACAGCAGAGAGCAGAATTACACAGCAGAGAGCACGGTTACACAGCAGAGAGCTCAGTTACACAGCAGAGAGGACGGTTACACAGCAGAGAGCGCAGTTACACAGCAGAGAGCACTGTTAATCAGCAGAGAGCTCAGTTACACAGCAGACAGCACAGTTACACAGCAGATAGCACAGTTACTCAGCAGAGAGTACAGTTACTCAGCAGAGAGCTTAGTTACACAGCAGAGAGCTCAGTTACACAGCAGAAAGCACTGTTACACAGCAGAGAGCGCAGTTACTCAGCGGAGAGCACAGTTACGCAGCAGAGAGCACCGTTACGCAGTAGAGAGCTCAGTTACACAGCAGAGAGCACAATTATACAACAGAGAGCTCAGGTACGCAGCAGAGAGCACAGTTACGCAGCAGAGAGCCCAGTTACACAGCAGAGAGCACAGTTACACAGCAGAGAGCTCAGTTATGCAGCAGAGAGCACAGTTACACAGCAGAGAGCTCAGTTACTCAGCAGAGAGCACAGTTACTCGGCAGAGAGCTCAGTTACACAGCAGAGAGCTTAGTTACACAGCAAAGGGCACAGTTACACAGCAGAGAGCACAGTTACACAGCAGAGAGCACAGTTACGCAGCAGAGAGCACAGTTACGCAGCAGAGAGCACAGTTACGCAGCAGAATGCACAATTATACAGCAGAAAGCTCAGTTACACAGCAGAGCGCTCAGTTACTCAGCAGAGAGCACAGTTCCACAGCAGAGAGCACAATTATACAGCAGAGAGCGCAGTTACACAGCAGAGAGCACAGTTACACAGCAGAGAGCGCAGTTACTCAGCAGAGAGCTCAGTTACACAGCAGAGAGCGCAGTTATTCAGCAGAGAGCGCAATTACTCAGCAGAGAGCTCAGTTACACAGCAGAGAGCTCAGTTACATAGCAGAGAGCTCAGTTACACAGCAGAGAGCACAGTTACATAGCAGAGAGCTCAGTTACTCAGCAGAGAGCTCAGTTACACAGCAGACAGCATAGTTACTCAGCAGAGAGCTCAGTTACACAGCAGAAAGCACAGTTACACAGCAGAGAGCGCAGTTACTCAGCAGAGAGCGCAGTTACTCAGCAGAGAGCTCAGTTACACAGCAGAAAGCTCAGTTACACAGCAGAGAGCGCAGTTACTCAGCAGAGAGCACAGTTACGCAGCAGAGAGCACAGTTACGCAGCAGAGAGCACCGTTACGCAGTAGAGAGCTCAGTTACACAGCAGAGAGCACAATTATACAACAGAGAGCTCAGGTACGCAGCAGAGAGCACAGTTACGCAGCAGAGAGCTCAGTTACACAGCAGAGAGCACAGTTACACAGCAGAGAGCTCAGTTATGCAGCAGAGAGTACAGTTACACAGCAGAGAGCTCAGTTACTCAGCAGAGAGCACAGTTACTCGGCAGAGAGCTCAGTTACACAGCAGAGAGCTTAGTTACACAGCAGAGGGCACAGTTACACAGCAGAGAGCACAGTTACACAGCAGAGAGCACAGTTACACAGCACAGAGCACAGTTACACAGCAGAGAGCACAGTTACGCAGCAGAGAGCACAGTTACGCAGCAGAGAGCACAGTTACGCAGCAGAATGCACAATTATACAGCAGAAAGCTCAGTTACACAGCAGAGCGCTCAGTTACTCAGCAGAGAGCACAGTTAGGCAGCAGAGAGCACAATTATACAGCAGAGAGCGCAGTTACACAGCAGAGAGCACAGTTACACAGCAGAGAGCGCAGTTACTCAGCAGAGAGCTCAGTTACACAGCAGAGAGCGCAGTTATTCACCAGAGAGCGCAATTACTCAGCAGAGAGCTCAGTTACACAGCAGAGAGCACAGTTACACAGCAGAGAGCACAGTTACTCAGCAGAGCTCAGTTACACAGCAGAGAGCACAGTTACATAGCAGAGAGCGCAGTTACTCAGCAGAGAGCTCAGTTACACAGCAGACAGCATAGTTACTCAGCAGAGAGCTCAGTTACACAGCAGAAAGCACAGTTACACAGCAGAGAGCGCAGTTACTCAGCAGAGAGCGCAGTTACTCAGCAGAGAGCTCAGTTACACAGCAGAAAGCTCAGTTACACAGCAGAGAGCGCAGTTACTCAGCAGAGAGCACAGTTACGCAGCAGAGAGCACAGTTACGCAGCAGAGAGCACAGTTACACAGCAGAGAGCTCAGTTACACAGCAGAGAGCACAGTTACACAGCAGAGAACTCAGTTACACAGCAGAGAGCACAGTTACGCAGCAGAGAGCTCAGTTACACAGCAGTGAGCACAATTATACAGCAGAGAGCTCAGTTCCGCAGCAGAGAGCAGTTACGCAGCAGAGAGCTCAGTTACACAGCAGAGAGCACAGTTACACAGCAGAGAGCCCAGTTACGCAGCAGAGAGCACAGTTACGCAGCAGAGAGCACAGTTACGCAGCAGAGAGCTCAGTTACGCAGCAGAGAGCACAGTTACGCAGGAGAAAGCTCAGTTACACAGCAGAGAGCACAATTATACAGCAGAGAGCTCAGTTACGCAGCAAAGAGCACAGTTACGCAGCAGAGAGCTCAGTTACTCAGCAGAGAGTACAGTTACGCAGCAGAGAGCTCAGTTACGCAGCAGAGAGCACAGTTACACAGCAGAGAGCTCAGTTACGCAGCAGAGAGCACAGTTACGCAGCAGAGAGCTCAGTTACACAGCAGAGAGCACAGTTACACAGCAGAGAGCTCAGTTACGCAGCAGAGAGCACAGTTACTCAGCAGAGAGCTCAGTTACGCAGCAGAGAGCACAGTTACGCAGCAGAGAGCTCAGTTACGCAGCAGAGAGCACAGTTACGCAGCAGAGAGCTCAGTTGCACAACAGAGAGCACAGTTACGCAGCAGAGAGCTCAGTTACACAGCAGAAAGCACAGTTACACCGCAGGGAGCACAGTTACACAGCATAAATACATTTAATTGCCTATCTTTGTGCAACAGAAAACCCCGTTTTCCTAAATAACCAGTTTGTCCATCTCAGTATCTTGCTGGTTTGCACTGCACCTCTGCTGTGTGTCATTGTGTGTGTGTGTCCTGATATTCTCTTCCTGCTTTTCTGTGTGTCTTTCTCTGTCTGTTACAGCCGTGCTGAAGTTCCGTGTTATTGTCCAGCCAAAGTGAGCTTCACAACACTTGGGTTTTCGTTTAAAAAAATAGTTATCTGGCTGCCTCAGAGCAGTAATTGCGAACACGGCGGACCTAAGGAGCGGAGTGGCGCAGCGGAAGCGTGCTGGGCCCATAACCCATAAACCAACCTCTGCTGTTTATATTCTCACTCACACCAAAAGTAAACATGTCGCTATCACAGTGCATCCGCCTTTTCTTTTCAGTAAATTAGTATCAAAGTGTTGCTTCCAGTTTGATCCGGACATTTGTCATTTCACATCACTGCGAAGCTCAAAGTAACGAAATCGGGAAACTCTTCAATTGACTCTCTCTGAGGGAAACAGACAATATCTGCTGTGGTGTGTGAGTTTTATTGGTGCCAATATCACATCTCCACTGACTGAAATGGGTTATGTTTTATTAACACAGTCATATCATTTGATAAAGATAGAACCAGGAGTTTTCCAATGTTTCCAATTCCTTTAACATAGCGAAGGGGAAATGTTTATATAATAACTTCCAGGAATACCCCACAGAGGGTATAAGGACAAGGTAAGGGCAGCACGGTAGCATAGTGGAATTGATTTGACAAAACATTGAATTTTGGACACTAAAGGCAGTTCATTATGGCCAATCCACCTAACCTGCACATCTCTGGACTGTGGGAGGAAACCAGAGCACCCGGAGGAAACCCATGCAGACGCGGGGAGGATGTGCAGACTCCGCACAGACAGTGACCCAAGCTGGGAATCGAAACTGGGCTCTTGGAGCTGTGAAGTATTTGTGCTATCCACAATGCTACCGTGCTGCCCTATATAGTTTTTTGAAGAATAAAGGGATTAATTGTTATGGTGTTCGGGCCGGACAGTGGAGCTGAGTCCACAAAAGATCAGCCATGATCTCATTGAATGGTGGAGCAGGCACGAGGGGCCAGGGGCTAGCTCCTGCTCCTAGTTCTTATGTTCTTATGTTCAGTCTGACTTAACATTTTAGGCACCATCACTTGCAGAATTTGCACAGCTGTCCGCGCTGCACACTCTGCTTGTTCATTACCAACGTCAACTGGGGTCGGAAATATCCGCGGGCACAAGGAGGGCCTGCAGTAGGTCATTAACTAAACCCCGGTGGGATATTACCGTGCCGGCCGAGATAAGGAATCACCTATTCTTCCAGAGCTGTGGGTTTGCTGTAGTCGAGTGTTAATCGTTTCAGGGACCTCAAAATATTTTATGTAAGTGCCGTCTGGCGTGACTTGAAGTGCGTACTCTGTTGGACCTGAATGATCCACTGTCCTCCTTACCATAGGCCCCAGATCCTTGGCATGGTACTGGTCGTGGACCTGACGTGTAATATGAGGGCCCACAGAAGCTGACTGTGGCCATAAATGTGGTGGTATTGTAACAAAATCGGCTGTACCTTCTTTTCCCGTGACTGTGGCTGCAACCTTGACTGGCCGTTCGGTCCCAATTAACGGCCGGTATTTGTCCTCCAACTCCCTGTTTTTTCCGGTTCTGTCATAGACCAGGGTAACGTGGTGCAGTGAATGTTCAATGTCTAACGTCCACCACTGGGGAGTGATAGAAATATAGCACTGTTGTCTCATCCTCCATGATTGAACCGTTACCCCTTCGTCTCCGCACTCTAGCTGTAGCTGGAAGATACACAGTAAATCTCGGGCCAACAAGTTACAGTACAATCCAGTAGTCACCACAAACTGATGATCCGCAGACTTATTCTCATAAGTGGCTGTCACAGGTTCAGAAATAGGATACTCGCACACCTGTCCTTGAAACCTCGAGAAATGCTGGGTGTGGTCGGATAGTGGTAGTCGAAGTTCTGATTGCACCGAAGACATGGCTTCTCCAGTGTCGATTACAAATGGGCAGTGTTGATATCCTATCTGCAGAGAAATAATAGGTTCCCTGTCCGATTGGAGAGCCGTTATGACTAAATTAGCTAGTCAATCTTTGGTTGGGAAAAGGTTTGCCTGGGAGAAGTCAGTGTACCTCGTCTGTCCTCCCCTTGGTTGGTACCCCCTCATTTGGGTCGGGTAGTCTCATTCTGCTGCCCGTCTTTTAAAGGGGCATTCCTGTTGCCAGTGATCTGCACAGCCGCAATTAAGACATGCATTGTTCCCTCTATATCTGCCTCGTCCTCTTTTCCCAGTAGACCAATGGCCCCTCAGAGGGGGCGGCAGTTGTGAAGCTGTTGGTGCATACGTTGGGCCATACAGAGGAGCTGAGGGTCCATTTGGGTGGGTTTGATATCCTACCCCATGTTGATCCACCCACCCAAGGTCACAATATTGGGGTTCCAGCTGGTAAGCCACCGTATCTGCCGCTGGTTGGGGTCTCAGATCATCCTTTTTCATTACATACTCAGTCTTAATAAGAACATAAGAACTTGGAACAGGAGTAGGCCAACTGGCCCCTCGAGCCTGTTCTGCCATTTATTGAGATCATGGCTGATCTTTGTGGACTCAGCTACACTCTCCGGCCCGTACACCATATCCCCGAAACCCTTTATTCTTTAGAAAGGCATCTATCTTTTTCTTAAAAACGTTTAAAGAAGGAGCCTCAACTGCTTCACTTTGCAAGGAATTCCAGAGATTCACAACCCTTTGGGTGAAGAAGTTCCTCCTACACTCCGTCCTAAATCTACCTCCCCTTATTTTGAGGCTATGCCCCCTAGTTCTGCTTTCCCCGACCAGTGGAAACAACCTGCCCACATCTATCCTATCTATTCCCTTCATAATTTTATATGTCTCAATTAGATCCCCACCCCCCCCCCCCGCATTGTTCTAAACTCCAATGAGTACAGTCCCAGTTTACTCAATCTCTCATCATAATCTAATACCCTCAACTCTGGGATCAACCTATTGAATCTCCTCTGCACTCCCTCCAGTGCCAATATGTCCTTTCTCAGGTAAGGAGACCAAAACTGAACACAATACTCCAGATGTGGCCTCACCAACACCCGATACAATTGCAGCATAACCTCACTAGTCTTGAACTCCATCCCTCTAGCAATGAAAGACAAAACTCGATTAGCCTTCTTAAGCACCTGTTGCACCTGCACACCAACTTTTTGCGACTCGTGCACCAACACACCCAGGTCCCTCTGCAGAGCAGCATGTTTTAACATCTTACCGTTTAAATAATAATCCATTCTGCTGTTATTCCTCCCAAAATGGATAGCCTCACACTTGGCAACATTGAATTCCTTCTGCCAGACCCAACCCATTCACCTAACCGATCCAAATCCTTCTGCAGACTTCCGGTATCCTCTGCCCTTTTTGCTTTACCACTCATCTTAGTGTCGTCTGCAAACTTTGACACATTTCACTTGGTCCCCAACTCCAAATCGTCTCTGTAAATTGTGAACAACTGCGGGCCCAACACTGACCCTTGAGGGACCCCACTAGTTACAGGTTGCCAACCAGAGAAACACCCATTTATCCCCACTCTCTGCTTTCTGTTAGTTAACAAATCCTCTACCCATGCTACCACTTTACCCTCAATGCCATGCATCTTTAGTTTGTAACTGAGCATCCTTCCTGGCCTACACCCTCCTTCCAATAACATCTGACCGCCCTGACCATCTGAGAAGGGTCATTCTCTGAATAATTCATGTTATTACATTTCACGGCAGCAGCCACGGAAGGTGCTAGGCAATGCATTAACATAGCACAATATTGAGGGGAATTCTGACCATTTTGGTACGGCAAGTTGCCTGACTGCCCACGGTAGATTTCATTAAAACGTTCCAGAAATTCCTCTGGCTCTTCAGTCTTTTTAGGTTTGAGGTCTAAGATAGCAGAAATGTTTATGGGCTTTTGTAATGTGACATTCAATGCATTCATGATTTGTGCCCGTCTATCATCGTCCAAAGCATGGGCTTGCTGAAGTGCGGCGTGGCTAGCATAATTCAAGTGATTGAGATGATTGCTGTACTCTGCTGGGGTTAAACCCTGCTGGACTAGGGCCCAGATGTCCCTAGAATCAGCTTGATAAACTGAAATGGTAGTTCTCAGATAATCCACGAAAGCAGCAGGAGATTTCTTCCTGTCTGGGATTGCAGCCAGAATAGCCATCATCTCACTGGGTCTCCATGGGAAATAAACGTCTATCGTGGGCTGGGCGGCCGCCGTTGCAGCATCAGGGTTTGGTATTTTCCGAATCGGCAACTGTCTTAGAGTCTCACTAGCGGGCGCTCTAGCGGATTCCTCTGGCTCTTCAAAGACTTCGACGTCCTTCCCTGCGACTACGGGGAGCTCCAGCTTCTCAGAACCATTCCCATCCTCTTTCTTTGTTCTCATACTTTTCTGTCCTACCATATCGGTCTTAAGGGATCTAGGTGGTATGCGTGATTGTTTCTGGATATGATCAGGCCTCTCTCTCATCGTCCGAGATCGTGTCATAGACACTAACTGGGCTTGTTGAACACAGCTCCCCTTCTCTAACAGACGGTGAAGATGCTGAATTAGGACGCAAGCTATCAACCGAAGGGGTTGGAGAGGCTGACATGATTTGAATCTGGGGAGCAGTGACTGGATATAAATTATGATACCCTGCTGGTTCCTGAATTAGTGCAGACAATGCTACTGGTGCAGTCGGGACTCTACCCGACATGGTCCGATTTTCTAGGTGCTCATCTGCTTCTGGCAATGCAAGGACAGCCATTGAACTACGTAGCTCTTTTTTTTTTCTCGAGTCCACCCTCTCTTTACTTGCGCGTTTTTTGAATGCACACTCCTTTTTCAAGATCTCCAGAGTTTTCTGGTTCCCCTTTCACTTATTGGAATCCCCATTTTACGGGCATTTTCTTGCCAATTTAAAAACATGATCTTATCCCTCTCATGTTGACAATATTGTCTCCATAATCTAATTAACTCTTTAGCTTTCATACTTTGGCTATCTTTTTTTAAAATAAAATTATTTGCCTATTTATGACCAATGGCAATTTCTGCTACTTGGCAAAATTATTTAAAAGGTTTTAACAGTGTTCTTTTAAAACTTAAAATGTTTGAAAATTCAAATTGAATTACTGCAACCTGCAAGCTTAGCTCTGATCACAACACAGAACTGAATTTACGATTTGCTTAACACAAACTTGTATAACTTTTACAACTTAATTAATTCTTTATCTTAACATTTTTTCTTTTAACAGGTTTTTCTTACCATAAGACATAGGAGTGGAAGTAAGGCCATTCGGCCCATCGAGTCCACTCCACCATTCAATCATGGCTGATTTCAACTCCATTTACCTGCTCTCTCTCCATAGCCCTTAATTCCTCGAGAAATCAAGAATTTATC
Source organism: Scyliorhinus torazame (assembly GCF_047496885.1). Classification (NCBI taxonomy): domain Eukaryota; kingdom Metazoa; phylum Chordata; class Chondrichthyes; order Carcharhiniformes; family Scyliorhinidae; genus Scyliorhinus; species Scyliorhinus torazame. The sequence continues at coordinate 38,303,280 of NC_092730.1, forward strand.
AACTTCTGTCTTAAAGACACTCAACGTCCCGACCTCCACCGTCCTCTGTGGCAATGAATTCCACAGACCCACCACTCTCTGGCTGAAGAAATTTCTCCTCATCTCTGTTCTAAAGTGAGTCCCTTTTATTCTCAGGCTGTGCCCCCGGGTCCTAGTCTCCCCTGCTAATGGAAACAACTTCCCTCCGTCCACCGTATCGAAGCCATTCATTATCTTGTAAGTTTCTATTAGATTTCCCCTCAACCTTCTAAACTCCAATGAATATAATCCCAGGATCCTCAGACGTTCATCGTATGTTAGGCCTACCATTCCTGGGATCATCCGTGTGAATCTCAGCTGGACGCGCTCCAGTGCCAGTATGTCCTTCCTGAGGTGTCGTGCCCAAAATTGCTCACAGTATTCTAAATGGGGGCCTAACTAATGCTTTATAAAGCTTCAGAAGTACATCCCTGCTTTTATATTCCAAGCCTCTTGACATGAATGACAACATTGCATTTGCTTTCTTAATTACGGACTCAACCTGCAAGTTTACCTTTAGAGAATCCTGGATTAGGACTCCCAAGTCCCTTTGCAGTTCAGCATTATGAATTTTGTCACCGTTTAGAAAATAGTCCACTCCTCTATCCTTTTTTCCAAAGTGCAAGACCTCGCACATGCCCACGTTGAATTTCATCAGCCATTTCTTGGACCACTCTCCTAAACTGTCTAAATCTTTCTGAAGCCTCCCCACCTCCTCCATACTACCTGTCCCTCCACCTATCTTTGTATCATCGGCAAACTTAGCCAGAATGCCCCGAGTCCCGTCTTCTAGATCGTTAATTTATAAAGAGAACAGCTGTGGCCCCAACACTGAACCCTGCGGGACACCACTCGTCATTGTGGTTGCCATTCCGAAAAAGAACCTTTTATCCCAACTCTCTGCCTTCTGCCTGACAGCCAATCGTCAATCCATGTTAGTACCTTGCCTCGAATACCATGGGCCCTTATTTTACTCAGCAGTCTCCCGTGAGGCACCTTATCAAAGGCGTTTTGGAAGTCAAGATAGATAACATCCATTGGCTCTCCTTGGTCTAACCTATTTGTTATGTCTTCAAAGAACTCTAACAGGTTTGTCAGGCACGACCTCCCCTTACTAAATCCATGCTGACTTGTCCTAATCCGACCATGCACTTCCAAGAATTTAGAAATCTCATCCTTAACAATGGATTCTAGAATCTTGCCAACAACCGAGGTTAGGCTAATTGGCCTATAATTTTCCATCTTTTTCCTTGTTCCCTTCTTGAACAGTGGGGTTACAACAGCGATTTTCCAATCCTCTGGGACTTTCCCTGACTCCAGTGACTTTTGAAACATCATCACCAACGCCTCCACTATTTCTTCAGCTATCTCCTTTAGAACTGTAGGATGTAGCCCATCTGGGCCCGGAGATTTATCAATTTTTAGACCTCTTAGTTTCTCTAGCACTTTCTCCTTTGTGATGGCTACCATATTCAACTCTGCCCCCTGACTCTCCGGAATTGTTGGGATATTACTCATGTCTTCTACTGTGAAGACTGACGCAAAGTACTTATTCAGTTCCTCGGCTATTTCCTTGTCTCCCATCACAAAATTACCAGCGTCATTTTGGAGCGGCCCAATGTCAACTTTTGCCTCCCGTTTGTTTTTAATGTATTTAAATAAACTTTTACTATCATTCCTAATGTTACTGGCTAGCCTACCTTCAAATGTGATCCTCTCTTTCCTTATCTATCTCTTTGTTATCCTCTGTTTGTTTTTGTAGCCTTCCCAATCTTCTGACTTCCCACTACTCTTTGCCACATTATAGGCTTCCTCTTCTGCTTTGATGCATTCCCTAACTTCCTTTGTCAACCATGGCTGCCTAATCCCCCCTCTGATAACCTTTCTTTTCTTTGGGATGAACCTTTGTACTGTGTCCTCAATTACTCCCAGAAACTCCTGCCATTGCTGTTCTACTGTCTTTCCCACTAGGCTCTGCTCCCAGTCGATTTTCGTCAGTTCCTCCTCAATGCCCCTGTAGTTACCTTTATTTAACTGTAACACCTTTACATCTGATTCTACCTTCTTTCTTTCAAATTGGAGATTGAATTCGACCATATTATGATCACTGCCTCCTAAGTGCTCCCTTACTTTAAGATCTTTAATCAAGTCTGGCTCATTACATAACACTAAGTCCAGAATGGCCTGTTCCCTCGTGGGCTCCATCACAAGCTGTTCCAAAAAGCCCTCCTGTAAACATTCAATGAATTCCATTTCCTTGGGTCAACTGGCAGTATTATTTACCCAGTCCACCTGCATATTACAGTCCCCCATGATCACTGTGACCTTGCCTTTCTGACATGCACTTTCTATTTCGTGGTGCATCTTGTGCCCCTGGTCCTGACCACTGTTAGGAGGCCTGTACATAACTCCCATTATGGTTTTTTTTGCCTTTGTGGTTCCTCATCTGTACCCACACAGATTCCACATCATCCGACCCCATGTCGTTTAGTGCTATTGATTTAATTTCATTCCTAATTAACAAGGCAACCCCGCCCCCTCTGCCCACATCTCTGTCTTTTCGATAGGTTGTGAATCCCTGGATGTTTAAATGCCAGTCCTGAACCCCCTGCAACCATGTCTCTGTGATGCCTACCACATCATACCTGCCAGTCACAATCTGGGCCACAAGCTCATCTATCTTGTTCCGTACACTGCACACATTTAAATATAGCACCTTTAATTCTCTATTGACCGTCCTTTTTAGTTTTCTTAGTGTGGTGGACCTTGGTTTACTGAGCCTTTCCATACACCGTGTCATATTTTGTGGGATGGGGACTATTGTAACCTTTCCTGAGTTCTGTCTTTTCGTGCTTTTTTGTATTCCTAAGCAGCTACGCTTCCCACTGATTACTTCACCGCTTGGTTCCCTGACTTTTCCTTCCCCGCCAATCTTTAGTTAAATCTATTGACCACCCTATTTACTCTTTTCGCCAGAACACTGGTCCCAGCTCGGTTCAGGTGGAGTCCATCCCAACGGTATAGGTCCCCCCTGTCCCAAAACTGATGCCAGTGTCCCATGAAAAGGAACCCCTCATTCCCACACCACTCTTTCAGCCACGTGTTAACTTCCCTTATTCTTGCCTCCCTATGCCAATTTGCACGTGGCTCGGGCAGTAATCCGGAGATTATGACCTGTTCTTTAATTTGAATCCTGGCTCTTTATAATCTCTAAACAGGTCCTCTTTCCTAGACTTGCCTATGTTGTTGGTACCGACATGGACCACAACAATTGGATCCGCCCCCTCCCTCTCCAGTATCCTTTCAAGCCGGTCAGAGGTGTCCCGCACCCTAGCACCGGGCAGGCAACATACCATGCGGGACTCTTTATCCTGCTCACAAAGGATACTATCAATCCCCCTGATAATAGAATCCCCTACAACTACAACTTGCCCATTTACTCCCTCCCCTTGAATGGCCTGCTGAACCATGGTGCCTTGGTCAGCTGATTCATCCTTCCTGCAACCCTGTTCGCCATCCACACAGGGAGCAAGTGCCTCATACCTGTTGGACAGAGTCAAGGGCTGAGGCTCCTGAGTTCCTGACTGCTGGTTCCCTTTACCTGCCTGACTTGCAGTCACACCCTGCTGTCCATGGCCACTAGCAGGATTTAAACTACTTACTCTGACAGGTGTGACTGCCTTCTGAAACACTGTGTCCAGGTAAGTCTCCCCCTCCCGGATGTGCCTCAGTGTTTAAAGCTCAGACTCCAGCTCATCAACTCTGAGCCAGAGCTCTTCGAGCAGCCAACACTTACTGCAGATGTGGTCGCTGCAGCTCGCAATGGGACCTGCCAGCTCCCACATCAAGCAGCTCAAGCACATCACCTGACCAGCCATCACTAATTAATTGATTAGTTTAATTTAAGTTTATGGTGGGGGCAGCTTCAGCCAACATTACAGCTTACATTCACAAAAATGTTGGCTGCTATCAATGAGGAAGCAGTTAGCTGCGGTGATTTATACCGGAGCAAAGTCAACTGTCATCTCCAGATTTACACTTTTTTAAATGGTGTCAGTGAGTTTCTTTAAGTTTCTATTAATTCACAAATTAAATGAGATCAACATTATTTCAAGTAATTCAAACTTAAGATTCTGGCAATTTCAATCAATTGCTTGCTAAAATGATTAACTTATGTAAAAGAGGTGGGGAAATCCACTGGCTTCCTTTACCTTTTAATTACTTCAAAACGTAACTTTGCTGGAGTTTCACTGACTCGAAAGAAAGGTATCCAATTACACCACAAGCTGCAACTTTGCTGGGGTTTCAGTGACTCGAAAGAAAGGTATCCAATTTCACCACAAGCTGCCAGCTATCTCAAGCTGCTGTTAACCCTTTGAGAGACTTCTGCTTTAACTAACATGCAGCATCCAGTTTGTTTTAAAATGTATCTTTTCTCGCCACTACAGTCCAAGGATACAATTTTAGCTTAATGAACGATAGTTTCAAAAACACTCTCGTGAACTAAACCGCCTTTCCAGATGTCCCATCAGTTCATCAAAAACACTCGTAGAACGGAACCATCTTGGCAGATGTCCCATCAGTTCAATTTTCTAATCCCCAGACTGACCTTTGATTTTGTCGAGACGATCTTTCCGTACCAACCGCGAGTGACCAGACAAATCAGACCATCAGAAGGGGGGAAAACAAATGTATGTCATTTTACAGCTACACACATTGTGGGCCCGTTTCCACTTTCCTTGTCGAAAATCAGTCTAATTCTGATGTCGCAGTTGGTCGCTAACCGTCTGGAGAAATCCCGGGTTTCCGGCACCAAATGACAAAACATTGAATTCTTTACCCATTAGTCTGGCCTCAATAAAACTCGAGATGGATTTGTAGGCATAGTATTATTTATTTTTAACCAACTTGCAAGTCTGAATCGCATCACACAAACACAGAACACAAGCTGCCTCCTGGGTCTTCCGAATCGAGTGCTATTGGAGACAAAGGAATCTCTACAAATACATTCAAATGACATCAAGTTTCACATACAGATTCCCATTGGTCATCCTATACCCCTCCTGACCTGGCAATACATCCTAATTGGCTCACTTCTCATTCCTTACCCCTGGATCTCTTGTTACCCAGCTTCATTTTCTCCTCCTCCACCAGACACACCTCCCCCTTTCGTGCCATGCTTTCTGAAATCCTTTGTCTGTGAACTCACTAGGATTAGACTGGCCTACATCTACATTACTGTAACTAATATATTTAAACTAACTATTTTATATCACATTCATCAGCTTCACAGTTCCAGGGTCCCAGGTTCGATTCCCAGCTGGGTCACTGTCTGTGCGGAGTCTGCACATCCTCCCCGTGTCTGCGTGGGTTTCCTCCGGGTGCTCCGGTTTCCTCCCACAGTCCAAAGATGTGCAGGTTAGGTGGATTGGTCATGCTAAATTGCCCTTAGTGTTGGTTGAGTGGGGTTATTGGGTTATGGGGATAGGGTGGTGTGGGCTTGGGTAGGGTGCTCTTTCCAAGAGCCGGTGAAGACTCAATGGGCCGAATGGCCTCCTTCTGCACTGTAAATTCTATAGAGAACAATATCCAATAATAAACCACTACAGAAACCGAGATCACAGTTTCGCCACTCGGACGGATGCGAACAATCCAACCAGACTATTTCGAACAAGCGAAGATTCCTGCCTCCAGCCACCTCACTTTCTCCAGCTCTCTTCCTCAGCTCGAAACACACGAAATCACGCAAACGCCTCCGACCAAATTATTATTGCGATGGTCGGGAATCGACCCTGGATCAACTGCTTGGAAGGCAGCGATGCTCCCCAGTATCCCTCCATCACTGACTGCCGAATGTTGAGTCCTTTTGATGCTTTGCTTTGTTTCGTAAACAACGTCTTACTATGTTTCTGTTATTTCACTCCAATTTAAAATGCTCCTGAATGAAAGTGTCCGTGTCGCACGGCTCCCGGTCAGCCAGGAGATGGCACCAGTCCACAATAAATGTTTTTACTTCTGATGTTCTGTGTGTCATTACAGAGGACTCTTGCTCTGGCCTGAGACCTCACCTTGTCCTTGTGTCCTGATGCTGCCGTTTGCACCCTGGTTAAGTAATCATAGAATGCCTCCAGTGCAGAAGGAGACCATTCGGCCCATCCAGTCTGCACCGACCCTCGGAAAGAGCACCCCAACACGGCCCAATCCCCTAGAACCGTTTGGATACATCAGGTGTCAGTCTCCTCTGGAGACGAGGGTTCAATCCCACTCCTGACATTGACATTGATTCTCAGCTGCGATAAGATGCCAGAGGTCCCGGGTTCAAAAACCCGGATGGTGTCATTGACTGAAATCGGGAGGAGGTTTGAGCTCCCGGGAAGTTATTGCAGCGAATATATCAGTGCAGAACACGTGAAGAAACGGACAGGGTATTTAAAGGTCGTTTGATCATGGTGTGGGATTCTGAATTGATCCTCAAGTAAAAACAGCATCCACGCAGCTGGCTGAATACAATGGTTATTTGTACCTGATAAACCTTTGGTTGCGGGTTGCGGTGGCCGAGTGGTTAAGGGGCCGGATTGCTAATCCATTGGGCTCTCCGTGCTTGGGTTCGAAACCCATCATTGTCGATTTTCCATCCTGCTTTCTCCCAAGTGGGACTCATTTTTCCAAAGTATCTGCAATCACTGATGTGACAATCCAGTCCAAGTTGTGAGGCCGAATTGCATCGAGTTGTGTTGGAAGAGCGAGAATTGAAAATTCAGTCTTGTTCCGATTGAGATGCATTGATCGGGTAGTGAGTTCGGAACCACTCTGTCTATTGGGTCGTGTCAAAGCCAAGCGACATTTCATTGTTCGAGAGAATGAGGAGTTTAGGGAATCTGGATATTTACCCGGCAAAAATCTGCTGGAGGAGGGAATGAGGGGAGTCCAAAAATGTATTCAGAACCTTAATGTAGCGGCGGCAATGCAGATTCACCAGAATGATACAGACATAGAAGGTTTCAAATACGAGAACAGATTAGAATTATAGAATCATAGAATGGTTCCAGCACAGGGTGCGGCCATTCCGCCCACCGTGTCCATGTCAGTCGCCCAGAGCTGGAAAATCTCAGCAGACCTGGCAGCATCTGTGGAGCGGGAAACAGAGAATGGGAAGCAGGGTCAGACTGGACTGGAAACTGTAACTCTGTTTCTCTCTCCACAGATGCTGCCAGACCAGCCGAGTTATCCAACATTGTCTATTTCTGTCGCAGGATTTTATGAAGAATCCCCATAGCGGCCTTGCCTTTGTGCTCGGCGTTTCTATTTATTTATTTAGTTCTGTATAAATTTAGAGTACCCAATTATTTTTTTCCCAATTAAGGGCCAATTTTGCGTGGCCAATCCACATACTTTGCACATCTTTGGGTTGTGGGGGTGAAACCCACGCACACATGGGAAGAATGAGCAAACTCCAGACGGGCAGTGACCCAGGGCCGGGATGACGCTTCTATTTATAAAGACTGGTCCCGTATGGGCACTAAGGGTAATTTGGCCAATCCACCTAATCCACGTCTTTGCACTGTGGGACCCACGCAGGCACGTGCAGAACGTTCAGACTCCGCAGAGAGAGTGAATCGAACATGGGAGCCTGGCGCTGTGAAGCCACCGTGCTAGCCACTTGTGCTACCGTGCTTTGTGCCCAGAGAAGTTATTGCAGCGAATATATCAGTGAAGAACACGTGAAGAAATGAAAACGACATTTTAACACCGTTTCACCATGGTGTGGAACTGATATATCAAATAAAAAACCGCACGCTCGTGCACCCAGGTAACTGGCTGAATGCAATGGTTGTATGCAACCCCGATAAACCTTTGATTTATTTGCTGAACAAGAATTTCCCCATCTCCGCCTTAAACATAATCAATGTCCCGCTTCCGCGGCCTTCTGAGGCAGAGTTCCAAAGTCGCACAACTCTCTGAGAGGGAGAAATTTCCTCATCTCCGTCCGAAAAAGAGCGACGTCCTTGTTTTTAACTGCCCAGTAGTTCTGGTCTCACCCACGAGCAGTGAGATTGAACCAACTGTTTGGGCAGCCCGGTAGCACAGTTGGTTCAATATTCTCAGATAATAATATGGAAGCGGCCAACGTGCGGCTCGAACCCTCGACCCTGGGAGGTAGAGTCCCATGCTCTACCGACTGAGCTATCCGAATGTTTGATGAAACTGCTCAAAAATATAAACTGAGCGGGTAAATCTGAAACATTCGGACAAATTGTGGTTTGAACGGAGTCATTTCGGAAACATTCCCACAGAGAGAAATTCCTGGAACCAGCGGCAGAAAAACTTCCTGAGCCTGACGTGATTTGAACACGCAACCTTCTGATCTGGAGTCAGACGCGCTACCGTTGCGCCACAAGCCCAAGCCCAAGAACTGAGCCTTTCTCCTCATAGATTTATGTTTTATTTACACCCAACCGTGCGAAAGAAACCCAAGGAAGTTATATTGAGGGATACTAAAGGGCCCTGAAGTAAAGCAGCTGTACCACGTGGTTAAGGTGATGCACAATAATCCATTGTGCTCTGTACACGTGGCTTCAAATCCCATCCTCGCCTGTAACGTGTCTCTTGTGTCTCTGTTTGGTCCACTTCATGAGGCTGAAGTGAAGTTGGTGTGATTTTTAGCTTTTGTCGGAGGGCTTGGGCAGTGAATAGTCGAACACTGTCCACATTATTTCACTCCTCGCTGTACTTGCCACTAAATTCCGAGTGAGAAACTTTCTCTTCCTCAGTTTGAAACTCACAAAGAGGTGCAAAAATTCCCAATTTATTATTGCGATGGCCGGGAATCGAACCCGGGTCAACTGCTTGGAAGGCAGCTCTGCTCGCCACTATACCTCCATCACTCACTGATTGGAACGTATCCTTTTGGTTCTTTAGACCAGTTTGATTTACTGTTTCGTAACAAATCCTTACTTTGCGTAAGTTGTTTCACTCCAATTTAAAATGCTCCTGAATGAAAGTGTTCGTGTCGCACGGCTCCCGTTCAGCCAGGAGATGGCACCAGTCCACAATAAATGTACATTCTATGTGTCATTACACAGGACACTTCCTCTGGCCTGAGACCTTAACTTGTCCTTGTGTCCTGGATGCTGCCATTTTCATCCTATTTCAGTAATCATAGAATGCCTCCAGTGCAGAAGGAGGCCATTCGGCCCATCGAGTCGGTACCGACCCTCGGAAAGAGCACCAGATTTCGGCCCAAACGCACCTAACCTTTCGAATACGTCAGGATGGCCGAGCGCAGGTCGCAGTCTCCTCTGGAGGTCAGGGCTCGAATCCCACTCCTGAAATTGACTTTTCCTCCGCGAGGCACCATCCAAACCTGGAACCCATCCCTAACAGCACTGTGTGTGTACATACACCATATGGACTTGCAGCGGTTCCAGAATCCCCTCACCGCCCATTCTCACGGTCAATTAATGTTAGACTGTAAATGTTTGGCCGAATCAGCGACAATCACAGCCAGAGAGACCTGCAATAACCCTCAGGGCAGGAAAGGCAACTCATTGTCCTTTGACCCAAATGCAAAATACTGTGGATGCTGCAAATCTGAAACAAAGACAGAAAATGCTGGAAATATTCAGTTGATCCGGCAGCATCTGTGGAGAGAGAAACAGGTCGTTCCAACGAAAGGTCAGGATCTGAAATGGTAACTATTTCTCTTTTCACAGATACTACAGATCCGTACAGTATTTCCAGCATTCCCTTGTGATTAGCTGAACATCCTCAGACTCTGTAGCTTCGTCCGGTAAAGTGTCTGTTCCCTAAAGAAAAATCTGGACTCAAATCCCAGCCCAGCCTTATTCCGTTTGACCACCTGTGCGATTGAGAACTTCCTCCACAACAGGGGAAAATGTGTTGGAGTTCTAGTCGGAAAATATGCCTTTTGCAGGGTTAAATTCAGTAGAATATCTACAGAGATTGTAACGCAAGGACTGATTTCAGCTGCCATCATCCAGTTGTTAAATCTTTCCACTAGAAATCCACTGGATTTTCCCCTTTGACTTGAGTCCTACTCCCAGAGGATCAGTTCAGTATTTTCAGTAATATTATGTTTTGAATGCTCTATTTCCACAGAATTGTGACGCTGAAATTGCTCACACTTCTCTCCATTGTTATCTACTCTGCAGGTGTCGACTGCACCATCTAATGGAGACATGCTCACAGGGCTGTGAGAGAGGCTTTCTTTCAGGCATGAGACCTCTTTTGGTCCATCAACAGCAACCGGATGTACGCAGAGGAACTCGGAATAGGGAGCCCCTCTTCCCAGGATGGACTTAATCAGGGACAAGGTGTTGTTTGAAGAGAGAATCAAAGGTCTGAAGAATTGGTCTGAGATTCCTGGCGTTTTGTGAAGAGACCAAGGTGGTGGAGCAATGTGACAATAGCAGGATACGAGTTTGGGATATTATCCAGTCTGTGCTGGGGGGCTGCGGGAAGGACGTTGTCTTGTCTGCCCACCCAAGCTGAATGTTGGGATTGAGGTGGTGTTCTGATTCCGAGAGGAGGGTGAAATCCTTTCACTGAGTTTCAAGCTCACAGTGCGGTTGAGTGTCTTGAGTTACAGGAAGATACAGACGGGATGGTCAAATGGGCAGAAAAGTGGCTGATGGAATTTAACGCTGAAAAATTAGATGTGATCCATTTGGTAGGGGGGTTTCACAGTAACTTCATTGTAGTGTTAATATAAGCCTATTTGTGACAATAAAGAATATTATATTATTATTATTGGATTAATGTGAATGGCCTGACACTGGGAAGTCCTGAGGAACAAACGGACCTTGGAGTGTTTGTCCAGAGATCTCTGAAGGCAGAAGGGCAGGTTAATAGGGTGGTGGAAAAGACATTTGAGATACTTGTCTTTATCATTCGGGGCATGGATTACAAAAGCAGAGAGGTCATGGTGGAGTTGTATAGAATGTTGGGGAGGTCACAGCTGGAGTACCGTGTGCAATTCTGGTCACCACATTCTAGGAAATATGTGACTGCACTGGATGGGGTGCAGAGGTGATTCAGCACGATGTTGCTTGGGATGGAGCATTTAGGATATGAAGAGAGGTGGATAGGCTTGTTTTCTCTCTCTCGCGGGAACAGAGATGATTGAGGGGTGATCTCATCGAGGTGTACAAGATTATGTTAGATATAGACAGGGCGGATAGGGAGCACCTGTTCCCCTCAGTCACAAGGGGACACTGTATTATTCTGTGATTCTGTTACAGATCAGATCTTGGAGGTATCGCTGCTGTATTCCCAGGAGGCGGTGGTGTGATCCGGAGAGCAAAAGCTTCCGTCGAGGACGGGGTTCTCAATAAGAACAAACTGGAGGTGTGGGATGTTAGAATCTGCTCAGCACTGATTCATTTTTATTCATTGTTGTGTCCTAGAATAAACACGTGGATTGTAGCGGTCCATTAAAAACAAAAATAGAATTCGGAAGTTTCTGGACAGTAACTTCACCATGTCCACGTTACATCACTCAGCATCCTCAGCTGCATCACACCTGGTCCACGTTTCCACAGCAGAGAGCAGTTTCACAGCAGAGAGTACATTTCCACTGGAGAGATCGCAGTTTCTCAGCAGAGCGCACAGTTCACGACAGAGAACACAGTCCCACAGCAGAGAACACAGTAACACAGCAGAGAGCACAGTTTCACAGCAGAGAACACAGTAACACAGCAGAGAGCACATTTCCACAGGAGAGGTCGCCGTTCCCCAGCAGAGCACTGTTCACAGCAGAGATCATATTCCACAGCAGAGAGCAGTTACACAGTAGAGATCTCGGTTCCACAGTAGAAATCACAGTTCAGCGGGAGAGAATATACTTAAATATCGGAAAGCAGTTTAATTAACATCAGGGAAGACCTTTCAATAACAGAGTGAAGATGCAGATAACACAGTTACACAAGAGGGGAGATTTTAGAACAAAGAACAAAGACAAAGAAAAGTACAGCAGAGGAACAGGCCCTTCGGCCCTCCAAGCCTGTGCCGACCATGCTGTCCATCTGAGCTAAAATCTTCTAGTCTTCCTGGGTCCGTATCCCTATATTCCCATCCTATTCATGTATTTGTCAAGATGCCCTTAAATGTCACTATCGCCCCTGCTTCCACCACCTCATCTGGCAGCGAGTTCCAGGCACCCACTACCCTCTGTGTAAAAAACCTGCCTCGTACATCTCCTGTAAACCTTGCCCCTCACACCTTAAACCTATGCCCCCCAGTAATTGACCCCTCTACCCTAGGAAAAAGCCTCTGACTATCCACTCTGTCTATGCCACTCATAATTTTGTAGACCTCTTTCAGGTCACCCCTCAACCTCCGTCGTTCCAGTGAGAACAAACCAAATTTATTTAACTGCTCCTCATAGCTAATGCCCTCCATACCAGGCAACATCCTGGCAAATTTCTTCTTCTGCACCCTCTCTAAAGCCTCCGCATCCTTCTGGTAGTGTGGCAACCAGAATTGAACACTATACTCCAAGTGTGGCCTAACTAAGGTCCTATACAGCTGCAACATGACTTGCCAATTCTTATAGTCAATGCCCCGGCCAATGAAGGCAAGCATGCCGTATGCCTTCTTGACTACCTTCTCCACCTGTGTTGCCCCTTTCAATGACCTGTGGATTAAACTCCATCTGCCATCTCTCCACCCAAGTCTCCAAACAATCTAAATCCTGCTGTATCCTCTGACAGTCCTCATCGCTATCCGCAATTCCACCAACCTTTTTGTCGTCTGCAAACTTACTAATCAGACCCGTTACATTTTCTTCCAAATCATTTATATATGCGACGAACAGCAAAGGTCCCAGCACCGAACCCTGCGGAACACCACTAGTCACAGCGCTCCAATTAGAAAAGCACCCTTCCATTGCTACTCTCTGCCTTCTATGACCTAGCCAGGTCTGTATCCATCTTGCCAGCTCACCCCTGATCCCATGTGACTTCACCTTTTGTACCAGTCTGCCATGAGGGACCTTGTCAAATGCTTTACTGAAGTCCATATAGACAACATCCACTGCCCTCCCTGCATCAATCATCTTCCAAAAACTCTATCAAGTTAGTGCGACATGACCTCCCCTTCACAAAACCGTGCTGCCTCTCTCTAATACGTCCATTTGCTTCCAAATGGGAGTAGATCCTGTCTCGAAGAATTCTCTCCAGTAATTTCCCGACCACTGACGTAAGGCTCACCGGCGCGTAGGTACCTGCATTATCCTTGCTCCCATTCTTAAACAAAGGAACAACATTGGCTATTCTCCAGTCCTCCAGGGCGTCACCTGAAGACAGAGAACACTGGAACTTAATGGGAACACTTTCTATATATGATCAGTCAGTCGAAGCTTGTGTGTTATCTTGTGTAAGGTGACAGTGTCCAGCTGCTGCGTGTGTTCAATTGTTGGTGAGTTACACAGTGGAATTGTGCCGCCAGGGTGCGCTGTCGAGCACATGTGGTCCTGATGAACAACACTGCCGAAGTGAGGAATTGTGTCGCTTCAACGCACTAATAACCATTAGAGCAGAGTGGCGCAGCGGAAGCGTGCTGGGCCCATAACTCAGAGGTCGATGGATCGAAACCATTCTCTGCTATTTGTTTTTTTTATACTTTCCGTTACAGTAAAAAGAAACATTTAGCTGCTCGCCACAAGTATATCTGACATTTCTTTCCAGGAAACGGGTTTTTACTCGGCTGGAAGGGGGTTCCAGCAAACACTTAATTTGTGCAACCAATGTCTGAAATGGCATTTACTCACACAGGGACACACGCTGTAAATGCTGCAAACACACAGGCTTTCCATGATTGCAGAATGTTCAGCACCATTCACAACTCCTCTGTTAATGAAACAGTCCATGTCCAAAGGCAGCAATCCTGGACAATGTCCAGGCTTGGGCTGAAACGTTCCAAGCAAAGACCATCTCTAATAAGTGAAAATCTAACCATCGCCCCTTGACATTCACCGGAATTCCCATCACTGAAACCCCACTGCCAACATCTGACTGATTGTCATTGGGCAGAAACTGAACTCTTCATATAAATACTGTGGCTAGAAGGCAAGCCAAAGACTCGGACTCCTGTGGCGAGGCACTCACTCCCTGACTCCCCAAACCCTGTCGACACAGCATAAATCAGGAATGTATTGGAATAATTTCCATTTCCTTTAATAGTTGCAATTTCAACAACACTGAATAGGTTTGACACCATCTAGGACAAGGCATCCTGCTTGATCGGCACCCCATCCATAAACACTCACTCGCTCCAGCACTGATGCAGAGTGGCAGCGTGTATACCAGCTACAGGATTCACTGCAGGAAGTCACCAAGGCTCCTTTGGCAACACCTTCCAAACCCACATCCACCACCATCTAGAGTGAACAAAGAACAAAGAAATGTACAGCACAGGAACAGGCCCTTCGGCCCTCCAAGCCCGTGCCGACCATGCTGCCCGACTAAACTACAATCGTCTACACTGTCCGGATCCCTCTATTCCCATCCTATTCATGTATTTGTCAAGATGCCCTTAAATATCACTATCATCCCTGCTTCCACCACCTCCCCTGGTAGCGAGTTCCAGGCACCCACTACCCTCTGCGTAAAACACTTGCCTCGGACATCTACTCTAAACCTTGCCGCTCTCACCATAAACCTATGCCCCCTAGTAATTGACCCCTCGACCCTGGGGAAAAGCCTCTGACTATCCACTCTGTCTATGCCCCTCATAATTTTTTAGACTTCTATCAGGTCTCCCCTCAACCTCCTTCGTTCCAGTGAGAACAAACCGAGTTTATTCAACCGCTCCTCATAGCTAATGCCCTCCATACCAGGCAACATTCTGGTAAATCTCTTCTGCACCCTCTCTGAAGCCTCCACATCCTTCTGGTAGTGTGGCGACCAGAATTGAACATTATACTCCAAGTGTGGCCTAACTAAGGTTCTATACAGCTGCAACATGACTTGCCAATTCTTATACTCAAAGCCCCGGCCAATGAAGGCAAACATGCCGTATGCCTTCTTGACTACCTTCTCCATCTGTGGTGCCCCTTTCAATGACCTGTGGACCTGTACTCCTAGATCTCTTTGACTTTCAATACACTTGAGTGTTCGACCATTCACTGTATATTCCCTACCTGCATTAGACCTTCCAAAATGCATTACCTCACATTTGTCCGGATTAAACTCCATCTGCCATCACTCCGCCCAAGTCTCCAAACAATCTAAACCCTGCTGTCTCCTCTGACAGTCCTCATCGCTATCCGCAATTCCACCAACCTTTGTGTCGTCTGCAAACTTACTAATCAGACCAGTTACACGTTCCTCCAAATCATTTATATATACTACAAGGGCGGCCAACACATAGCGACACCGCAAACTGGAGGCTCTACTCCAGCCACTCACCATCCTGTATTAGAACTATATCTCTGTTACTTCACTGTAGCTGGATTAATTTTATTTCTCTGATGTAATGTATCTGTCTCTGTGTATATCTCTGTCTGTACATGCGTGTTTCTATATATGTGTGTGTATCTGAGAATATGTGTGAATGTTTATGTGCCTGTGTCTGTATACCTGTGTTTGTGGGTGTGTACAACTGTGTGTGTATAATGCGTGTGACTCTGTATACTGTGTGTGTACACGTGTATATACCTGTGTGTGTATGTTTGTGTATCTGTGTGTGTGCAACTCTGTGTATAATGTGTGTGGGCCTGTACACTGTGTGTATACGTGTGATTGTATGTCATTATTGTTTCCTCTCTGAGAGTCTTTGAAACAATTCTAAATCTCTCAGAGGTACAATTGTTGAGTCTGATTGCTTTTTGTGATTGCTATTTATGAGTGAGTACAGTGTCTTTCAGCATCTTACTCTGAACAACCGTTTGAGAATAATCCTGAATCTGTCATGCTCCAGGACTCAGTGTCATGATGGATCTTAGTCTGAACACGTGTTTGAGGATTATCCTGTACCTGTCAGGCTCTGTGACTCAGTGGGAGGATGCGGTTCAGGATGTGACCTTTCAATCTCTGGGACAGTTTATAAGTTTGCCTTCATTCCACGTAAATTTCCAGCACAGAAAGAAACCATTGCTGTGGGAGGTTTGAAGCAAACAATGTGTGATAGTTTTGGACCAGCATTTAATATCAGAACACAATTGTGAAAGATAATGTAACCTTCAACCTGATACTGGATTGCTCTGGAAGTTTAACTCAGGCTGTACACATTGATTTGATCTGTGAGACTCAGTCTGATTCTGAGTCAGAATTTTGACATGAATGTAAAATGGACCACAGTCTGGAATTGCTGCAGTATCTTCCATCCGGAACAGAGTGAGTGAGGATTTTGCAATAGTTTGCAAGTTACAGCTCAGTTCATAGTCAGCGAAATTATATTGCATCTTTTATTTTCATAAATTAGGTGAGTTTTAAACGAGAATCAGAGTTTGTATCTTTGTCGCTTTCAGCATATCTCAATCTGAGAATGCACCTGATATTTGTGTTTGCAGCTAATGTATTTGTGAGGACACAGTCTGAGGATTAGTACAGCCACCCCTGATGTGAGTGGTGTGGCTGGTATTTCACTCGAATCTCAGAGTACATTATTACGGTTAATTGTGTAATTCTAAACCGGAATCCATGTGTCAGTTTTCTCTGATGTTGATTATTTCACTAAGCTGCTCCATTGATACAGTGATGATGAGAATGGGTGAGAATTTGCATTGGGATTTATGGGGCCTCCTGTCAGTGGAACTGAGTTAGGGTGACATGGACACAGCGTCTGTCTCTCCTGCTGTTTGATTGATGGGTTGAAAATGTGTCTCTGGAACTGTTTCTGCTGCCTGAGACTGTGGAACTGATGATCTGTCTGTGTCTCTTTGCTCTGTCAGTGACAATGTACGGATTGTGTGTGGGAAGGAGCTGGCGACACTCTTCCCTGTAACTTGTGTGGAGGAAACATCACATTTATTCATCTTCAGAATATTCTGGTTTTTGTCTGTGGAAACAAATTATATTTTAAAACTCAAGTACAGTCAACAATTAACCAATCACAGGCCAGGGAGAAGAATGTGGAGGTTTTGATTGGCTGACATTTTCAAATTCGAAACTCCCGCCAATTTCAGTGCAGGAAAGTCCCAAATAACGGAACGGCTCCATGTTCAGGAAACTATTTGAATCTCACACTTGGTGATCTGTTTATTGATTTTTCCATCCCAGAATCCGGGCGCTATTTTCGGAACAGTTTTAATTTGTCAATCTCTTATCTGTAACCGGCGGTAATAAGACCCCGTTCAGCAATTTAAAACGGAGCAAATCTCAGCTCACTGCAAAAGCAGAAACAGAGATTACCAACCAACTCCTTCACACAGGCTTCACAGGGACAGAGGGAAAGGGCTGATTTCTGAGCCTCTCCTGAAAGCGGCCGGGAATGTTACACTGGGAAGTGTGGAGAGAATCCCCGACTCTATCCAGCCGGTGGAACAGGTAGCTTTGTGTCCGGAGAATAGGGAGGGCCGGGGAGAGGCAGATCTTAAAGCGTTACATTGGACTCAGGTCCTGTGTGTGCTCAAATCTCGATGATTCCGTCCCTGGGAAAACTGCGGAATAAACAGATCAGCGCGAAAATAACCTCTTCATTCCCGCCTTTACTGTGTCCCGAGAGCGGGAAACACATCACCCGAGAGAAAAAATAGTAATTTCCTTATGAGTTTAACTCACCAGTTGTTAAACTCTGAATATAGTTATCATTAAATTGAAATAATTCCCTCCTGAAATTGTGTTTCTCCTCATTGTCCGTCACAAATGCCAGACTGCGTTTAAAATCGGCTCTCAATTCAGTTTGATTCTCTTCTGTGTGAAACTGTCTGTGACGGGCGGGTATGAAGCCACATTCACAACATTCTGGAACGGGACAAATCTCTCTCCTCCACAAAGAGATTTCTCATCAAGTCAATGCGGGAAAAGATGGTGCAGCTTTTTCACAGAGATTGTGGGTGGCTCTTAAAAGAGCCGTTGTGTTTGGGGTGGTTTTCAGTCCATTGTGGAATTTTACTTGGAGCTGGTGTACTTGGTCACCGCCTTTGTCCCTTCCGACACGGCGTGCTTGGCCAGTTCCCCGGGCAGCAGCAGGCGCACGGCGGTCTGGATCTCCCGGGAGCTGATGGTACGGCGCTTGTTGTAATGGGCCAGGCGGGAAGCCTCACCCGCGATGCGCTCGAAAATATCGCTGACGAACGAATTCATGATGCTCATGGCCTTGGAGGAGATGCCGGTGTCGGGGTGAACCTGCTTCATCACTTTGTAGATGTAGATGGAGTAACTCTCCTTCCTCGACCTTCGCCGCTTCTTGCCGCCCTTTACTGCAGGTTTCTTAATGACTTTCTTGGCTCCCTTCTTGGAAGCTGGTTTTGATGTTGGTTTCTTCTCGTCAGCCATCTTCAATTTCACCCAGAAATAAAGCAAACCCCTTCCGAGCGCTGATCAAATAGACAGAGCCTCACATCTATGCTAATGAGGAATGGGGAAAGGAATGATTGTGATTGGACATTGTGAGAATGAGGACAGCCAGTTATGTTCTGTTCATTTGATTGGATATAACAACAGTCCAATCGGATTTAGGATTTTCCACCAATCAGAAACCAGCTTACTACAAACAGGAAATACATTTCAGAAAGAATGTCTCCAGTCCCAGTTTGTCAGTGTGTAAAGATCCACCGGGGAAAGTGACCTGGCTGTCGGTGAGAGGGACCCTTCACCACAGAGGGATTTACAACACCAGGTTAAAGTCCAACAGGTTTGTTTCGATGTCACTAGCTTTCGGAGCGCTGCACCTTCCTCAGGTGAATGTAGAGGTATGTTCCACAAACATATATATAGACAAATTCAAAGATGCCAGACAATGCCTGGAATGTGAGCATTAGCAGATGATCCCGTACCAGCCTCCCCGAACAGGCGCCGGAATGTGGCGACTAGGGGTTTTTCACAATAACTTCATTGAAGCCTACTTGCGACAATAAGCGATTTTCATTTCATTTTTTTTCATTTCATTAAATCTTTACAGATCGAGAGATGGGGTAACCCCAGGTTAAAGAGGTGTGAATTGTGTCAAGTGAATTGTGACACAATTCAAACCCCTTTAACCTGGGCTTACCCCATCTCTGGATCTGTAAAGATTGTCTGGCATCTTTGAATCTGTCTGTATATATGTTTCTGGAACATACCTGATTATGTATGTAATATTATTCATGTACAGGGGGGGGGGAGGGGGATATGGAGGGTTGTTTTTCTGGACTGTGTTTTGTACTTTACCCTGGTGGGTTTCTTTTTCATTTTGTTATTGATATTTTATGAAAACCTTCAATAAAAATGTTTTAAAATAAAATAAAATAATTGTGGGAGGGTTAATGATGATGTGATTAGGCAAGAATTAGGAAGCATAAGATGGGAACAGAAACTGTCAGGGAAAAGCACAAATGAAAAGTGGAGCTTGGTCAAGGAACAAATACTGCGTGTCCTTGATAGGTATGTCCCTGTCTGGCAGGGAGCAAATGGCCGTGAGAGGGGACCATGGTTCACAAAAGAGGTTGAATGTCTTGTCAAGAGGAAAAAGGAAGCGTATGTAAGGATGAGAAAACAAGGTTCAGTAGGGTTGCTTGAGGGTTAGGAGGTAGCAAGGAACTAGCTTAAAAAAGAGCTTAGGAGAGCTAGGAGGGGGCATGAGAAGTCCTTGGCGGGTCGGATCAAGGAAAATCACAAGGCTTTTTACTCTTATGTGAGAAATAAAAGAATGACCAGGGTGAGGTTAGGGCCGGTCAAGGACAGTAGTGGAAATTTCTGTGTGGCATCAGAAGAGACAGAAGAGGCGTTGAATGAATACTTTTCTTCAGTATTCACCGAAGAGAGGGGCTATGCTATTTGTGATTTTAATAAATGACTTGGAGGAGGGGGCTGAAGGGTGGGTCAGTAAATTTGCTGATGACACCAAGATTGGTGGAGTAGTGGATGAGGTGGAGGGCTGTTGTAGGCTGCAAAGAGACATTGATATGATGCAGAGCTCGGCCGAAAAATGGCAGATGGAGTTTAACCCCTGCTAAGTGCGAGGTGATTCATTTTGGTCGGACAAATTTGAATGCGGATTACAGGGTCAACGGCAGGGTTCTGAGGAATGTGAAGGAACAGAGAGGTCTTGGGGTTCATGTCCACAGATCTCTGAAGGTTGCCACTCAAGTGGACAGAGCCGTGAAAAAGACCTATAGTGTGTTAGTTTTTATTAACAGGGGGCTTGAGTTTAAGAGCCGTTGGGTTATGCTGCAACTGTACAGGACCCTGATGAGACCACATTTAGAGTATTGTGTGCAGTTCTGGTCACCTCATTATAGGAAGGATGTGGAAGCATTGGAAAGGGTGCAGAGGAGGTTTACCAGGATACTGCCTGGATTGGAGGGTAGGTCTTATGAGGAAACGTTGATGAATCTAGAGCTTTTCTCATAGGAGCGAAGGAGGATGAGAGGCGACTTAATCGAGGTTGAAAGATGATGAGGGGGATAGATAGAGTGGACGTTCAGAGACTATTTCCTCGGGTGGATGTAGCTGTTACAAGGGGGCATAACTATAAGGTTTGGGGTGGGAGATATAGGAGGGATATCCGAGGTAGGTTCTTTACTCAGAGAGTGGTTAGAGTGTGGAATGGACTGCCTGCTGTGATAGTGGAGTCGGACATTTAGGAACTTTCAAGCGGTTATTGGATAGGCACATGGAGCACACCAGAATGACAGGCAGTGGGATAGCTTGATCTTGGTTTCGGACAAAGCCCGGCACAACATCGAGGGCCGAAGGGCCTGTTCTGTGCTGTACTGTTCTATGTTCTAACAACACCAGGTTCAAGTCCCACAGGTGGTGCTTCGAAACAAACCTTTTGGACTTTAACCTGGTGTTGTAAGACTTCTTACTGTGCTCACCCTAGTCCAACGGTGGCATCTCCACATCATCTCTGTGATATATAACACATTTTACTGCTCAGTAACAGGTGTTGGAGAGTGTGCGAGTGTGTGTTTTATCCTCACTGTCTGTCTATCATATACAACATACTTTGCTGCTCACTGATCAGTTGCTGGAGTGTGTGAGTATGTGAGAGTGGCGAGAGTGTGTTTTACCCTCACTGTCCCCCTGAGACATACAATGCATATTTAACTGCTTACTGCTCAGTGACTGGTGTGTGTGAGAGATAGTGTCTGTATGAGAGTGTGAAGTTGTGATTTGCCCTCATTGTTTCTCGGTGATATATGATACTTACTGGTGTGTGTGAGAGTGTGTGTGAGATCTCTCAGTCATGTCTAACACATTGTAATATTCTGTTACCGGTGTGTGTGTGAGCGAGAGAGTGTGAGCAGAAGTGTGTGTGTGGGTATCAGTTTTCTCCTCACTGTCTCTGTGGTATATAATGCATATATTAGTGTCTGCTGCTCAGTCATTGATATGTTTCAGACTGGGTGTGCATGAGAGAGAGCGGGTGTGCATGAGAGAGAGAGCGGGTGTGCATGAGAGAGAGAGTGGGTGTGCATGAGGAGAGCGGGTGTGCGTGAGAGAGAGCGGGTGTGTGAGAGAGAGAGCGGGTGTGTGAGAGAGAGAGCGAGTGTGTGAGAGAGAGCGGGTGTGCGTGAGAGAGAGCGGGTGTGCGTGAGAGAGAGCGGGTGTGCGTGAGAGAGAGCAGGTGTGCGTGAGAGAGAGGGCGGGTGTGTGAGAGAGAGCGGGTGTGTGAGAGAGAGAGTGGTTGTGCGTGAGAGAGAGTGGGTGTGCGTGAGAGAGAGTGGTTGTGCGTGAGAGAGAGTGGTTGTGCGTGAGAGAGAGTGGTTGTGCGTGAGAGAGAGTGGGTGTGTGTGAGAGAGAGCGGGTGTGTGTGAGAGAGAGCGGGTGTGTGTGAGAGAGAGCGGGTGTGTGTGAGAGAGAGCGGGTGTGCGAGAGAGAGAGCGGGTGTGCGAGAGAGAGAGCGGGTGTGCGAGAGAGAGAGCGGGTGTGCGAGAGAGAGAGCGGGTGTGCGAGAGAGAGAGCGGGTGTGCGAGAGAGAGAGCGGGTGTGCGAGAGAGAGAGCGGGTGTGCGAGAGAGAGAGCGGGTGTGCGAGAGAGAGAGCGGGTGTGCGTGAGAGAGAGCGTGTGGGCGTGAGAGAGAGCGTGTGGGCGTGAGAGAGAGCGTGTGTGCGTGAGAGAGAGCGGGTGTGCGTGAGAGAGAGCGGGGGTGCGTGAGAGAGAGCGGGTGTGCGTGAGAGAGAGCGGGTGAGAGAGCGAGTGAGCCTATGTGTATTTAACCCTCATTGTCTCTCTTTGATATATAACACATATTTTGCTGTTGCTGCTCAGTTACTGGGGTGTGTGGTGAGAATGTGTTTGACCATCACTGTCTCTGTGATATATGATGCATATTTTACTGCTCCCTGCTCAGTTACTGTTGTGAGAGTGTGTGAATATGAGAGTGTGTGAGTATGAGAGTATGTGAATATGAGAGTGTGTGTGAGAGAATGTGTCACTGTGTGTTTGGGAGTGTCTGAGTGGGAGAAATAGTCTGTGTGAGTGTGTGTGTGTTTTACCTTCATTGTCTCGGTGATAAAAAACACATATTTTACTGCTCAGTTACTGATGTGCGAATGTGTGTTTTACCCCCACTGACCCTCTGCTATATAAAACGCATATTTAACTGCTTACTGCTCAGTGACTGGTGTGTATGTGTGTGTGTGAGAGAGAGTCTGCGAAAGAAGCAGCAAGAGTGAGAGAGAGAGAGCGTGAGTGTGTGGGAGAGTTAGTGTTTGCAAGAGAAATAGAGTGAGAGTGTGTTTTACCGGCACTGTCTCTCCGCGATAGATAATGCATATTTTTCCGCTCAGTTACTGGTGTGAGTGTGTGAATGAGATAGCGTATGAGTGTGTGAGAGACAGAATGTATGTGAGAGAAGTAAATATGAGTTATATAGCATAAAGAGTCAGTGAGGGTAAAGACACACTCTCACTCTCAACATTCACTATCTCTCACACACACAGACCTGTAACTGAGCAGGAAGCACAAGACTATTCATTATATATCACAGAGAGACAGTGAGGTTACTACACGCACTCATGGATAGATAGTCCCAAAAGATGTGCTGTTAGGTAATTTGGACATTCTGAATTCTCCCTCCGTGTACCCAAACAGGTGCCAGAATGTGGCGACTAGGGGATTTTCACAGGAACTTCATTGCCGTGTTAATGGAAGCCTACTTGTGACAATAAAGATTATTAGACGATAGAGTCATATTAACCTCACTGTCTCTCTGCAATATATAATGAATATTTTACTGCTTACTGTTCAGTTACTGGTGTGTGGGTGTGTGAGCGAGAGTGTGTGAGTATATTAGTGACTGTGTGTGTGTTTATTCTTACTGTTCAGTTGCTGGCGTGTGAGAGAGAGTGTGTGCGAGTTTTATCCTTAATGTCTCTCGATGATATATATATCACATATTTTAATACTTACTGCTCAGTTACTGGTGCGTGAGAGTGAATGGGTGTGTGTGAGAGAGAGTGAGAGAGAGGAGAGAGAGACAGAGTTGATATTTAATGATTATTGTGCCACTGTTGCTGGTGAGTGAGAGTGTGTGAGTGAAAGTGTGAGTTTTATGCTCAGTGTTTCTATGAAATAAAACATATCTTACTGCTCAGTTATTGTTGTGTTAATGTGTTAGACATATTTAACTGCTTACCACCGGTATGTGTGTGAGTGAGAGTGACTGAGTGTGTGTGAAAGAGAGTCTGTGCGTGTGTATGAGAGAGGGAGCATCTGTGTGTGAGAGATAGCGTGTGTGTGACAGTGTGCGAGTGTGTGTTTTTCTGTGATTATATAACAAATATTTTACAGCTTACTGCTCAATTAATGTGTGTGTGTGTGTGTGGGAGAGCATGAGTGAGATAGTGTGTGTGAGATGGAGGGAGTGTGGGTGAGATTTTTATCCTCACTGTCTCTCTATGTTATAGACACATATTTTACAGCGTACTGCTCAGTTAATGGTGTGTGTGAGTGCCAGTGTCTGTGTGAGAGAGATTGAGTGTAAGTTTTATCCTCACCGTCTCTGTGATGTATTACACATATTTTACTGCTTATGGCTCAATTCCTGGTGTGTGAGAGTGTGTGAGAGAGGGTGAGTCTGTGAGTATGTGTGAGGGATGGTGAATGTGTGTGAGAGCAACAGGGTGAAAAGTGGATGTGCTGCTGATGGGCAGCAGGGTGGCACAGTGGTTAGCACTGCTGCCTCACAGCACCAGAGGCTGGGTTTGATTCTGACCTCAGGCGCCTGTCTGTGCGGAGTTTGGGTTTCCTCCGGGTGCTCCAGTTTCCTCCCACAGTCCAAAGATGTGCAGGTTAGGTTGGTTCAATAGGCTAAACTGTCCCTCGGTAGGGTTACAAGGAGATCGTGGGAGATTGGTCTTCGGGTAGCCTGCTCATTCAAAAGGTCAATGCAGACTCGATGGGTTGAATGGCCTCCTTCTGCATTGTCGGGTTTCTATGAGAGAGAGTGTTTTACCCCCTCCCCCCCGCCCCCCCATCTCCTTTGATACACTTCGTCCTGAGTGCTAAATCTATCTGTTTCTTAAAAAGGGCAGCACGGTAGCATTGTGGATAGCACAATTGCTTCACAGCTCCAGGGTCCCAGGTTCGATTCCGGCTTGGGTCACTGTCTGTGCAGAGTCTGCACATCCTCCCCGTATGTGCGTGGGTTTTCTCCGGGTGCTCCGGTTTCCTCCCAAAATCCAAAAATGTGCAGGTTAGGTGGATTGGCCATGATAAATTGCCCTTAGTGTCCAAAATTTCCCTTAGTGTTGGGTGGGGTTACTGGGTTATGGGGATAGGGTGGAGGTGTGGGATTAAGTAGGATGCTCTTTCCAAGAGCCGGTACAGACTCGATGGGCTGAATGGCCTCCTTCTGCACTGTAAATTCAATGATTAAAAAGAAAAAGACCCTCACTGATTCTCTCTGATTTATAACAAATATTTTACTGCTTACAGCACACACACACACTCTCTCCCTCTCACACACACACACACACTCCAGTCACTGAGCAGTAATCAATTAAATATGCAATATATACCACAGAGATACAGTGAGGGTAAAACATGCACTCACTCTCTCACTCAGTCACACAGCAGTAACTGAGCAGTAAGCTGTAAAATGTGTTATACATCATAGAGAGACAGTGAGGGTAAAGCACACACACTCACATATTTTACAGCTTACTGCAAAGTTACTGCTGTGTGACTGAGTGAGAGTGTGAGTGAGAGAGTGAGTGCATGTTTTACCCTCACTGTATCTCTGTGGTATATATTGCATATTTAATTGATTACTGCTCAGTGACTGGTGTGTGTGTGTGAGAGAGGGAGAATGTGTGTGTGAGAGAGAGAGTGTGAGCGAGTGTGTATTAACCTCACAGTCTCTGTGATATACAATTAATATATTCTTGATTACTGCTCAGTTATTGATTTGTGAGTGTGTGGGAGAGACAGTGCATGGATGTGTGTGAGTGTATGAGAGACAGAGTGTGAGTGAGTGTGTATAAACCTCTCTGTTTCTGTGTGCGATATATGACATATTTTACTGCTTAATGCTCAGTTATTGGTGTGTGTGTGTTTCACCCTCAGACTCCCTGTGATATTCACTGCATATATAGTGCTTCCTGCTGAGTTACTTGTGAGTGAGCATGTGCATGAGAAAACACGAGTGTGTGTTTTACCCTCACTGTCTATTTATGATATATGGCATATTTTACTGCTTCTTGCTCAGTTGTTGGTGTCTGAATGTGTGAGTGTGTATTCCACGGTAGCTGTCTGTCTTTGTTATAGGTCAAGTGTTAGGGGGAACTTAATTTGACTCACTAACACTCTGTCTCTGTGCTTGCATTTGTAGCTGTCTGTCTCTGTTATGGGATTCTGGGTTTAATCTCTATCTGTAATATTATTTACAGATACACGAGAGGACAGGTAATCTCAGTCTGTCCACCTCTCTGATGTGCAAGATTTTACTGTGTTTTCTGTACTTGTCAATATCTGTTTTGTGAGTTAAGGGTGAACATTCTGTTCAGTATTCATCCTCCATTATTACTTTTAGTGATAACATTGATATGTTAAATGATCTATTTCCATGTCTGTTTCATGAGAATGAACTGTACCATTATATCTGAGATTGTGTGAGATATTTGGATGGGAATTTTATATTTTGTTTTGGGAGGTATCTCAGTAGAAGTTTATAATTATTTTGGCACTTTTCAATCAGCTGTACTATCCGACCTTTTACTTGTACCAAAGGTTCACAACTTGTGAGATGAAAGGATGGCCTGACAATTTTATAGGTGTCCCTTTGGAGAACAATGTAAATGCATCATTTTTCTGTTAATGCCTTATTCAAGTGCTTTGCTTCTGATATATTTTAAACTAAGAAAGTTAAAAAAAAGTGCCAATGGATACTTGCACATTGATTGCTGAATCTATAGCCTAATTAATACTATACTGATTACTTTACAGATGAAACGCTGTTGTCAAAAGTTGATCCAACATTCCATGAGAGAGTAGGGGTGAATTGTGGAAAATTATGCAACCTGTCCTCTCGTGTATCTGTAAATAATATTTACATTTTCTCCAGAAGTCCAGATTTACTTGAATTTCTTCAATTGGATAATGAGGACTGTTGGATTGGACATGTTCATCTGGGACTTGAGGTCTCTGCGAATCTGACTGCTTCTGCTCTGTGACGGTGGAGCTGATGTTGTGTCTGTGTCTCTGCAATGTTGGATTAATATTGTACTTACTGTCAGTTAGAAGGAGACGGCTGTACATTCACGTTGCTGAGGAATCATCATCATCATCTTGGAACTCATCTTTTCATCGGTTGAACGAGGAAGAAGAAAAAAAAATTCTTGTAAGTTAGGGTCAGATGAGGCCAATGATAGATCAATCTATTTTTTCAACTGATAATCAGTAAAATAAAGAAAATACTCTCCAAATCCTAACCCAGAATCAGACAAATAAGCCAGGCCCAGAAAAAGCTCTCCCTCCACCCCCCCCCCCCCCCCCCGTTCACTCCAAGTCCCGGAACAAGATCGTGCTCCGCTGCGCCTCTTGCAAAACAGCGCCCGATTTTCCCTGAACACCCCCCGAGTCAGTAATGATCTCTGAGCCTCTTTGCTCACACTCCCAGATGGATGTGCTGCTGCAATGAGAACGCTGTTTCCTCGCTGACCTGGGCCCTGACATTGACATTTCACTCAGTTTCAACAAAGCGATTCCACTCACTGACCAAATGGAGTGTGCGGGAGAGGGGCTGCGCATGCGCTCTAAATATCTGAATGACGACAGGCAAGCGGTTAGGCCGGGCATGCGCAGATCCCCCAGCAATTCCGCGTTGAGAATCAATTCCCATTTCACTGTCATCGCATAGAGAGCAAAACATCCGAGAGAGCCCGTGTTGGGGGGACTGTGTGTGTGGCTGCAAATGGCCCTGCGCCCTCGGGCTCAACCAATCACCTTTGTAGCTGTCTGTTTGTCCCAATGTGAGGTTCAATTTGCAGTCATTGCCTGCAGCTTGTTTGTTATTACACTGTCACTCAGCCCCTCAAACTCACACTTTCTGCAAACTACCATTTCACTGACTGACTTCATTTTTCATAGAAGCACACAATTTATTTTCAAAAATATACTTCATTTATAAAATCCCTTGAAATAAACATGGTCAAACATTTCAAATTGTCATCACAATAACATGGTTTCGTACAATAATATTTACATTTTCTCCAGAGCTCCAGATTTACTTGAATTTCTTCAGTTGGATAATGAGGACATTACACACATTTCATTATTTACATTACAATTCTTCTCAAAATATTTACATCAGTCATGTTCCACCCTGTAAAGCTTCAATAATTTTAAACATTTAGTGTTAATCACACATACGAGGTGGATTTTACACAGTTACCAGCCCCTCTTTAGTGTTACTCACACAGACCCGGGGTTTTACCCGGTTACCAGCCTCTTGGTGTACATTTGCTGCAAGAACTTACACAGTGGCCTTTCTCCATTGAGCCTTGGTGCCGGGTACCCCAAGCTTGAGTGCGTCCCTCAGCACGTAGTCCTGGACTTTGGAATGTGCTAGACTGCAACACTCAGTCGAGGCCAATTCTTTACCCTGGAAGATCAACAGGTTACGGGCAGACCAAAGAGAGTCTTTCACCGAGTTTATGATCCTCCAGCAGCAGTTGATGTTTGTCTCAGTGTGTCCCCCTGGGAATAGCCCGTAGAGCACAGAATCCTGTGTCACAGAGCTGCTCGGGCTGAACCTGGACAAATCCCACTGCATCTCTTAAATGAAGAACAATACAGCACAGGAGCAGGACCTTCGGCCGTCCAAACCTGTACCGGTCATGATACCAAACTTTGCCAAAACCCTCAGCACTTCCTTTTGCCGTATCCCTCTCTACCCATCCGATCCATGTGTTTGTCAAGATGATTTTTGACCGCCATAATGTAGCTGCTTCCACAACCTCCCCTGGCAACGCGGTCCATGCTCTCCCCACTGTCTGCGTAAAAAACCTGCCTCGCACATCCTCTGTAAACTTTACCCTGTGCACCTTAAATCTATGCCCCCTGGTGACTGGCCCCTCCACCCTGGGAAAGATTGCCTGCCCATTCACTCTGTCCATGCCGCTCATAATTTTGTCGGCCTTTATCAGATCACACCTCCGTCTTTCTAATGAAAACAGTCCGAGTCTATTCAGCCTCTCCATAAAGCTCACTTTCCAGACCAGGCAACAGCCTGATAAACCTCCTCTGCATCCTCTCCAAAGCCTGCACAGTAAGGTGGCGACCAGAATTGTGCACAATATTCCAAGTGCGTCCTTACCAAGGTTCTGTACAGCTGTAGCATAACTTGCCAGTTTTTATACTTAATGCCCCGTCCAATGAAAGCTGGCATTCCGTCTGCTTTGTTGACAACCTTGTCCACTTCCGTTGCCGCCTTCAAAGATCTGTGGACCTGCGTGCCCAGATCTCTACGACTTTCTGTATTCCTAAGAATTTTGCCATTTACGGTATATTTCCCCTCTATGTTAAACCTACCAAAATGCATTACCTCCCGTTTGTCCAGATTAAACTCCATTTGCCATTTCTCTGCCCAAGTCTCCATCCTATGTATGTCCTGCTGTATCCTCTGACAATCCTCAACACTCTCTGCCACTCCCACCAACCTTGGTATCATCCATGAACTTTCACTCTCCAGACCTCATTTGGAAAGGCACATTCCACATGGAGGCGAGTGACCGTTTCGCGCCCCCCTCCCCCCCAGCCACTTCGAGGGCAGCGTGTGACGGCGTTGAGACTTCGGGAGTGCAGGATGGATCTGCCGGGAGAGTCCTGCTCACCACCAGCCAAGCTGGGGCTTGGTGCTTGTTTGAAAGTTCTGGTGATGAGATGATCTGCCAGATGCCTCTGAGAGTCCGCTCAGGGGAACCATCTGACATGATCCACCATCTCTTTTTCCCGAAGGGCCTCGAGGACATTACGTGCAGACCACTGCTTGATCGCCTTGTGGTCAAAGGTGTTTTCCTGAACAAATGTTTCCATGAGGGACAGGTGTTACGATATGGTCCAACTACCAGAGCATCCTGCGGCAATGAGGCCAGACCCATCCTTCGTAACACCGGGGACAGGTAGAACCTCAGTACGTAGTGACACTTGGTGTTTGTGTACTGGGGATCCACGCACAGCTTGATGTAGCCACACACAAAGGTGGACATCAGGGGGAGGCCGGCCTTGTGTATGTTTCCCCCTCCATTATCCAGAGATTTGTACATGCTGTCCCTTCTGTTTGTATATGGGTCCCTGTGATCTCCAGATGAACTTGATGGTGGCTCGGGTGACTGCTGCGCGCAGGACTGGGGAATGGGCCAGACCTGCGCCACGTCCAGCAACACCGAGATCCTTCCCATATAATTACGACAGTGCAGGAGGCCATTCAGTCCATCGAGTCCACAGCGACTCTCTGAAAGAGCAAACCTACCCAGGCCCACTCCCTCGCAACTCCACCTAACACACACACGGAGACACAAAGGGCTAATTTAGCATGGCCAATCCACCGAACCTGCGAATCTTTGACTGTGGGAGGAAACCCACACAGACACAGAATGTCAGGGTCAGAGTGAACCAGGGTCCCTGGCGCTGTGAGGCAGCAGTGCTGACCACTGTGCAGCCCATCATGTTGCAGTTTGTACGTGTTGTTCAGCGCGCTCTTTTCACTTATGTTTGGAATATAAAATGTGGGTTGGAGCAGGCAGGAGGAGGAGCTGGATGATCAAAGACATTTCACTGCTCTGTCTGTTTGTCAGTCTGCTCCCCGCCTCTCTCTCTCAGTCAGGTCGGGGCGGGCTGTATAATAAAGGAAAGAGCAGCAGCTCGTCTCTCATTCGGCAGCGATTTGACTGAACAAGCATCATGTCTGGCAGAGGGAAAGGAGGCAAAGGACTGGGTAAAGGCGGAGCAAAGCGGCACCGCAAAGTGCTTCGTGATAATATCCAGGGCATCACCAAACCAGCAATCCGCCGCCTGGCTCGCCGTGGCGGCGTCAAGCGCATCTCGGGTTTGATCTATGAGGAGACTCGCGGGGTGCTGAAGGTTTTCCTGGAGAATGTGATCAGGGACGCGGTCACCTACACTGAACACGCCAAGCGCAAGACCGTCACCGCCATGGATGTGGTTTACGCTCTCAAACGCCAGGGCCGCACTCTCTATG
Organism: Scyliorhinus torazame; assembly: GCF_047496885.1. Lineage (NCBI taxonomy): Eukaryota > Metazoa > Chordata > Chondrichthyes > Carcharhiniformes > Scyliorhinidae > Scyliorhinus > Scyliorhinus torazame. Next base: position 38,334,108 of record NC_092730.1, read on the forward strand.
GATTCGGCGGCTGAGAAAATCCATTTGACAATTTAACAAAACCCAAAGGCTCTTTTAAGAGCCGCCCAAATCCTCACAATGAGACCATTGACCTTAGAATGGCAGCAGCATAATGTACCGAGCTGGTTTACGAGTAAGGAGGCAAAATAAACCAATATTTCCTCTCGTTGATCTCTCTTTTCACATTACAAGGCGACATGAATCTGCATCACAAAATCTTTCTCCGAAGTCAGACCTGTAACCGCACATAGTGAACACTGAAATTGTAATGGGAGCGGGAATGAATTCTGAAACCCCGCAGACCCATTGCCCATAAATGGTCTGTTTAGGAAAGCCTGCCGGCTAAAAACTGCCGTCCCCCGGTAAATACCAACCATACAGGGGAAGCTCATTCCAGCCGGAAGCCTCTGGGAAATTCTCACAAACACGGCACGAAGCGGATCGAGAACAGGTCACCCTTTTTCAGATAAAGTGAGTGGCTCTGAAAAGAGCCTTTGGGTTATTAGATTAAAGAATGGTCGCTTCACTTCTTGCCGGCGCCAGCGCTGCTTTTCTTGGGCAGCAGCACGGCCTGGATATTAGGCAGCACCCCCACATTCACTTCGCTTCAGGAGGAGTGGCGGTGCACACATTGCTGATTGGCTATCTGAACAACATTGTGGAGCCTGGCACAAACTGGCCAATCAGATGTCTGTTTGAAGCACCAATCAGGAGACTCCACGGTGCTGAGGGCGGAAAGTTTGGGCGCCAAATGTTCAGATTCCAACCGAATATTTATTTCAAAGCTTAAAAGAGCGCGAAAAGATAAAAGAGATAAATTGAACAGGGACCGTAAAACATGTGAATAAATCATTTGAGTTTTGAGTATAAGATTGTTGGATTTTCTCTCTTTCCCGAGTCTAGTTTCCCTTTATCTGTCAGTTTCTGATTTCGGGTTTTCTCTCTAACAGAACAAACCCAAAATAAATTAAAGCAAAATAACGCGGATGCCGCAAATGTGAATTAATGAGAAAATGCTGGATAAACTCAGCATATCTGGGAGAATCTGTGGAGAGAAACGTTTAAGATCTGTAGAAGGGACGTTTAGATCCGAAACGTTAACTGTCTCCACAGGTTTAATCCGGCTGCTGTTTAAAACGCTCTCAGCTGTCGGCAGTGTCTAATTTATAGCCATCTGCAAACAATAACATTTGTTCCCATTGTAGACTGCTCCCGCTTCCTCAGTGTTAAAAGTGGAGTAAATGTGGATGCTGCAAATGTGAATTGAAGAGAAATGCTGGATAAACTCAGCATGTCTGGGAGAATCTGTGGAAATGTTTCGGATTTATAAAAGGGGCATTTAATCCGAAACTGTCTCCACAGATTTTTACAATCTGGAGTCCAATCGAGTTTAATCTGGCTGCTGTTTAAAACGCTCTCAGCCGCAGACAGAATGTCTAATTCACAGCCAACTACAAACCTTATTTTAAAAATTCCATATTGTAGACTACTTCAGTGTTAAAAGTGGAGTGAGCAATTTGGAGCTCGTGTCAGTATTGAAATGGAATTTCACCACAACACTGGTGTGCTCTCAATAAACTGATCGATTATTGAGGAAGCCTGAAAGTGAAAGGGAGGTTTTTGGAAACCTGAACACAAATTGAAAGGGAGGTTTTGGAGTTCTATTGTCTCTCCAAATCTAGCGACAGGGACCGAATATGACCAAGTCAGAAACCAAAGGCACACAGGGACACCGAGCAGTCACTAAATGATGAGACTTATTTTCAAGGCACGAAGATCGACCGGGCGATAACTGGACATCACCCAGGATGTTATGTTCCAGTGAAACACTATTTGAACCGATTTGGCTATTCATAATCTAATAATAATTTAAAAACGATGGTTTGGCAGCTTTCCAGAAATTGTGGGTGGCTCTTAAAAGAGCCGTTGGGTTTTGATGAGTTTGAGAACAGTTTTACTTGGAGCTGGTGTACTTGGTCACCGCCTTTGTCCCTTCCGACACGGCGTGCTTGGCCAGTTCCCCGGGCAGCAGCAGGCGCACGGCGGTCTGGATCTCCCGGGAGCTGATGGTGTGGCGCTTGTTGTAATGGGCCAGGCGGGAAGCCTCACCCGCGATGCGCTCGAAAATATCGTTGACGAACGAGTTCATGATGCTCATGGCCTTGGAGGAGATGCCGGTGTCGGGGTGAACCTGCTTCATCACTTTGTAGATGTAGATGGAGTAACTCTCCTTCCTCGACCTTCGCCGCTTCTTGCCGCCCTTTACTGCCGGTTTCTTAATGACTTTCTTGGCTCCCTTCTTGGAAGCTGGTTTCGATGTTGGTTTCTTCTCGTCAGCCATCGTCAATTTTACCCAGAAATAAAGCAAACCCCTTCCGAGCGCTGATTAAATAGACAGAGCCTCACATCTATGCTAATGAGGAATGGGGAAAGGAATGATTGTGATTGGACATTGTAAGAATGAGGACAGCCAGTTATATTCTGTTTATTTGACTGGATAAAAAAACAGACCAATCAGAATTAGGATTTTGCACCAATCATAAACCTCAAATTACAATCATATTACAAACAGGAAATACATTTCAGAAAGAATGTCTCCAGTCCCAGTTTGTCAGTGTGTAAAGATCCACTGGGAAAAGTACCTGGCTGTCGGTGAGAGGGACCCTTCAGCACAGAGAGACTGTGGGATTCCTTCAGGAACTGTGAGTGCCTTGTAATATGTGAGTGTGTGGGATTTACTCACTCTCTGATACAGTGTGGGATATACACACTCTCTGATACACTGTGTGAGTGTGGGATTTACTCACTCTCTGATACAGTGTGAGTGTGGGATTTACTCACTCTCTGATACAGCGTGAGTGTGGGATTTACTCACTCTGATACAGTGTGTGAGTGTGGGATTTACTCACTCTCTGATACAGTGTGTGTGTGGGGGATTTACTCACTCTGATACAGTGTGTGAGAGTGGGATTTACGCACTCTCTGATACAGTGTGTGTGTGTGGGATTTACTCACTCTCTGATACAGTGTGTGAGTGTGGGATTTACTCACTCTCTGATACAGTGTGAGAGTGTGGGATTTACTCACTCTCTGATACAGTGTGTGTTGGATTTACTCACTCTCTGATACAGTGTGTGAGTGTGGGATTTATCACTCTCTGATACAGTGTGGGATTTACTCACTCTCTGATACACTGTGTGAGTGTGGGATTTACTCACTCTCTGATACAGTGTGTGTTGGATTTACTCACTCTCTGATACAGTGTGTGAGTGTGGGATTTACTCACTCTCTGATACAGTGTGTGTGTTGGATTTACTCACTCTCTGATACAGTGTGTGAGTGTGGGATTTACTCACTCTCTGATACAGTGTGGGATTTACTCACTCTCTGATACAGTGTGAGTATGGGATTTACTCACTGTCTGATATAATGTGTGAGTGTGGGATTTATTCACTCTGATACAGTGTGAGAGTGTGGGATTTACTCACTCTCTGATACAGTGTGCGAGTGTGGGATTTACTCACTCTCTGATACAGTGTGTGCGGGATTTACTCACTCTCTGATACAGTGTGTGTGTGGGATTTACTCACTCTCAGATACAGTGTGTGCGGGATTTACTCACACTCTGATACAGTGCGTGAGTGTGGGATTTACTCACTCTGATACAGTGTGAGAGTGTGGGATTTACTCACTCTCTGATACAGTGTGAGTGTGGGATTTACTCACTCTCTGATACAGTGTGTGTGTGTGGGATTTACTCACTCTCTGATACAGTGTGAGTGTGGGATTTACTCTCTCTCTGATACAGTGTGTGTGTGGGATTTACTCACTCTCTGATACAGTGTGAGTGTGGGATTTACTCACTCTCTGATACAGTGTGTGTGTGGGATTTACTCACTCTCTGATACAGTGTGAGTGTGAGTATTACTCTAGCTAAGGCCTAACCAATGTTTTATACAGTTCCAGCATAACCTTCCTTTTCTTAAACTCTGTGCCTCGGCGAATAGAGACAAGGATATCATAGGCCCGGGGTTTTCAAGCTCAGGGTCGTGACCTGTGGGTGGATCTCAGGAAGGTTTCAGGAGGGTGGTAGTTATCCAGATCGCGGAAGGAATGGCCAATGGTCACGACTAGTGTTTACAAATGCCAACCATGATGGACGTTTGAGATTGTCGGCCATTCCGCGCATGCGTCTCTTATCAAGTAGTGCGCAGGCCTGGAGCCCAGCAAGTTGGACTGGCTCCTCCTGATGTCAGTGCGTTTTCCCGGGCCAGTTTTGTTCAGCAAATTCTGGACTCCTCCCACCGGAGGCGGCGCCAGCGAGCAGGTCACACGCCCCGTACGCTGACATCACGTGTTCTGGGCGCGAGTGAGATTCCTCCATTTTGCAGCTGCCAGCAGTGCTGGTGTGAACTCCAGGGTCTCTGGGGAACAACCCATGAAGAAGCTGAAAACAGGAACAAAGCACCACAATGATGAGTATTTGAGGGGTGGGTTTATAAATTGAGCCACTGCAATCAGGAGTCACATTTCATGGGTGTTACATGTCGGGAATTACTGGCAAGTGAAAGTTTAAAACCCTCAAAATGTCAAAGACATTTGAAGAGTAAGCAGGGCAAGTTCCAGGACAAACCTCTGTATTTTTTTCAACGGATGCAGTGAGATATTAAATCATCAGCTGGAGTCATTATCAGAAATGTAACATTGAATAACAAAGCAAGTGAGATCGTGGGGACCAAGCAGGCTCACCTGTCACATTAAAGGAGAGTGGAAATGGTGGGTGTGTGTGAGAGAGAGTGGGTGTGTGTGAGAGAGAGTGGTTGTGTGTGAGAGAGGGTGTGTGTGTGTGAGAGAGAGTGGGTGTGTGTGAGAGAGAGTGGGTGGGTGTGAGAGAGAGTGGCTCTGTGAGAGAGAGAGTGGGTGTGTGTGTGAGAGAGAGAGAGTGGGTGTGTGTGAGAGAGAGTGGGTGTGTGCGAGAGAGAGTGGGTGTGTGTGAGAGAGTGGTTGTGTGTGAGAGAGAGTGTGTGTGTGTGAGAGAGAGTGTGTGTGTGAGAGAGAGTGGGTGTGTGTGAGAGAGAGTGGGTGTGTGTGAGAGAGAGTGGGTGTGTGTGAAAGAGAGTGGGTGTGTGTGAAAGAGAGTGGGTGTGTGAGAGAGAGTGGGTGTGTGTGAGAGAGAGTGGGTGTGTGTGAGAGAGAGTGGGTGTGTGCGAGAGAGAGTGGTTGTGTGTGAGAGAGTGGTTGTGTGTGAGAGAGAGTGTGTGTGTGTGTGAGAGAGAGTGGGTGTGTGTGAGAGAGAGTGGGTGTGTGTGAGAGAGAGTGGGTCTGTGTGAGATTGAGTGGGTCTGTGAGAGAGAGAGTGGGTGTCTGTGTGTGAGAGAGAGTGGGTGCGTGTGAAAGAGAATGGGTGTGTGAGAGAGAGAGAGAGTGGGTGTGTGAGAGAGAGTTGGTGTGTGAGAGTGTGGGTGCGTGTGAGAGAGTGTGGGTGCGTGTGAGAGAGAGTGGGTGCGTGTGAGAGAGAGTGGGTGCGTGTGAGAGAGAGTGGGTGCGTGTGAGAGAGAGTGGGTGCGTGTGAGAGAGAGTGGGTGTGTGTGAGAGAGAGTGGGTGTGTGTGAGAGAGAGTGGGTGTGTGTGAGAGAGTGTGTGTGTGTGTGTGAGAGAGTGTGTGTGTGTGTGTGAGAGAGTGTGTGTGTGTGAGAGAGAGTGGGTGTGTGTGAGAGAGAGTGGGTGTGTGTGAGAGAGAGTGGGTGTGTGAGAGAGAGAGTGGGTGTGTGAGAGAGAGAGTGGGTGCGTGTGAGAGAGTGGGTGCGTGTGAGAGAGAGTGGGTGCGTGTGAGAGAGAGTGGGTGCATGTGAGAGAGTGTGTGTGTTTGTGAGAGAGAGTCGGTGTGTATGAGAGAGTGGGTGTGTGTGAGAGAGAGAGGGTGTGTGAGAGAGAGTGGGTGGATGTGTGTGTGAGTGAGAGAGTTGGTGTGTGAGAGAGAGAGAGAGTGGATGTGTGTGTGAGTGTGTTTGTGAGAGAGTGGGTGTGTGTGAGAGTGCGTTTGTGAGAGAGAGAGTGGGTGTGTGAGAGAGTGCGTGTGTGAGCGAGTGAGCCTCTGTATTTTACATTGTCACTCTTTGATATGTAACACATATTTTACTCTTGCTGCTCTGTTACTGGGGTGTGTGTGTGAGAGAGAGAGAGTGTGTTTTACCATCACGGTCTCTGTGATATATGATGCATATTTTACTGTGTACTGCTCAGTTACTGTTGTGTCAAAGAGTGTGTGAATATCAAAGTTTGTGAATATGTGAGTGTGTGTGAGGAAGTGTGTGCGAGGGAATGTGTCACTATGTCTGCAAGAGTGTACGAGTGTGAGAAATAGTCTGCGTGAGTGTGTGTGTGTTTTACCTTCATTGTCTCTGTGATATTTCACACATATTTTACTGCTCAGTTACTGGTGTGCGAGTGTGTTTATCCTCACTGTCTGGCTATCATATATAATATATTTTACTGCTTACTGCTCAGTTACTTAAGTGTGAGAGTGGCGAGAGTGTGTTTTACCCTCACTGTCCCTCTGCGATATATAACACATTTTGAACTGCTTACTGCTCAGTGACTGGTGTGTCCATGTGTGAGGCAGTCTGAGAGAGAGGGACTAGGAGTGTGAGAGAGTGAGTGTGTGTGAGAGTTAGTGTTTGCCAGAGAAATAGTGAGTGTGTGTCACACTGTCTCTCATTGTCCCTCTGTGAAAGATAAAGCATAATTTACCACTCAGTTACTGGTGTGTGTGTGTGAATGAGAGAGTGTATGAGTGTGTGTGAGAGAGAATGTGTGAGAGAGAGTGAAATACGAGTTATATAGCACAGAGACAGTGAGGTTAAACACACTCACACTCTCTCTCACACGCCAGTAACTGAGCAATAAGCAGTAGAATATTCAATATATATCACAGAGAGACAGTGGTTACTATCACAGAGGTTACTACACACACTCATAGGTCGATTGTCCCGAAAGACGAGCTGTTAGGTAATTTGGACATTCTGAATTCTCCCTCCCTGTACATAAACAGGCGCCAGAATGTGGCGACTGGGGGCTTTTCACAGAAACTTCATTGCAGTGTTAATGTAAGCCTACTTGTGACAATAAAGATTATTATAAGATAGAGTCATATCTGTGTGTATGTGTTAACCTCACTGTCTCTCTGTGATATATAATGAATATTTTACTGCTTACTGCTGTGTGGGTGTGTGAGTGAGACAGTGTGTTTGGGAGTGTGTTTGTGAGTGAGACAGTGTGTTTGGGAGTGTGTGTGTGAGTGAGACAGTGTGTTTGGGAGTGTGTGTGTGAGTGAGACAGTGTGTTTGGGAGTGTGTGTGTGAGTGAGACAGTGTGTTTGGGAGTGTGTGTGTGAGTGAGACAGTGTGTTTGGGAGTGTGTGTGTGAGTGAGACAGTGTGTTTGGGAGTGTGTGTGTGAGTGAGACAGTGTGTTTGGGAGTGTGTGTGTGAGTGAGACAGTGTGTTTGGGAGTGTGTGTGTGAGTGAGTCAGTGTGTTTGGGAGTGTGTGTGTGAGTGAGACAGTGTGTTTGGGAGTGAGACAGTGTGTGTGTGAGTGAGACAGTGTGTTTGGGAGTGTGTTTGTGAGTGAGACAGTGTGTTTGGGAGTGTGTGTGTGAGTGAGACAGTGTGTGTGTGAGTGAGACAGTGTGTTTGGGAGTGTGTGTGTGAGTGAGACAGTGTGTTTGGGAGTGTGTTTGTGAGTGAGACAGTGTGTTTGGGAGTGTGTGTGGGAGTGAGCCAGTGTGTTTGGGAGTGTGTGTGTGAGTGAGACAGTGTGTTTGGGAGTGTGTGTGTGAGTGAGACAGTGTGTTTGGGAGTGTGTGTGTGAGTGAGACAGTGTGTTTGGGAGTGTGTGTGTGAGTGAGACAGTGTGTTTGGGAGTGTGTTTGTGAGTGAGACAGTGTGTTTGGGAGTGTGTTTGTGAGTGAGACAGTGTGTTTGGGAGTGTGTTTGGGAGTGAGACAGTGTTTTTGGGGTGAGACAGTGTGTTTGGGAGTGTGTGTGTGAGTGAGACAGTGTGTGTGTGAGTGAGACAGTGTGTGTATGAGTGAGACAGTGTGTTTGGGAGTGTGTTTGGGAGTGTGTGTGTGAGTGAGACAGTGTTTGGGAGTGTGTGTGTGAGTGAGACAGTGTTTGGGAGTGTGTGTGTTAGTGAGACAGTGTGTTTGGGAGTGTGTGTGTGAGTGAGACAGTGTGTTTGGGAGTGTGTGTGGGAGTGAGCCAGTGTGTTTGGGAGTGTGTGTGTGAGTGAGACAGTGTGTTTGGGAGTGTGTGTGTGTGTGAGACAGTGTGTTTGTGAGTGTGTGTGTGAGTGAGACAGTGTGTTTGTGAGTGTGTGTGTGAGTGAGACCGTGTGTTTGGGAGTGTGTGTGTGAGTGAGACAGTGTGTTTGGGAGTGTGTGTGTGAGTGAGACAGTGTTTGGGAGTGTGTGTGTTAGTGAGACAGTGTGTTTGGGAGTGTGTGTGTGAGTGAGACAGTGTGTTTGGGAGTGTGTGTGTGAGTGAGACAGTGTGTTTGGGAGTGTGTGTGGGAGTGAGCCAGTGTGTTTGGGAGTGTGTGTGTGAGTGAGACAGTGTGTTTGGGAGTGTGTGTGTGAGTGAGACAGTGTGTTTGTGAGTGTGTGTGTGAATTAGACCGTGTGTTTGGGAGTGTGTGTGTGAGTGAGACAGTGTGTTTGGGAGTGTGTTTGTGAGTGAGACAGTGTTTGGGAGTGTGTGTGTGAGTGAGGCAGTGTGTTTGGGAGTGTGTGTGTGAGTGAGACAGTGTGTTTGGGAGTGTGTTTGTGAGTGAGACAGTGTGTTTGTGAGTGAGACAGTGTGTTTGGGAGTGTGTGTGGGAGTGAGCCAGTGTGTTTGGGAGTGTGTTTGTGAGTGAGACAGTGTTTGGGAGTGTGTGTGTGAGTGAGACAGTGTGTTTGGGAGTGTGTGTGTGAGTGAGACAGTGTGTTTGTGAGTGTGTGTGTGAGTGAGACCGTGTGTTTAGGAGTGTGTGTGTGAGTGAGACAGTGTGTTTGGGAGTGTGTTTGTGAGTGAGACAGTGTGTGTATGAGTGAGACAGTGTGTTTGGGAGTGTGTGTGTGAGTGAGACAGTGTGTTTGGGAGTGTGTGTGTGAGTGAGACAGTGTGTTTGGGAGTGTGTTTGGGAGTGAGACAATGTGTTTGGCAGTGTGTGTGTGGGTGAGACAGTGTGTTTGGGAGTGTGTTTGTGAGTGAGACAGTGTGTTTGGGAGTGTGTGTGTGAGTGAGACAGTGTGTTTGGGAGTGTGTGTGTGAGTGAGACAGTGTGTTTGGGAGTGTGTGTGTGAGTGAGACAGTGTGTTTGGGAGTGTGTGTGTGAGTGAGACAGTGTGTTTGGGAGTGTGTGTGTGAGTGAGACAGTGTGTTTGGGAGTGTGTGTGTGAGTGAGACAGTGTGTTTGGGAGTGTGTGTGTGAGTGAGACAGTGTGTTTGGGAGTGTGTGTGTGAGTGAGGCAGTGTGTTTGGGAGTGTGTATGTGAGTGAGACAGTGTGTTTGGGAGTGTGTGTGTGAGTGAGACAGTGTTTGGGAGTGTGTGTGTGAGTATATGAGTGAGTGTGTGTGTGTTTATTGTCGCTGTCTCTCTGTGATGTATAACAGCTTTTACTGCTTACTGCTCAGGTACTGGTGAGTGAGAGTGTGTCAGTGAGAGAATGTGAGTTTTACCCTCACGATGTATCTGTGATATATAACACATAATTTACTCTCACAGGTGTGTGTGTGTTTTACCCTCACTATGTATCTGTGATATATAACACATATTTTACTCTTACAGGTGTGTGTGAGTTTTGCCCTCACTATGTATTTGTGATATATAACACATAATTTACTCTTACTGGTGTGTGTGTGTTTTACCCTCACTATGTATCTGTTATATATAACACATATTTTACTCTTACAGGTGTGTGTGTGTTTTACCCTCACTATGTATCTGTGATATATAACACATATTTTACTCTTACAGGTGTGTGTGTGTTTTACCCTCACTATGTATCTGTGATATATAACTCATATTTTACTCTTACAGGTGTGTGTGTGATTTACCCGCACTATGTATCTGTGATATATAACACATATTTTACTCGTACAGGTCTGTGTGTGTGTTTTACCCTCACTATGTATCTGTGATATATAACACATATTTTACTCTTACAGGTGTGTGTGTGTTTTACCCTTACTATGTATCTGTCATATATAACACATATTTTCCTCTTACAGGTGTGTGTGTGAGTTTTACCCTCACTATGTATTTGTGATATATAACACATAATTTACACTTACAGGTGTTTGTGAGTTTTACCCTCACTATGTATCTGTGATATATAAAACTTATTTAACTGCTTACTGCTCAGTGACTGGTATGTGTGTGAGTGAGAGTGACTGAGTGTGTGTGAGAGAGAGTCTGTGAGTGTGTGTGAGAGGGAACATCTGTGTGTGAGAGAGAGTGTAAGTGTGTGTGACAGTCGTGCGAGTGTGTTTATCTGGGACTTGAGGTCAATGTGAGTCTGACTGCTTCTTTTCTCTGTGACGGTGGAGATGATGTTGTGTCTGTGTCTCTGCAATGTTGGATTAATATTGTACTTACAGTCAGTTAGAAGGAGACGGCGGCACATACATTTTGCTGAGGAATCATCATCTTGTTTTTGGAACTCATCTCTTCATCTGTTGAACTAGGGGGAAGAAAGCATATCTCTTGTAAATCAGAGTCAAATGAGGCCAATGATAAATCAATCTATTCTTTCAACTGATAATCACAGAATTTACAGTGCAGAAGGAGGCCATTTGGTCCATCGGGTCCATCTTTGTAAAGAGCATCTCACGCCTCCACCCTAACCCAGAAATCCATGCCTCCACCCTAACCCAGTAACCCATGCCTCCACCCTAACCCAGTAACCCCACCTAACCTTTTTGGACACTAAGTGCAATTTATTCGGGCCAATCCACCTAACCTGCACATCTTAGGACTGTGGGAGGAAACCGGAGCACCCGGAGGAAACCCACGCAGATACGGGGAGAGCGTGCAGACTCCGCAGATAGCAACACAAGCCTGGAAATTGAACCTGGTACCATAGAGCAGCGAAGCAGCCGTGCTAACCACTATGCTACCTTGCTGCCCCCAATCAGTAAAAGAAAGAAAATACTCTCCAAATCCTAACCCAGAATCAGACAAATAAGCCAGGCCCAGAAAGAGCTCTCCCTTCCCCCTGCTCACTCCAAGTCCCGGAACAAGATCGTGCTCCGCTAAGCCTCTTGCAAACAGCCCCCGATTCTCCCTGAACTCCCCCCGAGTCAGTAATGATCTCTGAGCCTCTTTGCTCACACTCCCAAATGGAGGTGCTGCTGCAATGAGAACGCTGTTTCCTCACTGACCTGGGCCCTGACATTGACATTTCACTCAGTTTCAACAAAGCGATTCCACTCACTGACCAAATGGAGTGTGTGGGGGAGGGGCTGCGCATGCGCTCCCAATCTCAGAATGATGTGGAGATGCCGGCGTTGGACTGGGGTGAGCACAGTAAGAAGTCTGACAACACCAGGTTAAAGTCCAACAGGTTTGTTTCGATGTCACTAGCTTTCAGAGCACTGCTCCTTCTTCAGGTGAATGAAGAGGTATGTTCCAGAAATATATATAGAGACAGATTCAAAGATGCCAGACAATGCTTCGAATGTGACCATTAGCAGGTGATTAAATCTTAACAGATCCAGAGATGGGGTAACCCCAGGTTAAGGAGGTGTGAATTGTCTCAAACCAGGACAGTTGGTAGGATTTCGCAGGCCAGATGTTTGGGGATGCATGTAATGCGACATGAATCCCAGGTATTACATTCATCCCCCACCACCTGGCCTGCAAAATCCTACCAACACTCCTGGCTTGACACAATTCACACCTCCTTAACCTGGGGTTACCCCATCTCTGGATCTGTAAAGATTTAATCACCTGCTAATGCTCGTGTTCGAAGCATTGTCTGGCATCTTTGAATCTGTCTATATATATGTTTCTGGAACATACCTCTTCATTCACCTGAGGAAGGAGCAGCGCTCCGAAAGCTAGTGACATCGAAACAAACCTGTTGGACTTTAACCTGGTGTTGTAAGACTTCGTACTGTGCTCACCCCAGTCCAACGCCGGCATCTCCACATCGCGACTAGCAGGGGCGGGGTTACACCGGGCATGCGCACATCCCCGCAGCAATCCCGCATTGAGAATCAATGGGAACATTCCCCATTTCATAGTCATCACATGTGGAGCAAAACCTCCGATAGAGCCCTTGTTGGGGGACTGTGTGTGTGGCTGCAAATGGCCCTGCGCCCTCGGGCTCAACCAATCACCTTTTGTAGCTGTGTGCTTGTCCCAATGAGAGATTCAATTTGCAGTCATTGCCTGCAGCTTGTTTGTTATTACACTGTCACTCAGCCCCTCAAACTCACACTTTCTGCAAACTATCTTTCCACTGATTTACTTCATTTTCCACTGAACCATAGAATTACCACAGTGCAGAAGGAGGCAATCTGGCCCATCGAGTCTGCACCGACACTCAGAAAGAGCAGCCCACCTAGGACCACTCCCCACCCAACCACCATAAATCTGTATCCCTACGTAATCTACACACCCTTGGATACAAAGCGGTAATTCAGCATCGCCAATCCATATAACCTGCACAACTTTGGCTTGTGGGAGAAAAACAGAGCACCCGGAGGAAATCTACACAGACACAGGCAGAATATGCAAACTCCACACAGACAGTCACCCAACGCTGGAATTGAACCAGGATCCCTGGCACAGTGAGGCAGCAGTGAAACCAATGTTCCCCTTCCAAATGTATTCACTCCCCTGGTTCACTCGCTCTCCAGGTTCACTCACTCTCCTGGTTCACTCACTCCCCCGGTACACTCACTCCCCCGGTTCACTCACTCCCCCGGTTCACTCACTCCCCCGGTTCACTCACTCCCCCGGTTCACTCACTCCCCCGGTTCAATCACTCCCCCGGTTCACTCACTCCCCCGGTTCACTCACTCCCCCGGTTCACTCACTCCCCCGGTTCACTCACTCCCCCGGTTCACTCACGGCCCTGGTTCACTCACTCTCCTGGTTCACTCACCCTCCTGGTTCACACACCCCCCTGGTTCACTCACCCCCCTGGTTCACTCACCCCCCTGGTTCACTCACCCCCCTGGTTCACTCACCCCCCTGGTTCACTCACCCCCCTGGTTCACTCACTCCCCCGGTTCACTCACTCCCCCGGTTCACTCACCCCCCTGGTTCACTCACTCCCCCGGTTCACTCACTCCCCCGGTTCACTCACTCCCCTGGTTCACTCACTCCCCCGGTTCACTCACTCCCCCGGTTCACTCACTCCCCCGGTTCACTCACTCCCCCGGTTCACTCACTCCCCTGGTTCACTCACCCTCCTGGTTCACTCACCCCCCTGGTTCACTCACCCCCCTGGTTCACTCACTCCCCTGGTTCACTCACTCCCCTGGTTCACTCACTGCCCTGGTTCACTCACCCTCCTGGTTCACTCACCCCCCTGGTTCACTCACCCCCCCTGGTTCACTCACTCCCCTGGTTCACTCACTGCCCTGGTTCACTCACCCCCCTGGTTCACTCACCCCCCTGGTTCACTCACTCCCCTGGTTCACTCACTCCCCTGGTTCATTCACTCCCCTGGTTCACTCACCCTCCTGGTTCACTCACCCACCTGGTTCACTCACCCCCCTGGTTCACTCACTCCCCTAGTTCACTCACTCCCCTGATTCACTCTCTCTCCTGGTTCACTCACTCCCCTGGTTCACTCACTCTCCTGGTTCACTCACTCTCCTGGTTCACACACTCTCCCGGTTCACTCACTCTCCTGGTTCACTCACTCTCCTGGTTCACTCACTCTCCTGGTTCACTCACTCTCCTGGTTCACTCACTCTCCTGGTTCACTCACGCCCCTGGTTCACTCACTCCCCTGGTTCACTCACTCCCCTGGTTCACGCACTCTCCGGGTTCACTCACTCCCCTGGTTCACTCACTCTCCTGGTTCACTCACTCTCCTGCTTCACACACTTTCCTGGTTCACTCACTCTCCTGCTGCACTCACTCCCCTGGTTTACTCACTCCCCTGGTTTACTCACTCCCCTGGTTTACTCACTCCCCTGGTTTACTCACTCCCCTGGTCCACTCACTCTCCTGGTCCACTCACTCTCCTGGTTCACTCACTGTCCTGGTTCACTCACTCTCCTGGTTCACTCACTCTCCTGGTTCACTCACTCCCCTGTTTCACTCACACCCCTGTTTCACTCACTCTCCTGGTTTACTCACTCCCCTGGTTTACTCACTCCCCTGGTTTACTCACTCCTCTGGTTTACTCACTCTCCTGGTTCACTCACTCCCCTGGTTCACTCACTCCCCTGGTTCACTCACTCTCCTGGTTCACTCACTCTCCTGGTTCACTCACTCCCCTGGTTTACTCACTCTCCTGGTCCACTCACTCCCCTGGTTCTCTCACTCCCCTGGTCCACTCACTCTCCTGGTCCACTCACTCTCCTGGTTCACTCACTCCCCTGGTTCTCTCACTCCCCTGGTTCTCTCACTCTCCTGGTTCACTCACTCACCTGGTTCACTCACTCTCCTGGTTCACTCACTCCCCTGGTTCAATCACTCTCCTGGTTCACTCACTCTCCTGGTTCACTCACTTCCCTGGTTCACTCACTCTCCTGGTTCACTCACTCTCCTGGTTCACTCACTCTCCTGGTTCACTCACTCTCCTGGTTCACTCACTCCCCTGGTTCACTCACTCCCCTGGTTTACTCACTGCCCTGTTTTACTCACTCTCCTGATTCACTCACTCTCCTGGTTAACTCACTCCTCTGGATAATTCACTCTCCTGGTTCACTCACTCTCCTGGTTTACTCGCTCCCCTGGTTTACTCACTCCCCTGGTTTACTCACTCTCCTGGTTCACTCACTCTCCTGGTTCACTCACTCCTCTGGATAATTCACTCTCCTGGTTCACTCACTCTCCTGGTTCACTCACTCCCCTGGTTTACTCACTCCCCTGGTTTACTCACTCCCCTGGTTTACTCACTCTCCTGGTTCACTTACTCCCCTGTTTTACTCACTCCCCTGTTTTACTCACTCCCCTGGTTCACTCACTCTCCTGGTTTACTCACTCCCCTGGTTTACTCACTCTCCTGGTTCACTCACTCCCCTGTTTTACTCACTCCCCTGTTTTACTCACTCCCCTGTTTTACTCGCTCCCCTGGTTCACTCACTCTCCTGGTTTACTCGCTCCCCTGGTTCACTCACTCTCCTGGTTTACTCACTCCCCTGGTTTACTCACTCCCCTGGTTTACTCACTCCCCTGGTCCACTCACTCTCCTGGTCCACTCACTCTCCTGGTTCACTCACTGCCCTGGTTCACTCACCCCCCTGGTTCACTCACCCCCCTGGTTCACTCACTCCCCTGGTTCACTCACTCCCCTGGTTCATTCACTCCCCTGGTTCACTCACCCTCCTGGTTCACTCACCCGCCTGGTTCACTCACCCCCCTGGTTCACTCACTCCCCTAGTTCACTCACTCCCCTGATTCACTCTCTCTCCTGGTTCACTCACTCCCCTGGTTCACTCACTCTCCTGGTTCACTCACTCTCCTGGTTCACACACTCTCCCGGTTCACTCACTCTCCTGGTTCACTCACTCTCCTGGTTCACTCACTCTCCTGGTTCACTCACTCTCCTGGTTCACTCACGCCCCTGGTTCACTCACTCCCCTGGTTCACTCACTCCCCTGGTTCACGCACTCTCCGGGTTCACTCACTCCCCTGGTTCACTCACTCTCCTGGTTCACTCACTCTCCTGCTTCACACACTTTCCTGGTTCACTCACTCTCCTGCTGCACTCACTCCCCTGGTTTACTCACTCCCCTGGTTTACTCACTCCCCTGGTTTACTCACTCCCCTGGTTTACTCACTCCCCTGGTCCACTCACTCTCCTGGTCCACTCACTCTCCTGGTTCACTCACTGTCCTGGTTCACTCACTCTCCTGGTTCACTCACTCCCCTGTTTCACTCACACCCCTGTTTCACTCACTCTCCTGGTTTACTCACTCCCCTGGTTTACTCACTCCCCTGGTTTACTCACTCCTCTGGTTTACTCACTCTCCTGGTTCACTCACTCCCCTGGTTCACTCACTCCCCTGGTTCACTCACTCTCCTGGTTCACTCACTCTCCTGGTTCACTCACTCCCCTGGTTTACTCACTCTCCTGGTCCACTCACTCCCCTGGTTCTCTCACTCCCCTGGTCCACTCACTCTCCTGGTCCACTCACTCTCCTGGTTCACTCACTCCCCTGGTTCTCTCACTCCCCTGGTTCTCTCACTCTCCTGGTTCACTCACTCACCTGGTTCACTCACTCTCCTGGTTCACTCACTCCCCTGGTTCACTCACTCCCCTGGTTCAATCACTCTCCTGGTTCACTCACTCTCCTGGTTCACTCACTTCCCTGGTTCACTCACTCTCCTGGTTCACTCACTCTCCTGGTTCACTCACTCTCCTGGTTCACTCACTCTCCTGGTTCACTCACTCCCCTGGTTCACTCACTCCCCTGGTTTACTCACTGCCCTGTTTTACTCACTCTCCTGATTCACTCACTCTCCTGGTTAACTCACTCCTCTGGATAATTCACTCTCCTGGTTCACTCACTCTCCTGGTTTACTCGCTCCCCTGGTTTACTCACTCCCCTGGTTTACTCACTCTCCTGGTTCACTCACTCTCCTGGTTCACTCACTCCTCTGGATAATTCACTCTCCTGGTTCACTCACTCTCCTGGTTCACTCACTCCCCTGGTTTACTCACTCCCCTGGTTTACTCACTCTCCTGGTTCACTTACTCCCCTGTTTTACTCACTCCCCTGTTTTACTCACTCCCCTGGTTCACTCACTCTCCTGGTTTACTCACTCCCCTGGTTCACTCACTCCCCTGTTTTACTCACTCCCCTGTTTTACTCACTCCCCTGTTTTACTCGCTCCCCTGGTTCACTCACTCTCCTGGTTTACTCGCTCCCCTGGTTCACTCACTCTCCTGGTTTACTCACTCCCCTGGTTCACTCACTCTCCTGGTTTACTCACTCCCCTGTTTTACTCACTCTCCTGGTTTACTCACCTTCCTGGTTCACGGCAGTTTTCCCAAGCACCATCTTTTACACACTCGCCCGATTTATACGCAGCCTCGAATTGCACATTAATTGGTTACACCCCCCTCCCCCGGTTTGCACACTGCCCTGTTTACACACTGCCCTGTTTACACACTCCCCTGTATTACACACTCCCCTGATTTACGCACTGCCCTAATTACACATTCCCCTGGTTTCCACACTCTTGTGGTTTAACTCTCCTCTGGTTTCACACACTCGTCTGATTTAAACAATCCACTGGCTTTACACCCCCCCTGATTTACACACACCCTGATTTACACCCCCCCCCCCTGGTTTACACACTCTCCTGATTTACACACTCTATGGGTTTGGATACAGCGAAGATTTTACACACACCCTGGTTTACACACTCCCCTGGTTTGCCGCTCCCCTGATTTCACACACTCAACTGGTTTAAACCATCCACTGGTTTTGCACACTTCTTGCTTTACACAGTGTATACTCCATTGGATCCATACACTCCCCTGTGTGCGTACACTTCCCTGGCTGACACACTACCTGCTTTATCTACTCATTTGTTATGTGTGGCTTTCCACACTCACCTTGTTTTGCACATTCACCTACTTTTGTGCACAGGTTTACACACTATTTGATATGCCCACACTCCTGGTTTACACTCACACTAATTTTACACACTCCTGGATTTAAACGCCACTGATTTATACATGCCCACATTGTGTTTTCCTTCTTTGTCACAATCCACTCAAACACACCCCTGATTTTACAGCCTCCAGGTTTACAGACATCGATATTGCACAATCACCTCATTTTCCACACTCCCCTCATTAACACACTTACACCCCTGGCTTTACACTCTCCTCTGGTTGTACCAAATTCCCAGCTTTACACATTCCCAGTTTACATAATTCCATTATATTATGATAGTTTTGATTGAATTCCACTCTTTCCGTTAGAAAATGAAGCACATCTGACTCAATATTTCAATACCAAATGTATCAAGGTATCTCCTTGTGTTGGTGTGGGACATATTGTACTGGGGGGAAACATTAAAAGCTTCCTTATTGAGCTCCCATGCTCAACACAATCTCTGAACAAATCTAATACTCTTGTCAAAGAATTCAGCTCCAGTTGTAAACTTCTCCAGTCTCCACTTGAATAACTGACATCCTGTTCTGAGCAGCTTACTGCACTTTCTCTGCAACAGGCACCATGACATATTGTCAAAGCTGGATTTTAAAATTCTTATTCAGTTTGTCTAATATAGAAGTCTGCATGTTTACCAATCATACTTCTTATAATGTGTGTCATTGCTTAGGTCTCTTCTTGAAGCATGAGATGTCTGAAGCTACCTTTTTCATTCTGCTGAAGTTATGAATGTTCTTATCTGTAACATCTGGGCTACATCAATGACATTAGTATGAACTTCATCAAGCACCGAGAGTGTCTATGGCACAGTGATGGAGCTGGATTGTGCTGGGGGTTTTTGATTAATAGAAAACTGATTTGCTTTTGTGTCAGGTTGAGAATATATTTAATGTTTATGAATCCAGTTCACAAATTTTAAGAAGTTTTCATGATAAATAATTGAGCATGAATGTTAAGTTCCAAACGAGATGAAAACGGTTGTCCATTATCTTTCATCAGCCTCTGTGTCCATGTTCCATGTGTTCCGGATCTTCGCTTTACTTTATTTCCCTTCAGATTAAACATACACGCATCGATTAGGAGCTGCAGACTTATGCACTCTCTATCTCTCTGTGTCTCTCTCTCTTTGTCTCCCTGTGTGTCTCTCTCTCTGTCCCTCTCTCTGTCTCTCCCTCTGTCTCTCTCTCTCTGTCTCTCACTCTGTCTCTCTCTCCTTCCCTTTCTGTCTCTGTCTAAGTGTCTCAATGTCTCTCTCCTTCAATATGATTATCTCACTCCCTCTCTTCCGCTCTACATCTCTGTGTTATGTGCCACTCGTTCCATTGTTCTCTCTCTCTCTGTTTCTCTCTAGTTTCCTTTATGTGTCTCTGTCCTCAATATCTGTCTGCTTCAATATGAGTATCTCACTCCCTCTCTCCCGCTCCACATTGCTGCGTTACTATGTCGCTCGCTCTATTTTTCTCTGTCTCTCATTTTCAATCTGTCATTCGGTGTGTTGTGGACACAGTGATAACACGTGTAACACTGGCCCTCACTGTCAATACTGGACACAGTGATAACACGTGTAACACTGACCCTCACTGTGAACACTGGACATGGTGATAACACATGTAACACTGGCTCTCACTGTGAACACTGGACGCAGTGATAACACGTGTAACACTGGCCCTCACTATGATCACTGGACACAATGATAACATGTATAACACTGGCCCTCACTGTGAACACTGGACACAGTGATAACACATGTAACACTGACCCTCGCTGTGAACACTGGACACAGTGATAACACGTGTAACACTGGCACTCGCTGTGAACACTGGACACAGTGATAACACGTGTAACACTGGCCCTCACTGTGAACACTGGACACAGTGATAACACGTGTAACACTGGCACTCGCTGTGAACACTGGACACAGTGATAACACCTGTAACACTGGCCCTCACTGTGAACACAGCTGCCGTGTTGTGGGTGAAACGGTCACTGTCCCTCCTCCACACAGGAAGTCCTGGTCTATCAGATCATCTTTATTTTTAAAATTTGCTGTTTGGATCAGAATGGTCAGAATCTGTGTCACTGTGAAAATCTCCACTCTCAGAGGGGGTGGGATTATTCGTTAACTGGGGGTCCCTGCTTGTTGAGTTTGCGGTTCAGTGTTACCGGGAGTGCAGGAGGATCACATCAAGCAGGAAAATCTCCACTGAGAGAGAGGAGATCAATTGTATTTTCACCTTCAAGGGAGGTTTGTCATCAATGAATTTAGATTTTAAAATATGACTGGCTGCTGCCGGGTATTTAGGTAAACAGAAAATAGGGAGCAGAAAACTCAGAGAGTTGAACAGTAATTAAGACACGGATTGGGAACAATTGTTCTGGAGAAGGGGGTGTAGATAGCCTGGGTCACATTGTGATCCAAAAAGACGAGGTGTTGGGTGTCTTAAAAAATATTAAGGTAGGTAAGTCCCCAGGGCCTGATGGGATCTACCCCAGAATACTGAAGGAGGCTGGAGAGGAAATTGCTGAGGCCTTGACAGAAATCTTTGGATCCTCGCTGTCTTCAGGGGATGTCCCGGAGGACTTGAGAATAGACAATGTTGTTCCTCTGTTTAAGAAGGGTAGCAAGGATAATCCCAGGAACTACAGGCCGGTGAGCCTTACTTCAGTGGTAGGGAAATTACTGGAGAGAATTCTTCGAGACAGGATCTACTCCCATTTGGAAGCAAATGGACGTATTAGTGAGAGGCAGCACGGTTTTGTGAAGGGGAGGTCGTGTCTCACTAACTTGATAGGGTTTTTCGAGGAGGTCACTAAGATGATTGATGCAGGTAGGGCAGTAGATGTTGTCTATATGGACTTCAGTAAGGCCTTTGACAAGGTCCCTCATGGTAGACTAGTACAAAAGGTGAAGTCACACGGGATCAGGGGTGAGCTGGCAAGGTGGATACAGAACTGGCTACGCCATATAAGGCAGAGAGTAGCAATGGGGGGATGCTTTTCTAATTGGAGGGCTGTGACCAGTGGTGTTCCACAGGGATCAGTGCTGGGACCTTTGCTCTTTGTAGGATATATAAATGATTTGGAGGAAAATGTAACTGGTCTGATTAGTAAGTTTGCAGACGACACAAACGTTGGTGGAATTACGGATAGCGATGAGGACTGTCGGAGGATACAGCAGGATTTAGATTGTCTGGAGACTTGGGCGGAGAGATGGCAGATGGAGTTTAATCCGGACAAATGTGAGGTAATGCATTTTGGAAGGTCCAATGCAGGTAGGGAATATACAGTGAATGGTAGAACCCTCAAGAGTATTGAAAGTCAAAGAGATCTAGGAGTACAGGTCCACAGGTCATTGAAAGGGGCAACACAGGTGGAGAAGGTAGTCAAGAAGGCAGACGGCATGCTTGCCTTCATTGGCCGGGGCATTGAGTATAAGAATTGGCAAGTCATGTTGCAGCTGTATAGAACCTTAGTTAGGCCACACTTGGAGTATAGTGTTCAATTCTGGTCGCCACATTACCAGAAGGATGTGGAGGCTTTAGAGAGGGTGCAGAAGAGATTTACCAGAATGTTGCCTGGTATGGAGGGCATTAGCTATGGGGAACGATTGAATAAACTCGGTTTGTTTTCACTGGAACGAAGGAGGTTGAGGGGAGACATGATAGAGGTATACAAAATTATGAGGGGCATAGACAGAGTGGATAGTCAGAGGCTTTTCCCCAGGGTAGAGGGGTTAATTACTAGGGGGCATAGGTTTAAGGTGAGAGGGGCAAGGTTTAGAGTAGATGTACGAGGCAAGTGTTTTTACACAGAACACAGTGGGTGCCTGGAACTCGCTACCGGAGGAGGTAGTGGATGCAGGGACGATAGGGACATTTAAGGGGCATCTTGACAAATATATGAATAGGATGGGAATAGAAGGATACGGACCCAGGAAGTGTAGAAGATTGTAGTTTAGTCGGGCAGCATGGTCGGCACCGGCTTGGAGGGCCGAAGGGCCTGTTCCTGTGCTGTACATTTCTTTGTTTGTTGAGAAGAGGGAGAATTCTGCCCTGGGAAATGTCATTTCCAAAACTTGTGTGTGGATGTGAATATTGTGGAAGAGAGAGTGTGTGAAAGGGGCGGGCCAAACAGGAGAAACCAACTGTGTTTGTGTGTCCGCTCTGACCAGGAGATCTCCCAATCCCTCTGGGACTAAATGGAAATATTTTTCATTCCAACAATCCCCCTGTTCCCCTCCTACTTTTCCAAGTTGGATTTCAGGGCAGTTTCGATGCTGCTTTCCAGATTTCTGTGGAAAGGTTGGGAAAATGAGAGCGATCGGGTGAGAGAGCGCGAACAGTGCATCAGTAAAACGGGTTTAAATGCAAAATGGAGCCTTCAAATCGCGTGAAACCTTTTCTACAGCAAACATGAGAGTGTGAGAGACAGGAAGGAATTATCCTGGGACACTGTGGAGCTGGAATTTGAGTGGAATTGGAGAGTTTGGGACGAGAGAAAAACACAGAGAGCAGCAGCAGCCTGGAGCTGAGAGCAGGTTGTCTCCGCCCCGTCCGCTCGCTGCCTTTAAGTTGCTCAGTGCCGCCACCAGAGGCTTCATTTCTCACCCACATTGACGGAGAGATTTTGTGCAGAGTCTCGGACATGAGCGATAGTGCAGCCGCCGAAACGGCTCCTCCAGCCGCCCCAGTCAAGGCTGTCAAGAAGCAGAAGGCGGTTCCCCGGAAGAAACAAGAAGGTCCCGGACTGGGCGAGCTGATCCTCCAGATTGTGGCGGAAACCGGCGATCGCAAGGGGATTTCCTTACAGGCCATAAAGAAGGCGCTGCGGAGCAAAGGGGTCGATGTGGATAAACGGGGGGCCCAGATCAAGCAAAGTGTCAGGAGGAGTGTGGACAACGGCAGCTTGGCTCAGGTCAAGGGCACGGGCGCCTCCGGCTCCTTCAAGATCGTTAAGAAGACAATCGGGGGGAAAGTGAGAAAGACCGGAGCAGGCGAGAAACCTTCAGTGAAGAAAACAGTAGCCAAGAAATCTCTCAAAAAACCAGCAGCCAAGAAATCTCCCAAGAAACCAGCAGCCAAGAAATCTCCCAAGAAACCAGCAGCCAAGAAATCTCCCAAGAAACCAGCAGCCAAGAAATCTCCCAAGAAACCAGCAGCCAAGAAATCTCCCAAGAAACCAGCAGCCAAGAAATCTCCCAAGAAACCAGCAGCCAAGAAGGCGGCAACTCTCCAAAAGAGCGCGAAGAAAGCAGCCCCGAAGAAAAAGTCACTTGTGAAAAAGACCACGGGCAGAATAAATCCGACCCAATCGAGGGCCAAGCCCAAAGTGAAATCAGCAACGGCTAAGAAACCAGCAAAGAAGTGAAAGAAGGCGAGCAAATTGTAAACCTCTGAACCCAAAGGCTCTTCTCAGAGCCACCCACATCTCTCAGGAAAGAGCTGATCCCCCGACCAATGAATCGCTGTCCCGGTGCTGGGAGCAGATTTCAGACAGAAATGTCAATCCAGTATTGCCGCTCACTCGCTGACATGCTCTGCACCGGGCCTCTCCCCCCACTCTGCACTAAAACACAGGGATGTTGCTGCCTCTTCCTAAACGGGGATGTGTCCGGGGGAACAGTCACAGTTTGTGTTAGTTTCATTATTCACAGATTCAGGGGAGAGTCTGTAAAAGAGGTAACAGGGCGGAGAAATCCCGCCTCACAACATAAACACTTTATATCAGCTGGAAGGGATGTTAGTAAAATTCCCAACCCGTCTGGGAGAGGAGTTGTGGGGGTGGAATCGGAGCTGGAGTTGAAATAGGAGCAGATAGTTCGGCTGGTTCTAGAAAGGAGTGAACTGAGGCGGGAATATTACTGACAAGTTGCATTTAATAGATCCGCGTTTCTAACAAGCTGCTGTATGATGCTGCAGTTTGTACGTGTTGTTCAGCGCCCTCTTTTCACTTCTGTTTGGAATATAAAATGTGGGTTGGAGGAGGAGCTGGATGATCAAAGACATTTCACTGCTCTGTCTGTCACTCAGTCCGCTCCCCGCCTCTCCCTGACTCAGTCAGGTCGGGGCGGACTGGATAATAAAGGAATGTAAGGACTTGGTTTCACGCGTCATAAATGAGATACCACGATTTTGTTAAAGTTTGTACTGTTATAACAGGAACTCCTTTCCTATCATTGATTTCTCTTTTCACATTATAAGGCGACATTGATGTGCTGTACAGTCTGAAACAAAACCTTTCTCCAAAGTCAAACCTGTAACCGCACATAGTGAACACTGACATTGTAACGAGAGCGGGAATGAATACCTGCACAGTTTTATGCATCGAATGTGACAAAAAAGGGACCAGGAATCATCGAGAAGTTTTTTATGTTTCCAATTTGCGATTGATTTTCTCAAATATCCGTTACTTGTCCCTGTGAAATTGTACCTGCTGGATTTTATTAATCTACTTTCGGACATGAATGTTCAGCGTCAGAATTTGATCAGAAGCTCGGTTTACATAACTGATCTGTAAACACCGCCTCCTCCATCCATCTCCCCCAGAACAGTCGCTGAACGAATCAGCCAATTTTCCCTTTAATACCTATCGCTCTTTGCATTGAAAGAACCGATATCGCTGATCAGATAAAAATGAGACAGAATTCCGCCCCTCAATAGGAGCTTTATCCCAGTCTGTTTTAGAACAATCAGGGAGTGAATCTGAATTTAATCCGGGTGCTCAGGCAGTGGGTCGAATCGGAGACAAAAATGGGACCAGGAATCATTGAGAAGTTTTTGATATTTACAACTTGAGATTGAGTTTTTCAGTTTTCTCGAATATCCGTTCCTGGTCCCTGTGAAATTGGCGGGCTTTTTGAAATTGATGGTTTGTCAGTTGCAGGTCCACCAATCAGGGCCCTGATATCCTTGCCGCTCATCGCTCTTTTCAAACTTGTCCACGGGATCGGGCTGCATCCAATGAGGAGAAGTAGGCGGTCACTATAATGTCTTAAATAGGCAGCGAGAGAGCGGCGCCAGCATTCTCAGCGTGTGCGTTTCCCCCAGTTTCACATCATGGCCAGGACCAAGCAGACAGCGCGCAAATCGACCGGAGGCAAAGCTCCTCGCAAACAGCTGGCTACCAAAGCGGCCCGCAAGAGCGCTCCAGCCACGGGCGGAGTGAAGAAGCCCCATCGCTACAGACCCGGCACTGTGGCTCTGAGGGAGATCCGCCGCTACCAGAAATCCACCGAGCTGCTGATCCGCAAACTGCCCTTCCAGCGCCTGGTGCGAGAGATCGCTCAGGACTTCAAGACAGACCTGCGCTTCCAGAGCTCCGCCGTCATGGCCCTGCAGGAGGCCAGCGAGGCTTACCTGGTGGGGCTCTTTGAGGACACCAACCTGTGCGCCATCCACGCCAAGCGAGTCACCATCATGCCCAAAGACATCCAGCTGGCCCGCCGCATCCGCGGGGAACGCGCCTAAAGCCCGGATTCAGCAACAACAACAACGGCTCTTTTAAGAGCCACCAAGTCTTTCAGGAAAAGAGCTTCAACACCCAATCCCTCAGTTGAGCTGCGGTGATTTAGAATATAATCATCGGCAGTATCTCTGCATTCGGAAGCTTTAGTGAGAGAATTAAGCGAATGGACAACAGGTCACCCTTGTCCGGAGGGAGTGGGTGGCTCTGAAAGAGCCTTTGGGTTATTGGATTCTTCCCGGTCCCAGCGCTGGTTCAGAGCCGCTCAATCGACAAATAAAAGCTGCGACCTCCTGTTACTGATTCCAATGCCTCCAAGTTACAATTAACGCTTCATTGCAATGGAGTTTCTCTCGTCTCATGGCTCCGAGTAAGAAACGAGTCACATACATTAACCCAGATAGTTATTGCAGAAACATTTGCACATTAAGTAGCAGAACAGAATCTGAGTGACACACAACAATTCGCTCTTTTTCTGATAAAGTGAGTGGCTCTGAAAAGAGCCTTTGTGTTATTAGATTAAAGAATGGTCGCTTCACTTCTTGCCGGCGGCAGCGCTGCTTTTCTTGGGCAGCAGCACGGCCTGGATATTAGGCAGCACCCCCACATTCACTTCGCTTCAGGAGGAATGGCGGTGCACACATTGCTGATTGGTTATCTGAACAACATTGTGGAGCCTGGCACAAACTGACCAATCAGATGTCTGTTTGAAGCACCAATCAGGAGACTCCACGGTGCTGAGGGCGGAAAGTTTGGGCGCCAAATGTTCAGATTCCAACCGAATATTTATTTCAAAGCTTAAAAGAGCGCGAAAAGATAAAACAGAGAAAATTGAATTGGGACCGTAAAAACGAGACTAAATCACTGAGTATAAGATTGTTGGATTCTCTGTCCGTAATCTACAGTTTCCCTTTATCTGTCAGTTTCTCGTTTCGGGTTTTCTCTCTAACAGAACAAACCCAAAATGAATTAAAGCAAAATAATGTGGATGCTGCAAATGTGAATTGAAGAGAAATGCTGGATAAACTCAGCATGTCTGGAAGAATCTGTGGAAATGTTTCGGATTTATAAAAGGGGCATTTAATCCGAAACTGTCTCCACAGATTTTTACAATCTGGAGTCCAATCGAGTTTAATCTGGCTGCTGTTTAAAACACTCTCAGCCGCAGACAGAGTGTCTAATTTACAGCCAACTACAAACCTTATTTTAAAAATTCCATATTGTAGACGACTTCAGTGTTAAAAGTGGAGTGAGCAATTTGGAGCTCGTGTCAGTATTGAAATGGAATTTCACCACAACACTGGTGTGCTCTCAATAAACTGATCGATTATTGAGGAAGCCTGAAAGAGAAAGGGAGGTTTTTCGGAACCTGAACACAAATTGAAAGGGAGGTTTTGGAGTTCTATTGTCTCTCCAAATCTAGCGACAGGGACCAAATATGACCAAGTCAGAAACCAAAGACACACAGGGACACCGAGCAGCCACTAAATGATGAGACTTATTTTCAAGGCACGAAGATCGACCAGGCGATAACTGGACATCACCCAGGATGTTATGTTCCAGTGAAACACTATTTGAACCGATTTGGCTATTCATAATCTAATAATAATAAAAAAACGATGGTTTGGCTGCTTTCCAGAAATTGTGGGTGGCTCTTAAAAGAGCCGTTGGGTTTTGATGAGTTTGAGAACAGTTTTACTTGGAGCTGGTGTACTTTGTCACCGCCTTTGTCCCTTCCGACACGGCGTGCTTGGCCAGTTCCCCGGGCAGCAGCAGGCGCACGGCGGTCTGGATCTCCCGGGAGCTGATGGTGCTGCGCTTGTTGTAATGGGCCAGGCGGGAAGCCTCACCCGCGATGCGCTCGAAAATATCGTTGACGAAGGAGTTCATGATGCTCATGGCCTTGGAGGAGATGCCGGTGTCGGGGTGAACCTGCTTCATCACTTTGTAGATGTAGATGGAGTAACTCTCGTTCCTGGCTCGTCTCCTCTTCTTGTTGCCGTTCACTGGTGCCTTCTTCTGGGTTTTCTTAGCGCCCTTCTTGGGAGCTGGAGCTTTCTTGTCCTCAGCCATGGTCAGAGCAAACTGCAGACACACAATAACTGAGAACTGCCACACACCTGCTCTTTTCCAGAATAACTCGCATTAGCTATGAGGAGCAGTTGAGTAAACTCGGTTTGTTCTCACTGGAACGACAGAGGTTGGGGGCGACCTGAGAGGTCGACAAAATTATGAGGGGCATGGACAGAATGGATACTCAGAGGCTTTTCCCCAGGGTAGAGGGGACAATTACGAGGGGGCATAGGTTTAAGGTGCGAGGGGCAAGGTTTAGAGGAGGTGTACGAGGCAAGTTTTTTTTACACAGAGGGTAGTGGGTGCGTGGAACGCGCTACAGGAGGAGGTGGTGGAAGTAGGGACGATAATGACATTTAAGAGGCATATGGACAAATACATGAATAGGAAGGGAATAGAGGGATACGGACCCAGAAAGTGTAGATTTTAGATTAGACGGGCAGCATGGTCGGCACGGGCTTGGAGGGCCGAAGGGCCTGTTCCTGTGCTGTGCTTTTCTTTGTTTGTAACTCACTTACCGATGTTAATGAATGATGGGAGAGAGACCAAGTCACCATTGGGGAATTTATGTGACGTTTATTTGCATCTGTTTTGTTGGTTCAGGTACCCAATTGCAGCAACTGCCCCCCCCGCCCCATCCACAAACTCTGGCCAGTGAGATTCCCCCTAATTGACACATTGCTCTGACTCTGGGCCTCCCTCTGCCGGCAGCAGCACATTCTCTCTGCTGGTAATAACACGTCACTCTCCAGGGACTGTCCCGGGTGCCGGCTATACCGCGCATGCGTGCCCACTCAGCCCGATCAGGCAGTGCGCAGGCGCGGTACACAGCGGGCCGGACCGCCTCCTCCTGACGTCACCGGGCTGTCCAAGGGCAGCTTCTTTGAAGCAACAGCAGGTTGAAGCGGCGCCAGAGAGCAGATCCTCCATTTTGTAGCTGGCAGCTGTGAAGAATTGAAAATGGACGGTTTTGTAATAAGGGAGAGAGGGTCAGAGACACAAACAGGCCCGGATCACACATCTAAATCTGTGGGAGAGAGTCGCTGAGGAGAGTCCACAGCAACACAAAGCAGAGCTGGGGTGAGCTCCACGGCCTCTGCTCAACAACCCATTAAGAAGAAGCTGGAAACAGGAACACAGCAGAATAAAGGTGATATTTGAAGGTATGTCTTTATAAATTGTGCCAATGCAAATCAGGATCCCCTCTGGCTGATTTGTTTGCTGATGAAACGTGGAAGCTCTCTATGTCTTACCTTGCAGACATCTTTTCAATTCTAAACACACTGAACCACAAATTATAAGGGAAGGAGGATGATTGCTTTTGGCGCTGTGAAGAATTTGATGTTTTCCAAAAGTAATTGAACGTTAGGAAACTGCGCGTAGAAAGCCAAACCTACTACATGTTCCCCTCACTGCAATGACATCTCGAAGAAAACGGTTAGGAAGGGAACTGTCGATAGACTGGCTACGCTGAACAACAGTTTTTATCGCTATTTTCCAGAGGAGAAGTTTCAGATTTTGAGAGAGAATTAGTTGGTGAAAACTCCCTTTGAGTTTGAGACCCCAGACTCAATTTACTGATTTATAGCTGACTCCAAATGTACAAACTGAGCTTCTCTTACCTGTGACAGCACATTAATAATACAGCACAACTCCCATGAGGTTTTCAGAGTTCCAGCGTAGCGTCTCCGAGAAGTACCCAGTACGGAGTAAAACAAGCATTCTTTTGCTATTACACATCACAAGGATCTACATCTTCAAGGTTGGATTTTTCATCCTCAAAAGGATGAAGACAGCACAAAGGAACCAGCTGAACTCTGCACCTGATACACGCACTGCCCTCTCCTCTAAACCTGATTGGAGTGAGATCATAAGGACCAAGCAAGCTCACCTGCTGCATTAAAGGTAAGAGAACATAGTGGGTCGTGGAGGTCAGCTGGTGTGGGTCCCAAAGGCTGGCCAGCATGGGTCCCAAAGGATGGCCGGTTGGTTAAAATGGGTCGCAGGTAAAAACAGTTTAAAAGAACTGCTCTGTAAAATACTGCTGATTCAGTTCATCCATTTTTCCTTCATTTACCAGGACTAACTGATGTTTATTAATCCCGCCCTTCATCCGGAAGTAGAATCCAGAATTATTGATTTACAACTGGGGCTCATTTGAACATTGCTGCGAATGTTTTTGGATAAAATGTTAGAAGAGCAGTGGCAACAACATTGAGAAAAACCTGACTGAAATAAAACCCTGCTGTGGGTTTACGGGCCACCTGTCGGTTTCCAATCCATATGTCCGGACTCATCTGTAATACACATTTTTTGTTTATTACACTATTCCATAATGCTCAGATTCTGGCAGAGAATGATTTATTTTAACTCCAGCATTTTGCCCGTGTATTCTGCGTGGCTTTAAAATGAATATGATAGTTGTACACATCTGGCAGCTCCTAATCGATGTGTGTAAGTTTACTATGAAAACTTCTTGGAATACATGGACTGGAGACACAGATATTAAAGATATTCTCAATTTTTTTTTCAATTATACAAAAAATGTCAGCAAAATCCAGCTCCATCACTGTGCCATAGACAGTATCGGTGCTTGATGAAGTTCATACTAATGTCATTGATGTAGTACATATGTTACAGATAAGAACATTCATAACTTAAGCAGAATGGAAAAGGCAGTTTCAGACATCAGGATGAGACCAGGTCTCATGCAACAAGAGACCTGAGCAATGACATATTATAAGAATTATTATTGGTAAACATGCAGTAACGGAAGAAGAAACTGAAGAAGAATTTTAAAATCCAGGTTTGGCAGTATGTCATGGTGCACCTTACAGAGAAAGTGCTGCAAGCTGCTCAGAACTGGATGTCAACTATTCAAGTGGAGACTGGAGAAGCTTTCAACTGGAGCAGAGTTCATAGATTTCATAGCATTTACAGAGCAGAAGGTGGCCATTCGGCCCATCGAGTCTGCAATGGCCCTTGGAAAGAGCAAACTAATAATAATAATAATTGCTTATTGTCACAAGTCGGCTTTAATTAAGTTACTGAAAAACCCCTCGACGCCACATTTCGGCGCCTGTTCGGGGAGGCCGGTACGGGAATTGAACCCACGCTGCTGGACTTGTTCTGCATTACAAGCCAGCTGTTTAGCTCACTGTGCTAAACCAGCCCCACAACTACCTAAGCTCACACCTCAACCCTCTCCCCGGAAACCTTCCCTAACCTTTTTTGGACACTAAGGACAATTTAGCATAGCCAATCCACATAACTTGCGCATCTTTGGACTGGGAGGAAACCGGAGCACCCAAAGGAAACATGGGGAGAACGTGTGACTCAGTTGACTGTGTAAACCAGGGGAGTGTTCAAGTCATATTCAATTACAAATTGGAAACCAGGGGAGTGACTACATCAGTGGTGTGGGTAAACCAGGGAGTGTGGAAATCAGGGGAGTGTTTCAAACCAGCGGACTGTCCAAGACCAGACAATTGTCCAAAGCCACTGAAATGTATCAGCCAGCGGACTGTGTGAGCCAGGATAGTGTATAAACCAAATTCAATTTCAAATTGGAAAGGGGTGAAAATGAAGTCAATCAATGAAATGTTTTGCTGCTGGAGGAGAGAGTGGGACCACCTGGGGCCGGTTGCTGCCCCCTCCCGGGGTGAAGACCCTGCCTCCAGCCTTTTGTCTTTCCACCGCCGTGCCTGAAGTGGGAGTGGGTCCACCTGGGGACTGTTGCTGCCCCCTCCCTGGGTGAAGGCCCTGACTTCTGTCCTCCCACCCCTCTGCCTGAGGTGGGACCACATGGGGCCTGGTGCTGTTCCCCCTCCCGGGGTGAAGACCCTGCCTTTTGTCCTCCCGCCCCTCTGCCTGAGGTGGGAGTGGGACCGCCTGGGGCTGCTGTGAAGACAAAGGACTTTGTCTTGGGCCCCCACAGGGCTGAAGAGCGCCGTCCGCCCACTTCTTTCACCCCCTGTGGCGGGTGTGTGGCAGTTGCCACTTTGCTTTAGGCCCCTCCGGGTCTGAAGAGCGCTGCCCGTTTACAGTGACTATCTGCTGTTGCCCTGCAGCACCTTCCCCTGTGGCACCTGCTGTTGTTGTGCCACGTCCTTCCCCCAGTACTCGGATTTCAGTTACATGGCTGTGCCGTACCAAGTGTGGGCATGGTCAGTACCCCAGGGGCATCCTCCACTCTGCTGGGGGCAGGGCGGCCAAGAACCTATGCGGGGGCAACAGCCACTCGACCCTCGGCGGCCCCCTCGCCCTTCCGCCTACTAACGCGGCAACTTGGGGTCAAATGTTATGCCCACCCCACCATGGCCATCGAGGCGTGCACTCGTGCGATGGCCGAGGTCATCGGCCTCTTGGCCATCGTAGCCGCCTCTAGGATGTACGGCAAAGCCGTGTTTTTCCTGCGGGCCGAGCAGGCGGTCCACCGTGTCCTGGAAAGGGGCTCACAGTGGGTGGGACACACATGGCCGTGGACCCGCTGGAGGCCATCGCCGAACGTGTCTCCTCCTCCCCCATCTCAACCTCCTGGGGGAGGTCAGGTCCGGGGTGGCGCCGCTGACACTCGGCCTCGGGACCCTTCCCTCCATCATGTATACTCGGAGCGTCAGGCTTTTGCCCGCCTGACCCGGGAGGAGGTCACGCTGGGAGGTTTTGTGGTTCCCCACCAAGGGAAGGATCATAAAGTGATCTGGTCTGAGGGTGCCATGCCTGAAGAGGGCTGGGGCATATTCGCCGGAACTGCCCCACTCTAACGGCCGCTGCCAACACCATCTCCAGGTCGACCGTGGCTGGCACCCCCTCTCCTCTACCACCTCTTTGTCTGCCCAGCAACCGGCCCCTGACAACACCGCGGCTACTGGCGGGGGAGAGGGAGACTCCACTAGACCAGAGGCAGCCTAAAAAGGCCAAACGGAAGACGGTGTGACGGTCAGACCGAATCCATCCACACCTTGGCCCCATCACGAGTACTGACCCCGTGCCCGTCCAGGGGCCTGCGGCAGCCACCAGAGTCCCTATATCTTCGGGTCGTGGGTGGGCGACGGCGAGGACGGCTCCCCGCTCACAAGGCCCAAGCAGACGATGCCAAGGAGCCCAGGATCCATCCCGGAGCTGTTCTCGGGGGTCTTTCCGGGTCTCTCCGAGTGCCCGGCATCGGCGGCGGGG
This sequence comes from Scyliorhinus torazame, assembly GCF_047496885.1. Lineage (NCBI taxonomy): Eukaryota > Metazoa > Chordata > Chondrichthyes > Carcharhiniformes > Scyliorhinidae > Scyliorhinus > Scyliorhinus torazame. Next base: position 38,366,679 of record NC_092730.1, read on the forward strand.
TCAGTGTCGCCACGGCCTCTGAATCGAGGGGGGAGCCTGCGAGGAACCCGCCTGAGGGTGATCCTGGGGGTGGGATCGACTCGGACCAGGGAGAGCAGCGACAGGCTGTTCTGTTCCTCGGGGGGCTCCTGAGGGAGTGGAGGGGGCAACAACCCTCTACTCCCTCTGAGCAGAGTTATGGGTGATTGGTGAAGGACACACGCTACAACTGACTTGGAGGTAACCATAGCCAGCCTCAACATCCACGGCAGCAGGGACGCGCATCACCGTTTCCAGTGCTTCTCTGTCCTCCGGGACGCATAGTACGGGGTGTGCTTCCTGCAGGAAACCCACGCCATTCCGGGGGACAAAGCTAAGTGGACCCTGGAGTGGCAAGGGGGTCACTTGGCACCACGTTCGGGCGGGGTGGCTATCTTGCTGGCTCCACATTTTCAGCCAGAGATCTTGAGGGTCAAGGAGCCAGTACCAGGCCGTCTGTTGCATTTAACGGTCCTCGACGGGGACGTGGTGCGTCACTTTGTGAATGTATACGCTCCCTGGCCGGGCCGCAGCAAACGACTTTCTTTGACAAAGTGTCCACTCTTCTTGGCACCATTCCTGTGGGCGAGTGCATCATCCTTGGAGGGGATTTCAATTGCACCCTCCAGGACAAGGACCGTGGTAGAGTCCAGTGCAGCACGCAGGCGGTGGTGAAGTTAAGGGACCTGGTCAGGTCCTTCGACTTGGTGGGCACCTGGAGAACTCTCCATCCTGAATCGCAGGTGGACACATTTGTGGGCCCTCAATTGGGAGCGTCCAGAATCGACCGTCTTTACATTTCTAGGACGTACTTGCCCAGCGTTCCGACGGCCTCTGTGGAGCAGGTGCCGTGCTCGGATGACCACCTGGTGTGGGCGGGGCTCGGCCAGCTCCGCGCTCAGGCACGGTCTGCGTACTGGCACTTTAACAACCTGCTGCTGGAGGACAAGAGTTTCCTGGACTGGATTCGCCTTTTCTGGGCCGGCTGGAGAAAGACGCGGGGTGCCTTCCCCTCCTTGAGGCTATGGTGGGACTTGGGCAAGACTCATGTCCGCGCCTTCTGTCAGAGGGACACAAAGTGGTCGACGGCGGGGCGGAAATCCACGATCGCCAAATTGGCTGAAGAGGTCTTCGATCTGGAGTCATGTCTCGCTCAGCCCGATGAGGACCCGGCCCTGGGGCTGCTGTACAGGGAGAAGACGGGTGTGCTGCGGGACCTGCAACTTGTCGGGTCCCACGGCGCGTACGCGAGGTCGCGGATCAGTTTCCTGACAGACATGGACCGTGGCTCCCCCTTCTACTCGCTGGAAAGAGGATGCAGGGCCAGTCGGCCGACGACGGTCCCTCGTCTCGGATCCGGAGGGGGTCAGGACCCTAATCAGGGACTTTTATTCTGACCTCTATACTCCGGATCCGTGCAGCGAGGACGCTTGCAGAGTGCTGTGGGAGGACCTGCCGCAGGTCGGCCCGGAGGGAGTCGGGAGGCTCGACCAAACCGCCAATCATCAAGACCGGCGCCCTCGACAGCTTGCCAAGGGGCAAGACCCCAGGGCTGGACGGGCTGACCGTAGAGATCTTCAGTGCGTGCTGGGACGTCCTGGGGAGCGACTACGCGGGGGTCCTGGGGAATGTATCGTGACCGGGGAGATGCCCCTTTCGTGGCGCAGGGCCGTTATTGCCCGGCTGTCCAAGAAAGGGGATCTCCGCCGACCCAAAAACTGGCGAACGGTCTCCCTCCTCAGCACGGACTACAAAATATTTGCCAAGGTCATGTCTTTGCGCCGTGGCCCTGTGCTGGACCACATGATCCCCCTGACAGTCCCACACCGTCCCGGATCGCACCATTTACCATGATCCACCCTGACAGTCCCACACCGTCCCGGACCGCACCATTTACCATGATCCACCCTGACAGTCCCACACCGTCCTGGACCGCACCATTTACCATGATCCACCCTGACAGTCCCACAACGTCCCGGACCGCACCATTTACCATGATCCACCCGGACAGTCCCACACCGTCCCGGATCGCACCATTTACCATGATCCACCCTGACAGTTCCACACCGTCCCGGACCGCACCATTTACCATGATCCACCCTGACAGTCCCACACCGTCTGGACCGCACCTTTTACCATAATATCCATCTGGTCCGGGACATCCATCATTCTCAGACGACTGGGATGTTGAGCGTCTTCCTGTCTCTTGACCAGGAGAGGGCGCTCGACAGGGTGGGGCACGAGTATTTGCTCGGGCCTCTGCGAGCCTTCTGGTTCAGGACGCACTTTGTCGCCCGGATCCGATTACTGTACGCTGCCTCGGAGTGTCTGATTAAGGTTAACCTGTCCCTGACGGCGCCCCTTCGCTTTGGGAGAGGAGTGCGTCAGGGCTGCCCAACTTTATTCTCTCTGCGTGGAGCCTTTCCTGTGCCTCCTGCGGAGGAGGTTGTCGGGGCTGGTTCTGTGCGAGCCGGGCATGGCGGTTGTAGCCATCTGGGATAGCCACTTCCAGAATACAAAATGGACTCTCGCAAAGAATATAGGGAACTGTGGACAATGCTAGAAAACAAGCCGGCACAGAGCCTGAATGGATATTTGGGAAACAGCTCCCAGACGGAATTGAAACTATGGGTCGATTAGCATATTGATGGCCCATCTCCGGGAAACAAAGGAATGACACTCAGGTCACCGATACTATTGCAGGCATCCCGGCGCCAGTTCCCCAACCGAAAAGCACAAACAAAGCAAGGCCAACGGCCACCTGAGACACGCCCAGCCATCAGGGCACCCACCCCTTTATTGGTCAAGATCGATAACAGTGATCGAGAAGCGGCCCAATTAATTGGGACCAAGTTTAAGGCCCACCTAAAAGCGCGCGGAGCCCCTCCAAGGAAAAGAAGGAAACCCCAGGAGAGATTCACTCTCTTGGACTTGGCTCTCAAAGCACAGAGACCCATCCACCAGCATCACCAGAAGCAAGTAAGTTCAAGGTCAACGCTCGCTACCAGACGGACGACCTTCGCTGTTCTCCTGTGTATCTTCAAACCCAACAGCCTCAGATCCAAACAACGGCCATTGTTCCTCTGACAAAGTGGGCACCCGAAGTTAAGTACAGGCGTTAGCGTTAGAGATAGTTTAGTTTGTAGTACTGTTGTGCATGAGTAGATCTTACCGTGTGTGTAAATATATACTATTGACTTTGAACTAACGAACTGGTGTATTGGCTCTTTGATCAGTATTTGGGTTTGAACCTTGTGGCGGTATCGAGAGATACCTGGCGACTCTAAAGTAAACATAATTAGGATTAAGGAAGGCGACCATATTGACCGCCATATTTATAACCAGATAAACAGAGCAACACGGTGGTCCTTTCGGCTTACGCTGATGATGTGCTGCTCATGTTAACTGACCCCGGTGACCTGCGGAGGATGCGAGAGTGCCAGGCTGTGTACTCCACAGCATCTTCTGCTGGGATCAACCGGGCTAAATGTTCCGGACTCCTGGTCGGTCCGTGGCAGATGGACCCCCTCCCAGAGGAGCTCAGGCCCTTCAGCTGAAGCCGGACCAACGTCCTCTACTTGGACCAACATCCTCGACTTGGGAGTCTATCTTTGCCCGGCAGAGGAAGCCTGGCCGGCGAACTGGCAGGAGTTGGTGATCAAGGTCACCGCTCGCCTGGGATGCTGGACAGGACTGCTCCGAGTGATGTCCTACAGGGGTCGAGTTCTCATCATAAACCAGCTGATAGCCTCCATGTTGTGGTACCGGCTGGCCACTTTGACCCCTCCCCCTGTCTTTGTAACAGGCATCCAGAGAACTCTGATTCGGTTCTTCTGGGACAATGGATTGCACTGGGTCGCTGCGGAGGTCTTGAATCTCCCGCTTGCGGAGGGCGATCAGGCGCTGGTGTGCCTTCGCATCCAGATCGCGACTTTCCACCTTCAGACTCTGCAGCGATACCTGGACGTTGAGCCTCCTCCACGATGGTGTGCCCGGGCGAAGTATTTCTTCCCCCAGGTGCACGGCCTGAACTACGATGTGCAGCTCCTGTTCGTTGACCAGCAAGGTCTTCAGAATTCTTTGTTGACGCTGCCCGTATTGTACCAGGACCATCTCAAAGTCTGGAACAGGGTCCCCACGTGCCACAGCTCTCCGCTGTCAGGAGTAGTGGCTCTCGTAAGGGAGCCGCTGCTCAGGCATCCGCACCTCCGCCAATATCCATTCCGGTGGCTGGCGGAGCGGAGGGCTGTGGATGCCGGGGTGACCAGGATCGGGGACGTGCAGGGTGGCTGAGGAGTGGACTGGATGACGCCCTACGAGCTCGCCGAGCGCGGTGCTGTGTCCATCCAGCACGCGGCCAAGCCCATCCGAGGCCTCAAAACGGCCGTGCTCGGCCCCTTGGACTCGAGACGGCGCAGTTGTGCGGTGGCATCCCGTCTGAGCGGACCCCTGCTGAGACGGAATTCCATGTTGGTCTCAGGCCCCGGAACCTCCTCCGGCCGCCGGTACCCCACAACCCCAGCCGCCACACGGAAACACCCCCCGTGCCTTTTCGTACCGCGCAGATGGGTTTCCTGTACGGTCTGCTCCCAACTGGGACAACGTAAAATTCATGAAAAAGACCATGGCAGAAATATCCTACATAGCGACACATTGACTGATCATGGTGTGGGGTGGGGGGACGTTAACTGTGTCCAGGACCCAAGGACAGACAGGTCAAACCCCAGAGCAGGGAAGACCTTGAACATGGAGAAGGAACCCGGTCGCTTCATGGGGCAGAAGAGGGTGGTGGACACATGGAGGATCACTCACCCAGGGGAGAAGGAGTTCTCCTTCTTCTCCTCAGTCCACAACGTATACTCGAGGATTGACTTCTTTGTGGTTGGAAAATCGGTGCTCCCAGGGCTGGTCAAGGCAGAGTACTCCGCAATCGTAATCTCCGATCACGCGCCACATTATATGGAAGTGAGGTTGGGGACGGGCTCTACCCAATGCCCCACAAGGAGGTTGGACACTGCCCTATTGGCCGACAAGGACTTCAGTGAGAGGGTATCACAGGCCATAGCGGAGTATACGACAAACAAGATTGGGAGAGGTCTCATCCTCCACGTTCTGGGAGACGCTGAAGGCCGTGATTAGAGTGGAAATTGGGCAGAACGGTGGCGCCGTGGGTTAGCACTGCGGCCTCACTGCGCCGAGGTCCCAGGTTTGATCTCGGCTCTCGGTCACTGTGTGTGGAGTTTGCACATTCTACCCGTGTTTGTGTGGGCTTCGCCCCCACAACCCAAAGATGTGCAAGTTAGGTGGATTGGCCACACTAAATTGCCCCTTAATTGGAAAAAAAAGTAAAAAATGAATTGGGTACTCTAAGTTTAAAAACAAAATTGGGGAAATTATTGTCTTTAAAGTGCAAAGGGAGAGAGAGGAGAGAGCGGCTAGGCCTCAACAGCAGAGCTCTTGGCGGAAAGGAAAAAGCTACAAATGGACTTTGACCTGCTCTCCACGAGGAAAGCAGTGCACCAACTCCGCCAGGCACGGGGACCGCTATAAAAAAACAGGGACAAAGCCAGCCACCTGTTGGCACACCAGCTGAGAAAGCAGGCAGCCACCAGAGTGATCGTGCAAATTAGGGACAACAGAGGCACACTAGAAACAGACCCAAACAAGGTTAACAAGACCTTTGAGGACTTTGACTGGCGACTGTACACCTCAGAGCCCCCAACAGGGGGCTCAGGGATGAAACAGTTCCTTGATAGACTAGACATGCCAGTCGTGGGGGAGGACAGAAAATGGGGCCTGGGAGCACCGCTAGAACTGGGAGAGATCATGGAGAGTATAAGCTCCATGCAGGCAGGTTCCGGGCGGACTTCTACGAAACATTTGTGACAGCACTGGCCCCACACCCGAGGAAGATGTTCACAGACTCGCTGGCAAGGGGCACACTGCCACCTATACTAGCACAAGCCTCAATCTCGCTAATAGCTAAGAAAGACCCGACTGAATAAGTTTCATACAGACCCATTTTGCTACGAAAAGTAGACACAAAAATATTGGCCAAGATCCTCGCCAAAAGAGTGGAAGACTGAGTACCAGAGGTGGTCGCAGAGGATCAAACGGGCTTTGTCAGAGGTAGACAGCTAACATCGAACATCAGGCACCTGCTGAACGTGATCATGATCCCATCTGGGGTCAGAGCACCCGAGGTGATCGTTTCCCTGGATGCAGAAAAGGCCTTCGACAGAGTCGAGTGGAAGTACCTTATAGAGGTGCTGAAGCAGTTCGGGCTCGGATCAGGGTTCACCTCCTGGGTGGAGCTCCTGTACAACGCTCCAATGGCGAGCGTATGGCGAAGCAACATCAGCTCCCAGTACTTCCAGGTCCACAAGGGCACCAGGCAGGGATGCCCGTTGTTACAGCTGCTGTTCGTTCCAGCGATCGAATAATTAGCGATCGCTCACAGAACAGCAAAGAACTGGAGAGGGATCCGAAGAGGAGGCAGAGAGCAGAGAGTCTCACTCTTTGCAGATGGCCTGCTCCTCTACATCTCGGTCCCACAAAGCAGCATGAAAGGAATCATTGCGCTCCTGAAAGAGATTGGTGCCGTCTCGGCCGATGAAACACAATATGAGCAAAAGTGAGATTTTCCCGGTGAACCCGCAAGGGGGAGGGGCAGCACTGGTGGGACTGCTGTTTAAACAATCCCAACACAAATTCCACTACCTGGGGATCCTAATCGCTGGACGGGGATCGACAAATAGAACCTGACCAGTCTGGCAGAGGAAGTCAAAAAGGACCTGCAGAGATGGAACACACTCCCACTCTCCCTGTTGGGGAGAGTACAGACAATCAAAATGAACGTACTGCCCAGGTACCTCTTCCTATTCAGATTGATCCCAATCTATATCCCCAAGGCCTTTTTTAACTCACTGGACAAGTTAATCACGGCGTTTGTATAGGGGGAAAAGAATGCTAGGATCACAAAGAAGGTCCGACAGAAACCAAAATCCAGGGGAGTGCTAGCCCTCCCAAACCTTCAATTCTAACACTGGGCAGCGACAGCGGCATCTTTTACCAAGATGGCGCCGTAGCGAGGCAACTCTCTGCGAGCTCTCCCAAACAGATCCACTTCTTACTTAACTTATACTCGTTCTAATCTTTTAAAAATTAATTCTAAAACTAACATTATTACTATCCTCTCTCTTTTATCTTCTCTTGCAGGCTTGAACATCCTCCGAAGCCTTTGGAGACCTTTTGACCCGACCCGACCTGACCTCCGCGACCTGGAAGAAGATCGGGCCCAAACCGGAAGTGAAGCCCCGACCTCGATTTGGAGCCGACCCGGACCAGGGAGCTCCAAACACGGCCTAACTACCGACGCCAGCCCCCGGATCGCCTTGCCCAGTCCCCGGAGCTCCCGACCCGACCCCCGACGGCAAGACCCGGCCCAACGCGACCCCCAGAGACCCGCCCAGCGACCCGACCCGGAGAGGCCCGCCCAACAACCCGACCTACCTGGTGATGGAAGAAAGAAAAATCCACGTGGAGGCCCGACCGGGCCCACTTCAAGATCCGACCGCAGGAGCGCCCAGGGAGGGAACAGACCAAGGGACCCAGCCGAACCTGCCTCAGGAAGCCCCTGCCCACGACCCAGGACTCCTGAAATGGCGGAGACCCCGTGCGAGGACCCAAAAGCGCTGCAAGGAATTCCCGCGCCCGCAGAAGGCCGAGACCCATCCGGATCGCAAACATGCCCCCCCCCCCCCGCAACCCCTCTACCTCAACTAGTGCCCGGGACCCTGCCAGACGCGACCCCAGTTACGTAAACAGCGCCCTTGTCCCCGCCAGCGCCCTGGACCCCGCCAGACACGACCACCTACTTTCCACAAGAACTGACATCTGCCATCGGATCCCAGGATCATCCAGCAGCAGCCGCCGACCGAGGAAGCGAGGGAAACGCGGCGGTCTGCAGGTTAGACTGAAGCAACGCGGTTTCAAGACCCCTCTCCCCAGCATACTCCTGGCAAACGTCCAAGCGATTGAAAACAAGCTGGATGAACTTAACGCCAGACTTACCTCTCAGAGGGAAGTAAGAGACTGCTGTGTGCTTTGTTTCACAGAGACATGGCTCACCCCCGCCTCAGCGGACTGTGCCATACAACCTGAAGGCTCCTCAATTCACCGCGTGGACCGCACGGCATCATCAGGCAAAGCGAAGGGTGGAGGGTTTGCCTCCTCATCAATTCCTCCTGGTGCTTGGATGTGACGACTCTGGCGACCCACTGCTCCCAGACCTGGAATACCTGACCGTGAAGTGCCGCCCATATTATCTTCCACGTGAGTTCACTTCAGCCATTATCACAGCGGTCTGCATCCCACCCCAGGCAGTAGTGAGGAAGGCGCTGGACGAACTATACACAGTAATAAACAACTACGAAACAGAACACCCGGAGGCCTTGTTCATCGTGGCCGGAGACTTCAACAAGGCCAACCTCAAGAGTGTACTGCCAAAATTTCACCAGCACATCTCCTGTCCCACCAGAGGCGACAACACTCTTGACCACTGCTACTCAAAAATCAAGAGCGCCTACCGTTCCATCCCCCGACCGCACTTTGGGAAATCAGACCATAAGACGGTGCTCCTTCTCCCGGCATACAAGCAGAAACTCAAGCGGGAGAATCCAGCTAAGAAGGTTGTGCAATGCTGGTCCGAGGAGACAGAAGTGCTCTTACGTGACTGCTTAGAGCCAGTGGACTGGTCCATATTTAAGAACTCAGCGCCCAACTTAAATGAGTATGTCACCACCGTCACAGACTTCATCAGCAAATGTGTGGACGACTGCGTGCCAAAGAAAGCAGTACGTGCGTTCCCCAACCGGAAACCATGGCTCAATCGCGAGATTGACTCCCTACTGAAGGACAGATCTGAGGCGTTCAAGGCAGACAACCCTGACCTATACAAAAAATCCAGGTACGACCTCCACAAAGCCATCCGGAATGCCAAGAGAGAAGATCAAACCAAGCTAGAGTCACAGACAGACTCTCGGCAGCTGTGGCAAGGACTAAACAACATAACGGGCTACAAAGCGAAGCCGAACAGTATCTCTAGCAGCAGCGCACCCCTCCCCGATGAACTCAATGCATTCTATGCTCGGTTCGAGCAGGTAACCAACAATCTGCTGGCGAGTGCCCCAGCAGCCCATAATTCAACCATACCCACCATCACAGCTTCCGAAGTCAGATTGGCCTTCCTGAAAGTGAACCCTCGGAAGGCGACGGGCCCAGACGGGATCCCTGGTCGTGCACTCAGAGCCTGCGCGGAGCAGCTGGCAGAGGTATTCACGGACATCTTTAACCTGTCCCTACTCCACTCCGAGGTCCCCACCTGCTTCAAGAAGACCACCATCACACCGGTACCAAAGAAGAACCAGGCAACGTGCCTCAATGACTACCGACCAGTGGCCCTGACTTCAGTCATAATGAAGTGCTTCGAGACATTGATCATGAAGCGCATCACCTCCATACTCCCAGAACGCCTTGATCCACTGCAATTCGCTTACCGCTGCAACCGGTCCACATCAGATACCATTTCCCTGGCCCTACACTCATCCCTAGAGCATCTCGAAAACAAGGACTCCGACATTAGACTCCTATTTATTGAATACAGCTCCGCCTTCAACACCATAATCCCAGCCAAGCTCATATCAAAGCTCCAAAACCTAGGACTTGCCTCCCCACTCTGCAACTGGATCCTCGATTTTCTTACCAACAGACCCCAATCAGTAAGAATGAACAACAACACCTCCTCCACAATAGTCCTCAACAACGGCGCCCCACAAGGCTGCGTACTTAGCACCCTACTCTACTCCCTGTACACACACGACTGCATGGCAAAACTTGGTTCCAGCTCCATCTACAAGTTTGTTGACGATACGACCATAGTGGGCCGGATCTCGAATAACGACGAGTCCGAATACAGGAGGGAGATAGAGAACCTAGTGGAGTGGTGTAGCGACAACAATCTCTCCCTCAATGCCAGCAAAACTAAAGAGCTGGTAATTGACTTCAGGAAGCCAAGTACTGTACACACCCCTGTCAGCATCAACGGGTCCGAGGTGGAGATGGTTAGCAGTTTGAAATTCCTAGGGGTGCACATCTCCAAAAATCTGTCGTGGTCCACCCACGTCGACACCATCACCAAGAAAGCACAACAGCGCCTATACTTCCTCAGGAAACTAAGGAAATTCGGCATGTCCACATTAGCCCTTACCAACTTTTACAGATGCACCATAGAAAGCATCCTATCAGGCTGCATCACAGCCTGGTATGGCAACTGCTCGGCCCAGGACCGCAAGAAACTTCAGAGAGTCGTGAACACCGCCCAGTCCATCAAACGAACCTGTCTCCCATCCATTGACTCCATCTACACCTCCCGCTGCCTGGGGAAAGGGCGCAGTATAATCAAAGATCCCTCCCACCCGGCTTACTCACTCTTCCAACTTCTTCCATCGGGCAGGAGATACAGAAGTCTGAGAACACGCACAAACAGACTCAAAAACAGCTTCTCCCCCACTGTCACCAGACTCCTAAATGACCCTCTTATGGACTGACCTCATTAACACTACACCCTGTATGCTTCATAAGATGCCAGTGCTTATGTAGTTACATTGTGTGTTGCCCTATTATGTATTTTCTTTTATTCCCTTTTCTTCTCATGTACTTTGCACTGTACCTCGGTACACGTGACGATAAACAAATCCAATCCAATCCAAGAGAGATGGGATGCACAAAGGAGGCAGAAGCCAAGTGGATGCACGCAGAGGAGACCCCCTCAAGGGGACCTCCCCCGGGCCCTCGCCAAGGCGGCTCTCCCAAGAAACACTCCAGCAGCCCAGTGGTGATAGCCACCTCCAGACGTGGAACCAACTACGGCAGCAATTCGGACTGACCAAAATATCCGACAAAGCCCCCATCTGCAATAACCACAGGTTCACACCAGCACTCACCGACGCCACCTTCAAAAGGTGGAGACAGGATGTGGGGGACATTGACAGTCAGGGACCTATACACTGACGGTAGGGTCACAACACTGGAAGAACTGACGCAGAGATTCCAACCAGCTAAAGGCAACAAACTCAGATACCTGCAGCGACAAAACTTCCTAAAGGAAGGAGACAAGGACATAACCACGACCACCATGACAGACACTATTGGAAGAGCTACTGGGCGCAGACATCCTAGGCAGAGGGAACTGTAGTGACATGTACGAACAACTGCTAGAGAGGACCGACACCGAACTGGACACGACAAGGAGGAAATGGGAGGGAGACTTGGGGTTCGAAATAGGGTGGGGATTCTGGAGCGACGCACTGCACAGGGTCAACTCTCCCTCCGAGGCTCAACCTAACGCAGCTAAAAGTGGTACACAGAGCCCACTTGACCAGAACCCGAATGATCAGGTTCTTCCCAGAGGTGGGGGATAGATGTGAACCCTGCCAAGGAGGCCTGGCCAACCACGCCCACATGTTCTGGTCTTGCCCCAGACTTGGTGGGTACTGGACAGCCTTCTTCGAGGCAATGTCCAAAGTGTTAGGGATGAGAGTGAAGACATGCCCGAAAGTGGCAGTCTCTGGGGTATCAGACCAGCCAGATCTCTTCATGGGGAGGAGGGCGGATGCCTTTACCTCCCTGATCGGCCGCCGTAGAATTTTGCTCGGCTGGCGATCAGCAGCACCACCTAAAACTGCCGACTGGCTTCCCGGCCGATCGGAATTTCTCCAAATGGAGAATATCAAATTCACCATCCTTGGTCGGGAGAGCGCTTCCACAAAACATGGGAGCCATTCACCCGACTGCTCCGAGACCGGTTTGTGGCCAACACATGAATAAATAGCGAGTAGCCTGGGAGAAATAGCCAGGACGAGACAGAAAGAGGAAACCGAGGGAGGACCGGGGTGGGGGCGAAGGTGATGTAACAAAAGGCAGCCAGCAAGAAAGAATGGGGGCAGCAGTGAAGAAGGGGGAGAACAAAAAAGGGGAGCAAGAAGGGGAAACGGATAAGGAAACAATAACGGGGGGAGGGGGAGGGCACAGCGGAAGACGACAGCAGGAGCAACCACAGCACGGTGAGGGAACACGAAGAAAAACGGGAAGGGGAGACGAGCAATAGCCCAGTTAGATAAATCGGCGAAAAGGAAAGAAGAGAGGGGAGGAAAGACCCCTCCCATCCGGGTATATTTCCCAGAGCCTGTGTTTTGCTTTGTCAGGTATATACCTGTATCCACAACGTGGGCAAAACTGTATTTTAAATCAATTATTTTAAAAAAGGAGACAATCGGGGCGGGGGGGGGGGGCGGTCAGGTGGAGGAGAGCTGGGCGGAGGGGGTTAGGGAGAGGGGAGCTGGGCGGGGGGGGGGTCAGGGAGAGGGGAGCTGGGCGGGGGGGGTCAGGAAGAGGGGAGCTGGGTGGGGGGGGGTCAGGGAGAGGGGAGCTGGGTGGGGGGGGTCAGGGAGAGGGGAGCTGGGTAGGGGGGGGGGGGCGGGGGGGGTCAGGGAGAGGGGAGCTGGGCAGGGGGGGGTCAGGGAGAGGGGAGCTGGGCAGGGGGGGGTCAGTGGGAGGGGAGCTGGGTGAGTGGGGGGGGAATAGGGAGGATTGTTTGCTGAGCCAGATGGCGACAGACTGTTATTAGAGAAAGCGAAGAAGAAGCCTTTGTTTCTGGACAATAAATGAAAACGAACGGCAATTTTTTTTGTTTTTTGAAAGTGTGAAAACAGAGGGATGTGCGCAACAAGAAAGTGTGGAAACCAGTGGAGCTTCTAAACGATTGGAAGTGGTTCAAGCAGGGGAGTGCACAAAGCAGGGGGATGTATAAAGCAGGGGGATGTATGAAGCAGGGGGATGTATGAAGCAGGGGGGGTGTATAAAGCAGGGGGGTGTATAAAGCAGGGGGGTGTATAAAGCAGGGGGTGTGTATAAAGCAGGGGGTGTGTATAAAGCAGGGGGTGTGTATAAAGCAGGGGGTGTGTATAAAGCAGGGGGTGTGTATAAAGCAGGGGGTGTGTATAAAGCAGGGGGTGTATAAAGCAGGGGGATGTATGAAGCAGGGGGGGTGTATAAAGCAGGGGGATGTATAAAGCAGGGGGGTGTATAAAGCAGGTTGGGTGTATAAAGCAGGGGAGTGTATAAAGCAGGGGAGTGTATAAAGCCAGGGGGGTGCATAAAGCAGGGGGGTGTATAAAGCAGGGGGGTGTATAAAGCAGGGGGGTGTATAAAGCAGGGGAGAGTATGAAGCAGGGGAGTGCATAAAGCATGGGGATGTATAAAGTATGGGGGTGTATAAAGCAGGGGAGTGTATAAAGAAGGCTGGGTGTATAAAGCAGGGGGATGTAAAAAGTAGGGGGGTGTATAAAGCAGGGGGGTGTATAAAGCAGGCTGGGTGTATAAAGCAGGGGGATGTATCAAGTAGGGGGGTGTATAAAGCAGGGGGGTGTATAAAGCAGGGGGTGTATAAAGCAGGGGGTGTATAAAGCAGGGGGTGTATAAAGCAGGGGGGTGTATAAAGCAGGGGGGTGTATAAAGCAGGGGGGTGTATAAAGCAGGGGATGTATAAAGTAGGGGGGTGTATAAAGCAGGGGGGTGTACAAAGCAGGGGGATGTACAAAGCAGGGGGGTGTACAAAGCAGGGGGGTGTACAAAGCAGGGGGGTGTACAAAGCAGGGGGTGTATAAAGCAGGGGAATGTACAAAGCAGGGGGATGTATAAAGCAGGGGATGTATAAAGCAGGGGGGTGTATAAAGCAGGGGGGTGTATGAAGCAGGGGAGTGCATAAAGTAGGGGAGCGTATAAAGCAGGGGAGTGTACAAAGCAGGGGGGTGCATAAAGCCGGGGGGGTGCATAAAGCAGAGGAGTGTACGAAGCAGGGGGGTGTACGAAGCAGAGGAGTGTACGAAGCAGGGGGGTGTACGAAGCAGGGGGGTGTACGAAGCAGGGGGGTGTACGAAGCAGGGGGGTGTACGAAGCAGGGGGGTGTACGAAGCAGGGGGGTGTACGAAGCAGGGGGGTGTACGAAGCAGGGGGGTGTACGAAGCAGGGGGGGTGTACGAAGCAGGGGGGGTGTACGAAGCAGGGGGGGTGTACGAAGCAGGGGGGTGTACGAAGCAGGGGGATGTACGAAGCAGGGGGGTTTACGAAGCAGGGGGGTGTACGAAGCAGGGGGGTGTACGAAGCAGGGGGGTGTACGAAGCAGGGGGGTGTACGAAGCAGGGGGGTGTACGAAGCAGGGGGGTGTACGAAGCAGGGGGGTGTACGAAGCAGGGGGGTGTACGAAGCAGGGGGGTGTACGAAGCAGGGGGGTGTACGAAGCAGGGGGGTGTACGAAGCAGGGGGGTGTACGAAGCAGGGGGGTGTACGAAACAGGGGGGTGTACGAAGCAGGGGGGTTTACGAAGCAGGGGGGTGTACGAAGCAGGGGGGTGTACGAAGCAGGGGAGTGTATGAATCATGGAGGTGTACAAAGCATGGGGGTGTATAAAGCAGGGGGATATATAAAGCATATTGTAGGGGGATGTATAAAGTAGGGGGGATGTATAAAGCAGGGGGGTGTATAAAGCAGGGGGGTGTATTAAGCAGGGGGGTGTATTAAGCAGGGGGGTGGATTAAGCAGGGGGGTGGATTAAGCAGGGGAGTGTACAAAGCAGAGGAGTGTTTCAGGCAGGGGGGGTGTATAAAGCAGGGGAGAGTATAAAGCAGGAGAGTGCATAAAGCAGGGGAGTGTATAAAGCAGGAGAGTGTATAAAGCAGGGGAGTGTACAAAGCAGGGGAGTGTATAAAGCAGGGGATGTACAAAGCAGGGGAGTGTATAAAGCAGGGGGGTGTATAAAGCAGGGGAGTGTATAAAGCAGGGGGGCGCATAAAGCAGGGGGGCGCATAAAGCAGGGGGGCGCATAAAGCAGGGGGGCGTATAAAGCAGGGAAGTGCATAAAACAGGGGGATGCATGAAGCAGGGGGATGCATAAAACATGGGGGTGTATCAAGCAGGGGGGTGTATCAAGCAGGGGGGTGTATCAAGCAGGGGAGTGCATCAAGCAGGGGGGTGTATCAAGCAGGGGAGTGTATCAAGCAGGGGAGTGCATCAAGCAGGGGAGTGTATCAAGCAGGGGAGTGTATCAAGCAGGGGAGTGTATCAAGCAGTGGGGTGTATCAAGCAGTGGGGTGTATCAAGCAGTGGGGTGTATCAAGCAGGGGGATGTATCAAGCAGGGGGGTGTATCAAGCAGGGGTTGTATCAAGCTGGGGGTGTATCAAGCAGGGGGGTGTATCAAGCAGGGGGGTGTATCAAGCAGGGGGGTGTATCAAGCAGGGGGGTGTATCAAGCAGGGGGGTGTATGAAGCAGGGGGGTGTATCAAGCAGGGGGGTGTATCAAGCAGGGGGGTGTATCAAGCAGGGGGGTGTATCAAGCAGGGGGGTGCATCAAGCAGGGGGTGTATCAAGCAGGGGGGTGTATCAAGCAGGGGGGTGTATCAAGCAGGGGGGTGTATAAAGCAGGGGGGTGTATAAAGCAGGTGGATGTATCACGCAGGGGAGTGTATAAAGCAGAGGGATGTATAAAGCAGGGGATGTATAAAGCAGGGGGGTGTATCAAGCAGGGGGATGTATCAAGCAGGGGGGTGTATCAAGCAGGGGGGTGTATCAAGCAGGGGTTGTATCAAGCAGGGGTTGTATCAAGCAGGGGGGTGTATCAAGCAGGGGGGTGTATCAAGCAGGGGGGTGTATCAAGCAGGGGGGTGTATCAAGCAGGGGGGTGTATCAAGCAGGGGGGTGTATCAAGCAGGGGGGTGTATCAAGCAGGGGGGTGTATAAAGCAGGGGGGTGTATAAAGCAGGTGGATGTATCACGCAGGGGAGTGTATAAAGCAGAGGGATGTATAAAGCAGGGGATGTATAAAGCAGGGGAGTGTATCAAGCAGGGGGATGTATCAAGCAGGGGGATGTATCAAGCAGGGGGATGTATCAAGCAAGGAAGTGTATAAAGCAGGGGAGCGCATAAAGCAGAGGAGTGCCTAAAGCAGGGCGGTTTATAAAGCAGGGGAGTGCATAAAGCAGAGGAGTGCCTAAAGCAGGGGGGTGTATAAAGCAGGGGGTGTATAAAGCAGGGGGGTGTATAAAGCAGGGGGTGTATAAAGCAGGGGGTGTATAAAGCAGGGGATGTATAAAGCAGGGGGTGTATAAAGCAGGGGGTGTATAAAGCAGGGGGGGAGTATAAAGCAGGGGGGTGTTTAAAGCAGGGGAGTGTATAAAGCAGGGGGGGAGTATAAAGCAGGGGGGTGTATAAAGCAGGGGGGTGGAAAAACAGGGGTGTGTATAAAGCAGGGAATTGCATGAAGCAGGGGGATGTATACAGCAGGGGGGTGTATAAAGCAGGAGAGTGCATAAAGCAGGTGGATGTATCAAGCAGGGAAGTGTATAAAGCAGGGGGAAGTATAAAGCAGGGGAGTGTGTAAAGCAGAGGTGTGTGTAAAGCAGGGGGACGTATAAAGCAGGGGAATCAATAAACTAGGGGGGTGTATAAAGCAGGGGATGTACAAAGCAGGGGATGTACAAAGCAGGGGAGTGTACGAAGCAGGGGAGTGTACGAAGCAGGGGAGTGTACGAAGCAGGGGAGTGTACGAAGCAGGGGAGTGTACGAAGCAGGGGAGTGTACGAAGCAGGGGAGTGTACGAAGCAGGGGAGTGTACGAAGCAGGGGAGTGTACGAAGCAGGGGAGTGTACGAAGCAGGGGAGTGTACGAAGCAGGGGAGTGTACGAAGCAGGGGAGTGTACGAAGCAGGGGAGTGTACGAAGCAGGGGAGTGTACGAAGCAGGGGGGTGTACGAAGCAGGGGGGTGTACGAAGCAGGGGGGGGTGTACGATGCAGGGGGGTGTACGAAGCAGGGGGGTGTACGAAGCAGGGGGGGTGTACGAAGCAGGGGGGGGTGTACGAAGCAGGTGGGGTGTACGAAGCAGGTACGGTGTACGAAGCAGGTGGGGTGTACGAAGCAGGGGGGGTGTACGAAGCAGGGGGGGTGTACGAAGCAGGGGGGGTGTACGAAGCAGGGGGGGTGTACGAAGCAGGGGGGGGTCTACGAAGCAGGGGGGCGTGGACGAAGCAGGGGGGGTGTATGAAGCAGGGGGGGGTGTATGAAGCAGGGGGGGTGTATGAAGCAGGGGGGGTGTATGAATCAGAGGAGTGTGTAAAGCAGGGGGATGTATAAAGCAGGGAATGCATAAACCAGGGGAGTACATAAAGCAGGGGGAAGTATAAAGCAGAGGAGTGTGTAAAGCAGGAGGATGTACAAAGCAGGGGGATGTACAAAGCAGGGGGATGTACAAAGCAGGGGGATGTACAAAGCAGGGGGATGTACAAAGCAGGGGGATGTAAAAAGCAGGGGGATGTACAAAGCAGGGGCATGTACAAAGCAGGGGCATGTACAAAGCAGGGGCATGTACAAAGCAGGGGCATGTACAAAGCAGGGGCATGTACAAAGCAGGGGGATGTACAAAGCAGGGGGATGTACAAAGCAGGGGGATGTACAAAGCAGGGGGATGTACAAAGCAGGAGGATGTACAAAGCAGGGGAGTGTGTCAAGCAGGGGAGTGTGTCAAGCAGGGGAGTGTGTCAAGCAGGGGAGTGTGTCAAGCAGGGGAGTGTGTCAAGCAGGGGAGTGTGTCAAGCAGGGGAGTGTGTCAAGCAGGGGAGTGTGTCAAGCAGGGGAGTGTGTCAAGCAGGGGAGTGTGTCAAGCAGGGGAGTGTGTCAAGCTGGGGAGTGTGTCAAGCAGGGGAGTGTGTCAAGCAGGGGAGTGTGTCAAGCAGGGGAGTGTGTCAAGCAGGGGAGTGTTTCAAGCAGGGGCGTGTATAAGGCAGGGGAGTGCATAATGCAGGGTGATGTACAAAGCAGCGGAGTGTACAAAGCAGCGGAGTGTACAAAGCAGTGGAGTGTACAAAGCAGGGGAGTGTATAAAGCAGGGGAGCGTATAAAGCAGGGGGGTGAAAAAGCAGGGGGTGTATAAAGCAGGGGAGTGTATAAAGCAGGGGGATGTATCAAGCAGGGAAGTGTATAAAGCAGGGGGAAGTATAAAGCAGAGGAGTGTATAAAGCAGAGGAGTGTGTAAAGCAGGGGGATGTACAAAGCAGGGGAATGCATAAACCAGGGGAGTACATAAAGCAGGTGGAAGTATTAAGCAGGGGGAGTGTATAAAGCAGAGGAGTGTGTAAAGCAGGAGGATGTATAAAGCAGTGGGATGTACAAAGCAGGGGGATGGACAAAGCAGGGCAGAGTGTAAAGCAGGGGAGTGTGTAAAGCAGGGGAGTGTGTAAAGCAGGGGAGTGTGTAAAGCAGGGGAGTGTGTAAAGCAGGGGAGTGTGTAAAGCAGGGGAGTGTGTAAAGCAGGGGAGTGTGTAAAGCAGGGGAGTGCGTAAAGCAGGGGAGTGTGTAAAGCAGAGGAGTGTGTAAAGCAGGGGAGTGTATAAGGCAGGGGAGTGCATAATGCAGGGGGATGTATAAAGCAAGGGGAGTGTATAAAGCAGTGGAGTGTCCAAAGCAGGGGAGTGTACAAAAGCAGGGGATGTACAAAGCAGGGGATGTACAAAGCAGGGGATGTACAATGCAGGGGAGTGTACAATGCAGGGGGATGTACAAAGCAGGGCAGAATATCAAGCAGGGGGGGGGGTATAAAGCAGGGGAGTGTATAAAGCAGGGGAGTGTATAAAGCAAGGGGGTGTATGAAGCAGGGGGTGTATAAAGCAGGGGGTGTATAAAGCAGGGGGGTGTATAAAGCAGGGGGGTGTATAAAGCAGGGGGGTGTATAAAGCAGGGGATGTATAAAGTAGGGGGGTGTATAAAGCAGGGGGGTGTATAAAGCAGGGGGGTGTACAAAGCAGGGGGATGTACAAAGCAGGGGGGTGTACAAAGCAGGGGGGTGTACAAAGCAGGGGGGTGTACAAAGCAGGGGGGTGTACAAAGCAGGGACGTGTACAAAGCAGGGGGTGTATAAAGCAGGGGAATGTACAAAGCAGGGGGATGTATAAAGCAGGGGATGTATAAAGCAGGGGGGTGTATAAAGCAGGGGGGTGTATGAAGCAGGGGAGTGCATAAAGTAGGGGAGCGTATAAAGCAGGGGAGTGTAGTAAGCAGGGGAGTGTACAAAGCAGGGGGGTGCATAAAGCCGGGGGGGTGCATAAAGAAGGGGAGTGCATAAAGTAGGGGGGTGTATAAAGCAGGGGAGTGTATAAAGCAGGGGGGTGTTTAAAGCAGGGGGGTGTTTAAAGCAGGGGGGTGTATTAAGCAGAGGAGTGTACGAAGCAGGGGGGTGTACGAAGCAGGGGGGTGTACGAAGCAGGGGGGTGTACGAAGCAGGGGGGTGTACGAAGCAGGGGGGTGTACGAAGCAGGGGGGTGTACGAAGCAGGGGGGTGTACGAAGCAGGGGGGTGTACGAAGCAGGGGGGTGTACGAAGCAGGGGGGTGTACGAAGCAGGGGGGTGTACGAAGCAGGGGGGTGTACGAAGCAGGGGGGTGTACGAAGCAGGGGGGTGTACGAAGCAGGGGGGGTGTACGAAGCAGGGGGGGTGTACGAAGCAGGGGGGTGTACGAAGCAGGGGGATGTACGAAGCAGGGGGGTTTACGAAGCAGGGGGGTGTACGAAGCAGGGGGGTGTACGAAGCAGGGGGGGTGTACGAAGCAGGGGGGTGTACGAAGCAGGGGGGTGTACGAAGCAGGGGGGTGTACGAAGCAGGGGGGTGTACGAAGCAGGGGGGTGTACGAAGCAGGGGGGTTTACGAAGCAGGGGGGTTTACGAAGCAGGGGGGTGTACGAAGTAGGGGGGTGTATGAATCATGGAGGTGTACAAAGCATGGGGGTGTATAAAGCAGGGGGATATATAAAGCATATTGTAGGGGGATGTATAAAGTAGGGGGGATGTTTCAGGCAGGGGGGGTGTATAAAGCAGGGGAGAGTATAAAGCAGGAGAGTGTATAAAGCAGGGGAGTGTATAAAGCAGGGGAGTGTATAAAGCAGGGGATGTACAAAGCAGGGGAGTGTATAAAGCAGGGGGGTGTATAAAGCAGGGGAGTGTATAAAGCAGGGGGGCGCATAAAGCAGGGGGGCGTATAAAGCAGGGAAGTGCATAAAACAGGGGGATGCATGAAGCAGGGGGATGCATAAAACATGGGGGTGTATCAAGCAGGGGAGTGAATCAAGCAGGGGGGTGTATCAAGCAGGGGGGTGTATCAAGCAGGGGGGTGTATCAAGCAGGGGAGTGCATCAAGCAGGGGGGTGTATCAAGCAGGGGAGTGTATCAAGCAGGGGAGTGCATCAAGCAGGGGAGTGTATCAAGCAGGGGTGTGTATCAAGCAGGGGAGTGTATCAAGCAGGGGAGTGTATCAAGCAGTGGGGTGTATCAAGCAGTGGGGTGTATCAAGCAGTGGGGTGTATCAAGCAGTGGGTTGTATCAAGCAGGGGGGTGTATCAAGCAGGGGGGTGTATCAAGCAGGGGGGTGTATCAAGCAGGGGGTGTATCAAGCAGGGGTTGTATCAAGCAGGGGGGTGTATCAAGCAGGGGGGTGTATCAAGCAGGGGGGTGTATCAAGCAGGGGGGTGTATCAAGCAGGGGTTGTATCAAGCAGGGGGGTGTATCAAGCAGGGGGGTGTATCAAGCAGGGGGGTGTATCAAGCAGGGGGGTGTATCAAGCAGGGGGGTGTATCAAGCAGGGGGGTGTATCAAGCAGGGGGGTGTATCAAGCAGTGGGGTGTATCAAGCAGGGGGGTGTATCAAGCAGGGGGGTGTATCAAGCAGGGGAGTGTATCAAGCAGGGGAGTGTATCAAGCAGGGGGGTGTATCAAGCAGTGGGGTGTATCAAGCAGTGGGTTGTATCAAGCAGGGGGTTGTATCAAGCAGGGGGGTGTATCAAGCAGGGGGGTGTATCAAGCAGGGGGGTGTATCAAGCAGGGGGGTGTATCAAGCAGGGGGGTGTATCAAGCAGGGGGGTGTATCAAGCAGGGGGGTGTATCAAGCAGGGGGGTGTATCAAGCAGGGGGGTGTATCAAGCAGGGGGGTGTATCAAGCAGGGGGGTGCATCAAGCAGGGGGGTGCATCAAGCAGGGGGGTGTACCAAGCAGGGGGGTGTACCAAGCAGGGGGGTGTATCAAGCAGGGGGGTGTATCAAGCAGGGGGGTGTATCAAGCAGGGGGGTGCATCAAGCAGGGGGGTGTATCAAGCAGGGGGGTGTATCAAGCAGGGGGGTGTATCAAGCAGGGGGGTGTATAAAGCAGGGGGGTGTATAAAGCAGGTGGATGTATCACGCAGGGGAGTGTATAAAGCAGAGGGATGTATAAAGCAGGGGATGTATAAAGCAGGGGAGTGTATCAAGCAGGGGGATGTATCAAGCAGGGGGATGTATCAAGCAGGGGGATGTATCAAGCAGGGGGATGTATCAAGCAAGGAAGTGTATAAAGCAGGGCGGTTTATAAAGCAGGGGAGCGCATAAAGCAGAGGAGTGCCTAAAGCAGAGAGATGTATAAAGCAGAGGAGTGAAAAGCAGGGGGATGTACAAAGCAGGGTGGTGTATAAAGCAGTGGAGTGTATAACGCAGGGGGGTGCATAAAGCAGGGGGATGTACAAAGCAGGGCAGTGTATAAAGCAGGGGGGTATAAAGCAGGGGAGTGTGTAAAGCAGGGGAGTGTATAAAGTAGGGGATGTACAAAGCAGGGGGGTGTATGAAGCAGGGGGTGTATAAAGCAGGGGGGTGTATAAAGCAGGTGGATGTATAAAGCAGGGGGGTGTATAAAGCAGGGGGTGTATAAAGCAGGGGGTGTATAAAGCAGGGGGGGAGTATAAAGCAGGGGGGTGTATAAAGCAGGGGGGTGTTTAAAGCAGGGAATTGCATGAAGCAGGGGGATGTATACACTAGGGGGGTGTATAAAGCAGGAGAGTGCATAAAGCAGGTGGATGTATCAAGCAGGGATGTGTATAAAGCAGGGGGAAGTATAAAGCAGGGGAGTGTGTAAAGCAGAGGTGTGTGTAAAGCAGGGGGACGTATGAAGCAGGGGAATCAATAAACTAGGGGGGTGTATAAAGCAGGGGATGTACAAAGCAGGGGATGTACAAAGCAGGGGAGTATACGAAGCAGGGGAGTGTACGAAGCAGGGGAGTGTACGAAGCAGGGGAGTGTAAGAAGCAGGGGAGTGTACGAAGCAGGGGAGTGTACGAAGCAGGGGAGTGTACGAAGCAGGGGGGTGTACGAAGCAGGGGGTGTACGAAGCAGGGGGGTGTACGAAGCAGGGGGGGTGTACGAAGCAGGGGGGGTCTACGAAGCAGGGGGGGTGTACGAAGCAGGGGGGGGGTGTATGAAGCAGGGGGGGGTGTATGAAGCAGGGGGGGGTGTATGAAGCAGGGGGGGGTGTATGAAGCAGGGGGGGTGTATGAAGCAGAGGAGTGTGTAAAGCAGGGGGATGTATAAAGCAGGGAATGCATAAACCAGGGGAGTACATAAAGCAGGGGGAAGTATAAAGCAGAGGAGTGTGTAAAGCAGGAGGATGTACAAAGCAGGGGGATGTACAAAGCAGGGGGATGTACAAAGCAGGGGGATGTACAAAGCAGGGGGATGTACAAAGCAGGGGGATGTACAAAGCAGGGGCATGTACAAAGCAGGGGCATGTACAAAGCAGGGGCATGTACAAAGCAGGGGCATGTACAAAGCAGGGGCATGTACAAAGCAGGGGCATGTACAAAGCAGGGGCATGTACAAAGCAGGGGCATGTACAAAGCAGGGGCATGTACAAAGCAGGGGCATGTACAAAGCAGGGGAGTGTGTCGAGCAGGGGAGTGTGTCGAGCAGGGGAGTGTGTCGAGCAGGGGAGTGTGTCGAGCAGGGGAGTGTGTCGAGCAGGGGAGTGTGTCGAGCAGGGGAGTGTGTCGAGCAGGGGAGTGTGTCGAGCAGGGGAGTGTGTCGAGCAGGGGAGTGTGTCGAGCAGGGGAGTGTGTCGAGCAGGGGAGTGTGTCGAGCAGGGGAGTGTGTCAAGCAGGGGAGTGTGTCAAGCAGGGGAGTGTGTCAAGCTGGGGAGTGTGTCAAGCAGGGGAGTGTGTCAAGCAGGGGAGTGTTTCAAGCAGGGGAGTGTTTCAAGCAGGTTTCAAGCAGGGGAGTGTATAAGGCAGGGGAGTGCATAAAGCAGGGGAGTGTACAAAGCAGTGGAGTGTACAAAGCAGGGGAGTGTACAAAGCAGGGGAGTGTATAAAGCAGGGGAGCGTATAAAGCAGGGGGGTGAAAAAGCAGGGGGTGTATAAAGCAGGGGAGTGTATAAAGCAGGGGGATGTATCAAGCAGGGAAGTGTATAAAGCAGGGGGAAGTATAAAGCAGGGGATTGTATAAAGCAGGGGAGTGTATAAAGCAGGGGAGTGTATAAAGCAGAGGAGTGTGTAAAGCAGTGGGATGTACAAAGCAGGGTGATGGACAAAGCAGGGCAGAGTGTAAAGCAGGGGAGTGTGTAAAGCAGGGGAGTGTGTAAAGCAGGGGAGTGTGTAAAGCAGGGGAGTGTGTAAAGCAGGGGTGTGTGTAAAGCAGGGGAGTGTGTAAAGCAGGGGAGTGTGTAAAGCAGGGGAGTGTGTAAAGCAGGGGAGTGTGTAAAGCAGGGGAGTGTGTAAAGCAGGGGAGTGTGTAAAGCAGGGGAGTGTGTAAAGCAGGGGAGTGTGTAAAGCAGGGGAGTGTGTAAAGCAGGGGAGTGTGTAAAGCAGGGGAGTGTGTAAAGCAGGGGAGTGTGTAAAGCAGGGGAGTGTATAAGGCAGGGGAGTGCATAAAGCAGGGGAGTGCATAATGCAGGGGGATGTATAAAGCAAGGGGAGTGTATAAAGCAGTGGAGTGTCCAAAGCAGGGGATGTACAAAGCACGGGAGTGTACAAAGCAGGGGAGTGTACAAAGCAGGGGAGTGTATAAAGCAGGGGAGTGTATAAAGCAGGGGGATGTATCAAGCAGGGAAGTGTATAAAGCAGGGGGAAGTATAAAGCAGGGGAGTGTATAAAGCAGAGGAGTGTGTAAAGCAGGGGGATGTACAAAGCAGGGGAATGCATAAACCAGGGGAGTACATCAAGCAGGTGGAAGTATTAAGCAGGGGAGTGTATAAAGCAGAGGAGTGTGTAAAGCAGGAGGATGTATAAAGCAGTGTGATGTACAAAGCAGGGGGATGGACAAAGCAGGGCAGAGTGTAAAGCAGGGGAGTGTGTAAAGCAGGGGAGTGCGTAAAGCAGGGGAGTGCGTAAAGCAGGGGAGTGCGTAAAGCAGGGGAGTGCGTAAAGCAGGGGAGTGCGTAAAGCAGGGGAGTGCGTAAAGCAGGGGAGTGCGTAAAGCAGGGGAGTGCGTAAAGCAGGGGAGTGCGTAAAGCAGGGGAGTGCGTAAAGCAGGGGAGTGTGTAAAGCAGGGGAGTGTGTAAAGCAGGGGAGTGTGTAAAGCAGGGGAGTGTGTAAAGCAGGGGAGTGTATAAGGCAGGGGAGTGCATAAAGCAGGGGAGTGCTTAATGCAGGGGGATGTATAAAGATAGGGAAGTGTATAAAGCAGTGGAGTGTATAAAGCAGGGGAGCGTACAAAGCAGGGGAGCGTACAAAGCAGGGGAGCGTACAAAGCAGGGGAGCGTACAAAGCAGGGGAGCGTACAAAGCAGGGGAGCGTACAAAGCAGGGGAGCGTACAAAGCAGGGGAGCGTACAAAGCAGGGGAGCGTACAAAGCAGGGGAGCGTACAAAGCAGGGGAGCGTACAAAGCAGGGGAGCGTACAAAGCAGGGGAGCGTACAAAGCAGGGGAGCGTACAAAGCAGGGGAGCGTACAAAGCAGGGGAGCGTACAAAGCAGGGGAGCGTACAAAGCAGGGGAGCGTACAAAGCAGGGGAGCGTACAAAGCAGGGGAGCGTACAAAGCAGGGGAGCGTACAAAGCAGGGGAGCGTACAAAGCAGGGGAGCGTACAAAGCAGGGGAGCGTACAAAGCAGGGGAGCGTACAAAGCAGGGGAGCGTACAAAGCAGGGGAGCGTACAAAGCAGGGTAGCGTACAAAGCAGGGGGGCGTACAAAGCAGGGGGGCGTACAAAGCAGGGGGATGTATAAAGCAGGGGGGGATATAAAGCAGGGGAGTGTGCAAAGTAGGGGAGTGTATAAAGCAGGGGAGTGGAAAAGCAGGGGAGTGTACAAAAGCAGGGGATGTACAAAGCAGGGGATGTACAAAGCAGGGGATGTACAATGCAGGGGAGTGTACAATGCAGGGGAGTGTACAAGGCAGGGGGATGTACAAAGCAGGGCAGAATATCAAGCAGGGGGGGGGGGGTATAAAGCAGGCGAGTGTATAAAGCAGGGGAGTGTATAAAGCAGGGGGGTGTATAAAGCAGGGAAGTGCATGAAGCAGGGAAGTGCATGAAGCAGGGGGATGTACGAAGCAGGGGGGATGTACGAAGCAGGGGGGATGTACGAAGCAGGGGGGATGTACGAAGCAGGGGGGATGTACGAAGCAGGGGGGATGTACGAAGCAGGGGGGATGTCCGAAGCAGGGGGGATGTACGAAGCAGGGGGGATGTACGAAGCAGGGGGGATGTACGAAGCAGGGGGGTGTATAAAGCAGGGGGATGTATGAAGCAGGGGGGGGGTAAAGCAGGGGGTTGTATAATGCAGGGGGGTGTATCAAGCAGGGGGGTGTATAAAGCAGGGGAGTGTATAAAGCAGGGGAGTGTATAAAGCAGGGGAGTGTATAAAGCAGGGGAGTGTATAAAGCAGGGGAGTGTATAAAGCAGGGGGGTGTATATAGCAGGGGAGTGTATATAGCAGGGGAGTGTATAAAGCAGGGGAGTGTATCAAGCAGGTGGATGTAAAAAGCAGGGGGGTGTATAAAGCAGGGGGGTGTATAAA
Source organism: Scyliorhinus torazame (assembly GCF_047496885.1). NCBI lineage: Eukaryota > Metazoa > Chordata > Chondrichthyes > Carcharhiniformes > Scyliorhinidae > Scyliorhinus > Scyliorhinus torazame. Next base: position 38,392,601 of record NC_092730.1, read on the forward strand.
GCAGGGGGGTGTATAAAGCAGGGGGGTGTATAAAGCAGGGGAGTGTATAAAGCGGCGGGTGTATAAAGCAGCGGGTGTATAAAGCGGGGGAGTGTATAAAGCACGGGAGTGTATAAAGCAGGGGGATGTATCATGCAGGGAAGTGTATAAAGCAGGGCGGTTTACAAAGCAGGGGAGTGCATAAAGCAGTGGAGTGCATAAAGCAGAGGGATGTCTAAAACAGAGGAGTGTATAAAGCAGGGGGGTGTATAAAGCAGGGGAGTGCATAAAGCAGGGGGATGTACAAAGCAGGGCAGAGTATAAAGCAGGGCAGAGTATAAAGCAGGGGAGTGTGTAAAGCAGGGGAGTGTGTAAAGCAGGGGAGTGTATAAGGCAGTGGAGTGCATAAAGCAGGGGAGTGCATAAAGCAGGGGGATGTATAAAGCAGGGGGGTGTATAAAGCAAGGGGGTGTATAAAGCAGGGGGGTGTATAAAGCAGGGGGGTGTATAAAGCAGGGGGGTGTATAAAGCAGGGGGGTGTATAAAGCAGGGGGGTGTATAAAGCAGGGGGGTGTATAAAGCAGGGGGGTGTATAAAGCAGGGGGGTGTATAAAGCATGGGATGTATAAAGCAGGGGGGTGTATAAAGCAGGGGGGTGTATAAAGCAGGGGGGTGTAAAAAGCAGGGGGGTGTATAAAGCAGGGGAGTGTATAAAGCAGGGGGGTGTATAAAGCAGGGGGGTGTATAAAGCAGGGGGGTGTATAAAGCAGGGCAGAGCATCAAGCAGGGGGATGTATCAAGCAGGGAAGTGTATAAAGCAGGGGGATGTATAAAGCAGGGGATTGTATAAAGCAGGGGATTGTATAAAGCAGGGGATTGTATAAAGCAGGGGGGTATAAAGCAGGGGGGTGTATAAAGAAGGTGGGTGTATAAAGCAGGGGGGTGTATAAAGCAGGTGGGTGTATGAAGCAGGAGGATGTATGAAGCAGGGGGATGTATGAAGCAGGGGGATGTATGAAGCAGGGGGATGTATGAAGCAGGCGGATGTATGAAGCAGGCGGATGTATAAAGCTGGGGGATGTATAAAGCTGGGGGATGTATAACGCAGGGGAGTGTATAAAGCACGGGAGTGTATAAAGCAGGGGATGTATCATGCAGGGAAGTGTATAAAGCAGGGCGGTTTATAAAGCAGGGGAGTGCATAAAGCAGAGGGATGTCTAAAACAGAGGAGTGTATAAAGCAGGGGGGTGTATAAAGCAGGGGAGTGCATTAAGCAGGGGGATGTACAAAGCAGGGCAGAGTATAAAGCAGGGGGGTATAAAGCAGGGGAGTGTGTAAAGCAGGGGAGTGTATAAGGCAGTGGAGTGCATAAAGCAGGGGAGTGCATAATGCAGGGGGTGCATAAAGCAGGGGGGTGTATAAAGCAGGGGGGTGTATAAAGCAGGGGGTGTATAAAGCAGGGGGTGTATAAAGCAGGGGGGTGTATAAAGCAGGGGGGTGTATAAAGCAGGGGGGTGTATAAAGCAGGGGGGTGTATCAAGCAGGGGGGTGTATCAAGCAGGGAGGTGTATCAAGCAGGGGGATGTATCAAGCAGGGAAGTGTATAAAGCAGGGGGATGTATAAAGCAGGGGGGTGTATAAAGCAGGGGGTGTATAAAGCAGGGGAGTGTATAAAGCAGGGGAGTGTATAAAGCAGGGGAGTGTATAAAGCAGGGGGATGTATAAAGCAGGGGGATGTATCAAGCAGGGGAGTGTATAAAGCAGAGGAGTGTATAAAGCAGGGGATGTACAAAGCAGGGGATGTACAAAGCAGGGGATGTACAAAGCAGGGGATGTACAAAGCAGGGGAGTGGTTAAAGCAGGGGGGTGTATAAAGCAGGGGGGTGTATCAAGCAGAGGAGTGTATAAAGCAGGGGATGTACAAAGCAGGGGATGTGCAAAGCAGGGGGGTGTACAAAGCAGGGGTGTGTACAAAGCAGGGGGGTGTACAAAGCAGGGGGGTGTACGAAGCAGGGGGGTGTACAAAGCAGGGGGGTGTACAAAGCAGGGGGGTGTACAAAGCAGGGGGGTGTACAAAGCAGGGGGGTGTACAAAGCAGGGGGGTGTATAAAGCAGGGGGGCGTATAAAGCAGGGGGACGTATAAAGAAGGGGGACGTATAAAGCAGGGGGGGGATAAAGCAGGGGGATGTATCAAGCAGGGGGATGTATGAAGCAGGGGGGTGTATGAAGCAGGGGGATGTATGAAGCAGGGGGGTGTATGAAGCAGGGGGGTGTATGAAGCAGGGGGGTGTATGAAGCAGGGGGGTGTATGAAGCAGGGGAGTGTATAAAGCAGGGGAGTGTATAAAGCAGGGGAGTGTATAAAGCAGGGGAGTGTATAAAGCAGGGGAGTGTATAAAGCAGGGGAGTGTATAAAGCAGGGGAGTGTATAAAGCAGGGGAGTGTATAAAGCAGGGGAGTGTATAAAGCAGGGGAGTGTATAAAGCAGGGGAGTGTATAAAGCAGGGGAGTGTATAAAGCAGGGGAGTGTATAAAGCGGTGGAGTGTATAAAGCGGTGGAGTGTATAAAGCAGGGGAGTGTATAAAGCAGGGGAGTGTATAAAGCAGGGGAGTGTATAAAGCAGGGGAGTGTATAAAGCAGGGGAGTGTATAAAGCAGGGGAGTGTATAAAGCAGGGGAGTGTATAAAGCAGGGGGGTGTATAAAGCAGGGGGGTGTATAAAGCAGGGGTGTGTATAAAGCAGGGGTGTGTATAAAGCAGGGGGATGTACAAAGCAGGGAAGTGTGTAAAGCAGGGAAGTGTGGAAAGCAGGGAAGTGTATAAGGCAGGGGAGTGCATAAAGCAGTGGAGTGCATAAAGCAGAGGGATGTCTAAAACAGAGGAGTGTATAAAGCAGGGGGGTGTATAAAGCAGGGGAGTGCATAAAGCAGGGGGATGTACAAAGCAGGGGGATTTACAAAGCAGGGCAGAGTGTAAAGCAGGGGGGTGTATAAAGCAGGGGGTGTATAAAGCAGGGCAGAGTATCAAGCAGGGGGATGTATCAAGCAGGGAAGTGTATAAAGCAGGGGGATGTATAAAGCAGGGGATTGTATAAAGCAGGGGATTGTATAAAGCAGGGGGGGTATAAAGCAGGGGGGTGTATAAAGAAGGTGGGTGTATAAAGAAGGTAGTGTATAAAGCAGGGGGGTGTATAAAGCAGGGGGGTGTATAAAGCAGGTGGGTGTATAAAGTAGGGGGATGTATGAAGCAGGGGAATGTATGAAGCAGGGGGATGTATGAAGCAGGGGGATGTATGAAGCAGGCGGATGTATGAAGCAGGCGGATGTATGAAGCAGGCGGATGTATGAAGCAGGCGGATGTATAAAGCAGGCGGATGTATAAAGCAGGCGGATGTATAAAGCTGGGGGATGTATAACGCAGGGGAGTGTATAAAGCAGGGGAGTGTATAAAGCAGGGGGATGTATAAAGCAGGGGAGTGTATCAAGCAGGGAAGTGTATCAAGCAGGGGGATGTATAAAGCAGGGTGGTGTATAAAGCAGTGGAGTGTATAAAGCAGTGGGGTGTATAAAGCAGGGGAGTGCAGAAAGCAGGGGGATGTACAAAGCTGGGCAGAGTATAAAGCAGGGAAGTGTGTAAAGCAGGGAACTGTGTAAAGCAGGGGAGTGTATAAGGCAGTGGAGTGCAAAAAGCAGGGGAGTGCATATTGCAGGGGGATGTATAAAACAGGGGTGTGTTCGTCGGAGGAGGAGCAGTCTCTGTCAGGGAGAGAACCTGAGAACGTCTGAGACTCTCAGAAGGTAAGTGATTTTTACTTTTATACCTTTTTCAAATTGTGTGTGTCGGGAGGAAACTGCAGTGACATCACAGAAAAGCTGTGACCTGAGTGGCTGGTTGGGAATCTACACTAAATTAAAAAAATTAAGCATTGGTAACTAATTAAACATAATTACTTAAGTACAATTTAGAGGGATATCTAAGCCAGAGATCGGAGAGTACTATATTTAGCTTTCGCATTTCTATTAGAAATCTAGTGCTAGGAAAAAGTAACTTTGAAATTTTAAAAAATATATTAAAAAAGAAATAAAAATTTAAATTTTAATTTTAATTAATTGACGCAATGTCAGTTAGAGGGGTGCAGTGCTCTGACTGTGAGATGTGGCAGGTCCGGGAGGCTTCCAGCGTCCCGGATGGCTTCATCTGCAGAAAGTGCACCCAACTGGAGCTCCTCACAGACCGCATGGTTCGGTTGGAGCAGCAATTGGATGCACTTAGGAGCATGCAGGTGGCGGAAAGCGTCATAGATCGCAGTTATGTAAATGTGGTCACACCCAAGGTGCAGGCAGAGAAATGGGTGACCACCAGAAAGGGCAGGCAGTCAGTGCAGGAATCCCCTGTGGTTGTCCCCCTCTCGAACAGGTATACCCCTTTGGATACTGTCGGGGGGGGATAGCCTCTCAGGGGAAAACAGCAGCAGCCAGAGCAGTGGCACCACGGCTGGCTCTGATGTTCAGAAGGGAGGGTCAAAGCGCAGAAGAGTAATAGTAATAGGGGACTCTATAGTCAGGGGCACAGATAGGCGCTTCTGTGGACGTGAAAGAGACTCCAGGATGGTATGTTGCCTCCCTGGTGCCAGGGTCCAGGATGTCTCCGAATGGGTAGAGGGCATCCTGAAGGGGGAGGGCAAACAGGCAGAGGTCGTTGTACATATTGGTACTAACGATATAGGCAGGAAGGGGTATGAGGTCCTGCAGCAGGAGTTCAGGGAGCTAGGCAGAAAGTTAAAAGACAGGACCTCGAGGGTTGTAATCTCGGGATTACTCCCTGTGCCACGTGCCAGTGAGGCTAGAAATAGGAAGATAGAGCAGCTAAACACGTGGCTAAACAGCTGGTGTAGGAGGGAAGGTTTCCGTTATCTCGACCACTGGGAGCTCTTCCGGGGCAGGTGTGACCTGTATAAGAAGGACGGGCTGCATCTAAACCGGAGAGGCATAAATATCCTGGCCGCGACGTTTGCTAGTGTCACACGGGAGGGTTTAAACTAGTATGGCAGGGGGGTGGGCACGGGAGCAATAGGTCAGAAGGTGAGAGCATTGAGGGAGAACTAGGGAATAGGGACAGTGTGGCTCTGAGGCAGAGCAGACAGGGAGAATTTCCTGAACACAGCGGGTCTGGTGGCCTGAAGTGCATATGTTTTAATGCAAGAAGTATTACGGGTAAGGCAGATGAACTTAGAGCTTGGATTAGTACTTGGAACTATGATGTTGTTGCCATTACAGAGACCTGGTTGAGGGAAGGGCAAGATTGGCAGCTAAACGTTCCAGGATTTAGATGTTTCAGGCGGGATAGAGGGGGATGTAAAAGGGGAGGCGGAGTTGCGCTACTGGTTCGGGAGAATATCACAGCTGTACTGCAGGAGGACACCTCAGAGGGCAGTGAGGCTATATGGGTAGAGCTCAGGAATAAGAAGGGTGCAGTCACAATGTTGGGGGTTTACTACAGGCCTCCCAACAGCCAGCGGGAGATAGAGGAGCAGATAGGTAGACAGATTTTGGAAAAGAGTAAAAACAACAGGGTTGTGGTGATGGGAGACTTCAACTTCCCCAATATTGACTGGGACTCACTTAGTGCCAGGGGCTTAGACGGGGCGGAGTTTGTAAGGAGCATCCAGGAGGGCTTCTTAAAACAATATGTACAGTCCAACTAGGGAAGGGGCGGTACTGGACCTGGTATTGGGGAATGAGCCCGGCCAGGTGGTAGATGTTTCAGTAGGGGAGCATTTCGGTAACAGTGACCACAATTCAGTAAGTTTTAAAGTACTGGTGGACAAGGATAAGAGTGGTCCTAGGATGAATGTGCTAAATTGGGGGAAGGCTAATTATAACAATATTAGGCGGGAACTGTTTGCACTGAGTGCTGAGGTTTGCACTGAGTGCTGAATTTGGTGCTTTTTGAGTGCTATAGTAAGAGTTTGGTGACCGAGGGAGTGCTGAATTTGGTGCTTTTTGAGTGCTATAGTAAGAGTTTGGTGACCGAGGGAGTGCGGTGAGGAGGGAGTAAGGTGCTCCTTTCATTTTGTTTCCGACATTTCCGCAAAGATTGCGAAGAGAGCCAGGAGTTTACAGAAAGTGTAGCTGACTGGGAGCAGAGTCGGAGGGCGGAGATCTAGTTAGTCCACAGGGCAGCTATATTCTGTCAGGTAAGAAGGGATGGAGGCTAGGCCAGTTGCATGCTCCTCCTGTAGGATGTGGGTGGTGAGGGATACCACCGGTGTACCCGCTGACTATACCTGCGGGAAGTGCACCCAACTTCAGCTCCTCAAAGACCGTGTTAGGGAACTAGAGCTGAAGCTGGATGAACTTCGGATCATCCGGGAGGCAGGGGGGGCGATTGAGAAGAGTTACAAGGAGGTAACCACACCCAAGGTACAGGACAAGAATAGCTGGGTTACAGTCAGGGGGAAAAAAACAAACAGGCAGACAGTGCAGGGATCCCTCGTGGCCGTTCCCCTTCAAAACAAGTATACCGTTTTGGATGCTGTTGGGGGGGATGACCTACCGGGGAAAGGCCCTAGCGGCCAGGTCTCTGGCACTGAGTCTGGCTCTGGGGCTCAGAAGGGAAGGGGGGAGAATAGAAAAGCAATAGTTGGAGGAGATTCAATGGTTAGGGGAATAGATAGGAGATTCTGTGGTCGCGAGCAAGACTCCCGGAAGGTATGTTGCCTCCCGGGTCCCAGGGCCAGGGATGTCTCGGATCGTGTCTTCAGGATCCTTAAGGGGAAGGGTGAGCAGCCAGAAGTCGTGGTGCACATTGGTACCAACGACATAGGTAGGAAAAGGGGTGTGGAGGTAATAAACAAGTTTCGGGAGTTAGGCTGGAAGTTAAAAGCCAGGACAGACAGAGTTGTCATCTCTGGTTTGTTGCCGGTGCCACGTGATAGCGAGGCTAGGAATAGGGAGAGAGTGCAGTTGAACACGTGGCTGCAGGAATGGTGTAGGAGGGAGGGCTTCAGGTATTTGGATAATTGGAGCGCATTCTGGGGAAGGTGGGACCTGTACAAGCAGGACGGGTTGCATCTGAACCAGAGGGGCACCAATATCCTGGGAGGGAGGTTTTCTAGTACTCTTCGGGAGGGTTTAAACTAATTTGGCAGGGGAATGGGAACCGGATTTGTAGTCCAGCAACTAAGGTAGCCGATATTCAGGACGCCAAAGCGTGTAATGAGGCAGTGGGGAAGGGAACACTGACAAAGGAGAGTACTTGCAGGCACGGAGATGGGTTGAAGTGTGTATACTTCAACGCAAGAAGCATCAGGAATAAGGTGGGTGAACTTAAGGCATGGATTGGTACTTGGGACTACGATGTGGTGGCCATCACGGAAACATGGATAGAAGAGGGGCAGAAATGGTTGTTGGAGGTCCCTGGTTATAGATGTTTCAATCAGATTAGGGAGGGTGGTAAAAGAGGTGGGGGGGGGGGTGGCATTATAATTAGAGATAGTATAACAGCTGCAGAAAGGCAGTTCGAGGAGTATCACCCTATTGAGGTAGTATGGGTTGAAGTCAGAAATAGGAAAGGAGCAGTCACCTTGTTAGGAGTTTTCTATAGGCCCCCCAATAGTAGCAGAGATGTGGAGGAACAGATTGGGAAACAGATTTTGGAAAGGTGCAGAAGTCATAGGGTAGTAGTCATGGGCGACTTTAACTTCCCAAATATTGAGTGGAAACTCTTTAGATCAAATAGTTTGGATGGGGTGGTGTTTGTGCAGTGTGTCCAGGAAGCTTTTCTAACACAGTATGTAGATTGTCCGACCAGAGGAGGGGCAATATTGGATTTAGTACTGGGTAATGAACCAGGGCAAGTGATAGATTTGTTAGTGGGGGAGCATTTTGGAGATAGTGACCACAATTCTGTGACTTTCACTTTAGTAATGGAGAGGGATAGGTACGTGCAACAGGGCAAGGTTTACAATTGGGGGAAGGGTAAATACAATGTTGTCAGACAAGAATTGAAGTGCATAAGTTGGGAACATAGGCTGTCAGGGAAGGACACAAGTGAAATGTGGAACTTGTTCAAGGAACAGGTGCTACTTGTCCTTGATATGTATGTCCCTGTCAGGCAGGGAAGAGATGGTCGAGTGAGGGAACCATGGTTGACAAGAGAGGTTGAATGTCTTGTTAAGAGGAAAAAGGAGACTTATGTAAGGCTGAGGAAACAAGGGGAGGGCGTTGGAGGGATACAAGATAGCCAGGAGGGAACTGAAGAAAGGGATTAGGAGAGCTAAGAGAGGGCATGAACAATCTTTGGCATGTAGGATCAAGGAAAACCCCAAGGCCTTTTACACATATGTGAGAAATATGAGAATGACTAGAGCGAGGGTAGGTCCGATAAGGACAGTAAAGGGAGATTGTGTATTGAGTCTGAAGAGATAGGAGAGGTCTTGAACGAGTACTTTTCTTCTGAATTTACAAATGAGAGGGGCCATATTGTTGGAGGGGACAGTGTGAAACAGACTGGTAAGCTCAAGGAAATACTTGTTAGGAAGGAAGATGTGTTGGGCATTTGAAAACTTGAGGATAGACAAGTCCCCCGGGCCTGACGGGATATATCCAAGGATTCTATGGGAAGCAAGAGATGAAATTGCAGAGCCGTTGGCAATGATTTTTTCGTCCTCACTGTCAACAGGGGTGGTACCAGGGGATTGGAGAGTGGTGAATGTCGTGCACCTGTTCAAAAAAGGGACTAGGGATAACCCTGGGAATTACAGGCCAGTTAGTCTTACTTCGGTGGTAGGCAAAGTAATGGAAAGGGTACTGAAGGATAGAATTTCTGAGCATCTGGAAAGACAATGCTTGATTCGGGATAGTCAGCACGGATTTGTGAGGGGTAGGTCTTGCCTTACAAGTCTTATTGAATTCTTTGAGGAGGTGACCAAGCATGTGGATGAAGGTAAAGCAGTGAATGTAGTGTACATGGATTTTAGTAAGGCATTTGATAAGGTTCCCCATGGTAGGCTTATGCAGAAAGTAAGGAGGCATGGGATAGTGGGAAATTTGGCCAGTTGGATAACGAACTGGCTAACCGATAGAAGTCAGAGAGTGGTGGTGGATGGTAAATATTTAGCCTGGATCCCAGTTACCAGTGGCGTACCGCAGGGATCAGTTCTGGGTCCTCTGCTGTTTGGGATTTTCATTAATGACTTGGATGAGGGAGTTGAAGGGTGGGTCAGTAAATTTGCAGACGATAGGAAGATTGGTGGAGTTGTGGATAGTGAGGTGGGCTGTTGTCGGCTGCAAAGAGACATAGATAGGATGCAGAGCTGGGCTGAGAAGTGGCAGATGGAGTTTAACCCTGAAAAGTGTGAGGTTGTCCATTTTGGAAGGACAAATGTGAATGTGGAATACAGGGTTAACGGTAGAGTTCTTGGCAATGTGGAGGAGCAGAGAGATCTTGGGGTCTATGTTCATACATCTTTGAAAGTTGCCACTCAAGTGGATAGAGATGTGAAGAAGGCCTATGGTGTGCTCGCGTTCATTAACAGAGGGATTGAATTTAAGAGCCGTGAGGTGATGATGCAGCTGTACAAAACTTTGGTAAGGCCACATTTGGAGTACTGTGTACAGTTCTGGTCGCCTCATTTTAGGAAGGATGTGGAAGCTTTGGAAAAGGTGCAAAGAAGATTTACCAGGATGTTGCCTGGAATGGAGAGTAGGTCTTACGAGGAAATGTTGAGGGTGCTAGGTCTTTTCTCATTAGAACGGAGAAGGATGAGGGGCGACTTGATAGAGGTTTATAAGATGATCAGGGGAATAGACAGAGTAGACAGTCAGAGACTTTTTCCTCGGGTGGAACAAACCATTACAAGGGGACATAAATTTAAGGTGAAAGGTGGAAGATATAGGAGGGATATCAGAGGTAGGTTCTTTACCCAGAGAGTAGTGGGGGCATGGAATGCACTGCCTGTGGAAGTAGTTGAGTCGGAAACATTAGGGACCTTCAAGCAGCTATTGGATAGGTACATGGATTACGGTAAAATGATATAGTGTAGATTTATTTGTTCTTAAGGGCAGCACGGTAGCATTGTGGATAGCACAATGCTTCACAGCTCCAGGGTCCCAGGTTCAATTCCGGCTTGGGTCACTGTCTGTGCGGAGTCTGCACGTCCTCCCCGTGTTTGCGTGGGTTTCCTCCGGGTGCTCCGGTTTCCTCCCACAGTCCAAAGATGTGCAGGTTAGGTGAATTGGCCAATGATAAATTGCCCTTAATGTCCAAAATTGCCCTTGGTGTTGGGTGGAGGTGTTGGGTTTGGGTAGGGTGCTCTTTCCAGGAGCCGGTGCAGACTCAAAGGGCCGAATGGCCTCCTTCTGCACTGTAAATTCAATAATAATCTATGATTAATCTAGGACAAAGGTTCTGCACAACATCGTGGGCCGAAGGGCCTGTTCTGTGCTGTATTTTCTATGTTCTATGTTCTATGAAGAACATAGATTGGGGGCGGATGTTTGAGGGCAAATCAACATCTGACATGTGGGAGGCTTTCAAGTGGCAGTTGAAAGGAATTCAGGACCGGCATGTTCCTGTGAGGAAGAAGGATAAATACGGCAATTTTCGGGAACCTTGGATGATGAGAGATATTGTAGGCCTCGTCAAAAAGAAAAAGGAGGCATTTGTCAGGGCTAAAAGGCTGGGAACAGACGAAGCCTGCGTAGAATATAAGGAAAGTAGGAAGGAACTTAAGCAAGGAGTCAGGAGGGCTAGAAGGGGTCACGAAAATTCATTGGCAAATAGGGTTAAGGAAAATCCCAAGGCTTTTTACACGTACATAAAAAGCAAGTGGGTAGCCAGGGAAAGGGTTGGCCCACTGAAAGATAGGCAAGGGAATCTATGTGTGGAGCCAGAGGAAATGGGTGAGGTACTAAATGAAGACTTTGCATCAGTATTCACCAAAGAGAAGAAATTGGTAGATGTTGAGTCTGGAGAAGGGTGTGTAGATAGCCTGGGTCACATTGAGATCCAAAAAGACGAGGTGTTGGGTGTCTTAAAAAATATTAAGGTAGATAAGTCCCCAGGGCCTGATGGGATCTACCCCAGAATACTGAAGGAGGCTGGAGAGGAAATTGCTGAGGCCTTGACAGAAATCTTTGGATCCTCGCTGTCTTCAGGGGATGTCCCGGAGGACTGGAGAATAGCCAATGTTGTTCCTCTGTTTAAGAAGGGTAGCAAGGATAATCCCGGGAACTACAGGCCGGTGAGACTTACTTCAGTGGTAGGGAAATTACTGGAGAGAATTCTTCGAGACAGGATCTACTCCCATTTGGAAGCAAATGGACGTATTAGTGAGAGGCAGCACGGTTTTGTGAAGGGAAGGTCGTGTCTCACTAACTTGATAGAGTTTTTCGAGGAGGTCACTAAGATGATTGATTCAGGTAGGGTAGTGGATGTTGTCTATATGGACTTCAGTAAGGCCTTTGACAAGGTCCCTCATGGTAGACTAGTACAAAAGGTGAAGTCACACGGGATCAGGGGTGAGCTGGCAAGGTGGATACAGAACTGGCTCGGCCATAGAAGGCAGAGAGTAGCAATGGAAGGATGCATTTCTAATTGGAGGGCTGTGACCAGTGGTGTTCCACAGGGATCAGTGCTGGGACCTTTGCTCTTTGTAGTATATATAAATGATTTGGAGGAAAATGTAACTGGTCTGATTAGTAAGTTTTCAGACGACACAAAGGTTGGTGGAATTGCAGATAGCGATGAGGACTGTCGGAGGATACAGCAGGATTTAGATTGTTTGGAGACTTGGGCGGAGAGATGGCAGATGGAGTTTAATCCGGACAAATGTGAGGTAATGCATTTTGGAAGGTCTAATGCAGTAGGGAATATACAGTGAATTGTAGAACCCTCAAGAGTATTGAAAGTCAAAGAGATCTAGGAGTACAGGTCCACAGGTCATTGAAAGGGGCAACAAAGGTGGAGAAGGTAGTCAAGAAGGCATACGGCATGCTTGCCTTCATTGGCCGGGGCATTGAGTATAAGAATTGGCAAGTCATGTTGCAGCTGTATAGAACCTTAGTTAGGCCACACTTGGAGTATAGTGTTCAATTCTGGTCGCCACACTACCAGAAGGATGTGGAGGCTTTAGAGAGGGTGCAGAAGAGATTTACCAGAATGTTGCCTGGTATGGAGGGCATTAGCTATGAGGAGCGGTTGAATAAACTCGGTTTGTTCTCACTGGAACAAAGGAGGTTGAGGGGAGACCTGATAGAGATATACAAAATTATGAGGGGCATAGACAGAGTGGATAGTCAGAGGCTTTTCCCCAGGTTAGAGGGGTCAATTACTAGGGGGCATGGGTATAAGGTGAGAGGGGCAAGGTTTAGAGTAGATGTACGAGGCAAGTTTTTTACGCAGAGGGTAGTGGGTGCCTGGAACTCGCTACCGGAGGAGGTGGTGGAAGCAGGGACGAGAGTGACATTTAAGGGGCATCTTGACAAATACATGAATAGGATGGGAATAGAGGGATACGGACCCAGGAAGTGTAGAAGATTCTGGTTTAGTCGGGCAGCATGGTTGGCACGGGCTTGGAGGGCCGAAGGGCCTGTTCCTGTGCTGTACATTTCTTTGTTCTTTGTTTGTTTGTATCAAGCAGGGGGGTGTATCAAGCAGGGGGGTGTATCAAGCAGGGGGGTGGGTGTCAAGCAGGGGGGGGGGTGTCAAGCAGGGGGGGGGGGGTGTCAAGCAGGGGGGGGTGTCAAGCAGGGGGGGGGTCAAGCGGGGGGGGGGTGTCAAGCGGGGGGGGGGTCAAGCAGGGGGGGGTGTCAAGCAGTGGGGTGGTGACAAGCAGGGGGGTGTGTCAAGCAGGGGGGGCGTCAAGCAGGGGGGTGCGTCAAGCAGGGGGGTGCTTCAAGCAGGGGGGTGCGTCAAGCAGGGGGGTGCGTCAAGCAGGGGGGTGCGTCAAGCAGGGGGGTGCGTCAAGCAGGGGGGTGCGTCAAGCAGGGGGGTGCGTCAAGCAGGGGGGTGCGTCAAGCAGGGGGGTGCGTCAAGCAGGGGGGTGCGTCAAGCAGGGGGGTGCGTCAAGCAGGGGGGTGCGTCAAGCAGGGGGGTGCGTCAAGCAGGGGGGTGCGTCAAGCAGGGGGGTGCGTCAAGCAGGGGGGTGCGTAAAGCAGGGGGGGTGCGTAAAGCAGGGGGGGTGCGTAAAGCCGGGGAGTGCGTAAAGCCGGGGAGTGCGTAAAGCCGGGGAGTGTGTATCCCAATGGAGTGTATAAACCAGGGGAGTGTATGGAACCAGGGGAGGATGCACAACAAGAGTGTGTGTAAAATGAGGAGAGTGTACAGCAGTTGAGTGCTCAAACCAGATGAGTGTGAAACCAGGACAGCATGTAAACCAGAGGAGTGTGTGAAACTAGCGTGGTGTAAACCAGGGGATTGTGTAAATCAGGGGATTGCTTCACAGTGCCAGGTTCCAAGGTTTGATTCCCGCTTGGGTCGCTGCCTGTGCAGAGTCTGCATGTTTTCCCTGTGTCTGTGTGGGTTTCCTCCGGATGCTACGGTTTCCTCCCACAAGTCCCGAAAGACATGCTTGTTATGTGAATTGGACATTCCCCCAATATTTTGTTTTCTGACTTGTCTCAGTAGAAACTTACGAATAATTCTGTATTTTTATATCAGCTGTACGATCTGACTTTTTACTTGCACCAAAGGTTCACAACTTGTGAGATTAAAGTGCTTCTGATACATTTTAATCCAACAAAGTTACAAAAAAATGCAAATGGATACTTACACATTGCTGAATCTGTACCTAATTAATTCTACACTGATTACTTTACGAAAAGCTATTATCACAACAAGTTGATCCAACGTTCCATGATATGGCGGGGGGGCGAATTGTGGAAAATTATCCCACCTGCCCTCTCGTGTATCACTGTTGGATTGGACATGTTTATCTGGGACTTGAGGTCAATGTGAGTCTGACTGCTTCTGTTCTCTGTGACGGTGGAGTTGATGTTGTGTTTGTGTCTCTGCAATGTTGGATTAATATTGTACTTACAGTCAGTTAGAAGGAGACGTGTACATTCACGTTGCTGCGGAATCATCATCTTGGAACTCATCTCTTCATCTGTTGAACTGGGCGGAAGATAACATATCTCTTGTAAATCAGGGCCAGATGAGGCCAATGATAGATCAATCTATTCTTTCAATTGATAATCATTAAAATAAAGAAAATACTCTCCAAATCCTAACCCAGAATCAGACAAATAAGCCAGGCCCAGAAAGAGCTCTCCCTTCCCCCCGCTCACTCCAAGTCCCGGAACAAGATAGTGCTCCGCTGTGCCTCTTGCAAACAGCCCCTGATTCCCCCTGAACTCCCCCCAAGTCAGTAATGATCTCTGAGCCTCTTTGCTCACACTCCCAGATGGATGTGCTGCTGCAATGAGAACGCTGTTCCTGGGCTGGAGGGGCTGCACATGCGCTCTCACCCTCAGTGACGACAGGCAGGGGGCGGGGTTACCCCGGGCATGCGCAGATCCCCGCAGCAATTCCGCATTGAGAACCAATGGGAATATTCCCCATTTCACTGTCATCACATATAGAGCAAAACCTCCTATAGAGCCCGTGTTGGGGGCAGTGTGTGTGGGTTTTTTTTTTCGGGTTTAACAACTGTCATAATATTTTTGTGGTTTGTTTTTTTTCCCTTGTGTTTTTTTTCCCTTGAGTGATGACCTGCTGCATTTATCTCCACGCAGGATTAAAACCCTGCATCCACCGACTATTCTGGAGTGATGCACGGCGTGACAACGAAAGTAAAAGAACAAAAATTAACTGAGGGACAAAAGCAAACCGGGGGGTGCTCCAAAAAGAAAGCAACTGGAGCAGAGCCCAAAAAGAAATCAGAAAGGAAACGGAAACGGAACAAAACCCGTTAAATTAAAGTGTGAAAATCAGGGTTGATGAGGCAGTCCAACCCCGACGGCGGCCACCGAGCACGGAAGGCCTCAAGTGTGCTCGTGGTCACCACAAGCTCTCACTCCAGGGACACCCGGCCACGAACGAGGCTGCGGAGGAGGGGCAGACCGTCAGGCCGGACGACCCCCTCGGTCGCCCGCTGCCTGGACCTATTAATGGCAAGTGTGGCCAGGAACAGGAGCAGGTTCACAAGGGGGTCCTCTGCCTTCCCCGCTTCCCCACCTTCCCAGACCAGATGTCCATCGATCAGGAGCGTGGGGCTTAAGTGCAAAGAAAACCTCAACAACAATATCGTCAAAAAACTAAAAAAGGAGTGCAGCCTAAGACAGACAACAAACACATGCTCCACAGACTCCACCAGGCCGCAAAAGTGGCAGGTCTCTGGGGAGGCCGTGTGGCGATTTAACCGATGGTTGCACGACACTGCCTTCTGCAGCACCCTCCACCCCAGGTCCCCAAGTCTTATAGGGAAGACGCCTCCGTAGAGGGAACTCCAGTTGGGACCTCCGCTGCCGGACTGCAGCAAGGCACGCCAAGCCGTGTCCGGATGGCGGGCGAGGGCAAGGAGGTGGAAGGTGTGCAGCAGCAGGCCGTACAGGAAACCCATCTGCGCGGTACGAAAAGGCACGGGGGGTGTCGACATGAAGCGACTGGGGTTGTGGGGTACCGGCGCCTGAAAGGGGTTCCGGGGCCTGGGACCAACGTGGCATTCCGTCCGAGCAGGGGTCCGCTCAGACGGGATGCCACCGCACAACTGCGCCGTCTCGAGTCCAAGGGGCCGAGCACGACCGTTTTGAGGCCTCGGATGGGCTTTGGCCGCGTGCTGGATGGATACAGCACCGTGCTCGGCGAGCTCGTAGGGCGTCATCCAGTCCACTCCTCTGCCACCCTGCACGTCCCAGATCCTGGTCACCCCGACATCCACAGCCCTCCGCTCCACCAGCCACCGGAATGGATATTGGCGGAGGTGCGGATTCCTGAGCAGCGGTTCCCTTATGCGAGCCACTACTCCTGACAGCGGAGAGCTGTGGCACGTGGGGACCCTGTTCCAGACTTTGAGACGGTCCTGGTACAAGACGGGCAGCGCCAACAAAGAATTCTGAAGACCTTGCTGGTCAACATCGTAGTTCAGGCCGTGCACCTGGCAGAAGAAATATGTCGCCAAGGCACACCATCGTGGAGGAGGCTCAATGTACAGGTATCGCTGCAGAGTCTGAAGGCGTAAAGTCGTGATCTGGATGCGAAGGCACACCAGCGCCTGACCGCCCTCCGTAAGCGGGAGACTCCAGACCTCCGCAGCGACCCAGTGCAATACATTTTCCCAGAAGAACCGAATCAGAGTTCTCTGGATGCCTGTGACAAAGTCAGGGGGAGGGGTCAAAGTGACCAGCCAGTACCACAACATGGAGGCTATCAGCTGGTTTATGATGAGAACTCGACCCCTGTAGGACATCACTCGGAGCAGTCCTGTCCAGCGACCCAGGCGAGCGGTGACCTTGGTCTCCAACTCCTGCCAGTTCGCCGGCCAGGCTTCCTTTGCTGGGCAAAGATAGACTCTCAAGTCGAGGATGTTGGTCCAAGTAGAGGATGTTGGTCCGGCTCCAACTGAAGGGCCTGAGCTCCTCTGGGAGGGGTCCATCTGCCACGGACCGACCAGGAGTCCGGAACATTTAGCCCGGTTGATCCCAGCAGAAGATGCGGCGGAGTACACAGCCTGGCACTCTCGCATCCTTCGCAGGTCACCGGGGTCAATGAACATGAGCAGCACATCATCAGCGTAAGCCAAAACGACCACCGCCATGCCCAGCTCACGCAGAACCAGCCCCGACAACCTCTTCCGCAGGAGGCGCAGGAAAGGCTCCACGCAGAGAGAATAAAGTTGGCCGGGCAAGGGGCAGCCCTGACGCACTCCTCTCCCAAAGCGAAGGGGCACCGTCAGGGACAGGTTAACCTTAATCAGACACTCCGAGGCAGCGTACAGTAATCGGATCCGGGCGACAAAGTGCGTCCTGAACCAGAAGGCTCGCAGAGGCCCGAGCAAATAATCGTGCCCCACCCTGTCGAACGCCCTCTCCTGGTCAAGAGACAGGTAGGCGCTCAACATCCCAGTCATCTGGGAATGATGGATGTCCCGGACCAGATGGATATTATGGTAAATGGTGCGGTCCGGGACGGTGTGGGACTGTCAGGGTGGATCATGGTAAATGGTGCGGTCCGTGACGGTGTGGGACTGTCAGGGTGGATCATGGTAAATGGTGCGGTCCGGGACTGTCAGGGTGGATCATGTGGTCCAGCACAGGGCCACGGCGCAAAGACATGACCGTGGCAATTATTTTGTAGTCCGTGCTGAGGAGGGAGACCGCTCGCCTGTGTTTGGGTCGGCGGAAATCCCCTTTCTTGGGCAGCAGGGCAACAACGGCCCTGCGCCACGAAAGGGGCATCTCCCCGGTCACGATACATTCCCCAGGACCCCCGCATAGTCGCTCCCCAGGACGTCCCAACATTCACTGAAGAACTCCGCGGTCAGCCCGTCCAGCCCTGGGGTCTTGCTGTCGAGGGCGCCGGTCTTGATGATTGACGGTTTGGTCGAGACCCCGACGCCCTCCGGGCCGACCTGCGGCAGGTCCTCCCACAGAACTCTGCAAGCGTCCTCGCTGCACGGATCCGGAGTATAGAGGTCAGGATAAAAGTCCCTGATTAGGGTCCTGACCCCCTCCGGATCCGAGACGAGGGACCGTCGTCGGCCGACTGGCCCTGCATCCTCTTTCCAGCGAGTAGAAGGGGGAGCCACGGTCCATGTCTGTCACAAACTGATCCGTGACCTCACATACGCGCCGTGGGACCCGACAAGTTGCAGGTCCCACAGCACGCCCGTCTTCTCCCTGTACAGCAGCCCCAGGGCTGGGTCCTCATCCGGCTGAGGGAGACGTGACTCCAGATGGAAGACTTCTTCAGCCAATTTGGCGATCATGTATTTCCGCCCCGGCATCGACCGCTTCGTGTACCCCTGACAGAAGGCGCGGACATGAGTCTTGCCCAAGTCCCACCAGAGCCTCAAGGAGGGGAAGCCACCCTGCTTCTTTCTCCAGCCGGCCCAGAAACGGCAAAGCGATTCCAGGAACCTCTTGTCCTCCAGCAGCAGGTTGTTAAAGTGCCAGTACGCGGACCGTGCCTGAGCGCGGAGCTGGCCGAGCCCCGCCCACACCAGGTGGTCATCCGAGCACAGCACCTGCTCCACAGAGGCCGTCTGAACACTGGGCAAGAACCTCCTAGAAATGTAAAGACGGTCGATTCTGGACGCTCCCAACAGAGGGCCCACAAATGTGTCCACCTGCGATTCAGGATGGAGAGTTCTCCAGGCGCCCACCAAGTCGAAGGACCTGACCAGGTCCCTTAACTTCACCACCGCCTGCGTGCTGCACTGGACTCTACCACGGTCCTTGTCCTGGAGGGTGCAATTGAAATCCCCTCCAAGGATGATGCACTCGCCCACAGGAATGGTGCCAAGAAGAGTGGACACTTTGTCAAAGAAAGTCGTTTGCTGCGGCCCGGCCAGGGAGCGTATACATTCACAAAGTGACGCACCACGTCCCCGTCGAGGACCGTTAAATGCAACAGACGGCCTGGCACTGGCTCCTTGACCCTCAAGATCTCTGGCTGAAAATGGGAAATCATCAAGATAGCCACCCCGCCCGAACGTGGGGCCAAGTGACCCATGAAGACTCCCCCTTGCCACTCCAGGGTTCACTTAGCTTTGTCCTCCGGAATGGCGTGGGTTTCTTGCAGAAAGCACACCCCATACTTTGCGTCCCGGAGGACAGAGAAGCACTGGAAACGGTGATGTGCCGTGGATGTTGAGACTGGCTATGGTTACCTCCAAGTCAGTTGTAGCGTGTGTCCTTCACCAATCACCCATAACTCTGCTCAGAGGGAGTAGAGGGTTGTTGCCCCCTCTACTCCCTTAGGAGTCCCCCGAGGAACAGAACAGCCTGTCGCTGCTCCCCATGGTCCGAGTCGATCCCACCCCCAGGATCACCCTCAGGCGGGTTCCTCGCAGGCTCCCCCCCCCCTCGATTCAGAGTCCGTGGCGACACCGACCCCGCCGTCGATGCCGGGCCCTCGGAAAGACCCCCTGGAACAGCTCCGGGATGGATCCTGGGCTCCTTCGCATCGTCTGCTTGGGCCTTGTGAGCGGGGAGCCTTCCTCGCCGTCGCCCGCCCACGACCCGAAGATATAGGGGCTCTGATGACTGCCGCAGGTCCCCAGCGATGAACAAAAGGTATTCGGGGAGTAAAACTGCACCGGGCAGAACAAGCATTTGGGGGGTCACGTCTCCGCCCGCCCCCAGGCCTCCCTGCTCGGGGGACGACGGCAGCTCGGTCACATCAGCGGCTGCTTTGGCCTTCTTTTTCATAGATTATCATAGATTATCATAGACTTTACAGTGCAGAAGGAGACCATTCGGCCCATCGAGTCTGCACCGGCTCTTTGAAAGAGCACCCTACCAAGCTCACACCTCCACCCTATCCCCATGACCCAGTAACCCCACCCAACACTAAGGGCAATTTTGGACACTAAGGGCAATTTAGCACGGCCAACCCACCTAACCTGCACATCTTTGGACTGTGGGAGGAAACCGGAGCACCCGGAGGAAACCCACGCACACACGGGGAGAACGTGCAGACTCCACACAGACAGTGACCCAAGCCGGGAATCGAACCTGGGACCCTGGAGCTGTGAAGCAATTGTGCTAACCACTATGCTACCGTGCTGCCCATCAGGGTGATGGAAATAAACACAGGAGATACCCAACCCCGCTCGCCTGGGGAGGGGGTAGCAAGATCCACCACCACCTCCAACCCAAGCCGCTGGCGTTGCGGTGGGCAAGCTGGTGTTGCTGCGGGGCCACTACTGCTGGAAGGCCCTCGGCAGCAACCCCCCCCACCCTCTGCAATGCCCCCCCCCCTCCGCATCGCCGAGCCCCTGGGACTATGGTGGGGCCGGAACAGCATCCAGCTCGGGACTGTACACAGGGTCCCCACCGCCCTCCGGAGCCCGTGTGTTGGTCTCTCCAGGCCCCTCATGTTGTTGTGAGGTGGCGGCGGCATCGCGAGGTGAGGCTGCGGCCTCTGTGTTGGTTGGGACGGGCACGGGGTCAGTACTCGTGATGGGGCCAAGGTGTGGGTGGGCCCCGTCCGACCATCGCGCCGTCTTCCGTTTGGCCTTTTTAGGCCGCCAACAGCCGAGGTGTTGTCAGGGGCCGGCTGCTGGGCAGACAGAGGTGGTAGAGGAGAGGGGGGCAGTGCCAGCCATGGCCGCCGTGGAGATGTTGTTGGCAGTGGCCGTTAGGGTGGGGCAGTTCCGGCGAATATGCCCCAGCCCACTTCAGGCATGGCACCGCATGCCATCCGCAGACCAGATCACTTTATGGTTCTTCCCTTGGTGGGGAGCCACAAATCCTCCCTCCATGACCTCCTCCCGGGTCAGGCAGACAAAACCCTGATGCCGGAAGGAGTATTCATGACAGAGGGAAGTGTCCCGCAGGCCGAGTGTCAGCGGCGCCACCCCGGACCCGACCTCCCGCAGGAAGTTGAGATGGGGAGGAGGAGCTCGGTGGGGAGGTAGAGCGGGACGTTTGAAGGAGCGACACATTCGGCGGTGGCCTCCAGTGGGTCCACCACCACGTGTGCCCCACCCACTGTGAGCCCCCTTTCCAGGACACGGTAGACCGCCTGCTCGGCCCGCAGGAAAAACACGGCCTGACCGGAAGATTTCCGGGGAGGGTGGAGGTGTGGGGCTAGGGTTCAGGTGTGAGCTTAGGTAGTTGGGGAGGGCTGGTTTAGCACAGTGGGCTAAGCAGCTGGCTTGTAATGCAGAACACGTCCAGCAGCGTGGGTTCAATTCCCGTGCCGGCCTCCCCGAACAGGGGCCGGAATGTGGCGACTGGGGCTTTTCACAGTAACTTCATTGAAGCCTACTTGTGACAATCTATTATTATTAATATGCTCTTTCCAAGGGCCGTTGCAGACTTGATGGGCCGAATGGCCACTGTAGACTCGATGAAATCTATGAACTCAGCTCCAGCTCCAGTTGAAAGCTTCTCCAGTCTCCACTTGAATTGTTGACAAACAGTTCGGAGCAGTTTGCAGCACTTTCTCTGTAATGAGCACCATGACATACTGACAAAGCTGGATTTTAAAATTCTTCTTCAGTAACTGCATGTTTACCAATAATAATTCTTATAATGTTTCATTGCTCAGGTCTCTTCTTGTAGTATGAGACCTGGTCTTGTCCTGATGTCTGAAACTGCCTTTTCCATGCTGCTTCAGTTATAAATGTTCTTATCTGTAACATATGTACTGCATCAATGACATTAGATCAGTTAGTCCTGGTAAATGAAGGAAAAGTGGATGAACTGAATCAGCAGAATTTTACAGAGCAGTACTTTGAAACCGTTTTTACCTGCGACCCATTTTAACCAACCGGCTATCCCTTGGGACCCATGCTGGCCAGCCTTTGGGACCCACAACAGCTGACCTCCGTGACCCACTATGTTCTCTTACCTTTAATCCAGTAGGTGAACTTGCTTGGTCCTTATGATCTCACTCCAATCAGGTTTAGAGGAGAGGGCAGTGCGTGTATCAGGTGCAGAGTTCAGCTGGTTCCTGTGTGCTGTCTTCATCCTTTTGAGGATGAAAAATCCAACCTTGAACATGTAGATCCTTGTGATGTGTAATAGCAAAAGAATGCTTGTTTTACTCCGTACTGGGTACTCCTCGGAGACGCTACGCTGGAACTCTGAAAACCTCATGGAGTTGTGCCGTATTTTTAATGTGCTGTCACAGGTAAGGTGCAGAAGCTCAGTTTGTACATTTGGAGTGAGCTATAAATCAGTAAATTGAGTCTGGGGTCTCGAACTCAAAGGGAGTTTTCACCAACTAATTCTCTCTCAAAATCTGAAACTTCTCCTCTGGAAAATAGCGATAAAAACTGTTGTTCAGCGCAGCCAGTCTATCGACAGTTCCCTTCCTAACCGTTTTCTTTGAGATGTCATTGCAGTGTGGGGAACATGTAGTAGGTTTGGCTTTCTACGCGCAGTTGCCTAACGTTCAATTACTTTTGGAAAGCATCAAATTCTTCACAGCGCCAAAAGCAATCATCCTCCTTCCCTGACAATTTGCGGTTCAGTGTGTTTAGAATTGAAAAGATGTCTGCAAGGTAAGACATAGAGAGCTTCCACGTTTCATCAGCAAACAAATCAGCCAGAGGGGATCCTGATTTGCATTGGCACAATTTATAAAGACATACCTTCAAATATCACCTTTATTCTGCTGTGTTCCTGTTTCCAGCTTCTTAATGGGTTGTTGAGCAGAGGCCGTGGAGCTCACCCCAGCTCTGCTTTGTGTTGCTGTGGACTCTCCTCAGCGACTCTCTCCCACAGATTTAGATGTGTGATCCGGGCCTGTTTGTGTCTCTGACCCTCTCTTCCTTATTACAAAACCGTCCATTTTCAATTCTTCACAGCTGCCAGCTACAAAATGGAGGATCTGCTCTCTGGCGCCGCTTCAACCTGCTGTTGCTTCAAAGAAGCTGCCCTTGGACAGCCCGGTGACGTCAGGAGGAGGCGGTCCGGCTTGCTGTGTACCGCGCCTGCGCACTGCCTGATCGGGCTGAGTGGGCACGCATGCGTGGTATAGCCGGCACCCGGGACAGTCCCTGGAGAGTGACGTGTTATTACCAGCAGAGAGAATGTGCTGCTGCCGGCAGAGGGAGGCCCAGAGTCAGAGCAATGTGTCAATTAGGGGAATCTGACTGGCCACAGAAGTTTGTGGATGGGCGGGGCAGTTGCTCTAATTGGGTACCTGAAACAACCAATCAGATGCTCGTCGATGTCTGAGCATTCTAAATTCACCAATGGTGACTTGGTCTCTCACCCATCCTTCATTAACATAGTTCACTGAGTTAGTCGAGAAAAGAACAGTTGTGTGGCAATTCTCAGTTATTGTGTGTCTGCAGTTTGCTCTGACCATGGCTGAGGACAAGAAAGCTCCAGCTCCCAAGAAGGGCGCTAAGAAAACCCAGAAGAAGGTACCAGTGAAGGGCAACAAGAAGAGGAGACGAGCCAGGAAGGAGAGTTACTCCATCTACATCTACAAAGTGATGAAGCAGGTTCACCCCGACACCGGCATCTCCTCCAAGGCCATGAGCATCATGAACTCGTTCGTCAACGATATTTTCGAGCGCATCGCGGGTGAGGCTTCCCGCCTGGCCCATTACAACAAGCGCAGCACCATCAGCTCCCGGGAGATCCAGACCGCCGTGCGCCTGCTGCTGCCCGGGGAACTGGCCAAGCACGCCGTGTCGGAAGGGACAAAGGCGGTGACCAAGTACACCAGCTCCAAGTAAAACTGTTCTCAAACTCATCAAACCCAACGGCTCTTTTAAGAGCCACCCGCAACTTCTGGAAAGCAGCCAAACCATCATATTTTCAATTATCAGTTTAAGAATAGCCAAATCCGTTCAAATAGCGTTTCACTGGAACATAACACCCTTCGTGCCTTGATAATAAAGTCCCATCATTTCGTGACTGCTCGGTGACGCTGTGTGTCTTTGGTTTCTGACTTGGTCATATTCGGTCCCTGTCGCTAGATTTGGAGAGAATAGAACTCCAAAACCTCCCTTTCAATTTGTGTTCAGGTTCCGAAAATCCTCCCTTTCCATTTATGTTCAGGTTTACTCAATAATCGATCAGTTTATTTGGAGCACACCAGTGGTGTGGGAAAACTCCATTTCAATACTGACACGAGCTCCAAATTGCTCGCTCCACTTTTAACACTGAGGAAGCAGTATACAATATGGAAACAAATTATAAAATTTTCACTTGGCCGTATATTTGACATTCTGTCGGCGACTGAGAGCGTTTTAAACAGCAGCCAGATTAAACCCGACTGGACTGCAAATTGTAAAAATATTTGAAGACAGTTTCGGATCTAAATCCACGTTCTGCAGATTCAAAACGTTTACAAAGATGCCCCCGGACATGCTGAGTTTATCCAGCACGTTCTCCTTAATTCACATTTGCAGCAACGCATTATTTTGCTTTAATTTATTTTGGGTTTGTCAGTTACAGAGAAAGCACGAAATCAGAAACTGACAGATTAAGAGAAACTGTGGTCTAGGGATAGAGAGAGAATCCAACATTCTTACACTCAAAATTCATCGATGTATTCACATTTTTCTCTTTTTTAAATCTTTTCGCGCTCTTTTAAGCTTTGAAATCAATCTTCGGTTGGAATCTGGACATTTGGCGCCCACACTTTCCGACCTCAGTACCCTGGATCCCGCTGATTGGTGCTTCAAACAGATATCTGATTGGTCAGTTTGTGCCAGGCTGCACAATGTTGTTCAGATAACCAATCAGCAATGTGTGCACCGCCATTCCTCCTGAAGCTATAAGAGAAGTGAATGTGGGCGGGTTTCCTCATTCTGTGGGAAAGTGTTTGTGAGATTGGGACAATGTCTGGAAGAGGAAAGACCGGCGGTAAAGCTCGGGCCAAGGCCAAGTCTCGCTCCTCCCGGGCTGGACTGCAGTTCCCGGTGGGCCGTGTTCACAGGCACCTGAGAAAGGGCAACTATGCCCAGCGTGTGGGGGCCGGAGCCCCGGTCTATCTGGCTGCTGTGCTCGAGTATCTGACCGCTGAAATTCTCGAGCTGGCCGGCAACGCGGCCCGGGACAACAAGAAGACCCGCATCATCCCCAGGCACCTGCAGCTGGCCGTCCGCAACGACGAGGAGCTCAACAAGCTGCTGGGAGGGGTGACCATCGCTCAGGGCGGGGTGCTGCCTAATATCCAGGCCGTGCTGCTGCCCAAGAAAAGCAGCGCTGGCGCCGGCAAGAAGTGAAGCGACCATTCTTTAATCTAATAACCCAAAGGCTCTTTTCAGAGCCACTCACTTGATCTGAAAAAGAGCGAATTATTTTTTGACACGAGATTCTGCTCTGCTACTTAATATGAAAATATTTAACGCTTTATGGTATCAACCCGTAGCGCGTTCCAATAATATTGAAATAAGCGATCTGATCTATCCTGTAGAGTTTCTGCAATGGCTATCTAAGTGGGTTACTATGTGACTCGTTTCTTACTCAGGACCGGGAATAATCTAATCCGGGCTGGTTTAACACAGGGCTAAAGAGCTGGTTTTTAAAGCAGACGAAAGGCCAGTAGGACGGTTCAATTCCCCGCACATGCGGCGGAATGTGGTCTTGTCACAGTAACTTTATTTGAAGCCTACTAGTGACAATAAGCGATGTTCGTTTCATAAATTCATTCCATGCTATTAATTCTGGTATGTGATTTCAATAAAGCTTCCTAAACCGATGCTTATATTCGAAATCACGTCAAATTAGTATTGGGCGGTGAAGCTCTTTTCCTGACAGACTTGGTGGCTCTTAAAAGAGCCTTTGTTGCTGTTGGTGATGAAGCCGGGCTTTAGGCGCGTTCCCCGCGGATGCGGCGGGCCAGCTGGATGTCTTTGGGCATGATGGTGACTCGCTTGGCGTGGATGGCGCACAGGTTGGTGTCCTCAAAGAGCCCCACCAGGTAAGCCTCGCTGGCCTCCTGCAGGGCCATGACGGCGGAGCTCTGGAAGCGCAGGTCTGTCTTGAAGTCCTGAGCGATCTCTCGCACCAGGCGCTGGAAGGGCAGTTTGCGGATCAGCAGCTCGGTGGATTTCTGGTAGCGGCGGATCTCCCTCAGAGCCACAGTGCCGGGTCTGTAGCGATGGGGCTTCTTCACTCCGCCCGTGGCTGGAGCGCTCTTGCGGGCCGCTTTGGTAGCCAGCTGTTTGCGAGGAGCTTTGCCTCCGGTCGATTTGCGCGCTGTCTGCTTGGTCCTGGCCATGATGTGAAACTGGGGGAAACGCACACGCTGAGAATGCTGGCGCCGCTCTCTCGCTGCCTATTTAAGACATTATAGTGACCGCCCACTGCTCCTCATTGGATGCAGCCCGATCCCGTGGACAAGTTTGAAAAGAGCGATGAGCGGCAAGGATATCAGCGCCCTGGTTGGTGGACCTGCAACTGACACCCCATCAATTTCAAAAAGCCCGCCAATTTCACAGGGACAAGGAACGGATATTTGACAAAACCGAAAAAATCAAAACTCAATCTCAAGTTGTAAATGTGAAAAACTTCTCAATGATTCCTGGTCCCATTTTTGTCTCAGATTCGACCCAATGCCTGAGCACCCGGATTAAATTCAGATTCACTCCCTGATTGTTCTACAACAGACTGGGATAAAGCTCCTATTGAGGGGCGGAATTCTGTCTCATTTTTATCTGATCAGCGATATCGGTTCTTTCAATGCAAGGAGCGATAGGTATTAAAGGGAAAATTGGCTGATTCGTTCAGCGACTGTTCTGGGGGAGATGGATGGAGGAGGCGGTGTTTACAGATCAGTTATGTAATCAGTGTCTCTGATCAATGTCAGTGTTCATTGTGCGCGGTTACAGGTTTGACCTCGGAGAAAGGTTTTGTGTTTCAGACTGTATAATTATGTCGCCGAATTATAGAATTTATACTGCAGGAGATCATTCGGCCCATCGAATCTGCACCGGCTCTTCAAGAGTGAAAACAGAAATCAATGCTCGGAAAGGATTTCCTGCTCTAACGCCACCCGTTTTAACAGGAAATCGAGGTTTCCAAACTATGAGTCGCTAAACCAGCTCGATGAGTTATGCTGCTACCATTCTAAGGTCAGTGGTCTCATTGTGAGGATTTGAGCGGTTCTTAAAAGAGCCTTTGGATTTTGTTATATTGTCAAATTGACTTTCTCAGCCGCCGAATCCATAGAGAGTGCGGCCCTGGCGTTTAAGAGCGTAAACCACATCCATGGCGGTGACGGTCTTGCGCTTGGCGTGTTCAGTGTAGGTGACCGCATCCCTGATCACATTCTCCAGGAAAACCTTCAGCACCCCGCGAGTCTCCTCATAGATCAAACCCGAGATGCGCTTGACGCCTCCACGGCGAGCCAGGCGGCGGATTGCTGGTTTGGTGATGCCCTGGATGTTATCACGAAGCACTTTGCGGTGCCGCTTTGCTCCGCCTTTGCCCAGTCCTTTGCCTCCTTTCCCTCTGCCAGACATGATGCTTGTTCAGTCAAATCGCTGCTGAATGAGAGACGAGCTGCTGCTCTTTCCTTTATTATACAGCCCGCCCCGACCTGGCTGAGAGAGAGAGAGGCGGGGAACAGACTGAGTGACAGACAGAGCAGTGAAATGTCTTTGATCAGCCAGCTCCTCCTCCTGCCTGCTCCAACCCACATTTTATATTCCAAACAGAAGTGAAAAGAGCGCGCTGAACAACACGTACAAACTGCAATATCAGATAGCAGCTAGTTAGAAACGCAGATCTATTAAATCCAGACTTGTCAGTAATATTCCCGCCTCAGTTCACTCCTTTTGAGAACCAGCCCAACTATCTGCTCCTATTTCAACCCCAGCTCCTATTCCATCCCCACACAACTCCTCTCCCAGACGGGTTGGGTATTTTACTAGCATCCCTTCCAGCTGATATAAAGTGTTTAAGTTATGAGGTGGGATTTCTTCGCCATGTAACTCTTTTACAGACTCTCCCCTGAATCTGTGAATAATGAAACTAACACAAACTGTGACTGTTCCCCCGGACACATCCCCGGTTAGAAGAGGCAGCAACATCCCTGTGTTTTAGTGCAGAGTGGGGGGAGAGGCCCGGTGCAGAGCATGTCAGCGAGTGAGCGGCAATACTGGATTGACATTTCTGTCTGAAATCTGCTCCCAGCACCGGGACAGCGATTCATTGGTCGGGGGGTCAGCTCTTTCCGGAGAGATGTGGGTGGCTCTGATAAGAGCCTTTGGGTTCAGGTTTACAATTTGCTCGCCTTCTTTCACTTCTTTGCTCGTGTCTTAGCCGTTACTGATTTCACTTTGGGCTTGGCCCTCGATTGGGTCGGATTTTTTACGCCCGTGGTCTTTTTCACAGGAGACCTTTTCTTCGGGGCTGCTTTCTTCGCGCTCATTTTGGGAGTTGCCGCCTTCTTGGCTGCTGGTTTCTTGGGAGATTTCTTGGGAGATTTCTTGGCTGCTGGTTTTTTGGGAGATTTCTTGGCTGCTGGTTTCTTTGGAGATTTCTTGGCTGCTGGTTTCTTCACTGAAGGTTTCTTGCCTGCCCCGCTCTTCATCACTATCCCCCCGGTTGTCTTCTTAACGATCTTGAAAGAGCCGGAGGCGCCCGTGCCCTTGACCTGAGCCAAGGCGCCTTTAGCCAATTCCCTCCTGACACTTTGCTTGATCTGGGGCCCCCGTTTATCCACATCGACCCCTTTGCTCCGCAGCGCCTTCTTTATGGCCTGTAAGGAAATCCCCTTGCGATCGCCGCTTTCCGCCACAATCTGGAGGATCAGCTCGCCCAGCCCGGGACCTTCTTGTTTCTTCCGGGGAACCGCCTTCTGCTTCTTGACAGCCTTGACTGGGGCGGCGGCTGGAGGAGCCGTTTCGGCGGCTGCACTATCGCTCATGTCCGGAACTCTGCACAAAATCTCTCCGTCAATGTGGGTGAGAAATGAAGCCTCTGGTGGCGGCACTGAGCAACTTAAAGGCAGCGAGCGGACGGGGCGGAGACAACCTGCTCTCAGCTCCAGGCTGCTGCTGCCTCTCTGTGTTTTTCTCTCGTCCCAAACTCTCCAATTCCACTCAAATTCCAGCTCCACAGTGTCCCAGGATAATTCCTTCCTGTCTCTCACACCCTAATGTTTGCTGTAGAAAAGGTTTCACGCGATTTGAAGGCTCCATTTTGTATTTAAACCCGTTTTACTGATGCACTGTTCGCGCTCTCTCACCCGATCGCTCTCATTTTCCCAACCTTTCCACAGAAATCTGGAAAGCAGCATCGAAACTGCCCTGAAATCCAACTTGGAAAAGTAGGAGGGGAACAAGGGGGATTGTTCGAATAAAAAATATTTCCATTTAGTCCCAGAGGGATTGGGAGATCTCCTGGTCAGAGCGGACACACAAACACAGTTGGTTTCTCCTGTTTGGCCCGCCCCTTTCACACATTCTCTCTTCCACAATATTCACATCCACACACAAGGTTTGGAAATGACATTTCCCAGGGCAGAATTCTCCCTCTTCTCAACACTTGTTCCCAATCTGTGTCTTAATTATAGATTTTCATCTCACTGATCAATTCTCTGAGTTTTCTGTTCACATAAATACCCGGCAGCCGCCAGTCATATTTTTAAATCTAAATTCATTGATGACCCACCTTTCGTGAAGGTGAAAATACAATTTATCTCCTCTCTATCAGTGGAGATTTTCCTGCTTGATGTGATCCTCCTGCACTGCCCGGTAACACTGAACCCCAAACTCAACAAACAGGGACACACAGTTGAAGAATAATCCCACCCCCTCTGAGAGTGGAGATTTTCACAGTGACACACATTCTGACCATTCTGATCCCAATAGCAAATTTAAAAAATAAAGATGGACTCACAGAGCCGGACTTTCTGTGTGGAGGAGGGACAGTGACCGTCTCCCCCACAACACGGCAGCTGTGTTCACAGTGAGGGCCAGTGTTACACGTGTTAT
The DNA here is from genome assembly GCF_047496885.1 of Scyliorhinus torazame. Taxonomy (NCBI): domain Eukaryota; kingdom Metazoa; phylum Chordata; class Chondrichthyes; order Carcharhiniformes; family Scyliorhinidae; genus Scyliorhinus; species Scyliorhinus torazame. The sequence goes on from NC_092730.1 coordinate 38,422,161, forward strand.
CACTGTGTCCAGTGTTCACAGTGAGGACCAGTGTTACACGTGTTATCACTGTGTCCAGTGTTCACAGTGAGTGCCAGTGTTACACGTGTTATCACTGTGTCCAGTGTTCACAGTGAGGGCCAGTGTTACACGTGTTATCACTGTGTCCAGTGTTCACAGTGAGGACCAGTGTTAGACGTGCTATCACTGTGTCCAGTGTTCACAGTGAGGGCCAGTGTTACACGTGTTATCACTGTGTCCACAACACTCCTGATGACATATTGAAAATGAGAGAGAAAGACAAGAAAAATAGAGAGTGTGACAGAGAAACAAGGATAAGGATGAACTCATAGAGCTGGACTTTGTGTGTGGAGGGGAGGCACTTCCACAATCCGGGCACCTGGAAATCAGAGGAATGTTTACAACCAGGGGAGTTTCCATCCAGGAGAGTGTTTAAAATTAGTGAGTGTAAACCAGGAGAGTGTGCAAAACCATGAGAATGTGCACACTAAAAATTATGTAAACCTGAGAGTTTGTAAACCAGAGAGTGTGTAAACCAGGGCAGTGTGTACAACAGGGGAATGTATAAAGCAGGGAGTGTATTCACCAGAAGATTGTGTGAATCATGAGAATGGTGATACCAGAGAAGTGTGTAAATCTAAAGGAGAACAAAGAAAAGTACAGCACAGGAACAGGCCCTTCGGCCCTCCAAGCCCGTGCCAACCATGCTGCCCGACTAAACTACAACCTTCTACACTTCCTGGGTCCGTATACCTCTATTCCCATCCTATTCATGTATTTGTCAAGATGCCCCTTCAATGTCACTATCGTCCCTGCTTCCACCACGTCCTCCGACAGCGAGTTCCAGGCACCCACTGTGCTGTGTAAAAATTGCCTCGTACATCTACTCTAAACTTTGCCCCTCGCACCTTAAACCTATGCCCTCTAGTAATGGACCCCTCTACCCTGGGGAAAAGCCTCTGACTATGCCCCTCATAATTTTATAGACCTCTAACAGGTCGCCCCTCAACCTCCGTCATTCCAGTGAGAACAAACCGAGTTTATTCAACCGCTCCTCATTGCAAATGTCCTCCATACCAGGCACCATCCTGGTAAATCTCTACTGCACCCTCTCTAAAGCCTCCACATACTTCTGGTAGTGTGGCGACCAGAATTGAACACTGAACTCCAAGTGTGGCCTAAGGTTCTATACAGTTGCAACATGACTTACCAATTCTTGTACTCAATGCCCCGGCCAATGAAGGCAAGCATGCCGTATGCCTTCTTGACAACTCTCCACCTGTGTTGCCCCTTTCAATGAACTGTGGACCTGTACTGCTGGATCTCTTTGACTTTCAATACTCTTGAGGGTTCTACCATTCACTGTATATTCCCTACCTGCATTAGACCTTCCAAAATGCATTACCTCACATTTGTCTGGATTAAACTCCAACTGTCATCTCTCCGCCCAAGTCTCCAAACGATCTAACTCCTTCTGTATCCTCTGACAGTCCTCATCACTATCTGCAATTCCACCAACCATTGTGTCATCTGCAAACTTACTAATCAGACCAGTTACATTTTCCTCCAAATCATTTATATATACGATGAACAGCAAAGGTTCCAGCACAGATCCCTGTGGAAGACCACTAGTCACAGTCCTCCAATTAGAAAAGCACCCTTCCATTGCTACTCTCTCCCTTCTATGACCTTGCCAGTTCTGTATCCACCTTGCCAGCTCACCCCTGATCCCGTGTGACTTCAACTATTGTGTCAGTCTTCCAGGAGAGACCTTGTCAAAGGCCTTACTGAAGTCCATATAGACAACATTCACTGCTCTACCTGCATCAATCATCTTTGTGAACTCTTCGAAAAATTCGATCAAGTTAGTGAGACATGACCTCCCCTTCACAAAACCATGTTGCCTCTCACTAATATGTCCATTTCGATATTGAGTAAACCAGGGGGGGTGAGTAAATCACGAGAGTGAGTAAACCAGGAGAGGAAGTAAACCTGGAGATTGAGTAAATCACGAGAGTGAGTAAACCAGGAGAGAGAGTGAACCAGAAGAGAGAGTGAACCAGAGGAGTGAGTGAACAAGGAGAGTGAGTAAACCAGGGGAGTGAGTGAACCAGGGGAGTGAGTAAACCAGGGGAGTGAGTGAAGCAGGAGAGTGAGTGAACCAGGGGAGTGAGTGAACCAGGGGAGTGAGTAAACCAGGAGAGTGAGTGAATCAGGGGAGTGAGTGAACCAGGGGAGTGAGTAAACCAGGAGAGTGAGAAAACCAGGAGAGTGAGTAAACCAGGAGAGTGAGTAAACCAGGGCAGTGGTTGAACCAGGAGAGTGAGTAAACCAGGGGAGTGAGTGAACCAGGGGAGTGAGTGAACCAGGGGAGTGAGTGAACCAGGGGAGTGAGTGAAGCAGGAGAGTGAGTGAACCAGGGGAGTGAGTAAACCAGGAGAGTGAGTGAATCAGGGGAGTGAGTGAACCAGGAGAGTGAGTGAACCAGGGGAGTGAGTAAACCAGGGGAGTGAGTGAACCAGGGGAGTGAGTGAACCAGGGGAGTGAGTGAACCAGGGGAGTGAGTAAACCAGGAGAGTGAGTGAATCAGGGGAGTGAGTGAACCAGGAGATTGAGTGAAACAGGAGATTGAGTGAACCAGGAGAGTGACTGAAGCAGGAGAGTGAGTGAAGCAGGAGAGTGAGTGAACCAGGGGAGTGAGTGAACCAGGGGAGTGAGTAAACCAGGAGAGTGAGTGAATCAGGGGAGTGAGTGAACCAGGAGAGTGACTGAAGCAGGAGAGTGAGTGAACCAGGGGAGTGAGTAAACCAGGAGAGTGAGAAAACCAGGAGAGTGAGTAAACCAGGAGAGTGAGTAAACCAGGGCAGTGGTTGAACCAGGAGAGTGAGTAAACCAGGGGAGTGAGTGAACCAGGGGAGTGAGTGAACCAGGGGAGTGAGTGAAGCAGGAGAGTGAGTGAACGAGGGGAGTGAGTAAACCAGGAGAGTGAGTGAATCAGGGGAGTGAGTGAACCAGGAGAGTGAGTGAACCAGGGGAGTGAGTAAACCAGGGGAGTGAGTGAACCAGGGGAGTGAGTGAACCAGGGGAGTGAGTGAACCAGGGGAGTGAGTAAACCAGGAGAGTGAGTGAATCAGGGGAGTGAGTGAACCAGGAGATTGAGTGAAACAGGAGATTGAGCGAACCAGGGGAGTGAGTGAATCAGGGGAGTGAGTGAACCAGGAGAGTGAGTGAACCAGGAGAGTGAGTGAACCAGGGGAGTGAGCAAACCAGGAGAGTGAGAAAACCAGGAGAGTGAGTAAACCAGGAGAGTGAGTAAACCAGGGCAGTGGTTGAACCAGGGGAGTGAGTAAACAAGGGCAGTGAGTAAACCAGGAGAGTGAGTAAACCAGGAGAGTGAGTAAACCAGGAGAGTGAGTAAACCTGGAGAGTGAGTGAACCAGGTGAGTGAGTAAACCAGGAGAATGAGTAAACCAGGAGAATGAGTGAACCAGGAGAGTGAGTGAGTGAACCAGGGGAGTGAGTGAACCTGGAGAGTGAGTGAACCAGGGGAGTGAGTAAACCAGGATGCGAGTAATCCAGGGGAGTGAGTGAACCAGGAGAGTGAGTGAACCAGGGGAGTGAGTGAACCAGGGGAGTGAGTGAACCAGGAGAGTGAGTGAACCAGGAGAGTGAGTGAACCAGGGGAGTGAGTGAACCAGGAGAGTGAGTGAACCAGGGGAGTGAGTGAACCAGGGGAGTGAGTGAGTGACCCAGCGGAGTGAGCAAACCAGGAGAGTGAGTAAACCAGGAGAGTGAGTGAACCAGGAGAGTGAGTGAACCAGGAGAGTGAGTGAACCAGGGGAGTGAGTAAACCAGGAGAGTGATTAAACCTGGAGAGTGAGTGAACCAGGGGAGTGAGTAAACCAGGAGAATGAGTAAACCAGGAGAGTGAGTGAACCAGGAGAGTGAGTGAACCAGGGGAGTGAGTAAACCAGGAGAGTGAGTGAGTGAACCAGGGGAGTGAGTGAACCTGGAGAGTGAGTGAACAAGGGGAGTGAGTAAACCAGGATGCAAGTAATCCAGGGGAGTGAGTGAACCAGGAGATTGAGTGAACCTGGGGAGTGAGTGAACCAGGAGAGCGAGTGAACCAGGAGAGCGAGTGAACCAGGAGAGTGAGTGAACCAGGAGAGTGAGTGAACCAGGAGAGTGAGTGAGTGAACCAGCGGAGTGAGCAAACCAGGAGAGTGAGTGAACCAGGAGAGTGAGTGAACCAGGGGAGTGAGCAAACCAGGAGAGTGAGCGAACCAGGAGAGTGAGCGAGTGAACCAGGAGAGTGAGTGAACCAGGGGAGTGAGCAAACCAGGAGAGTGAGTGAACCAGGAGAGTGAGTTAACCAGCGGAGTGAGCAAACCAGGGGAGGGAATAAACCAGGAGAGTGAGTGAACCAGGGGAGTGAGTGAACCAGGGGAGTGAGTGAACCAGGAGAGTGAGTGAACCAGGAGAGTGAGTGAACCAGGGGAGCGAGTGAACCAGGGGAGCGACTGAACCAGGAGGGTGAGTAAACCAGGGGAGTGAGTGAACCAGGGGAGTGAGTGAACCAGGAGAGTGAGTGAACCAGGAGAGTGAGTGAACCAGGGGTGCGAGTAAACCAGGAGAGTGAGTGAACCAGCAGAGCGAGTGATTACACCAGGAGAGTGAGTAAACCAGGAGAGTGAGTGAACCAGGGGAGTGAATAAATCACGAGAGCGAATGAACCAGGGGAGTGAGTGAACCAGGAGAGTGAGTGAACCAGGGGAGTGAGTGAACCAGGGGAGTGAGTGAACCAGGGGAGTGAGTGAACCAGGGGAGTGAGTGAACCAGGGGAGTGAGTGAGTAAACCAGGAGAGTGAGTGAACCAGGGGAGTGAGTAAACCACAAGAGCGAGTGAACCAGGGGAGTGAGTGAACCAGGGGAGTGAGTGAACCAGGGGAGTGAGTGAACCAGGGGAGTGAGTGAACCAGGGGAGTGAGTGAACCAGGAGAGTGAGTGAACCAGGAGAGTGAGTGAACCAGGAGAGTGAGTGAACCAGGAGAGTGAGTGAACCTCGGGAGCGAGTGAACCAGGAGAGTGAGTGAACCAGGAGAGTGAGTGAATCAGGGGAGTGAGTGAACCAGGGCAGTGGTTGAACCAGGGGAGTGAGTAAACAAGGGCAGTGAGTAAACCAGGAGAGTGAGTAAACCAGGAGAGTGAGTAAACCTGGAGAGTGAGTGAACCAGGGGAGTGAGTAAACCAGGAGAATGAGTAAACCAGGAGAGTGAGTGAACCAGGGGAGTGAGTAAACCAGGAGAGTGAGTGAGTGAACCAGGGGAGTGAGTAAACCTGGAGAGTGAGTGAACCAGGGGAGTGAGTAAACAAGGATGCGAGTAATCCAGGGGAGTGAGTGGACCAGGAGAGTGAGTGAACCAGGGGAGTGAGTGAACCAGGGGAGTGAGTGAAACAGGAGAGTGAGTGAACCAGGAGAGTGAGTGAACCAGGGGAGTGAGTGAACCAGGGGAGTGAGTGAACCAGGGGAGTGAGTGAGTGACCCAGCGGAGTGAGCAAACCAGGAGAGTGAGTAAACCAGGAGAGTGAGTGAACCAGGAGAGTGAGTGAACCAGGAGAGTGAGTAAACCAGGAGAGTGAGTAAACCAGTAGAGTGAGTGAACCAGGGGAGTGAGTAAACCAGGAGAATGAGTAAACCAGGAGAGTGAGTGAACCAGGAGAGTGAGTGAACCAGGGGAGTGAGTAAACCAGGAGAGTGAGTGAGTGAACCAGGGGAGTGAGTGAACCTGGAGAGTGAGTGAACCAGGGGAGTGAGTAAACCAGGATGCGAGTAATCCAGGGGAGTGAGTGAACCAGGAGATTGAGTGAACCAGGGGAGTGAGTGAACCAGGGGAGTGAGTGAACCAGGAGAGTGAGTGAACCAGGAGAGTGAGTGAACCAGGAGAGTGAGTGAACCAGGGGAGTGAGTGAACCAGGGGAGTTAGTGAGTGAACCAGCGGAGTGAGCAAACCAGGAGAGTGAGTAAACCAGGAGAGTGAGTGAACCAGGAGAGCGAGTGAACCAGGAGAGCGAGTGAACCAGGAGAGTGAGTGAACCAGGAGAGTGAGTGAACCAGGAGAGTGAGTGAGTGAACCAGCGGAGTGAGCAAACCAGGAGAGTGAGTGAACCAGGAGAGTGAGTGAACCAGGGGAGTGAGCAAACCAGGAGAGTGAGCGAACCAGGAGAGTGAGTGAGTGAACCAGGAGAGTGAGTGAACCAGGGGAGTGAGCAAACCAGGAGAGTGAGTGAACCAGCGGAGTGAGCAAACCAGGGGAGGGAATAAACCAGGAGAGTGAGTAAACCTGGGGAGTGAGTGAACCAGGAGAGTGAGTGAACCAGGAGAGTGAGTGAACCAGGGGAGTGAGTGAACCAGGGGAGTGAGTGAACCAGGAGAGTGAGTAAACCAGGAGAGTGAGTGAACCAGCAGAGCGAGTGATTACACCAGGAGAGTGAGTAAACCAGGAGAGTGAGTGAACCAGGGGAGTGAATAAATCACGAGAGCGAATGAACCAGGGGAGTGAGTGAACCAGGAGAGTGAGTGAACCAGGGGAGTGAGTGAACCAGGGGAGTGAGTGAACCAGGGGAGTGAGTGAACCAGGGGAGTGAGTGAACCAGGGGAGTGAGAGAACCAGGAGAGTGAGTGAACCAGGAGAGTGAGTAAATCAGGGGAGTGAGTGAACCAGGGGAGTGAGTGAACCAGGGGAGTGAGTGAACCAGGAGAGTGAGTGAACCAGGAGAGTGAGTGAACCAGGGGAGTGAGTGAACCAGGGGAGTGAGTGAGTGAACCAGCGGAGTGAGCAAACCAGGAGCGTGTGTAAACCAGGAGAGTGAGTGAACCAGGAGAGTGAGTGAACCAGGAGAGTGAGTGAACCAGGAGAGTGAGTGAACCAGGGGAGTGAGTGAACCAGGGGAGTGAGTGAACCAGGGGAGTGAGTGAACCAGGGGAGTGAGTGAACCAGGAGAGTGAGTGAACCAGGAGAGTGAGTAAATCAGGGGAGTGAGTGAACCGGGGGAGTGAGTGAACCAGGAGAGTGAGTGAACCAGGGGAGTGAGTGAACCAGGGGAGTGAGTGAACCAGGAGAGTGAGTGAACCAGGAGAGTGAGTGAACCAGGAGAGTGAGTGAACCAATAGAGTGAGTGAACCAGGGGCGCGAGTAAACCAGGAGAGTGAGTGAACCAGCAGAGCGAGTGATTACACCAGGAGAGTGAGTAAACCAGGAGAGTGAGTGAACCAGGAGAGTGATGAACCAGGAGAGTGAGTGAACCAGGGGAGTGAGTGAGTGAACCAGCGGAGTGAGCAAACCAGGAGAGTGAGTAAACCAGGAGAGTGAGTGAACCAGGAGAGCGAGTGAACCAGGAGAGTGAGTGAACAAGGAGAGTGAGTGAACCAGGAGAGTGAGTGAGTGAACCAGTGGAGTGAGTGAACCAGGAGAGTGAGTGAACCAGGGGAGTGAGCAAACCAGGAGAGTGAGTGAACCAGGAGAGTGAGTGAACCAGGAGAGTGAGTGAACCAGGAGAGTGAGTGAGTGAACCAGGAGTGAGTGAGCAAACCAGGAGAGTGAGTGAACCAGGAGAGTGAGTGAACCAGCGGAGTGAGTGAACCAGCGGAGTGAGTGAACCAGCGGAGTGAGCAAACCAGGGGAGCGAATGAACCAGGAGAGTGAGTAAACCTGGGGAGTGAGTGAACCAGGAGAGTGAGTGAACCAGGGGAGCGAGTGAACCAGGAGGGTGAGTGAACCAGGGGCGCGAGTAAACCAGGGGCGCGAGTAAACCAGGAGAGTGAGTGAACCAGCAGAGCGAGTGAACCAGGGGAGTGAGTAAACCACAAGAGCGAGTGAACCAGGGGAGTGAGTGAACCAGGGGAGTGAGTGAACCAGGGGAGTGAGTGAACCAGGGGAGTGAGTGAACCAGGGGAGTGAATAAATCACGAGAGCGAATGAACCACGGGAGTGAGTGAACCAGGAGAGTGAGTGAACCAGGGGAGTGAGTGAACCAGGGGAGTGAGTGAACCAGGGGAGTGAGTGAACCAGGGGAGTGAGTGAACCAGGAGAGTGAGTGAACCAGGAGAGTGAGTAAATCAGGGGAGTGAGTGAACCAGGGGAGTGAGTGAACCAGGGGAGTGAGTGAACCAGGAGAGTGAGTGAACCAGGGGAGTGAGTGAACCAGGAGAGTGAATGAACCAGGGGAGTGAGTGAACCGGGGGAGTGAGTGAACCAGGGGAGTGAGTGAGTGAACCAGCGGAGTGAGCAAACCAGGAGCGTGTGTAAACCAGGAGAGTGAGTGAACCAGGAGAGTGAGTGAACCAGGAGAGTGAGTGAACCAGGGGCGCGAGTAAACCAGGAGAGTGAGTGAACCAGCAGCGCGAGTGATTACACCAGGAGAGTGAGTAAACCAGGAGAGTGAGTGAACCAGGAGAGTGATGAACCAGGAGAGTGAGTGAACCAGGGGAGTGAGTGAGTGAACCAGCGGAGTGAGCAAACCAGGAGAGTGAGTAAACCAGGAGAGTGAGTGAACCAGGAGAGCGAGTGAACCAGGAGAGTGAGTGAACCAGGAGAGTGAGTGAACCAGGAGAGTGAGTGAGTGAACCAGTGGAGTGAGTGAACCAGGAGAGTGAGTGAACCAGGGGAGTGAGCAAACCAGGAGAGTGAGTGAACCAGGAGAGTGAGTGAACCAGGAGAGTGAGTGAACCAGGAGAGTGAGTGAACCAGGAGAGTGAGTGAGTGAACCAGGAGTGAGTGAGCAAACCAGGAGAGTGAGTGAACCAGGAGAGTGAGTGAACCAGGGGAGTGAGTAAACCAGGAGAGTGAGTGAATCAGGGGAGTGAGTGAACCAGGAGATTGAGTGAAACAGGAGATTGAGCGAACCAGGGGAGTGAGTGAATCAGGGGAGTGAGTGAACCAGGAGAGTGAGTGAACCAGGGGAGTGAGCAAACCAGGAGAGTGAGAAAACCAGGAGAGTGAGTAAACCAGGAGAGTGAGTAAACCAGGGCAGTGGTTGAACCAGGGGAGTGAGTAAACAAGGGCAGTGAGTAAACCAGGAGAGTGAGTAAACCAGGAGAGTGAGTAAACCAGGAGAGTGAGTAAACCTGGAGAGTGAGTGAACCAGGGGAGTGAGTAAACCAGGAGAATGAGTAAACCAGGAGAATGAGTGAACCAGGAGAGTGAGTGAGTGAACCAGGGGAGTGAGTGAACCTGGAGAGTGAGTGAACCAGGGGAGTGAGTAAACCAGGATGCGAGTAATCCAGGGGAGTGAGTGAACCAGGAGAGTGAGTGAACCAGGGGAGTGAGTGAACCAGGGGAGTGAGTGAACCAGGAGAGTGAGTGAACCAGGAGAGTGAGTGAACCAGGGGAGTGAGTGAACCAGGAGAGTGAGTGAACCAGGGGAGTGAGTGAACCAGGGGAGTGAGTGAGTGACCCAGCGGAGTGAGCAAACCAGGAGAGTGAGTAAACCAGGAGAGTGAGTGAACCAGGAGAGTGAGTGAACCAGGAGAGTGAGTGAACCAGGAGAGTGAGTAAACCAGGAGAGTGATTAAACCTGGAGAGTGAGTGAACCAGGGGAGTGAGTAAACCAGGAGAATGAGTAAACCAGGAGAGTGAGTGAACCAGGAGAGTGAGTGAACCAGGGGAGTGAGTAAACCAGGAGAGTGAGTGAGTGAACCAGGGGAGTGAGTGAACCTGGAGAGTGAGTGAACAAGGGGAGTGAGTAAACCAGGATGCAAGTAATCCAGGGGAGTGAGTGAACCAGGAGATTGAGTGAACCAGGGGAGTGAGTGAACCAGGAGAGCGAGTGAACCAGGAGAGCGAGTGAACCAGGAGAGTGAGTGAACCAGGAGAGTGAGTGAACCAGGAGAGTGAGTGAGTGAACCAGCGGAGTGAGCAAACCAGGAGAGTGAGTGAACCAGGAGAGTGAGTGAACCAGGGGAGTGAGCAAACCAGGAGAGTGAGCGAACCAGGAGAGTGAGCGAGTGAACCAGGAGAGTGAGTGAACCAGGGGAGTGAGCAAACCAGGAGAGTGAGTGAACCAGGAGAGTGAGTTAACCAGCGGAGTGAGCAAACCAGGGGAGGGAATAAACCAGGAGAGTGAGTGAACCAGGGGAGTGAGTGAACCAGGGGAGTGAGTGAACCAGGAGAGTGAGTGAACCAGGAGAGTGAGTGAACCAGGGGAGCGAGTGAACCAGGGGAGCGACTGAACCAGGAGGGTGAGTAAACCAGGGGAGTGAGTGAACCAGGGGAGTGAGTGAACCAGGAGAGTGAGTGAACCAGGAGAGTGAGTGAACCAGGGGTGCGAGTAAACCAGGAGAGTGAGTGAACCAGCAGAGCGAGTGATTACACCAGGAGAGTGAGTAAACCAGGAGAGTGAGTGAACCAGGGGAGTGAATAAATCACGAGAGCGAATGAACCAGGGGAGTGAGTGAACCAGGAGAGTGAGTGAACCAGGGGAGTGAGTGAACCAGGGGAGTGAGTGAACCAGGGGAGTGAGTGAACCAGGGGAGTGAGTGAACCAGGGGAGTGAGTGAGTAAACCAGGAGAGTGAGTGAACCAGGGGAGTGAGTAAACCACAAGAGCGAGTGAACCAGGGGAGTGAGTGAACCAGGGGAGTGAGTGAACCAGGGGAGTGAGTGAACCAGGGGAGTGAGTGAACCAGGGGAGTGAGTGAACCAGGAGAGTGAGTGAACCAGGAGAGTGAGTGAACCAGGAGAGTGAGTGAACCAGGAGAGTGAGTGAACCTCGGGAGCGAGTGAACCAGGAGAGTGAGTGAACCAGGAGAGTGAGTGAATCAGGGGAGTGAGTGAACCAGGGCAGTGGTTGAACCAGGGGAGTGAGTAAACAAGGGCAGTGAGTAAACCAGGAGAGTGAGTAAACCAGGAGAGTGAGTAAACCTGGAGAGTGAGTGAACCAGGGGAGTGAGTAAACCAGGAGAATGAGTAAACCAGGAGAGTGAGTGAACCAGGGGAGTGAGTAAACCAGGAGAGTGAGTGAGTGAACCAGGGGAGTGAGTAAACCTGGAGAGTGAGTGAACCAGGGGAGTGAGTAAACAAGGATGCGAGTAATCCAGGGGAGTGAGTGGACCAGGAGAGTGAGTGAACCAGGGGAGTGAGTGAAACAGGAGAGTGAGTGAACCAGGAGAGTGAGTGAACCAGGGGAGTGAGTGAACCAGGGGAGTGAGTGAACCAGGGGAGTGAGTGAGTGACCCAGCGGAGTGAGCAAACCAGGAGAGTGAGTAAACCAGGAGAGTGAGTGAACCAGGAGAGTGAGTGAACCAGGAGAGTGAGTAAACCAGGAGAGTGAGTAAACCAGTAGAGTGAGTGAACCAGGGGAGTGAGTAAACCAGGAGAATGAGTAAACCAGGAGAGTGAGTGAACCAGGAGAGTGAGTGAACCAGGGGAGTGAGTAAACCAGGAGAGTGAGTGAGTGAACCAGGGGAGTGAGTGAACCTGGAGAGTGAGTGAACCAGGGGAGTGAGTAAACCAGGATGCGAGTAATCCAGGGGAGTGAGTGAACCAGGAGATTGAGTGAACCAGGGGAGTGAGTGAACCAGGGGAGTGAGTGAACCAGGAGAGTGAGTGAACCAGGAGAGTGAGTGAACCAGGAGAGTGAGTTAACCAGCGGAGTGAGCAAACCAGGGGAGGGAATAAACCAGGAGAGTGAGTGAACCAGGGGAGTGAGTGAACTAAGGGGAGTGAGTGAACCAGGAGAGTGAGTGAACCAGGAGAGTGAGTGAACCAGGGGAGCGAGTGAACCAGGGGAGCGACTGAACCAGGAGGGTGAGTAAACCAGGGGAGTGAGTGAACCAGGGGAGTGAGTGAACCAGGAGAGTGAGTGAACCAGGAGAGTGAGTGAACCAGGGGTGCGAGTAAACCAGGAGAGTGAGTGAACCAGCAGAGCGAGTGATTACACCAGGAGAGTGAGTAAACCAGGAGAGTGAGTGAACCAGGGGAGTGAATAAATCACGAGAGCGAATGAACCAGGGGAGTGAGTGAACCAGGAGAGTGAGTGAACCAGGGGAGTGAGTGAACCAGGGGAGTGAGTGAACCAGGGGAGTGAGTGAACCAGGGGAGTGAGTGAACCAGGGGAGTGAGTGAGTAAACCAGGAGAGTGAGTGAACCAGGGGAGTGAGTAAACCACAAGAGCGAGTGAACCAGGGGAGTGAGTGAACCAGGGGAGTGAGTGAACCAGGGGAGTGAGTGAACCAGGGGAGTGAGTGAACCAGGGGAGTGAGTGAACCAGGGGAGTGAGTGAACCAGGAGAGTGAGTGAACCAGGAGAGTGAGTGAACCAGGAGAGTGAGTGAACCAGGAGAGTGAGTGAACCTCGGGAGCGAGTGAACCAGGAGAGTGAGTGAACCAGGAGAGTGAGTGAATCAGGGGAGTGAGTGAACCAGGGCAGTGGTTGAACCAGGGGAGTGAGTAAACAAGGGCAGTGAGTAAACCAGGAGAGTGAGTAAACCAGGAGAGTGAGTAAACCTGGAGAGTGAGTGAACCAGGGGAGTGAGTAAACCAGGAGAATGAGTAAACCAGGAGAGTGAGTGAACCAGGGGAGTGAGTAAACCAGGAGAGTGAGTGAGTGAACCAGGGGAGTGAGTAAACCTGGAGAGTGAGTGAACCAGGGGAGTGAGTAAACAAGGATGCGAGTAATCCAGGGGAGTGAGTGGACCAGGAGAGTGAGTGAACCAGGGGAGTGAGTGAAACAGGAGAGTGAGTGAACCAGGAGAGTGAGTGAACCAGGGGAGTGAGTGAACCAGGGGAGTGAGTGAACCAGGGGAGTGAGTGAGTGACCCAGCGGAGTGAGCAAACCAGGAGAGTGAGTAAACCAGGAGAGTGAGTGAACCAGGAGAGTGAGTGAACCAGGAGAGTGAGTAAACCAGGAGAGTGAGTAAACCAGTAGAGTGAGTGAACCAGGGGAGTGAGTAAACCAGGAGAATGAGTAAACCAGGAGAGTGAGTGAACCAGGAGAGTGAGTGAACCAGGGGAGTGAGTAAACCAGGAGAGTGAGTGAGTGAACCAGGGGAGTGAGTGAACCTGGAGAGTGAGTGAACCAGGGGAGTGAGTAAACCAGGATGCGAGTAATCCAGGGGAGTGAGTGAACCAGGAGATTGAGTGAACCAGGGGAGTGAGTGAACCAGGGGAGTGAGTGAACCAGGAGAGTGAGTGAACCAGGAGAGTGAGTGAACCAGGAGAGTGAGTTAACCAGCGGAGTGAGCAAACCAGGGGAGGGAATAAACCAGGAGAGTGAGTGAACCAGGGGAGTGAGTGAACCAGGGGAGTGAGTGAACCAGGAGAGTGAGTGAACCAGGAGAGTGAGTGAACCAGGGGAGCGAGTGAACCAGGGGAGCGACTGAACCAGGAGGGTGAGTAAACCAGGGGAGTGAGTGAACCAGGGGAGTGAGTGAACCAGGAGAGTGAGTGAACCAGGAGAGTGAGTGAACCAGGAGAGTGAGTTAACCAGCGGAGTGAGCAAACCAGGGGAGGGAATAAACCAGGAGAGTGAGTGAACCAGGGGAGTGAGTGAACCAGGGGAGTGAGTGGACCAGGAGAGTGAGTGAACCAGGGGAGTGAGTGAAACAGGAGAGTGAGTGAACCAGGAGAGTGAGTGAACCAGGGGAGTGAGTGAACCAGGAGAGTGAGTGAACCAGGGGAGCGAGTGAACCAGGGGAGCGACTGAACCAGGAGGGTGAGTAAACCAGGGGAGTGAGTGAACCAGGGGAGTGAGTGAACCAGGAGAGTGAGTGAACCAGGAGAGTGAGTGAACCAGGAGAGTGAGTTAACCAGCGGAGTGAGCAAACCAGGGGAGGGAATAAACCAGGAGAGTGAGTGAACCAGGGGAGTGAGTGAACCAGGGGAGTGAGTGGACCAGGAGAGTGAGTGAACCAGGGGAGTGAGTGAAACAGGAGAGTGAGTGAACCAGGAGAGTGAGTGAACCAGGGGAGTGAGTGAACCAGGGGAGTGAGTGAACCAGGGGAGTGAGTGAGTGACCCAGCGGAGTGAGCAAACCAGGAGAGTGAGTAAACCAGGAGAGTGAGTGAACCAGGAGAGTGAGTGAACCAGGAGAGTGAGTAAACCAGGAGAGTGAGTAAACCAGTAGAGTGAGTGAACCAGGGGAGTGAGTAAACCAGGAGAATGAGTAAACCAGGAGAGTGAGTGAACCAGGAGAGTGAGTGAACCAGGGGAGTGAGTAAACCAGGAGAGTGAGTGAGTGAACCAGGGGAGTGAGTGAACCTGGAGAGTGAGTGAACCAGGGGAGTGAGTAAACCAGGATGCGAGTAATCCAGGGGAGTGAGTGAACCAGGAGATTGAGTGAACCAGGGGAGTGAGTGAACCAGGGGAGTGAGTGAACCAGGAGAGTGAGTGAACCAGGAGAGTGAGTGAACCAGGAGAGTGAGTTAACCAGCGGAGTGAGCAAACCAGGGGAGGGAATAAACCAGGAGAGTGAGTGAACCAGGGGAGTGAGTGAACCAGGGGAGTGAGTGAACCAGGAGAGTGAGTGAACCAGGAGAGTGAGTGAACCAGGGGAGCGAGTGAACCAGGGGAGCGACTGAACCAGGAGGGTGAGTAAACCAGGGGAGTGAGTGAACCAGGGGAGTGAGTGAACCAGGAGAGTGAGTGAACCAGGAGAGTGAGTGAACCAGGGGTGCGAGTAAACCAGGAGAGTGAGTGAACCAGCAGAGCGAGTGATTACACCAGGAGAGTGAGTAAACCAGGAGAGTGAGTGAACCAGGGGAGTGAATAAATCACGAGAGCGAATGAACCAGGGGAGTGAGTGAACCAGGAGAGTGAGTGAACCAGGGGAGTGAGTGAACCAGGGGAGTGAGTGAACCAGGGGAGTGAGTGAACCAGGGGAGTGAGTGAACCAGGGGAGTGAGTGAGTAAACCAGGAGAGTGAGTGAACCAGGGGAGTGAGTAAACCACAAGAGCGAGTGAACCAGGGGAGTGAGTGAACCAGGGGAGTGAGTGAACCAGGGGAGTGAGTGAACCAGGGGAGTGAGTGAACCAGGGGAGTGAGTGAACCAGGAGAGTGAGTGAACCAGGAGAGTGAGTGAACCAGGAGAGTGAGTGAACCAGGAGAGTGAGTGAACCTCGGGAGCGAGTGAACCAGGAGAGTGAGTGAACCAGGAGAGTGAGTGAATCAGGGGAGTGAGTGAACCAGGGCAGTGGTTGAACCAGGGGAGTGAGTAAACAAGGGCAGTGAGTAAACCAGGAGAGTGAGTAAACCAGGAGAGTGAGTAAACCTGGAGAGTGAGTGAACCAGGGGAGTGAGTAAACCAGGAGAATGAGTAAACCAGGAGAGTGAGTGAACCAGGGGAGTGAGTAAACCAGGAGAGTGAGTGAGTGAACCAGGGGAGTGAGTAAACCTGGAGAGTGAGTGAACCAGGGGAGTGAGTAAACAAGGATGCGAGTAATCCAGGGGAGTGAGTGGACCAGGAGAGTGAGTGAACCAGGGGAGTGAGTGAAACAGGAGAGTGAGTGAACCAGGAGAGTGAGTGAACCAGGGGAGTGAGTGAACCAGGGGAGTGAGTGAACCAGGGGAGTGAGTGAGTGACCCAGCGGAGTGAGCAAACCAGGAGAGTGAGTAAACCAGGAGAGTGAGTGAACCAGGAGAGTGAGTGAACCAGGAGAGTGAGTAAACCAGGAGAGTGAGTAAACCAGTAGAGTGAGTGAACCAGGGGAGTGAGTAAACCAGGAGAATGAGTAAACCAGGAGAGTGAGTGAACCAGGAGAGTGAGTGAACCAGGGGAGTGAGTAAACCAGGAGAGTGAGTGAGTGAACCAGGGGAGTGAGTGAACCTGGAGAGTGAGTGAACCAGGGGAGTGAGTAAACCAGGATGCGAGTAATCCAGGGGAGTGAGTGAACCAGGAGATTGAGTGAACCAGGGGAGTGAGTGAACCAGGGGAGTGAGTGAACCAGGAGAGTGAGTGAACCAGGAGAGTGAGTGAACCAGGGGAGTGAGTGAACCAGGGGAGTTAGTGAGTGAACCAGCGGAGTGAGCAAACCAGGAGAGTGAGTAAACCAGGAGAGTGAGTGAACCAGGAGAGCGAGTGAACCAGGAGAGCGAGTGAACCAGGAGAGCGAGTGAACCAGGAGAGTGAGTGAACCAGGAGAGTGAGTGAGTGAACCAGCGGAGTGAGCAAACCAGGAGAGTGAGTGAACCAGGAGAGTGAGTGAACCAGGGGAGTGAGCAAACCAGGAGAGTGAGCGAACCAGGAGAGTGAGTGAGTGAACCAGGAGAGTGAGTGAACCAGGGGAGTGAGCAAACCAGGAGAGTGAGTGAACCAGCGGAGTGAGCAAACCAGGGGAGGGAATAAACCAGGAGAGTGAGTAAACCTGGGGAGTGAGTGAACCAGGAGAGTGAGTGAACCAGGAGAGTGAGTGAACCAGGGGAGTGAGTGAACCAGGGGAGTGAGTGAACCAAGAGAGTGAGTAAACCAGGAGAGTGAGTGAACCAGCAGAGCGAGTGATTACACCAGGAGAGTGAGTAAACCAGGAGAGTGAGTGAACCAGGGGAGTGAATAAATCACGAGAGCGAATGAACCAGGGGAGTGAGTGAACCAGGAGAGTGAGTGAACCAGGGGAGTGAGTGAACCAGGGGAGTGAGTGAACCAGGGGAGTGAGTGAACCAGGGGAGTGAGTGAACCAGGGGAGTGAGAGAACCAGGAGAGTGAGTGAACCAGGAGAGTGAGTAAATCAGGGGAGTGAGTGAACCAGGGGAGTGAGTGAACCAGGGGAGTGAGTGAACCAGGAGAGTGAGTGAACCAGGAGAGTGAGTGAACCAGGGGAGTGAGTGAACCAGGGGAGTGAGTGAGTGAACCAGCGGAGTGAGCAAACCAGGAGCGTGTGTAAACCAGGAGAGTGAGTGAACCAGGAGAGTGAGTGAACCAGGAGAGTGAGTGAACCAGGAGAGTGAGTGAACCAGGGGAGTGAGTGAACCAGGGGAGTGAGTGAACCAGGGGAGTGAGTGAACCAGGGGAGTGAGTGAACCAGGAGAGTGAGTGAACCAGGAGAGTGAGTAAATCAGGGGAGTGAGTGAACCG
This sequence comes from Scyliorhinus torazame, assembly GCF_047496885.1. NCBI lineage: Eukaryota > Metazoa > Chordata > Chondrichthyes > Carcharhiniformes > Scyliorhinidae > Scyliorhinus > Scyliorhinus torazame. The sequence goes on from NC_092730.1 coordinate 38,439,224, forward strand.
GGGGAGTGAGTGAACCAGGAGAGTGAGTGAACCAGGGGAGTGAGTGAACCAGGGGAGTGAGTGAACCAGGAGAGTGAGTGAACCAGGAGAGTGAGTGAACCAGGAGAGTGAGTGAACCAATAGAGTGAGTGAACCAGGGGCGCGAGTAAACCAGGAGAGTGAGTGAACCAGCAGAGCGAGTGATTACACCAGGAGAGTGAGTAAACCAGGAGAGTGAGTGAACCAGGAGAGTGATGAACCAGGAGAGTGAGTGAACCAGGGGAGTGAGTGAGTGAACCAGCGGAGTGAGCAAACCAGGAGAGTGAGTAAACCAGGAGAGTGAGTGAACCAGGAGAGCGAGTGAACCAGGAGAGTGAGTGAACAAGGAGAGTGAGTGAACCAGGAGAGTGAGTGAGTGAACCAGTGGAGTGAGTGAACCAGGAGAGTGAGTGAACCAGGGGAGTGAGCAAACCAGGAGAGTGAGTGAACCAGGAGAGTGAGTGAACCAGGAGAGTGAGTGAACCAGGAGAGTGAGTGAGTGAACCAGGAGTGAGTGAGCAAACCAGGAGAGTGAGTGAACCAGGAGAGTGAGTGAACCAGCGGAGTGAGTGAACCAGCGGAGTGAGCAAACCAGGGGAGCGAATGAACCAGGAGAGTGAGTAAACCTGGGGAGTGAGTGAACCAGGAGAGTGAGTGAACCAGGGGAGCGAGTGAACCAGGAGGGTGAGTGAACCAGGGGCGCGAGTAAACCAGGGGCGCGAGTAAACCAGGAGAGTGAGTGAACCAGCAGAGCGAGTGAACCAGGGGAGTGAGTAAACCACAAGAGCGAGTGAACCAGGGGAGTGAGTGAACCAGGGGAGTGAGTGAACCAGGGGAGTGAGTGAACCAGGGGAGTGAGTGAACCAGGGGAGTGAATAAATCACGAGAGCGAATGAACCACGGGAGTGAGTGAACCAGGAGAGTGAGTGAACCAGGGGAGTGAGTGAACCAGGGGAGTGAGTGAACCAGGGGAGTGAGTGAACCAGGGGAGTGAGTGAACCAGGGGAGTGAGTGAACCAGGGGAGTGAGTGAACCAGGAGAGTGAGTGAACCAGGAGAGTGAGTAAATCAGGGGAGTGAGTGAACCAGGGGAGTGAGTGAACCAGGGGAGTGAGTGAACCAGGAGAGTGAGTGAACCAGGGGAGTGAGTGAACCAGGCGAGTGAATGAACCAGGGGAGTGAGTGAACCGGGGGAGTGAGTGAACCAGGGGAGTGAGTGAGTGAACCAGCGGAGTGAGCAAACCAGGAGCGTGTGTAAACCAGGAGAGTGAGTGAACCAGGAGAGTGAGTGAACCAGGAGAGTGAGTGAACCAGGGGCGCGAGTAAACCAGGAGAGTGAGTGAACCAGCAGCGCGAGTGATTACACCAGGAGAGTGAGTAAACCAGGAGAGTGAGTGAACCAGGAGAGTGATGAACCAGGAGAGTGAGTGAACCAGGGGAGTGAGTGAGTGAACCAGCGGAGTGAGCAAACCAGGAGAGTGAGTAAACCAGGAGAGTGAGTGAACCAGGAGAGCGAGTGAACCAGGAGAGTGAGTGAACCAGGAGAGTGAGTGAGTGAACCAGTGGAGTGAGTGAACCAGGAGAGTGAGTGAACCAGGGGAGTGAGCAAACCAGGAGAGTGAGTGAACCAGGAGAGTGAGTGAACCAGGAGAGTGAGTGAACCAGGAGAGTGAGTGAACCAGGAGAGTGAGTGAGTGAACCAGGAGTGAGTGAGCAAACCAGGAGAGTGAGTGAACCAGGAGAGTGAGTGAACCAGCGGAGTGAGCAAACCAGGGGAGCGAATGAACCAGGAGAGTGAGTAAACCTGGGGAGTGAGTGAACCAGGAGAGTGAGTGAACCAGGAGAGTGAGTGAACCAGGGGAGCGAGTGAACCAGGAGGGTGAGTGAACCAGGGGCGCGAGTAAACCAGGGGCGCGAGTAAACCAGGAGAGTGAGTGAACCAGCAGAGCGAGTGAGTAAACCAGGAGAGTGAGTGAACCAGGGGAGTGAGTAAACCACAAGAGCGAGTGAACCAGGGGAGTGAGTGAACCAGGGGAGTGAGTGAACCAGGGGAGTGAGTGAACCAGGGGAGTGAGTGAACCAGGGGAGTGAGTGAACCAGGAGAGTGAGTGAACCAGGAGAGAGAGTGAACCAGGGGAATGAGTGAACCAGGAGAGTGAGTGAACCAGGGGAGTGAGTGAACCAGGGGAGTGAGTGAACCAGGAGAGTGAGTGAACCAGGAGAGAGAGTGAACCAGGAGAGAGAGTGAACCAGGGGAGTGAGTGAACCAGGAGAGTGAGTGAACCAGGAGAGTGAGTGAACAAGGGGAGCGAATGATCCAGGAGAGTGAGTGAACCAGGAGAGTGAGTGAACCCGGGGAATGAGTAAACCCGGGGAGTGAGTAAACCAGGGGAGTGAGTGAACCAGGGGAGTGAGTGAACCAGGGGAGTGAGTGAACCAGGGGAGTGAGTGAACCAGGGGAGTGAGTGAACCAGGAGAGGGAGTAAACCAGGGGAGTGAGTATATCAGGGGAGAGAGTGAACCGGGAGAGTGAGTGAACCGGGAGAGTGAGTGAACCAGGAGAGTGAGTGAACCAGTGGAGTGAGTGAACCGGGAGAGTGAGTAAATCAGGGGAGTGAGTGAACCGGGAGAGTGAGTGAACCAGGGGAGTGAGTAAACCAGGAGAGTGAATGAACCAGGGGTGTGAGTGAACCGGGGGAGTGAGTGAACCGGGAGAGTGAGTGAATCGGGGGAGTGAGTGAATCGGGGGAGTGAGTGAAGCCGGGGAGTGAGTGAAGCGGGGGAGTGAGTGAACCCGGGGGAGTGAGGGGACCGGGGGAGCGAGGGGACCGGGGGAGCGAGGGGACCGGGGGAGCGAGTGAACCGAGGGAGCGAGTGAACTGGATTAAACCAGGGGAGTGAGTGAACCAGGAGAGTGAGTGAACCAGGGGAGTGAGTGAACCGGGAGAGTGAGTGAACCGGGGGAGTGAGTGAACCGGGGGAGTGAGTGAACCGGGGGAGTGAGTGAACCGGGGGAGTGAGTGAACCGGGAGAGTGAGTAAACCGGGAGAGTGAGTGAATCGGGGGAGTGAGTGAACCTGGGAAGTGAATAAACCAGGTGAGTGTGTAAACCACAACAGTGAGTAAACCAGGTGAGTGTGTAAACCAGGGGAGTGAGTAAGCCCGGAGGTGGAACAGTGATTTCCACTGCTGCCTCACTGTGGCAGGGACCCGCGTTGAGTGACTGCCTGTCTCGCGTTTGCATGTTCTCCCCCTGTGCGTGGGTGGGTTCCCTCCGGGTGCTCCGATTTCCTCCCACAGGCCAGAGATGTGCAGGTTTGGTGGGTCGGCAATGCTGAATTCCCGCTGTGTCCAAGGGTGTGTCGGTTCAGTGGGGTTACGGGTTTATGGGGATAAGGCGGCGAGTGGGCGGAGCTGGGGCGCTCTTTCAGAGGGTCGCTGCAGACTCGATGGGCCGAATTGCCTCCTTCACACTGTAGTAATTCTGTGGTTCAGTGGAAAGGTAGTTTGCAGAAAGTGAGAGTTTGAGGGGCTGAGTGACAGTGTAATAACAAACAAGCTGCAGGCAATGACTGCAAATTGAATCTCTCATTGGGACAAACACACAGCTACAAAGGTGATTGGTTGAGCCCGAGGGCGCAGGGCCACTTGCAGCCACACACACAGTCCCCCCAACACGGGCTCTATAGGAGGTTTTGCTCCACATGTGATGACAGTGAAATGGGGAATACTCCCATTGATTCTCAATGCGGAATTGCTGCGAGGATCTGCGCATGCCCGGTGAACCACGCCCCAGAGACGTCACTCTGAGATTAAGCGCATGCGCATCCCTCCACCACACACTCTCCATTTGGCACTGAGTGGAATCGCTTTGTTGAAACTGAGTTAAATGTCAATATCAGGGCCCAGGTCAGCGAGGAAACAGCGTTCTCATTGCAGCAGCACCTCCATCTGAGAGTGTGAGCAAAGAGGCTCAGAGATCATTACTGACTCGGGGGGAGTTCAGGGAGAATCGGGGGCTGTTTGCAAGAGGCGCAGCGGAGCACGATCTTGTTCCGGGACTTGGAGTGAGCGGGGGGGAGGGAGAGCTCTTTTTGGGCCTGGCTTATTTGTCTGATTCTGGGTTAGGATTCGTGGAGTATTTTCTTTCTTTTACTGATTATCAGTTGAAAGAATGGATTTATCTATCATTGGTCTCATCTGACCCTAACTTACATGAAATTTGTTTTCTTCTTCCCAGTTCAACAGATGAAAAGATGAGTTCCAAGATGATTCTGATGATTCCTCAGCAACGTGAATGTGCAGCCGTCTCCTTCTAACTGTCTGTAAGTACAATATTAATGCAACATTGCAGAGACACAGACAGCTCCACCGTCACAGAGCAGAAGCAGTCAGATTCGCAGAGGCCTCAAGTCCCAGATGAACATGTCCAATCCAACAGTCCCCTTTATCCAATTGAAGAAATTCAAGTAAATCTGGACTTCTGGAGAAAATGTAAATATTATTTACAGATACACGAGAGGACAGGTAGCATAATTTTTCACAATTCACCCCTACTCTCTCATGGAATGTTGGATCAACTTTTGACAACAGCGTTTCATCTGTAAAGTAATCAGTATAGTATTAATTAGGCTATAGATTCAGCAATCAATGTGCAAGTATCCATTGGCACTTTTTTGTAACTTTCTTAGTTTAAAATATATCAGAAGCAAAACACTTGAATAAGGCATTAACAGAAAAATGATACGTTGAAATAGTTCTCCAAAGGGACACTTATCAAATTGTAGGCCATCCTTCATTCTCACAAGTTGTGAACCTTTGATACAAGTGAAAGGTCGGATAGTACAGCTTATTGAAAAGGGCCGAATTAAACATAAACTTCTACCCAGACACCTCCCAAAACAAAATATTAAATTCCCATCCAAATATCTCACACAATCTCAGATATAATGGTACAGTGTCATTCTCATGAAACAGACATGGAAATAGATCATTTAACATATCAATGTTATCACTAAAAGTAATAATGGAGGATCAATACTGAACAGAATGTTCACCCTTAACTCACAAAACAGATATTGACAAGTACAGAAAACACAATAAAATCTTGCACATCAGAGAGGTGGACAGACTGAGATTACCTGTCCTCTCGTGTATCTGTAAATAATATTACAGATGGAGATGAAACCCAGAATCCCATAACAGAGACAGACAGCTACAAATGCAAGCACAGAGACAGGAGTTAGAGAATCAAATTAATTTTTCCCCTCACTTATAACAGAGACAGACAGCTACCGTGGAAAACACACTCTCACACATTCAGACACCAACAACTGAGCAAGAAGCAGTAAAATATGCCATATATCATAAATAGACAGTGAGGGTAAAACACACACGCGCGTTTTCTTATGCACATGCTCACTGACAAGTAACTCAGCAGGAAGCACTATATATGCAGTGCATATCACAGGGACTCTCACATCATTAACTGAGCATTAAGCAGTAAAATATGTCATATCGCACACATAAACAGAGAGGTTTATACACACTCACTCACACTCTGTCTCTCACACACTCTCACACACCCACGCACTGTCTCTCCCACACACTCACAAATCAATAACTGAGCAGTAATCAAGAATATATTAATTGTATATCACAGAGAGACTGTGAGGTTAATACACACTCACTCACACACACTCTCTCACACACACACACACTCTCCCTCTGATACACACACCAGTCACTGAGCAGTAATCAATTAAATATGTGATATATACCACAGAGATACAGTGAGGGTAAAACATGCACTCACTCTCTCACTCACACACTCTCACTCAGTCAGACAGCAGTAACTGAGCAGTAAGCTGTAAAATATGTGTTATGCATCATGGACAGTGAGGGTAAAGCGCACACACTCACATATTTTAACTCTCACACACACTCACGCTCTCTCTCTCACACTCTTGTTCCTTCTCTCACAGACTCTCTCTCACACACACACACACATACACACCAGTCATTGAGCAGTAAGCAGTTAAATATGCGTTTTATATCGCAGAGGGACAGTGGGGGTAAAACACACATTCGCACACCAGTAACTGAGCAGTAAAATATGTGTTTTTTATCACCGAGACAATGAAGGTAAAACACACACACTCACGCAGACTATTTCTCACACTCAGACACTCCCAAACACACAGTGGCACATTCTCTCACACACACACTCTCATATTCACATACTCTCATATTCACATACTCTCACAACAGTAACTGAGCAGTGAGCAGTAAAATATGCATCATATATCACAGAGACAGTGATGGTCAAATAGATTCTCACTCTCTCTCTCACACACTCACCACACACCCCAGTAACTGAGCAGCAACAGCAAAATATGTGTTATATATCAAAAAGAGACAATGAGGGTTAAATACACATAGGCTCACTCGCTCGCACACCCACTCTCACGCTCGCCCACTCTCTCTCACGCACACCCACTCTCTCACACACACACACCCGCTCTCTCTCACGCACACCCGCTCTCTCTCGCGCACACCCGCTCTCTCTCGCGCACACCCGCTCTCTCTCGCGCACACCCGCTCTCTCTCGCGCACACCCGCTCTCTCTCGCGCACACCCGCTCTCTCTCGCGCACACCCGCTCTCTCTCGCGCACACCCGCTCTCTCTCGCGCACACCCGCTCTCTCTCGCGCACACCCGCTCTCTCTCGCGCACACCCGCTCTCTCTCGCGCACACCCGCTCTCTCTCGCGCACACCCGCTCTCTCTCGCGCACACCCGCTCTCTCTCGCGCACACCCGCTCTCTCTCGCGCACACCCGCTCTCTCTCGCGCACGCACACCCGCTCTCTCTCGCGCACGCACGCCCGCTCTCTCTCGCGCACGCACGCCCACTCTCTCTCACACACGCACGCCCACTCTCTCTCACACACGCACGCCCACTCTCTCTCACACACGCACGCCCACTCCCCTCTTTCACACACACCAACTCTCTCTCACGCACACCCACTCTCAAACATATCAGTAACTGAGCAGCATAAACTAATATATCAACAGAGACAATGAGGAGAAAAATTCTTGGAAGTGCAGGGTCGGATTAGGACAAGTCAGCATGGATTTAGTAAGGGGAGGTCGTGCCTCGCAAACCTGTTAGAGTTCTTTGAAGAGATAACAAATAGGTTAGACCAAGGAGAGCCAATGGATGTTATCTATCTTGACTTCCAAAAGGCCTTAGATAAGGTGCCTCACGGGAGACTGCTGAGTAAAATAAAGGCCCATGGTATTCGAGGCAAGGTGCTAACATGGATTGACGATTGGCTGTCAGGCAGAAGGCAGAGAGTTGAGATAAAAGGTTCTTTTTCGGAATGGCAACCAGTGACGAGTGGTGTCCCGCAGGGTTCAGTGTTGGGGCCACAGCTGTTTTCTTTATATATTAACGATCTAGATGACGGGACTGGGGGCATTCTGGCTAAGTTTGCCGATGATACAAAGATAGGTGGAGGGGAGGTAGTATGGAGGAGGTGGGGAGGCTGCAGAAAGATTTAGACAGTTTAGGAGAGTGGTCCAAGAAATGGCTGATGAAATTCAATGTGGCAAGTGCGAGGTCTTGCACTTTGGAAAAAAGAATAGAGGCATGGACTATTTTCTAAACGGTGACAAAATTCATAATGCTGAAGTGCAAAGGGACTTGGGAGTCCTGGTCCAGGATTCACTAAAGGTAAACTTGCAGGTTGAGTCCGTAATTAAGAAAGCAAATGCAATGTTGTCATTCATGCAAATGCAATGTCGTCTTTTAAAATCTTTCCTACTTCAAGACTGTGACAAAAACAACTTTACACCTTGGTTTCGATAAAACTAACTTTGTCTTTATTGACCAAAGTCTGCATGCAGATGGCTACAGGTTAGAGAGAGAGAGAGAGCTGTTAAGGTAAACCTCATTCTTTCTCAAGCTCGCAAAGACATGGAGAAAACGTTCAATATTTATACAAAAGCTGTATCATTTTACAAAAACAGACCTTGTTCAAAAATGTCAATACAGTCATAACTTCTGATCAAACATGTTGTCATGGAAAGACCCTGACTCGGCTTATTTGCAGTATTTTGTCTTTAGAGGGTTTAAGACGTGGTCCTATTTTGTTTTTACCTCTGCCCTCATGATGCCTTGACGCAGATGAACCTAGGACATGAGGAGGTTGTGTTATTAGGACATTCCTAGATCGTGGCTTTGTTATCAGGTTTTAATAAGGTCAGGCACTATTTTCCCTCTTCTGGCCTTGTATGATACAATTATGTGGATTCTTAGCTTTGTCTAGTTTGTCAGGGTCTGATCTTGGCACTTAGCTGACACAGCTGTCCTACACTTGGTTACATAAATTGGCTATTTTTCCCATCATGCTATTGCTGAGTTTGTACACTTTCACATCAAGAGGCTTGGAATATAAAAGCAGGGATGTACTTCTGAAGCTTTATAAAGCATTAGTTAGGCCCCATTTAGAATACTGTGAGCAATTTTGGGCCCCACACCTCAGGAAGGACATACTGGCGCTGGAGCGGGTCCAGCGGAGATTCACACGGATGATCCCAGGAATGGTAGGCCTAACATACGATGAACGTCTGAGGATCCTGGGATTATTTGCATTGGAGTTTAGGAGGTTGAGGGGAGATCTAATAGAAACTTACAAGATAATGAATGGCTTAGATAGGGTGGATGTAAGGAAGTTGTTTCCATTAGCAGGGGAGACTAGGACCCGGGGGCACAGCCTTAGAATAAAAGGGAGTCACTTTAGAACAGAGGTGAGGAGAAATGTCTTCAGTCAGAGAGTGGTGGGTCTGTGGAATTCATTGCCACAGAGGGCGGTGGAGGCTGGGACGTTGAGTGTCTTTAAGACAGAAGTTGATCAATTCTTGATTTCTCGAGGAATTAAGGGCTAAGGAGAGAGAGCGGGTAAATGGAGTTGAAATCAGCCATGATTGAATGGTGGAGTGGACTCGATGGGCCGAATGGCCTTACTTCCGCTCCTATGTCTTATGGTCTTAAAACTGACGCCCACACACACTCTTCTGCTCACACTCTCTCTCTCACACACACACACCGTTAACTGAATATTACAAGGTTTTAGACATCACTGAGAATCTCACACACACTCTCTCACTCACGCACACACTCATAAACCATTAACTGAGCAGTAAGCAGTAAAATATATGTTATGTACCATAGAGTGACAGTGAGGATAAAGCACCCACTCATACACACACACTCTCACACACACACCAGTGAGCATCATATATCACGGAGAAACAATGAGGGCAAATCACACCTTCACACTCTCCATACAGACACTATCTCTCACACACACTCATGCTCTCTCACACACCAGTCACTGAGCAGTAAGCAGTTAAATATGCATTGTATGTCTCAGGGGGATAGTGAGGGTAAAACACACTCTCGCCACTCTCACATACTCACACACTCCAGCAACTGAGCAGGGAGCAGCAAAATATGTTGTATATGATAGACAGACAGTCAGGGTAAAACACACACTCACACACTCTCCAACACCTGTTACTAAGCAGTAAAATATGTTATATATCACAGAGATGATGTGGAGATGCTGCCGTTGGACTACGGTGAGCACAGTAAGAAGTCTTACAACACCAGGTTAAAGTCCAAAAGGTTTGTTTCGAAGCACCACCTGTGGGACTTGAACCTGGTGTTGTTAGAACATAGAACAGTACAGCACAGAACAGGCCCTTCGGCCCTCTGTTGTGCCGGGCTTTGTCCGAAACCAAGATCAAACTATCCCACTCCCTGTCATTCTGGTGTGCTCCACGTGCCTATCCAATAACCGCTTGAAAGTTCCTAAATGTCCGACTCCACTATCACAGCAGGCAGTCCATTCCACATTCTAACCACTCTCTGAGTAAAGAAACTACCTCGGACATCCCTCCTATATCTCCCACCCCAAACCTTATAGTTATGCCCCCTTGTAACAGCTACATCCACCCGAGGAAATAGTCTCAGAACGTCCGCTCTATCTATCTCCCTCATCATCTTATAAACCTCTATTAAGTCGCCTCTCATCCTCCTTCACTCCTATGAGAAAAGCTCTAGATCCATCAACCTTTCCTCATAAGACCTACCCTCCAATCCAGGCAGTATCCTGGTAAATCTCCTCTGCACCCTTTCCAATGCTTCCCCATCCTTCCTATAATAAGGTGACCAGAACTGCATACAATACTCCAAATGTGGTCTCATCAGGGTCCTGTACAGTTGCAGCATAACCCCACGGCTCTTAAACACAAGCCCCTGTTAATAAACACTAACACGCTATAGATCTTCTTCACGGCTCTGTCCACTTGAGTGGCAACCTTCAGAGATCTGTGGACGTGAACCCCAAGATCTCTCTGTTCCTCCACATTCCTCTGAACCCTGCCGTTGACCCTGTAATCCGCATTCAAATTTGTCCGACCAAAATGAATCACCTCGCACTTATCAGGGGTTAAACTCCATCTGCCATTTTTCGGCCCAGCTCTGCATCTTATCAATGTCTCTTTGCAGCCTACAACAGCCCTCCACCTCATCCACTACTCCATCAATCTTGGTGTCATCAGCAAATTTACTGACCCACCCTTCAGCCCCCTCCTCCAAGTCATTGATAAAAATCACAAATAGCAGAGGACCGAGCACTGCTCCCTGTGGTACACCGCTGGTAACTGGTCTCCAGTCTGAAAATTTTCCATCCACCACCACCCTCTGTCTTCTATGTGATAGCCAGTTACTTATCGAATTGGCCAAATTTCCCTCGATCCCATACCTCCTTACTTTCTTCATGAGCTGACCATGGGGAACCTCATCCAAAACCTTACTGAAATCCATGTATAGTACATCAACTGCTCTACTTTCATCTGCACACTTCGCTCCTCAAAGAATTCAATCACATTTGTGAGGCAAGACCCTTCACGAATCCTTGTTGACAATCCCGGATTAAGCTGCATCTTTCCACATGGTCATTAATCCTATCCCTCAGGACACTTTCCATGAACTTATCGACCACCGAGGGCAGCACGGTGGCACAGTGGTTAGCATTGCTGCCTACGGCGCTGAGGACCCGGGTTCGAATCCTGGCCCTGGGTCACTGTCCGTGTGGAGTTTGCGCATTCTCCCAGTGTCTGCGGGGGTTTCACCCCCACAACCCAAAGATGTGCAAGTTAGGTGGATTGGACAAGCTAAATTGCCCCTTAATTGGGCAATCTTTCCAAATGGTCATTAAACCTATCCCTCAGGACCCTTTTCTACTAACCTACCGACCACCGAAGTAAGACTAACCGGCCTATAATTACTAGGGTCATTCCTATTGCCTTTTTTGAACAGAGGAACAACATTCGCCACTCTCCGGTCCTCTGGCACTATCCCCGTGGACAGTGAGGACCCAAAGATCAAAGCCAAAGGCTCTGCAATCTCATCCCATGCCTCCCAAAGAAACCGAGGATATTTCCCATCTGGCTCAGGGGACATGTTGCCCCTCAGATTTTTCAAAATTCCTCATAAATCTTCCCTCAGAACATCTACCTCCTCCAGCCTACCCGCCTGTCTCACACACACATCCTCAAAAACATAGCCCCTCTCTTTGGTGAACACTGAAGAAAAGTATTCATTCAACGCCTCTCCTGTCTCTTCTGATGCCACACAGAAGTTCCCACTACTGTCCTTGACCGGCCCTAACCTCACCCTGGTCATTCTTTTATTTCTCACATAAGAGGAAAAAGCCTTGGGGTTTTCATTGATCCGACCCGCCAAGGACTTCTCATGCCCCCTCCTAGCTCTCCTAAGCCCTTTTTTAAGCTCATTCCTTGCTACTTTCTAACCCTCAAGCGACCCTACTGAACCTTGTTTTCTCATCCTTACATACGCTTCCTTTTTCCTCTTGACAAGACATTCAACCTCTTTTGTGAACCATGGTCCCCTCACACAGGCATTTGCTCCCTGCCAGACAGCAACATACCTATCAAGGACACGCAGTATTTGTTCCTTGACCAAGCTCCACTTTTCATTTGTGCTTTTCCCTGACAGTTTCTGTTCCCATCTAATGCTTCCGAATTCTTGCCTAATCGCATCATCATTACCCCTCCCACAATTATTATTATTTTTTTTAAAATAATTTTTATTAAAGGTTTTCATAAAATATCAATAACAAAATGAAAAAGAAACCCAACAGGGTTAAGTACAAAACACAGTCCAGAAAAACAACCCTCCATATCCCCCTCCCGCCCTGTACAGAAATAATAAATTAACATTGACACCCTGACTTAATACAACAAGTATATCCAACCCCTCACACCCTCCAGTGCAAATAACAAAAACAAAAAAAATAAAGTGAACCCCCCCCCCCCCCCCCCCCCCCCCCGCCCGAGTTGCTGCTGCCATTAACCAATGTCTACCGCTCTGCCAGGAAGTCTAAGAACGGTTGCCACTGCCTAAAGAACCCTTGTACCGACCCTCTCAAGGCGAATTTCACCCTCTCCAACTTAATAAACCCCGCTATATCGTTGATCCAGGATTCCACGCTTGGCCGTCTCGCATCCTTCCACTGAAGAAGAATCCTTCGCCGGGCTACCAGGGATGCAAAGGCCAGAATTCCGGCCTCTTTCGCCTCCTCTGCCCCCAAATTTTGAGGGCAGCCACCACCACCGGGCTCGTGGTATACCTCCTTGGAGGGAGCGGCAGCGGTGCCGTTGCCAGCGCCCCCAGTCTCGTACCCACACAAGATGCCGTCTCCAGCCTCTTCCATGCGGTCCCCTCCCCCTCCATCACCGACTTGCGCACCATCGTCGCATTGGCGGCCCAGTAGTATCCACAGAGGTTGGGCATCACCAGTGCCCCCCTATCTCTCCTCCGCTCCAGGAACACCCTTCTCACCCTCGGGGTCCGTCGCGCCCACACAAACCCCATTATACTCCTGTTAACCCGCCTGAAAAAGCCTTCGGGATAAACACGGGGAGGCACTGGAACAGGAATAAAAACCTTGGGAGCACCGTCATTTTGATTGACTGCACCCTACCCGCCAAGGACAGCGGCAACGCGTCCCACCTCTTGAACTCCTCCTCCATTTGCTCCACCAGCCTTGTAAAGTTAAGCCTATGCAGGGCCCCCCAGCTCCTGGCCACCTGGACTCCCAGATACATGAAGCTCCTCTCCGCCTTTTTTAGTGGGAGCTCGCCAATCCCCCTCTCCTGGTCCCCTGGATGAACTACGAACAGCTCGCTCTTCCCCATGTTGAGGATGTACCCCGAAAAGTCCCTTAATTCCCTCAGAATCCTCATTACTTCTGGCATTCCTCCCACCGGGTCCATCACAGACAGCAGCAGGTCGTCCGCATAAAGTGACACCCTATGCTCCTCCCCACCCCGCACCAACTCCCTCCAGTTCCTTGACTCCCTCAGTGCCATAGCCAGGGGTTCAATCGCCAGTGCGAAGAGCAGGGGGGATAGGGGACACCCCTGTCTCATCCCTCGGTGCAACCGAAAGTACTCTGACCTCTTCCTGTTTGTGGCCACACTCGCCATCGGGACCTCATACAACAGCCTAACCCACCTGACAAACCCCTCCCCAACCCCAAACCTCTTCAGCACCTCCCACAGATACCCCCACTCTACCCTATCGAAGGCTTTCTCAGCGTCCATCGCTACCACTATTTCCGCCTCCCACTCCCTCGCCGGCATCATGATAACGTTCAAAAGCCTCCGCACATTCGCGTTCAACTGCCTCCCCTTCACAAACCCCGTCTGGTCTTCATGGATGATCTGCGACACACAATCCTCAAGGCTAAGACCTACGCCAGCACCTTGGCATCTACATTTAGCAAGGAAATCGGTCTGTAAGACCCACACTGCAGGGGATCCTTGTCCCGCTTCAGGATCAAGGAGATCAGTGCCCGGGACATCGTCGGGGGCAAAGCCCCCTCCTCCCTTGCCTCATTGAAGGTCCTAACTAACAGTGGGCCCAACAGGTCCAGATATGTTTTCAAGAATTGGACCGGGAAACCGTCCGTCCCCGGTTCCTACCTTGCCTGCAAGCTTCCTATCCCTTTGATCAGCTCCTCCAGCCCAATTGGGGCCCCAAATCCCGCCACCAGTCCCTCTTCCACCTTTGGAAACCTCAATTGGTCCAGGAAGCGGCCCATCCCTCCCTCCTCCCGTGGGCTCGGATCCTGCTTCTGAAGCTGATGCGCCAGCATCCGGCTTGCCTTTTCCCCATACTCGTAAATCGCCCCCTGGGCCTTCCTCCACTGCACCTCCCCCTTCCTGGTGGTCACCAGGTCGAATTTGGCCTGGAGGCTGCGCCTCTTCCTCAACAATCCTTCCTCGGGCTCCTCCGCATACCTCCTGTCTACCCTCACCATCTCCCCCACCAGCCTCTTCCCCCACTCCCTCCGCTCCTTGTGGGCCCTAATGGAGTTCAGCTCTCCCCTCACCACCGCCTTCAGTGCCTCCCATAGCATCCCCACTCGGACCTCCCCGTTGGCGTAGGTCTCCAGGTACCTCTCTATACTTCCTCGGACCCACTCGCTCACCTCCTCGTCCGCCAACAGCCCCACCTCCGAGCGCCACAGCGGGCGCTGGTCCCTCTCCTCCCCCATCTCCAAGTCCACCCAATTCGGGGCGTGGTCCGAAATGGCTATTGCCGAATACTGAGTATCCTCTACTCTCGCTATCAACGCCCAACTCGAGATGAAAAAGTCGATTCGGGAATAACCCTTATGGACATGTGAGAAGAATGAAAATTCCCTAGCCCCTGGCCTTGCAAATCCCCAAGGGTCCACCCCTCCCATCTGGTCCATAAACCCCCCTCAGCACTCTAGCCGCCGCCGGCTTCCTACCCGTCCTAGACCTGGAGCGATCCAGTGTCGGGTCCAGCACTGTGTTAAAGTCTCCCCCCATTATCAGGCCCCCCACTTCCAAGTCTGGGATCCGACCCAACATACGCCGCATAAAACCCGCATCGTCCCAGTTTGGGGCATACACATTGACCAGTACCACCCTCTCTCCCTGCAACTTACCACTTACCATTATGTACCTGCCGCCATTATCTGCCACAATGCTCGACGCCTCAAACGACACCTTCCTTCCCACCAAGATCGCCACCCCTCGATTTTTGGCATGCAGCCCCGAGTGAAACACCTGACCTACCCACCCTTTCCTCAATCTTACTTGGTCTGCCACCTTCAGGTGTGTCTCCTGAAGCATAACCACATCCGCCTTGAGCCCCTTCAGGTGAGCGAACACGCGGGCCCGCTTAATCGGCCCATTCAGTCCCCTTACATTCCAGGTTATCAGCCGGATCAGGGGGCTACCCACCCCCCTCTCCCGCCGACTAGCCATGACCCCTCCTTGGCCAGCCACGTGCCCACACCCCACACCCGGCCCGTTCCCCACAGCGGCATACCCCCGTCTAGTCCCCCCCCACCCCCACTCTCTCCAGCTCCTCCTTGACCATAGCAGCAGCTCGATTTCCCCCCACTCAACCCCCCTCCCCCGGTTAGGACCCATCCTAGCTGATTTACTCCCCCCATTGCACTTCTGCAAGTCAGCTGTCTCCTGCTGACCCCGGCCACTCCCGCCTCTCCTTCGACTCCTCCCATTGTGTGGCACACCCTCCTCTCCCGTCCCCATCCATAGGCTCTCCCCCTCCCCCTTCTGTTCTAAGCGCGGGAAACAACCCTCGCTTCCCCGCCCCCTCCAGTCTTCAGCGTGGGAAAAAGCCCGCGCTTTCCACCTACCAGGCCCCGCCACCTCTGACGCAGCTCCTTTTACAGGCCCTGTCCCCTCACCCCTGACTCGGGCCTCCCCCTCCCCCGCGGGGCCCCATCTCACTTTCAAGAGCCCCCCCCCGAGCAACCCAACCAAAACAGTGCCCAACCCGCCCCAGCCACCTTCACCGACCCAAAAGAGAAAAAACACAAAGAAAAAGAAACCTGGAGCAGTACAAAAGCCCCCCCCTCGAAACAAAAAGAAACATAGCATATCAACCATAGTCCCCAATCGCCCGTCCCGACCCTCAATCTGTGTCCAACTTCTCGGCCTGAATAAAGGCCCACACCTCCTCCAGAGACTCAAAATAGTGGTGCCGGTCCTTGTAGGTAACCCACAGTCGCGCCGGCTGTAACATGCCAAACTTCACCCCCTTCCTGTGCAGCACCGCCTTTGCTCGATTGTACCCGGCCCTCCTCTTCGCCACCTCCGCACTCCAGTCCTGATATATCTGAACCTCCCCGTTCTCCCACCTGCTGCTCCTCTCCTTCTTGGCCCACCTGAACACACACTCCCGATCGACGAACCGATGGAACCTCACCAGCACCGCCCGCGGAGGCTCATTAGCCTTGGGCCTCCTCACCTGCACTCGATGGGCCCCTTCCAGCTCCAGGGGCTCCTGGAAGGACCCCGCTCCCATCAGCGAGTTCAACATGGTGACCACATAGGCCCCCACGTCCGGCCCCTCCGGGAGGCCCAGAATCCGCAGATTCTTCCACCTCGACCAATTCTCCATCTCCTCGAACCGCTCCTGCCATTTCTTGTGGAGCGCCTCGTGCGCCTCCACCTTTCCTGCCAGGCCTAAGCTCTCGTCCTCATTGTCAGAGATCTTTTGTCGAGCCTCGCGGATCGCCACTCCCTGGGCCGCCTGTGTCTCCAGCAGCTTATCAATAGAAGCCTTCATCGTCTCTAGCAGGTCCATCTTATTCTCTCTGAAGCAGCGCTGGATACCCTCCTGCTGCTCTTCCGCCCACTGCATCCACGCTGCCTGGTCTCCGCCCGCCGCCATTTTGTCCTTCTTCCCTCGCACCTTCTTCGGGTCCACCACCACCTTTTGTTTCACCCCGCTCCTAGTTGAAGCCATATACTGACGGGGAGCTGTTGTAGACTCCTTCCCACACTGGGAAACGTTGAAAAAGTGCCGTTGGGGGCATTGAAAAGAGCCCAAAAGTCCGTTTTTGTGGGAGCCGCCGAATGTGCGACTTAGCTCCGCATAGCCGCAACCGGAAGTTCCCCCCTCCCCCAATTATAAACCTTGCCCTGCCGTATGGCCCTATCCCTCTCCAGCAAGACTTCTTGCTGTTTTCACAGAGGGACAGTGAGGGTACAACACATGCTCACACGCGCTCTCCCCACACACACACTCTCTCTCACATACACGCCAGTTACTGAGCAGTGAAATATGTTATTTTTGATCGACAGTGAGGATAAAACACTCACACACCTGTGACTGAGCAGTAAAATATGTTATATATCACAGAGAGACAATGAAGGTAAAACACACACTCTCTCCCTCCACACACACACTCCTGCAGACTATTTCTCACACTCACACACTCCCTCACACAGACTGACACACTCACTTGCACACGCTCCCTCACACACACACTCTTTCATATTCACACTTTCTGATACTCTCACTCTCTGACACAACAGTTACTGAGTAAAAAGCAGTAAAATATGCATCATCTATCATAGAGAGACAATGATGGTAAAACACACGCTCACTCTCTCTCTCACACACACCAGTAACTGGGCAGGAACAGGAAAATATGTGCAATATATCAAAGAGAGATAGAGGGTAAAATGCAAACATGCTCACACACACACATGCTCACACACACACATGCTCTCACACACACACATGCTCTCACACACACACATGCTCTCACACACACACATGCTCACACACACACACATGCTCACACACACACACATGCTCACACACTCACACATGCTCACACTCACACATGCTCACACTCACTCATGCTCACACTCACTCATGCTCACTCACTCATGCTCACACACACTCATGCTCACACACACTCATGCTCACACACACTCATGCTCACACACACTCATGCTCACACACACACATACACTCTCACGCTCTCACACGCGCTCGCTCTCACACGCGCACTCGCGCTCTCACACGCACTCGCGCTCTCACACGCGCTCGCTCTCGCGCGCGCTCGCTCTCACGCGCGCGTTCGCTCTCACACGCGCGCTCGCTCTCACAGACGAACTCGCTCTCACACACGCGCTCAATCTCACACACGCGCTTGCTCTCACGCGCGCTCGCTCTCACACACATTAATGCGATCACTCACAATCTCTCACACACATAAACACACACTCACTCATCAATAACTGATCAGTAAGCAGTAAAATACGTGTTATATATCATAGAGTGATATTGAAAATAAAACACACACACACACACTCACATTCTCTCACTCTGACACACCAGTAACTGAGCAGGGAGCAGTAAAATATGCATTATATATCACAGAGACATTGAGGATAAAACTCACACACACTAACTTAGCAGTAAACAGTAAGTATGCGTTCTATATCACAGCGAGATTGCGAGTCTGACGAACAAGGCAGATGAAGTGAGAACATGGGGTTATGATGTATTTGCTGTCACTGAATCACGGTTGGGAGAGGGGAAGGATTGGAAGCTCAATATTCCAGGATACAGGATCTCCAGGAGAGATAGGGCAGGAGGTAAAAGAGGAGGGAGTGTCACAATTTTCATCAGAGAATGAATTACAGCAGTAAGGAGAGATGACATCTTAGAAAGCTCTTCAACTGGATTGGATTTTGTTCATTGTCACGTGTACCGAGGTACAGTGAAAAATATTTTTCTGCGAGCAGCTCAACAGATCATCAAGTACATGAAAAGAAAAGGAAATAAAAGAAAATACATAATAGGGCAACACAAGGTACACAATGTAACTACATAGACACCGGCATCGGGTGAAGCATACAGGGGTGTAGTGTTAATGAGGTCAGTCCATAAGAGGGTCGTTTAGGAGTCTGGTAACAGTGGGGAAGAAGCTGTTTTTGAGTTTGTTTGTGCGTGTTCCCAGACTTTTGTATCTCCTGCCCGATGGAAGAAGTTGGAAGAGTGAGTAAGCCGGGTGGGAGGGGTCTTTGATTGTGCTTGCCGCTTTCCCCAGGCAGTGGGAGGTGTAGATGGAGTCAATGGATGGGAGGCAGGTTTGTGTGATGGACTGGGCTGTGTTCACGACTCTCTGAAGTGTCTTGCGGGTTTGGGCCGAGCGGTTGCCATACCAGGCCGTGATGCAGCAGCTAGGATGCTTTCTATGGTGCATCTGTAAAAGTTGGTACGAGTTAATGTGGACATGCTGAATTTCCTTCGTTTGCTGAGGAAGTAAAGGCCCTGTTGAGATTTCTTGGTGGTAACGTCGATGTGGGTGGACCAGGACAGATTTTTGGAGATGTGAACCACTAGGAATTTGAAACTGCTAACCATCTCCACCTCGGCCTCATAGATGCTGACCGTGGTGTGTCCAGTTCTTAGCTTTCTGAAGTCAATGACCGGCTCTTTAGATTTGCTGGCATTGAGGGAGAGGTTGTTGTCGCTACACCACTCCACTAGGTTCTCGATCTCCATCCTGTATTCTGACTCGTCATTATTTGCGATTCGGCCCACTATGATCGTATCATCAGCAAACTTGTGGATGGGGTTGGAAACAAATTTTGCCACGCAATCATGTGTGTACAAGGAGGATAGTAAGGGGCTAAGTAGGCAGCCTTGCGGGGCCCAGATATTAGAACTATACTGAAGCCAAATGGGAAGAACTTAAAAACCAAAAAGGAGCAATCACATTGCTGGAGTGTTCCATTGGCCCCCTAACCATCCGAGAGAAATAGAAGAGTGAATATGGAGGCAAATTTCAGAGAAGTGGAAAAGTAATAGGGTTGTCATAGTGGGAACAGTGGGGGATCGCAACTTCCTCAATATGAACTGGGGTAGTCATAGTGTGAACGGTTTAGAGGGAGCGTAATTCTTAAAATGCATCCATGAGAACTTTTTAAGCCAGTACGTAGAAGGACAGACAAGAGAGGAGCGGTCTTGGACTTCATTTTCAGTAACGAAGCTGGACAAGTGGTTGAAGTATTGTTGGGGGAGCATTTTGCAGACAGTGATCATAACTTCATTAGATTCAAGATAGTTCTGGAAAAGGAGATGGATGGACCTGAGATCAAAGTTCACAAATGGAGGAAGGCTGATTTTAATAAGATCAGATATGATTTAGCCAGAGTTGATAGGGAACAGACACCATTAGGTAAATCTGTGACAGAACAGTGGGACACATTCAACAAGGAAATAGGGTGAGTACACGGCCAACATGTTCCAATCAAGAAAAGGGTGGGACCAACAAATCCAGTCAACCATGTATATTGAGGGATATACAGCGTTGGATAAGTAGAAAAGGGGAGGCTTGTGGCAGATATCAAGGGCTCAAAACAGCAGACGTGCCAGAGGTGTACAGAATGTGCAAGAGGGGACTTAAAACGGAAATGAGGAGAGCAAAAAGGAGACATGAAGATAGAACATTACGGCGCAGTACAGGCCCTTTGGCCCTCGATGTTGTGCCGACCTGTGAAACCACTCTAAAGCCCATCTACACTATTCCCTTATTGTCCATATGTCTATCCAATGACCATTTGAATGCCCTTAGTGTTGGCGAATCCACTACTGTTGCAGGCAGGGCATTCCATGCCCTTACTACTCTCTTAGCAAAGAACCTACCTCTGTCCTATATCTATCTCCCCTCAATTTAAATCTAAGTCCCCTCGTGCTAGACATCACCATCCAAGGAAAAAGGCTCTCACTGTCCACCCTATCCAATCCTCTGATCATCCTGTATGCCTCAATTTAAAAAAAAATAAAAAATAAATAAAATTTTTGTGTACCCTATTCATTTTTTCCAATTAAGGGGTAATTTGGTGTGGCCAATCCACCTACCCTGCACATCTTTGGGTTGTGGGTGCGAAACCCATGCAAACATGGGGAGAATGTGCAAACTCCACACGGACAGTGACCCAGAGCCAGGATCGAACCTGGGACCTCAGCGCCGTGAGGCAGCAGGGCTAACCCACTGCGCCACTGTGCTGCCCTATTGTATGCCTCAATTAAGTCACCTCTTAACCTTCTTGTCTCTAACGAAAACAGCCTCAGTCCCTCAGCCTTTCCTCATAAGATCTTCCCTCCATACCAGGCAACATGCCGGTGAATCTCCTCTGCACCCTTTCCAATGCTTCCACATCCTTCCGATAATGCGGCGACTAAAATTGCACGCAATACTCCAAATGCGGTCGCACCAGATACTGAAAGGATACTGGCAGGTAAAATAAAGTTGTTAAGTTGTTCTAAAAGTACATTAAGGGTAAAATGATAACTTGGGGCAGAGTAAGGCCCATGATGGATCACAGTGGTAACATGAGTGTGGAGCCGGGGGATGTAGGTGGGGTTCGAAATGGGTACTTTGTGTCAGTGTTCACCCGTGAGAAGGACAGTGTGGGTATAGAAAGCAGGGAGAAGGAATGTAATAAAACTAAAGAGATTAATATAGACAGAGAGGAGGTTCTGAGTGGGAGGCTTCAAAGTAGACAAAGCTCCAGGGCCAGATGAAATGTATCCCAGGCTGATGAGTGAGGCAAGCGAGGAAATAGCAGGGACACTGGCAATAATTTTTAATTCCTGTCTGGCCACAGGAGAGGTGCTGGCGGACTGGAGGATCGCCAATGTGGTACCATTATTGAAGAAGAGAGGAAAGGATAAACCAGGAAACTACAGGCCAGTCAGTCTAACCTGTGTGGTGGGGAAACTATTGGAAGCAAATCTGAGACACAGAATTAATCTGCATTTGTAGAGGCAGATATTAAAAGGTCAGCGTGGTTTGGTTAAGGGGAGGAGATGTCTGACCAACTTGATTGAATTTTATGAAGAGGTGAACAGGTGTGTAGATGAGTGAAATGCATTTGACGTAATCTACTTGGACTTCAGCAAGGCTTTTCATCAGGTCCCACATGGGAGACTGATGTGAAGACACATGCCCCAGGGACTGAAGGAAATTTGGCAAATTGGATCCAAAATTGCTGAGTGGCAGGAAGCAGAGGCTGTTGGTGGAGGAGTGTCTTTCTAATAATAATAATAATCGCTTATTGTCACAAGTCGGCTTCAATGAAGTTACTGTGAAAAGCACCAAGTCGCCACATTGCGGCACCAGTTCGGGGAGGCCGGTACGGGAATTGAACCCGCGCTGCTGGCATTGTTCTGCTGTTTAGTCCACTGTGCTAAACCAGCCCCGAGCCTCTGATTGGAAGATCATATCCAGTGGTTTCCCACAGGGATCAGTGTTGAGGCCCTTGCTGTTTGTGGTTGATACAAATGCTTTAGATATGAATATAGGAGGGTTGATCAGTAAGTTTGCTGCAAATATGAAATTTGGTGGGGTGGTAAATGTTGAGGAGGATAGCCTCCGAATACAGGAGGACACAGATGGACTGATCAGTGGCAAACGGAATTCAATTTGGAAGAGATGCAGTTGGGCAGGACAAACAAGACCAGAGAATACATGATAAATGGCAGGACGCTGGGAGGCACGAAGGACCGGAGGGATCTTGGTGTGCATGTACACCAGTACCTTAAGGTAGCAGAGCAGCTGGATACAATGGGTAAGGAAGCCTATGGCAGTGTGGATCAAACTTTTTAACCGGGGTCCCATTTTTACCAACCGGCCATCCTTCGGGACCCACGCTGGGCGGCCTTTGCGACCATCGCCGGCTGATCTTCGCGACTCACCATTTTCACTTGACTTTAATGTGACAGGTGAGCCTGCTTGGTCCCCACGATCTCACTTGCTTTGTTATTCAATGTTACATTTCTGATAATGACTCCAGCTGATGATTTAAGATCTCACTGCATCCATTGACAGAAATTACAGAGGTTTGTCCTCGAACTCACCATACTTAGTCGTCAAATGTCTTTGATAATTTGAGGTTTTAAACATTCATTTGCCAGTAATTCCCTGCATGTAACACCCATGAAATTTGACTCCTGATTGCAGTGGCACAATTTATAAACCCACCCCTCAAATAATCATCATTGTGCTGCTTTGTTCCTGTTTTCAGCTTCTTCATGGGTTGTTCACCAGAGGCCCTGGAGTTCACTCCAGCACTGCTGGCAGCTGCAAAATGGAGGAATCTCTCTCGGGCCCAGAACACGTGATGTCAGCGTACGGGGCGTGTGACCTGCTCTCTGGCGCCGCCTCCGGTGGGAGGATTCCAGAATTTGCTGAAAATAACTGGCCTGGGACTGTGCACTGACATCAGGAGGAGCCGGTCCACCTTGCGCACTACTTGATAAGGCAGGCATGCGCGGGATGGCCGTTAATCTTAAAACGGCCTCACGGCCGGCACTTTTAAAAGCTGGTCGTGACCATTGGCCATTCCTCCTGCAATCTGGATTATCGCCACCCTCCTGTCACCTTCCCGAGATCCACCCACAGGTCACGACCGTGAGCTTTAAAATGCAAGGCCTATGGTACCCTTGTCTCTAATAGCCGATGCACAGAGTTTAAGAACAGGCAGGTTCTGCTGGAACTATAAAAACGTTAGTTAGGCCTCAGCTGGAGTAATACAACCACACTCACAATGTATCAGAGAGTGAGTAAATCCCACACTCACACACTGTATCAGAGAGTGAGTAAATCCCACACTCACACTGTATCAGAGAGTGAGTAAATCCCACACTCACACACTGTATCAGAGAGTCAGTAAATCCCCCACACACACTATCAGAGAGTGAGTAAATCCCACACTCACACAGTATCAGAGAGTGAGTAATTCCCACACACTCACACTGTATCAGAGTGAGTAAATCCCACACTCACACACTGTATCAGAGAGTGAGTAAATCCCACACATACACTGTATCAGAGAGTGAGTAAATCCCACAGTCACACAATGTATCAGAGAGAGAGTAAATCCCACACTCACACACTATGTCAGTGAGTGAGTAAATCCCACACTGTATCAGAGAGAGTAAATCACACACACACACTGTATCAGAGAGTGAGTAAATCCCACACTCTCACACAGTATCAGAGAGTGAGTAAAACCCACACTCACACACTGTATCAGAGAGTGAGTAAATCCCACACTCTCACACAGTATCAGAGAGTGAGTAAATCCCACACTCTCACACAGTATCAGAGAGTGAGTAAATCCCACACTCTCACACTGTATCAGAGAGAGTAAATCCCACAGTCACACAATGTATCAGAGAGTGAGTAAATCCCACACACACACACTGTATCAGAGAGTGAGTAAATGCCACACTCACACACTGTATCAGGGAGTGAGTAAATCCCACACTCACACACTGTATCAAAGAGTGAGTAAATCCCACACTTACACACTGTATCAGAGATTGAGTAAACCCCACACTCACACACTATCAGAGAGTGAGTAAATCCCACACTCACACACTGTATCAGAGAGTGAGTAAATCCCCCACACACACTGTATCAGAGAGTGAGTAAATCCCACACTCACACACTGTATCAGAGAGTGAGTAAATGCCACACACTCTCACTGTATCAAAGAGTGAATAAATCCCACACTCACACGCTGTATCAGAGAGTGAGCAAATCCCACACACTCACACTGTATCAGAGAGTGAGTAAATCCCACACTCACACACTGAATCAGAGAGTGAGTAAATCCCACACTCTCACACTGTATCAGAGTGAGTAAATCCCACACTCACACACTGTATCAGAGTGAGTAAATCCCACACTCACACACTGTATCAGAGAGTGAGTAAAGCCCCACACACACACTGTATCATTGAGTGAGTAAATCCCACACTCACACACTATCAGAGAGTGAGTAAATCCCACACACACTGTATCAGAGAGTGAGTAAATCCCACACTCACACACTATCAGAGAGTGAGTAAATCCCACACTCACACACTGTATCAAAGAGTGAGTAAATCCCACACTCACACTGTATCACAGAGAGAGATAATCCCACACATACACTGTATCAGAGAGTGAGTAAATCCCACAGTCACACAATGTATCAGAGAGAGAGTAAATCCCACACTCACACTGTATCAGAGAGAGTAAATCCCAGTCACACAATGTATCAGAGAGTGAGTAAATCCCACACACACACACTGTATCAGAGAGTGAGTAAATCACACACTCTCACGCTGTATCAGAGAGTGAGTAAATCCCCCACACACACACTGTATCAGAGTGAGTAAATCCCACACTCACACACTGTATCAGAGAGTGAGTAAATCCCACACTCTCACACTATCAGAGAGTGAGTAAATCCCACACTCACACACTGTATCAGAGAGTGAGTAAATCCCACACACACTGTATCAGAGAGTCAGTAAATCCCACACTCTCACACTATCAGAGAGTGAGTAAATCCCACACTCACACACTATCAGAGAGAGAAAATCTCACAGTCACACAATGTATCAGAGAGTGAGTAAATCCCACACTCACACACTGTATCAGAGAGTGAATAAATCCCACACTCACACACTGTATCAGAGAGTGAGTTAATCCCACACTCACACACTGTATCAGAGAGTGAGTAAATCCCACACTCACACACTTTCAGAGAGTGAGTAAATCCCCCCCACACACACACACACACACACACACACACTGTATCAGAGAGTGAAGAAATCCCACACTCACACACTGTATCAGAGAGTGAGTAAATCCCCCACACACACTATCAGTGAGTAAATTCCACACACTATGTCAGTGAGTGAGTAAATCCCACACTCACACACTATCAGAAAGTGAGGAAATCCCACACTCACACTGTATCAGAGAGTGAGTAAATCCCACACTCACACACTGTATCAGAGAGTGAGAAAATCCCGCACTCTCACACTGTATCTGAGAGTGAGTAAATCCCACACTCTCACTGAATCAGAGAGAGTAATTCCCACAGTCACACACTGTATCAGAGAGTGAGTAAATCCCACACTCACACGCTGTATCAGAGAGAGTAAATCCCACACTCACACACTGTATCAGAGTGAGTAAATCCCACACTCACACACTGTATCAGAGAGTGAGTAAATCCCACACACACACTGTATCAGAGAGTGAGTAAATCCCACACTCACACACAGTATCCGAGAGTGAGTAAATCCCACACACACTGTATCAGAGAGTGAGTAAATCCCACACACACTATCAGAGAGTGAGTAAATCTCTCACTCACACACTGTATCAGAGAGTGAGTAAATCCCACACTCACACACTGTATCAGAGTGAGTAAATCCCACACTCACACACTGTATCAGAGAGTGAGTAAATCCCACACACACACTGTATCAGAGAGTGAGTAAATCCCACACTCACACACAGTATCCGAGAGTGAGTAAATCCCACACACACTGTATCAGAGAGTGAGTAAATCCCACACACACTATCAGAGAGTGAGTAAATCCCACACTCACACGCTGTATCAGAGAGAGTAAATCCCACACTCACACACTGTATCAGAGTGAGTAAATCCCACACTCACACACTGTATCAGAGAGTGAGTAAATCCCACACACACACTGTATCAGAGAGTGAGTAAATCCCACACTCACACACAGTATCCGAGAGTGAGTAAATCCCACACACACTGTATCAGAGAGTGAGTAAATCCCACACACACTGTATCAGAGAGTGAGTAAATCCCACACACACTATCAGAGAGTGAGTAAATCTCTCACTCACACACTGTATCAGAGAGTGAGTAAATCCCACAGTCACACACTGTATCAGAGAGTGAGTAAATCCCACAGTCACACAATGTATCAGGGAGTGAGTTAATCCCACACTCACACACTGTATCAGAGAGTGAGTAAATCCCACACTCACACACTGTATCAGAGAGTGAGTAAATCCCACACTCACACACTGTATCAGAGAGTGAGTAAATCCCACATTCTCACACTATCCATGAGTTAATCCCGCACTCGCACATTCCAAGAGGCTCACAGTTCCTGAAGGAATCCCACACTCCCGCACAGTCTCTCTGTGGTGAAGGGTACCTCTCACCGACAGCCAGGTGACTTTTCCCGGTGGATCTTTACACACTGACAAACTGGGACTGGAGACATTCTTTCTGAAATGTACTTCCTGTTTGTAATATGATTGTAATCTGAGGTTTATGATTGGTGGAAAATCCTAATTCTGATTGGTCTGTTTTTATATCCAGTCAATTAAGCAGAACATAACTGTCTGTCCTCATTCTCACAATGTCCAATCATAATCATTCCTTTCCCCATTCCTCATTAGCATAGATGTGAGGCTCTGTCTATTTAATCAGCTCTCGGAAGGGGTTTGCTTTATTTCTGGGTGATATTGACGATGGCTGACGAGAAGAAACCAACATCGAAACCAGCTTCCAAGAAGGGAGCCAAGAAAGTCATTAAGAAACCGGCAGTAAAGGGCGGCAGGAAGCGGCGAAGGTCGAGGAAGGAGAGTTACTCTATCTACATCTACAAAGTGATGAAGCAGGTTCACCCCGACACCGGCATCTCCTCCAAGGCCATGAGCATCATGAACTCGTTCGTCAACGATATTTTCGAGCGCATCGCGGTTGAGGCTTCCCGCCTGGCCCATTACAACAAGCGCAGCACCATCAGCTCCCGGGAGATCCAGACCGCCGTGCGCCTGCTGCTGCCCGGGGAACTGGCCAAGCACGCCGTGTCGGAAGGGACAAAGGCGGTGACCAAGTACACCAGCTCCAAATAAAACTGTTCTCAAACTCATCAAACCCAACGGCTCTTTTAAGAGCCACCCACAATCTCTGTGAAAAAGCTGCACCATCTTTTCCCGCATTGACTTGATGAGAAATCTCTTTGTGGAGGATCGAGATTTGTCCCGTTCCAGAATGTTGTGAATGTGGCTTCATACCCGCCCG
Source organism: Scyliorhinus torazame (assembly GCF_047496885.1). Lineage (NCBI taxonomy): Eukaryota > Metazoa > Chordata > Chondrichthyes > Carcharhiniformes > Scyliorhinidae > Scyliorhinus > Scyliorhinus torazame. Next base: position 38,467,067 of record NC_092730.1, read on the forward strand.
TCACAGACACTTTCACACAGAAGAGAATCAAACTGAATTGAGAGCGGATTTTAAACGCAGTCTGGCATTTGTGACGGACAATGAGGAGAAACACAATTTCAGGAGGGAATTATTTAAATTTAATGATAACTATATTCAGAGTTTAACAACTGGTGAGTTAAATTCATAAGGAATTTTTTTTTTCTCTCGGGTGATGTATTTCCCGCTCTCGGGACACAGTAAAGGCGGGAATGAAGAGGTTATTTTCGGGCTGATCTGTTTATTCCGCAGTTTTCCCAGGGGACGGAACCAGCGAGATTTGAGCACACACAGGACCTGAGTCCATTGCAGCGCTTTAAGATCTGCCTCTCCCCGGCCCTCGCTATTCTCCGGAGACAAAGCTGCCTGTTCCACCGGCTGGATAGAGTCGGGGATTCTCTCCACACTTCCCAGTAACATTCCCGGCCGCTTTCAGGAGAGAGGCTCCGAAATCAGCCCTTTCTCTCTGTCCCTGTGAAGCCTGTGTGAAGGAGTTGGTTGGTAATCTCGATGTTTCTGCTTTTGCAGTGAGCTGAGATTTGCTCCGTTTTAAATTGCTGAACGGGGTCTTATTACCGCCGGTTACAGAGAAGAGATTGACAAATTCAATCTGTTACTAAAATAGCGCCCGGATTCTGGGATGGAAAAATCAATAAACAGATAACAAAGTGTGAGATTCAAATAGTTTCCTGAACATTGAGCCGGTCCGTTATTTGGGATTTTCCTGCACTGGAATTGGCGGGAGTTTGGAATTTGAAAATGTCAGCCAATCAAAACCTGTAGCTCCTTCTCTCCAGCTCTCCGATTGGTTCAGGCAGAATTCACTCCGCCGCCTTGGCTTTGTGCTGAAAGCTGTTATTATTCTGTTATTTTCACAGCCCCCAAATCACCTCATTAGCAGCTGTTTTTAGCGGGAACGGAGCCTTCTCCCAATTCCTGAAATGTTCATTGATCCATCATTTTATTCCCAGTAATTCTCCGCAGGGTAACAGTCCGGAGTGGGGTGACTCCAGAGCGGAATAAGGAGAGTCTGAGGACTCAATCCCACTCCCTGTTTTCAGTGAAGGACACTCGGTCCTGACTGAAGACTAAACGGAGCGTTTTCCTTCCGGGAATGCTGTGAACAGGGATTGATTCCCGCCCGGGACAGTTAGAAAGCGAGAGGAGAATGAATCACATTTAAACTAAATGTTAAACCCGCGCCTGTGATTGGTGACGGGAAGCGCTGAATTAAACCAAATAAATAGAAGGGATTTGAAATGTCTGACTTCGGACGACATTTATTTGAATTCGCTCCTTTGCCACAATGAAATTGGCGGCTTTTTGAAATGGACAAATTCTCAGCTTCTGCCGGTTGTTGTGGGTAAATCCCGCCGTCTTCTGTTTCCAGTGAGCTGATTGGTGCAGAATATAGGCAAATGAGGTGAACTGAGCAGCGACCAATCAGAGGAGCCGTCAGTTTATAAAAGAGTGAATGCTGCAGAAATTGTTCATTCTGTGAAAGTGTTTGTGAGATTGTGACAATGTCTGGAAGAGGAAAGACCGGCGGTAAAGCTCGGGCCAAGGCCAAGTCTCGCTCCTCCCGGGCTGGACTGCAGTTCCCGGTGGGCCGTGTTCACAGGCTCCTGAGAAAGGGCAACTATGCCCAGCGTGTGGGGGCCGGAGCCCCGGTCTATCTGGCTGCTGTGCTCGAGTATCTGACCGCTGAAATCCTCGAGCTGGCCGGCAACGCGGCCCGGGACAACAAGAAGTCCCGCATCATCCCCAGGCACCTGCAGCTGGCCGTCCGCAACGACGAAGAGCTCAACAAGTTGATGGGAGGGGTGACCATCGCTCAGGGCGGGGTGCTGCCCAATATCCAGGCCGTGCTGCTGCCCAAGAAAAGCAGCGCTGGCTCCGGCAAGAAGTGAAGCGACCATTCTTTAATCTAATAACCCAAAGGCTCTTTTCAGAGCCACTCACTTTATCTGAAAAAGGGCCAACTATTGTCTGTCCCTCAGATTCTGCTCGGCTACTTAATGTGCAAATGTTTCACGCTTTATGACATCAATCCGCAGCGCATTCTGTGCAGATTATTTACATGTTCAGTATTTATGATACATGTGAATTGACGGTGTTTATTGGGGATAAAAGTCTGAACTGAATTGATCTTAGTTTCAATAATATTCCTCAAATAAGTAAGTCTGTTACTTGTAATCTATCCGCAAGTGATTCCGCTCTATTTAATGTGTAGATGTTTCTGCAATGACTATATCTGTAAGTGGGTTACTGTGTGACTCGCTTCATACTCGGAGCCTCAGATTAACCTCAACCCCTGGCTCACAATTTGCAGGAAAGTTTTTATGGAAGCAGTTTATTGGGGTAAGAAATCCTGGGTAACTGAAATTGTAGATCCAATAAAAATGTTTTGATATTACATACTGTGCGGCAAAACTGACAACACCATCGTTTATAAACTATGAATTTTCTTTGAGATATGGAGACGAGAAACGTCATTATGATGCAGAGTAAATTGTGAGAATTCCCCTCAAACCTCCTCCTGCTGTGATGTCAACTTTTCTGTGAGTGAGTTGGCCTTTACGGTCTTTCTACCTATCTATCGATCCATCCATTTATCTATGCAAGTTTCTACCTCACTATCTACATATCAATCGTTGGACTCGAAACGTTAGCTCTTCTCTCCCTACACATGCTGCCAAACGACGAGTTGCCATTACAGAGACCTGGTTGAGGGAAGGGCAGGATTGGCAGCTAAACGTTCCAGGATTTAGATGTTTCACGCGGGATAGAGGGGGATGTAAAAGGGATGCGGAGTTGCGCTACTGGTTCGGGAGAACATCACAGCTGTACTCCGGGAGGACACCTCAGAGGGCAGCGAGGCTATATGGGTAGAGATCAGGAATAAGAAGGGTGCAGTCACAATGTTGGGGGTTTACGACAGGCCTCCCAACAGCCAGCGGGAGATAGAGGAGCAGATAGGTAGACAGATTTTGGAAAAGAGTAAAAACAACAGGGTTGTGGTGAATGGAGACTTCAACTTCCCCAATATTGACTGGGACTCACTTAGTGCCAGGGGCTTAGACGGGGCGGAGTTTGTAAGGAGCATCCAGGAGGGCTTCTTAAAACAATATGTAGACAGTCCAACTAGGGAAGGGGCGGTACTGGACCTGGTATTGGGGAATGAGCCCGGCCAGGTGGAAGATGTTTCAGTAGGGGAGCATTTCGGTAACAGTGACCACAATTCAGTAAGTTTTAAAGTACTGGTCGACAAGAGTAAGAGTGGTCCTAGTATGAATGTGCTAAATTGGGGGAAGGCTAATTATAACAATATTAGGCGGGAACTGAAGAACATAGATTGGGGGCGGATGTTTGAGGGCAAATCAACATCTGACATGTGGGAGGCTTTCAAGTGGCAGTTGAAAGAAATTCAGGACCGGCATGTTCCTGTGAGGAAGAAGGATAAATACGGCAATTTTCGGGAACCATGGATGACGAGAGATATTGTAGGCCTCGTCAAAAAGAAAAAGGAGGCATTTGTCAGGGCTAAAAGGCTGGGAACAGACGAAGCCTGCGTGGAATATAAGGAAAGTAGGAAGGAACTTAAGCAAGGAGTCAGGAGGGCTAGAAGGGGTCACGAAAAGTCATTGGCAAATAGGGTTAAGGAAAATCCCAAGGCTTTTTACACGTACATAAAAAGCAAGAGGGTAGCCAGGGAAAGGGTTGGCCCACTGAAGGATAGGCAAGGGAATCTATGTGTGGAGCCAGAGGAAATGGGCGAGGTACTAAATGAATACTTTGCATCAGTATTCACCAAAGAGAAGAAATTGGTAGATGTTGAGTCTGGAAAAGGGCGTGTAGATAGCCTGGGTCACATTGAGATCCAAAAAGACGAGGTGTTGGGTGTCTTAAAAAATATTAAGGTAGATAAGTCCCCAGGGCCTGATGGAATCTACCCCAGAATACTGAAGGAGGCTGGAGAGGAAATTGCTGAGGCCTTGACAGAAATCTTTGGATCCTCACTGTCTTCAGGGGTTGACCCGGAGGACTGGAGAATAGCCAATGTTGTTCCTCTGTTTAAGAAGGGTAGCAAGGATAATCCCGGGAACTACAGGCCGGTGAGCCTTACTTCAGTGGTAGGGAAACTACTGGAGAGAATTCTTCGAGACAGGATCTACTCCCATTTGGAAGCAAATGGACGTATTAGTGAGAGGCAGCACGGTTTTGTGAAGGGGAGGTCGTGTCTCACTAACTTGATAGAGTTTTTCGAGGAGGTCACTAAGATGATTGATGCAGGTAGGGCAGTAGATGTTGTCTATATGGACTTCAGTAAGGCCTTTGACAAGGTCCCTCATGGTAGACTAGTACAAAAGGTGAAGTCACACGGGATCAGGGGTGAACTGGCAAGGTGGATACAGAACTGGCTAGGCCATAGAAGGCAGAGAGTAGCAATGGAAGGATGCTTTTCTCATTGGAGGGCTGTGACCAGTGGTGTTCCACAGGGATCAGTGCTGGGACCTTTGCTCTTTGTAGTATATATATATAAATGATTTGGAGGAAAATGTAACTGGTCTGATTAGTAAGTTTGCAGACGACACAAAGGTTGGTGGAATTGCGGATAGCGATGAGGACTGTCGGAGGATACAGCAGGATTTAGATTGTTTGGAGACTTGGGCAGAGAGATGGCAGATGGAGTTTAATCAGGACAAATGTGAGGTAATGCATTTTGGAAGGTCTAATGCAGGCAGGGAATATACAGTGAATGGTAGAGCCCTCAAGAGTATTGAAAGTCAAAGAGATCTAGGAGTACAGGTACACAGGTCATTGAAAGGGGCAACACAGGTGGAGAAGGTAGTCTAGAAGGCATACGGCATGATTGCCTTCATTGGCCGGGGCATTGAGTATAAGAATTGGCAAGTCATGTTGCAGCTGTATAGAACCTTAGTTAGGCCACACTTGGAGTATAGTGTTCAATTCTGGTTGCCACACTACCAGAAGGATGTGGAGGCTTTAGGGAGGGTGCAGAAGAGATTTACCAGAATGTTGCCTGGTATGGAGGGCATTAGCTAGGAGGAGCAGTTGAATAAACTCGGTTTGTTCTCACTGGAACGAAGGAGGTTGAGGGGAGACCTGATAGAGGTCTATAAAATTATGAGGGGCATAGACAGAGTGGATAGTCAGAGGCTTTTCCCCAGGGGAGAGGGGTCAATTACTAGGGGGCATAGGTTTAAGGTGAGAGGTGCAAGGTTTAGAGTAGATGTACGAGGCAAGTTTTTTACGCAGAGGGTAGTGGGTGCCTGGAACTCGCTACCGGAGGAGGTGTTGGAAGCAGGGACGATAGTGACATTTAAGGGGCATCTTGACAAATACATGAATAGGATGGGAATAGAGGGATACGGACCCAGGAAGTGTAGAAGATTGTAGTTTAGCCGGGCAGCATGGTCGGCACGGGCTTGGAGGGCCGAAGGGCCTGTTCCTGTGCTGTACATTTTTGTTCAAACCTGCTGAGATTTTCCAGCATTATCTCTTTCGTATTTATCCCTCCATATCTGTCGGTCTTTCTACCCATTAATCTATCTAAGTTACTCTTTCGAAGGGTCGGTGCAGTCTCGATGATTACGAGATATTGTTGATGTTTGTATCAGCAATCACCGCAAGTCTAGTGAATTGGGCTGTAATTAAATACAGGCTGGCCCACAACTATTTGAAGCCTACTTGTGACAACAAGCGATGTTCATTTCATAAATTAATTCCATCCTATTAATTCTGGTATGTGATAATTTCACTAAAGCTTCCTGAAGCCGATGCTTATATTCGAAATCACGTCAAATTAGTATTGGGTGGTGAAGCTCCCTTCCTGACAGACTTGGTGGCTCTTAAAAGAGCCTTTGTTGTTGTTATTGGTGAAGCCGAGGTTTAGGCGCGTTCCCCGCGGATGCGGCGGGCCAGCTGGATGTCTTTGGGCATGATGGTGACTCGCTTGGCGTGGATGGCGCACAGGTTGGTGTCCTCAAAGAGCCCCACCAGGTAAGCCTCGCTGGCCTCCTGCAGGGCCATGACGGCGGAGCTCTGGAAGCGCAGGTCTGTCTTGAAGTCCTGAGCGATCTCTCGCACCAGGCGCTGGAAGGGCAGTTTGCGGATCAGCAGCTCGGTGGATTTCTGGTAGCGGCGGATCTCCCTCAGAGCCACAGTGCCGGGTCTGTAGCGATGGGGCTTCTTCACTCCGCCCGTGGCTGGAGCGCTCTTGCGGGCCGCTTTGGTAGCCAGCTGTTTGCGAGGAGCTTTGCCTCCGGTCGATTTGCGCGCTGTCTGCTTGGTCCTGGCCATGATGTGAAACTGGGGGAAACGCACACGCTGAGAATGCTGGCGCCGCTCTCTCGCTGCCTATTTAAGACATTATAGTGACCGCCCACTTCTCCTCATTGGATGCAGCCCGATCCCGTGGACAAGTTTGAAAAGAGCGATGAGCGGCAAGGATATCAGGGCCCTGATTGGTGGACCTGCAACTGACAAACCATCAATTTCAAAAAGCCAGCCAATTTCACAGGGACCAGGAACGGATATTTAACAAAACCGAAAAAATCAATTTCAAGATGTAAATATCAAAAACTTCTCAATGATTCCTTCTCCAATTTTTGTCTCGGATTGGACGCAACCGAGATAAGATGAATAAAATCGAGCAGGTACATAATTAATTCCCGCTCGCATTCCAATGTCAGTGTTCACTATGTGCGGTTACAGGTTTGACTTTGGGGAATGGTTGTTTCAGACTGTACAACGCATCTATGTCGCCTTGCAATGAGAAAACAAATCAATGATGGGAAATGATTTCCTGCTCTAACGCTACCCGTCTTAACAGAAAACCGCGGTTTCCAAGCTGACTCGCTAAACCAGCTCGATGAGTTATTCTGCTGCAATTCTAAGGTCAGGTCTCTCAATGTGAGGATTTGGGCGGCTCTTAAAAGAGCCTTTGTGTTTTATTAAATTGTCAAATGGATTTTCTCAGCCGCCGAATCCATAGAGAGTGCGGCCCTGGCGTTTGAGAGCGTAAACCACATCCATGGCGGTGACGGTCTTGCGCTTGGCGTGTTCAGTGTAGGTGACGGCGTCCCTGATCACATTCTCCAGGAAAACCTTCAGCACCCCGCGAGTCTCCTCATAGATCAAACCCGAGATGCGCTTGACGCCGCCACGGCGAGCCAGGCGGCGGATTGCTGGTTTGGTGATGCCCTGGATGTTATCACGAAGCACTTTGCGGTGCCGCTTTGCTCCGCCTTTGCCCAGTCCTTTGCCTCCTTTCCCTCTGCCAGACATGATGCTTGTTCAGTCAAATCGCTGCTGAATGAGAGACGAGCTGCTGCTCTTTCCTTTATTATACAGCCCGCCCCGACCTGACCGAGAGAGAGAGGCGGGGAGCAGACCGAGTGACAGACAGAGCAGTGAAATGTCTTTGATCATCCAGCTCCTCCTCCTGCCTGCTCCAACCCACATTTTATATTCCAAACAGAAGTGAAAAGAGGGCGCTGAACAACACGTACAAACTGTAACATCAGACAGCAGCTAGTTAGAAACGCGGATCTATTAAATCCAGACTTGTCAGTAATATTCCCGCCTCAGTTCGCTCCTTTCTCGAACCAGCCCAACCATCTGCTCCTATTTCAACCCCAGCTCCGATTCCATCCCCACACAACTCCTCTCCCAGACGGGTTGGGAATTTTACCAACATCCCTTCCAGCTGATATAAAGTGTTTAAGTTGTCAGGCGGGATTTCTCCGCCATGTTAACTCTTTTACAGACTCTCCCCTGAATCTGTGAATAATGAAACTAACACAAACTGTGACTGTTCCCCCGGACACATCCCCGGTTCGGAAGAGACAGCAACATCCCTGTTTTAGTGCAGAGTGGGGGGAGAGGCCCGGTGCAGAGCATGTCAGCGAGTGAGCGGCAATACAGGATTGACATTTCTGTCTGAAATCTGCTCCCAGCACCGGGACAGCGATTCATTGGTCGGGGGATCAGCTCTTTCCTGAGAGATGTGTGTGGCTCTGAGAAGAGCCTTTGGGTTCAGAGGTTTACAATTTGCTCGCCTTCTTTCACTTCTTTGCTGGTTTCTTAGCCTTTACTGATTTCACTTTGGGCTTGGCCTTCAATTGGGTCGGATTTATTCTGCCCGTGGTCTTTTTCACAAGTGACTTTTTCTTCGGGGCTGCTTTCTTCGCGCTCTTTTTGGGAGTTGCCGCCTTCGTGGCTGCTGGTTTCTTGGGAGATTTCTTTGCTGCTGGTTTCTTGGGAGATTTCTTGGTTGTTGGTTTCTTGGGAGATTTCTTGGCTGCTGGTTTCTTGGGCGATTTCTTGGCTGCTGGTTTCTTGGGCGATTTCTTGGCTGCTGGTTTCTTGGGCGATTTCTTGGCTGCTGGTTTCTTCACTGAAGGTTTCTTGCCTGCTCCGGTCTTTCTCACTTTCCCCCCGGTTGTCTTCTTAACGATCTTGAAGGAGCCGGAGGCGCCCGTGCCCTTGACCTGAGCCAAGCTGCCGTTGTCCACACTCCTCCTGACACTTTGCTTGATCTGGGCCCCCCGTTTATCCACATCGACCCCTTTGCTGCGCAGCGCCTTCTTTATGGCCTGGAAGGAAATCCCCTTGCGATCGCCGCTTTCCGCCACAATCTGGAGGATCAGCTCGCCCAGCCCGGGACCTTCTTGTTTCTTCCGGGGAACCGCCTTCTGCTTCTTGACAGCCTTGACTGGGGCGGCGGCTGGAGGAGCCGTTTCGGCGGCTGCACTATCGCTCATGTCCGAGACTCTGCACAAAATCTCTCCGTCAATGTGGGTGAGAAATGAAGCCTCTGGTGGCGGCACTGAGCAACTTAAAGGCAGCGAGCGGACGGGGCGGAGACAACCTGCTCTCAGCTCCAGGCTGCTGCTGCCTCTGTGTTTTTCTCTCGTCCCAAACTCTCCAATTCCACTCAAATTCCAGCTCCACAGTGTCCCAGGATAATTCCTTCCTGTCTCTCACACTCTCATGTTTGCTGTAGAAAAGGTTTCACGCGATTTGAAGGCTCCATTTTGCATTTAAACCCGTTTTACTGATGCACTGTTCGCGCTCTCTCACCCGATCGCTCTCATTTTCCCAACCTTTCCACAGAAATCTGGAAAGCAGCATCGAAACTGCCCTGAAATCCAACTTGGAAAAGTAGGAGGGGAACAGGGGGATTGTTCGAATAAAAAATATTTCCATTTAGTCCCAGAGGGATTGGGAGATCTCCTGGTCAGAGCGGACACACAAACACAGTTGGTTTCTCCTGTTTGGCCCGCCCCTTTCACACACTCTCTCTTCCACAATATTCACATCCACACACAAGGTCTGGAAATGACATTTCCCAGGGCAGAATTCTCCCTCTTCTCAACACTTGTTCCCAATCCGTGTCTTAATTATAGATTTTCATCTCACTTACTGATCAATTCTCTGAGTTTTCTGTTTACCTAAATACCCGGCAGCAGCCAGTCATATTTTTAAATCTAAATTCATTGATGACACACCTCCCTTAAAGGTGAAAATACAATTGATCTCTCTATCAGTGGAGATTTTCCTATTTGATGTGATCCTCCTGCACTGCCCGGTAACACTGAACCCCAAACTCAACAAACAGGGACCCCCAGTTAAAGAATAATCCCACCCCCTCTGAGAGTGGAGCTTTTCACAGTGACACACACATTCTGACCATTCTGATCCCAATAGCAAATTTAAAAAATAAAGATGGACTCGCAGAGCCGGACTTTCTGTGTGGAGGAGGGACAGTGACCGTCTCACCCACAACACGGCAGCTGTGTTCACAGTGAGGGCCAGTGTTTCTCGTGTTATCACTGTATCCAGTGTTCACAGTGAGGACCAGTGTTACATGTGTTATCACTGTGTCCAGTGTTCACAGTGAGGACCAGTGTTACACGTGTTATCACTGTACCCAGTGTTCACAGTGAGGGCCAGTGTTGCACGTGTTATCACCATGTCAAGTGTTCACAGTGAGGGCCAGTGTTACACATGTTATCACCGTGTCCAGTGTGCACAGTGAGGGCCAGTGTTACACGTGTTATCACTGTATCCAGTGTTCACAGTGAGGGTCAGTGTTACACCAGTTGTCACTGTGTCCATAACACTCCTGATGAAATATTGAAAATTTGAGACAGAGAAAAATAGAGAGTGACAGAGAAACAAGGATAAGGATGAACTCATAGAGCTGGACTTTCTGTGTGGAGGGGAGACACTTCCACAATCCGGGCACCTGGAAATCAGAGGAATATTTACAACCAGGGGAGTTTCCATCCAGGAGAGTGTTTAAAATTAGTGAGTGTAAACCAGGAGAGTGTGCAAAACCATGAGAATGTGCACAATAAAAGGTGTGTAAACCAGGGTAGTGTGTACAACAGGGGAATGTATAAAGCAGGGAGTGTATTCACCAGATGATTGTGTGAATCATGAGAATTGTAATACCAGAGAAGTGTGTAAATCTAAAGGTGAACAAAGAAAAGTACAGCACAGGAAAAGGCCCTTCGTCCCTCCAAGCCTGTGCCGACCATGCTGCCCGACTAAACTACAACCTTCTACACTTCCTGGGTCCGTACCCCTCTATTCCCATCCTATTCATGTATTTGTCAAGATGGCCCTTAAATGTCACTATCGTCCCTGCTTCCACTACGTCCTCTGGCAGCTAGTTCCAGGCACCCACTACCCTCTGTGTAAAAAAGACTTGCCTCGTACATCTACTCTAAACATTGCCCCTCGCACCTTAAACCTATGCCCCCTAGTAATTGACCCCTCTACCCTGGGGAAAAGCCTCTGACTATCCACTCTGTCTATGCCCCTCATAATTTTGTCTATCTCTGTCAGGTCGCCCCTCAACCTCCGTCGTTCCAGTGAGAACTAACCAAGTTTATTCAACCGCTCCTCATAGCTAACGCCCTCCATACCAGGCAACATCCTGGTTAATCTCTTCTGCACTCTCTCTAAAGCTTCCACATCCTTCTAGTAGTGTGGTGACCAGAATTGAACACGATACTCCAAGTGTGGCCTAACTAAGGTTCTGTACAGCTGCAACATGACTTGCCAATTCTTATTCACAATGCCCCGGCCAATGAAGGCAAGCATGCCGTGTGCTTTCTTAACTACCTTCTCCACCTGTGTTGCCCCTTTCAGTGACCTGTGGACCTGTACTCCTAGATCTCTCTGACTTTCAATACTCTTGAGAGTTCTACTATTCAATGTCTGTTCCCTACCTGCATTAGACCGTCCAAAATGCATTATCTCACATTTGTCCGGATTAAACTCCATCTGTCATCTCTCCGCCTAAGTCTCCAAACAATCTAAATCCTGCTGTATCCTCTGACAGTCATCATCACTACCGCAATTCCAACAACCTTTGTGTCATCTGCAAACTTACTAATCAGACCAGTTACATTTTCCTCCCAATCATTTATATATACTACGAACAGCAAAGGTCCCAGCACTGATCCCTGCGGAACACCACTAATCACAGCACTCCAATTAGAAAAGCATCCTTCCATTTCCACTCTCTGCCTTTATGACCTAGCCAGTTCTGTATCCACTTTGCCAGCTCACCCCTGATACCATGTGACTTCACCTTTTGTACCAGTCTACCATGAGGGACCTTTGACAAGGCCTTACTGAAGTCATTATAGACAACATCCACTGCTCTACCTGCAGCAATCATCTTTGTGACCTCTTCGGAAAACTCTATCAAGTTAGTGAGACATGAACTCCCCTTCACAAAACCATGCTGCCTCCCACTAATATGTCCATTTGGATAGCGAGTGAACCAGGAGAGTGAGTGAACCAGGAGAGTGAGTGAACCAGTGGAGTGAGTGAACCAGGGGAGCGAGTGAACCAGGGGAGCGAGTGAACCAGGGGAGCGAGTGAACCAGGGGAGCGAGTGAACCAGGGGAGCGAGTGAACCAGGGGAGCGAGTGAACCAGGGGAGCGAGTGAACCAGGGGAGCGAGTGAACCAGGAGAGCGAGTGAACCAGGGGAGCGAGTGAACCAGGGGAGCGAGTGAACCAGGGGAGCGAGTGAACCAGGGGAGCGAGTGAACCAGGGGAGCGAGTGAACCAGGGGAGCGAGTGAACCAGGGGAGCGAGTGAACCAGGGGAGCGAGTGAACCAGGGGAGCGAGTGAACCAGGGGAGCGAGTGAACCAGGGGAGCGAGTGAACCAGGGGAGCGAGTGAACCAGGGGAGCGAGTGAACCAGGGGAGCGAGTGAACCAGGAGAGCGAGTGAACCAGGAGAGCGAGTGAACCAGGAGAGCGAGTGAACCAGGAGAGCGAGTGAACCAGGAGAGCGAGTGAACCAGGAGAGCGAGTGAACCAGGGGAGCGAGTGAACCAGGGGAGCGAGTGAACCAGGAGAGCGAGTGAACCAGGGGAGCGAGTGAACCAGGGGAGCGAGTGAACCAGGGGGTTGAGTGAACCAGGGGGTTGAGTGAACCAGGAGAGTGAGTGAACCAGGAGAGTGAGTGAACCAGGAGAGAGAGTGAACCAGGGGAGTGAGTGAACCAGGGGAGTGAGTGAACCAGGAGAGTGAGTGAACCAGGGGATATAGTGAACCAGGAGAGTGAGTGAACCAGGAGAGTGAGTGAACCAGGAGAGTGAGTGAACCAGGAGAGTGAGTGAACCAGGAGAGCGAGTGAACCAGGAGAGCGAGTGAACCAGGGGAGCGAGTGAACCAGGGGAGCGAGTGAACCAGGGGAGCGAGTGAACCAGGGGAGCGCGTGAACCAGGGGAGCGCGTGAACCAGGGGAGCGCGTGAACCAGGGGAGTGCGTGAACCAGGGGAGCGCGTGAACCAGAGGAATGAGTGAACCAGGGAAGTGAGTGAACCAGGGAAGTGAGAGAACCAGGGGAGTGAACCAGGGAAGTGAGTGAACCAGGGGAGTGAGTGAACCAGGGTAGTGAGTGAACCAGGGTAGTGAGTGAACCAGCGGAGTGAGTGAACCAGGGGATTGAGTGAACCAGGGGAGTGAGTGAACCCAGAGGTGGAACAGTGGTTCGCACTGCTGCCTCACTGTGCCAGGGACCTGGGTTCAATTCTAGCATTGGGTGACTGCCTGTATGGCGTTTGCATGTTCTCCCCGTGTGTGTAGGTGGGTTTCCTCCGGGTGCTCCGATATCCTCCCACAGGCCATAGATGTGCAGGTTTGGTGGGTCGGCAATGCTGAATTCCCGCTGTGTCCAAGGGTGTGTCGGTTCAGTGGGGTTACGGGTTTATGGGGATAAGGCGGCGAGTGGGCGGAGCTGGGGCGCTCTTTCAGAGGGTCGCTGCAGACTCGATGGGCCGAATTGCCTCCTTCACACTGTAGTAATTCTGTGGTTCAGTGGAATGGTAGTTTGCAGAAAGTGTGAGTTTGAGGGGCTGAGTGACAGTGTAATAACAAACAAGCTGCAGGCAATGACTGCAAATTGAATCTCTCATTGGGACAAACACACAGCTACAAAGGTGATTGGTTGAGCCCGAGGGCGCAGGGCCACTTGCAGCCACACACACAGTCCCCCCAACACGGGCTCTATAGGAGGTTTTGCCCGATATGTAATGACAGTGAAAAGGGGAATATTCCCATTGATTCTCAATGCTGAATTGCGGCGGGGATGTGCGCATGCCCGTTGTAACCCCGCCCCTGCTTGTCGTCATTCTGAGATTGGGAGCGCATGCGCAGCCCCTCCCCCACACTCTCCATTTGGTCAGTGAGTGGAATCGCTTTGTTGAAACTGAGGGAAATGTCAATGTCAGCGCCCAGGTCAGCGAGGAAACAGCGTTCTCATTGCAGCAGCACCTCCATCTGGGAGTGTGAGCAAAGAGGCTCAGAGATCATTACTGACTCGGGGGGAGTTCAGGGAGAATCGGGGGCTGTTTGCAAGAGGCGCAGCGGAGCACGATCTTGTGCCGGGACTTGGAGTGAACGGGGGGGGGGGGGGGGGGCGTGGAGGGAGAGCTCTTTCTGGGCCTGGCTTATTGTCTGATTCTGGGTTAGAATTTGGAGAGTATTTTCTTTCTTTTACTGATTGGGGGCAGCACGGTGGCATCGTGGTTAGCACGGTTGCTTCACAGCTCTAGGGTCCCAGGTTCGAATCCCGGCTTGGTCACTGTCTGTGCGGAGTCTGCACATTCTCCCCGTATCTGCGTGGGTTTCCTCCGGGTGCTCCAGTTTCCTCCCACAGTCAGATGTGCGGGTTAGGTGGAATGGCCATGATAAATTGCACTTCGTGTCCAACACTGTCCAACAGCGCACATGGGCTGGTTTCGCACACTGGGCTAAATCGCTGGCTTTTAAAGCAGACCAAGTGCAGGCCAGCAGCACGGTTCAGTTCCCGTACCAGCCTCCCCGAACAGGCGCTGGAATGTGGCGACTAGGGGCTTTTCACAGTAACTTCATTTAAAGCCAATTTGTGACAATAAGCGATTTTCTTTTCATTTCAGATGGTTAGGTGGGGTTACTGGGTAAGGGTGGAGGCGTGGAACGCTCTTTACAAAGATGGGCTCGATGGACCGAATGGCCTCCTTTTGCACTATAAATTCTGTGATTATCAGTTGAAAGAATAGACTGATCTATCATTGGCCTCATCTGACCCTGATTTACAAGAGATATGCTTTCTTCCCCCTAGTTCAACAGATGAAGAAATGAGTTCCAAGAACAAGATGATGATTCCTCATGTGCCGCCATCTCCTTCTAACTGACAGTAAGTACAATATTAATCCAACATTGCAGAGACACAGACACAACATCAACTCCACCATCACAGAGAACAGAAGCAGTCACACTCACATTGACCTCAAGTCCCAGATAAACATGTCCAATCCAACAGTGATACACGAGAGGGCAGGTGGGATAATTTTCCACAATTCGTCCTCCCTCCCTCCATATCATGGAACGTTGGATCAACTTGTTCTGATAACAGCTTTTCATCTGTAAAGTAACCAGTATAGTATTAATTAGGTATAGATTCAGCAATCAATGTGGATGTAATCCATTTGCACTTTTTTTGCACCTTAGTGCAAAATACATAATAATAATCGCTTCTTGTCACAAGTAAGCTTCAATGAAGTTACTGTGAAAAGCCCCTAGTCGCCACATTCTGGCACCTGTTCGGGGTGGCAGTTACGGGATTGAACCCGCGCTGCTGGCCTTCTTCTGCATTACAAGCCAGTTGTTTAGCCCACTGTGCTAAACCAGTCCCTGGTTTATCTCGAACGATCTCCGATATAACGGTACAGTGTCATTTTCATGAGACGTGGATACAGATCATTTGTTATATCAATATTATCACTAAAAGTAATAATGGAAGATCAATATTGAACCAAAAGTTCACCATTAACTCAGAACAGATATTGACAAGAACAGAAAACACAATAAAATCATGCTCATCAGAGAGGTGGACAGATAGAGATTAAACCCAGAATCCTCTAACAGAGATAGACAGCTACAAATGCAAGCACACAGAACAGAGGCAGAGAGTTATAGAATCAAATTGATTTTTCACTAACACATGACCCATAACAGAGACAGACAGCTACAGTGGAAAACACACACTCTCACACACATTCAGACACCAACAACTGAGCAGAAAGCAGTAAAATATGCCATAGATCATACACAGACAGTGAGGGTAAAACACACTCACACATTCTCCCACAGTAAGCAGTAAAATATGCATTATCTATTACAGAGAGACAGTGAGGGTAAAACACACACTCATATTTTCTTATGCACATGTTCACTCACAAGTAACTTAGCAGTAAGCACTACATAAGCATTATATATCGCAGAGTCTGAGGGTGAAACACACACACACCAATCACTGAGCATTAAGCAGTAAAATATGTTATATAGAGCACAGAGTAACAGTGAGGTTTATACACACTCACTCACACTCTTTCTCTCATACACTCTCTCTCTCTCACGCACACACCCATGCACTGTCTCTCCCACAGACACTCACAAATCCAGAACATAGTAGTAATCAATAAAATATTAATTATATATCACAGAGAGACAGTGAGGTTAATACACACGCACTCACTCACTCTCTCTCTCTCTCTCACACACCAGGCACTGAGCAGGAAGCAATTAAATATGTGACATATATCACAGAGATACAGTGAGGGTAAAACATGCACTCACACTCTCTCTCACATGCACACTCTCTCGCCAACACACCAGTCACTGAGCAGTAAGCAATAAAGTATGCGATATATACCACAGAGATACAGTGAGGGTAAAATATGCATTCACTCTCTCACTCACACGCGCTCACTCAGACAGTCACACAGCAGTAACTGAGCAGTAAGCTGTACAATATGTGTTATACATCATAGAGAGACAGTGAGGGTAAATCACACACTCGCGCTGTCTCTCACACACTGTCTCACATTTCACTGCTTACTGAGCAGTAAAATATTTGTTACATATCAGAGAGAAACAGTGAGGGTAACACACACACACACACTCTGTCTCTTGCACACACTCTCAGACATAGTCACACACACTCACAAACACTCTCTCTCTCATAGAAACCCTACAGTGCAGAAGGAGACCATTCAACCCATCGTGTCTGCATTGACCCTCTGAATGAGCACGCCACGCTAAGACCAATCTCCCACCCTCTCCTTGTAACCCCACCGAGGGTCAGTTTAGCATATCCAAACCCCATAACTTGCATATCTTTGGACTGTGGGAGGAAACCGGAGGAAACCCAAACAGACACGGAAGAATGTACAAACTCCACACAGTCGCCCGAAGTCGGAATCGAACCCAGGTCTCTGAAGCTGTCAGGCAGCAGTGCTTACCACTGTGCTACCCTGCTGCCCATCAGCAGCACATCCACTTTTCACCCTGTTGCTCTCTCACGCACATACACAAACACTCACTATCCCTCACACATACAGACTCTCCCTCACACACACTCTCACTCCCTCACACACACACTACCTCACACACACTCTCACTCACACTCACTCCCTCACACACACTGTCACTAACACTCACTATCTTACTCGCACACTTTCACTCACACTCACTATCTCACTCACACGCTCTGTCACACTCCTTCCCTCTCACTCACACACTCTCGCTCACACTCACTCCCTCACACACACTCGGACTGACACTCACTATCTCACTCACACACTTTCGCTCACAGTCACTATCTCACTCACACACTCCCTCTCACACACACACTCTCTCTTGCACACTATCTCACTCACACACTCACACATACTCACTCCCTCTCACACACACTCACTCCCTCTCACACACACTCACTCCCTCTCACACACACTCACTCCCTCTCACACACACACCCACTCCCTCTCACACACACACCATCTCACTCTCACTCTCATTTATGCTCACTATCTCGCACATTATCTCACTCCCTCTCACACATACTATCTCACGCACACACACGCTATTTACTGAGCAATAAGCTGTATAATATTTGTGATGTATCACAGAGAAACAAAGAGGGCAAAACACACACACAACTGTCACACACACTTACGCTCTCTCTCACACAAAGATGCTGCTTCTCTCTCTCACACACTCTCTCTCTCACACACACTCAGTCACTCTCACTCACACACATACCAGTCACTGAGCAGTAAGCAGTTAAATATGTGATATATATCGCAGATACATAGTGAGGGTAAAACACACACACACACCTGTAAGAGTAAAATATGTGTTATATATCACAAATACATAGTGAGGGTAAAACACACACACACACCTGTAAGAGTAAAATATGTGTTATATATCACAGATAAATAGTGAGGGTAAAACACACACACACCTGTAAGAGTAAAATATGTGTTATATATCACAGATACATAGTGAGGGTAAAACTCACACACACCTGTAAGAGTAAAATATGTGTTATATATCACAGATACATAGTGAGGGTAAAACACACACACACACCTGTAAGAGTAAAATATGTGTTATATATCACAGATACATAGTGAGGGTAAAACACACACACACCTGTAAGAGTAAATACTGTGTTATATATCACAGATACATAGTGAGGGTAAAACACACACACACCTGTAAGAGTAAAATATGTGTTATATATCACAGATACATAGTGAGGGTAAAACACACACACACCTGTAACAGTAAAATATGTGTTATATAATCACAGATACATAGTGAGGGTAAAACTCACACACACACCTGTAAGAGTAAAATATGTGTTATATATCACAGATACATAGTGAGGGTAAAACACACACACCTGTAAGAGTAAAATATGTGTTATATATCACAGATACATAGTGAGGGTAAAACACACACACACCTGTAAGAGTAAAATATGTGTTATATATCACAGATATATAGTGAGGGTAAAACACACACACACCTGTAAGAGTAAAATATGTGTTATATATCACAGATACATAGTGAGGGTAAAACACACACACACACTTGTCAGAGTAAAATATGTGTTATATATCACAGATACATAGTGAGGGTAAAACACACACACACCTGTAAGAGTAAAATATGTGTTATATATCACAGATACATAGTGAGGTTAAAACTCACACACACCTGTAAGAGTAAATAATGTGTTATATATCAAAGAGAGACAGTGGGGGAAAATACACACAGGCTCACACACACACAATCTCATACAAACTCACACCCCAGTAACAGAGCAGCAATCACTAACATATGTGTTATATATCAAAGACAGTGAGGGTAAAACTGACAGCCAAACTCACTCACACACACACACACACACACACACACACACAACAATAACTGAGCAGTAAGCAGTAAAATGTTATATATCATAGAAACAATGAGGATAATACTCACACTCTCTCACTTACCCACTCTCACTCACCAGTAAATGAACAGTAAGCAGTACAATATGTGTCCTATATCACAGAGAGATATGGAGGGTCAAACACACTCTCACACACCAGTACCTCTGTGAATCAATCTTATCATAAACTTTCTTGTCACAAGTAGGCTTACATTAACACTGCAATGAAGTACCTGTGAAAATCCCCTAGTCGCCACATTCTGGCACCTGTTTGGGTACACGGAGGGGGAATTCAGAATGTCCAAATTACCTAGCAGCATGCCTTTCGGGACAATCGACCCATGAGTGCGTGCAGTAACCTCACTGTCTCTCTGTGATATATAATGTAATATTCCACTGCTTATTGCTCAGTTACTGGTGTGAGGGAGTGTGAGTGTGTGTGTGTGTGTGTGTGAGAGAGAGAGAGAGAGTGTGTGATTATGTGTGTACCCTCACTGTCTCTCTCTGCTTTATAACTCATATATTTCACTCTCTCCCGCATTCTCTCTCTCACACACTCGTACACTATCTCATTCACACACACCAGTAACTAAGCGGTAAAATATGAATTATATATCGCAGAGAGACAGTGAGGGTAAAACACACACTCACACTCTATTTCTCTGGCAAACACTAACTCTCACACACACTCACGCTCTCTCTCACTCTCTCGCTCTCTCTCTCACTGACTCTCTCTCTCACACACACACACCAGTCACTGAGCAGTAAGCAGTTAAATATGCGCTATATATCACAGAGGGACAGTGAGGGTAAAACACACACTCGCACATCAGTAACTGAGCAGTAAAATATGTGTTATATATCAACAGAGACAATGAAGGTACTCACACCAGAGACACACACACAGATTATTTCTCACACTCATACACTCACACACACACAGTGACACATTCAGAGGTGAGGGTAAAACATACACTCACACTCTATTTCTCTGGCAAACACTAACTCTCACACACACTCACACTCTTGCTCCCTCTCTCACAGACTCTCACACACACCAGTCACTGAGCAGTAAGCAGTTAAATATGTGTTATATATCGCAGAGGGACAGTGAGGGTAAAACACACTCTCTCCACTCTCACACTTAAGTAACTGAGCAGTAAGCAGTAAAATATATTATATATGATAGCCAGATAGTGAGGATAAACACGCACTCCCACACCAGTAACTGAGCAGTAAAATATGTGAAATATCAGAGACAATGAAGGCAAAACACACACACTCACAAGCAGACTATATCTCATACTCATACACTCTTGCACACACAGTGACACATTCTCTCGCACACACTCACACATACTCTGATATTCACACACACTTTGACACAAGAGTAACTGAGCAGTAAGCAGTAAAATATGCATCATATATCACAGAGACCGTGATGGTAAAACACACTCTCACTCTCTCGCGCACACACACACACACACACACACACACACACACACACACACCGGTAACTGAGCAGCAACAGCAAAATATGTTATATATATCAAATAGTGACAATGTCAAATACACATAGGCTCACTCGCTCACGCACCCACTCCCCCTCTCACGCACCCACTCCCCCTCTCACGCACCCACTCCCCCTCTCACGCACCCACTCCCCCTCTCACGCACCCACTCCCCCTCTCACGCACCCACTCCCCCTCTCACGCACCCACTCCCCCTCTCACGCACCCACTCCCCCTCTCACGCACCCACTCCCCCTCTCACGCACCCACTCCCCCTCTCACGCACCCACTCCCCCTCTCACGCACCCACTCCCCCTCTCACGCACCCACTCCCCCTCTCACGCACCCACTCCCCCTCTCACGCACCCACTCCCCCTCTCACGCACCCACTCCCCCTCTCACGCACCCACTCCCCCTCTCTCTCTCTCTCACGCACCCACTCTCTCTCTCTCTCACACCCTCTCAAACATACCTGTAACTGAATGGCAGACACTAATATATGCATTATATATCACAGAGGCAGTGAGGAGAAAACTGACACCCACGTGCACACACTTCTGCTCACACTCTCTATCACACACTCACTCACACACCGCACTCCAGGAACTGAACAGTAAGCTGTAAAATATGTGTTATACTTCACTGAGAGTCTCACACACACTCTCACTCACACACACACTTACACACCATTAACTGAGCAGTAAGTTGTAAAATATTTGTTGTATCTCACCGCGAAACAATGACGCAAAACACATCCTCACACTCTCACTCGATCATACAAACACTATCTCTCACGCGCACTCAGGCTCTCTCACGCACGCTCAGGCTCTCTCACGCACGCTCAGGCTCTCTCACGCACGCTCAGGCTCTCTCACGCACGCTCAGGCTCTCTCACGCACGCTCAGGCTCTCTCACGCACGCTCAGGCTCTCTCACGCACGCTCAGGCTCTCTCACGCACGCTCAGGCTCTCTCACGCACACCCAGGCTCTCTCACGCACACCCAGGCTCTCTCACGCACGCCCAGGCTCTCTCTCGCACGCCCAGGCTCTCTCTCGCATGCCCAGGCTCTCTCACGCACGCTCAGGCTCTCTCACGCACATCCAGGCTCTCTCTCTCACACACACAAGTCACTGAGCATTAAGCAGTTAAATATGCGTTTGTATCGCAGAGGGACAGTGAGGGTAAAACACACTCTCGCCACTCTCACACTTCAGTAACTGAGCAGTAAGCAGTAAAATATGTTATATATCACAGAGAGACAATGACGGTAAAGCACACACATACTCTCTCCCCTCACACTCCTGAAGACTATTTCTCACACTCACACACTCTGTCATATGGACTGACACACACTCTTGCACACAGTCCCTCACACACTCTCAGACTCTCACATATTCACACACTTTCTGATACTCACAAACTCTCTGACACAACAATATCTGAGTAATAAGTAGTAAAATATGCATCATACATCAAAGAGAGACAATGAGGATAAAATACACATAAGTGCACTCTCTCACAAACACACATACATGCTCGCACACACATTCTCACACATACACACTTTCACACACACATGCACGCTTATTCTCACACACATGCTCTCTCACACACATGCGCTGTCTCTCTCTCTCTCACACACATGCTCTCACATACCAGTAATGAGCAGCAGACACTAATATATGCATTATATATCACTGAGACAATGAGGGGAAAACTGACACACACACACACACACAAACGTTCGCTCTCACACTCACACTCTCTCACACACACACTGAAAGTAAGCAGTAAAATATGTGTTATGTATCAATGAGAGACAGTGAGGGTAATACACACTTTCGCACACATTCATGCAGACTCTCTCGCACACACGAACACACACTTACTCATCAATATCTGATCAGTAAGCAGTAGAATATGTGTTATATATCATAGAGTGACATTGAAAATAAAACACACGCACACATACTCACATTCTCTCACTCTGACACACCAGTAACTGAGCAGGAAGCAGTAAAATATGCATTATATATCACAGGGACATTGAGGATAAAACTTACACACACACAAACCGCTAACTGAGCACTAAACTGTAAGTATGCATTATATATCACAGCGAGATTGGGAGTCTGACGAACAAGGCAGATGAAGTGAGAATCTGGGGTTTGATGTATTTGCTGTCACTGAATCACGGTTGGGAGAGGGGAAGGATTGGGAGCTCAATATTCCGGCATATAGGATCTCCAGGAGAGATCGGGCAGGAGGTAAAAGGGGCGGGGGTGTCACAATTTTGATCAGGGAATGAATGACATCAGTAAGGAGAGACGGCATCTAAGAAGGCTCTTCAACTGAAGCCAAATGGGTATATCTTAAAAACCAAAAAGGAGCAATCACATTACTGGAGTGTTCTATAGTCCCCTAACCATCCGAAAGATATAGAAGAGCAAATATGTAGACAAATTTCAGAGAAGTGGCAAAGTAATAGGAGTGTGATAGTGGGATCAGTGGGGGATTCCAACTTCCCCAATATGAACTGGTGTAGTCATAGTGTGAAAGTTTAGAGGGAGCGGAATTCTTAAAATGCATCCATGAGAACTTTTTAAGCCAGTACGTAGAAGGACAGACAAGAGAGGAGCGGTCTTGGACTTCATTTTCAGTAACAAAGCTGGACAAGTGGTTGAAGTATCGTTGGGGGAGCATTTTGCAGACCGTGATCATAATTCATTAAGTGCAAGATAGTTCTGGAAAAGGACATGGATGGACCTCAGATCAAAGTTCACAAATGGAGGAAGGCTGATTTTAATAAGATCAGATATGATTTGGCCAGAGTGGATCGGGAGCAGACACCTTTCGGTAAATCTGTGACAGAACAGTGGGACACATTCAACAAGGAAATAGGGAGAGTACACGGCCAACATGTTCCAATCAAGAAAAGGGTGAGACCAACAAATCCAGTCAACCATGTATATTGAGGGATATACAGCGTTGGATAAGTAGAAAAGGGGGGGGCCTGTGGGAGATATCGAGGGCTCAAAACAGCAGAAGCGTCACAGGTGTACAGAATGTGCAAGAGGGAACTTAAAACGGAAATTAGGAGAGGAAAAAGGAGACGTGAAAGGATACTTGCAGGTAAAATTAAGTTGTTTTACAAGTAACCACTCAGGTTAGACTGATTGGTCTGTAGTTTCCTGGTTTATCCTTTCCTCCCTTCTTCAATAATGGTACCACCTTGGCAATCCTCCAGTCCGCCAGCGCCTCTCCTGTGGCCAGAGAGGAATTGAAAATTATTGCCAATGTCCCTGCTATTTCCTCACTCAGCAGCCTGGGATACATTTCATCTGGCCCTGGAGCTTTGTCTACTTTGAAGCCTACCACTCAGAACCTCCTCTCTGTCTATATTAATCTCTTTAGCTTTATGACAGTCCTTCTCCCTGATTTCTATACCCACACTGTCCTTCTCACGGGTGAACACTGACACAAAATACTCATTTTAAACCCTACCTACATCCTCCGGTTCCACACACAAGTTACCACTGTGCTCTGTCATGGGCCCTACTCTGTACCGAATTATCATTTTACCTTTAATGTGGAAACTATTGGAAGCAATTCTGAGACACAGAATTAATCTGCATTTGTAGTGGCAGGGATTAATCAGGAAGAGTCAGCATGGTTTTGTTCAGGGGAGGACATGTCTGACCAACTTGATTGAATTTTTTTTAAAGAGGGGAACAGGTGTGTAGATGAGCGAAATGCATTTTGACGTAGTCTACTTGGACTTCAGCAAGGCTTTTCATCAGGTCCCACATGGGAGACTGATAGCGAAGGTCAGTTTCTATGGGACATAAGGAAATTTGGCAAATTGGATCCAAAATTGGCTGAGTGGTAGGAAGCAGAGGCAGTTGGTGGAGGAGTGTTTTTCTGACTGGAAGACTGTCCAGTGGGTTCCCACAGGGATCAGTGTTGAGGCCCTGGCTGTTTGTGGTTGATACAAATGCTTTAGATATGAATATAGGAGGGTTGATCAGTAAGTTTGCAGATGATATGAAATTTGGTGGGGTGGTAAATGTTGAGGAGGATAGCCTCCGAATACAGGAGGACACAGATGGACTGATCAGTGGCAAATGGAATTCAATCTGGAAGAGATGCAGTTGGGCAGGACAAACAAGACAAGAGAATACATGATAAATGGCAGGACGCTGGGAGGCACGAAGGACCGGAGGAATCTTGGTGTGCATGTACACCAGTACCTTAACATAGAACAGTTGGATACAATGGTTAAGAAAGCCTTTGGCAGTGTGTATCAAACTTTTTAACCGGGGTCCCATTTTTACCAACCTCCCATCCTTCGGGACCCACGCTGGGCGGCCTTTGCGACCATCTCCGGCTGATCTTCGCGACCCACCATTTTCACTTGACTTTAATGTGACAGGTGGGCCTGCTTGGTCCCCACGATCTTACTTGCTTTGTTATTCAATGTTACATTTCTGATAATGACTCCAGCTGATGATTTAAGATCTCACTGCATCCACTGAGAAAATTACAGAGGTTTGTCCTCGAACTCGCCCTGCTTAGTCTTCAAACGTCTTTGACATTTTGAGGGTTTTAAACTTTCATTTGCCAGTAATTCCCTGCATGTAACACCCATGAAATTTGACTCCTGATTGCAGTGGCACAATTTATAAACCCACCCCTCAAATAATCATCATTGTGCTGCTTTGTTCCTGTTTTCAGCTTCTTCATGGGTTGTTCACCAGAGGCCCTGGAGTTCACTCCAGCACTGCTGGCAGCTGCAAAATGGAGGAATCTCTCTCGGGCCCAGAACACGTGATGTCAGCGTACGGGGCGTGTGACCTGCTCTCTGCCGCTGCTTCCGGTGGGAGGACTCCAGAGTTTGCTGGTAAAAACTGGCCTGGGACAACGCACTTACATCAGGAGGAGCCAGTCCAACTTGCTGAGCTCCGGACCTGCGCACTACTTGACAAGGCAGGCATGCGCGGAATGGCCGACAATCTCAAACGGCCATCACGGTCGGCATTTGTAAACACTAGACGTGACCATTGGCCATTCCTCCCGCGATCTGCATCACCAGCACCCTCCTGAAACCTGCCAGAGATCCACCCACAGGTCACAACTCTGAGCTTGAAAACCCCGGGCCTGTGCTATCCTTGTCTCTATTAGCCGAGGCATAGAGTTTAAGAACAGGCAGGTTATGATGGAACTGTATAAAACATTGGTTAGGCCTCAGCTGAGTAATACGCACACTCACACTGTATCACAGAGTGAGTAAATCCCACACACACACAATGTATCAGAGAGAGAGTAAATTCCACACTTACACACTGTATCAGCGAGTCAGTAAATCCCACACTCACACACTGTATCAGAGAGTGAGTAAATCCCACACTCACACACTGTGTCAGAGAGTGAGTAAATCCCACACACACACTGTATCAGAGACTGAGTAAATCCCACATTCACACACTGTATCAGAGAGTGAGTAAATCCCACACTCTCACACTGTATCAGAGAATGAGTAAATCCCACAACCACACACTGTATCAGAGTGAGTAAATCCCACACTCACACACTGTATCAGAGAGTGAGTAAATCCCACACTCACACTGTATCAGAGAGTGAATGAATCTCACACTCACACTGTATCAGAGAGTGAGTAAATCCCACACTCACACACTGTATCAGAGAGTGAGTAAATCCCACACTCTCACACTGTATCAGAGAGTGAGTAAATCCCACATTCACACACTGTATCAGAGAGTGAGTAAATCCCACATTCACACACTGTATCAGAGAGTGAGTAAATCCCACACACTCACACTGTATCAGAGAGTGAGTAAATCCCACTCACACACTGTATCAGAGAGTGAGAAAATCCCACACTCACACACTGTATCAGAGAGTGAGTAAATCCCACACACACCCTGTATCAGAGAATGAGTAAATCCCACATTCACACACTGTATCAGAGAGTGAGTAAATCCCACACTCACACACTGTATCAGAGAGTGAGTAAATCCCACACTCACACCCTGTATCAGAGAATGAGTAAATCCCACATTCACACACTGTATCAGAGAGTGAGTGAATCCCACACTCACACTGTATCAGAGAGTGAGTGAATCCCACACACACACTTCTGGATAACTGGGGCTCTTTCTGGGGAAGGTGGGACCTCTACAGACAGGATGGTCTACATCTGAACCTGAGGGGCACAAATATCCTGGGGGGGAGATTTGTTAGTGCTCTTTGGGGGGGTTTAAACTAATGCAGCAGGGGCATGGGAACCTGGATTGTAGTTTTAGGGTAAGGGAGAATGAGAGTATAGAGGTCAGGAGCACAGATTTGACGTCGCAGGAGGGGGCCAGTGTTCAGGTAGGTGGTTTGAAGTGTGTCTACTTCAATGCCAGGAGTATACGAAACAAGGTAGGGGAACTGGCAGCATGGGTTGGTACCTGGGACTTCGATGTTGTGGCCATTTCGGAGACATGGATAGAGCAGGGACAGGAATGGATGTTGCAGGTTCCGGGGTTTAGGTGTTTTAGTAAGCTCAGAGAAGGAGGCAAAAGAGGGGGAGGTGTGGCGCTGCTAGTCAAGAGCAGTATTACGGTGGCGGAGAGGATGCTAAATGGGGACTCTTCTTCCGAGGTAGTATGGGCTGAAGTTAGAAACAGGAAAGGAGAGGTCACCCTGTTGGGAGTTTTTTATAGGCCTCCTAATAGTTCTAGGGATGTAGAGGAAAGGATGGCGAAGATGATTCTGCATATGAGCGAAAGTAACAGGGTAGTTATTATGGGAGACTTTAACTTTCCAAATATTGACTGGAAAAGATATAGTTCGAGTACAATAGATGGGTCGTTTTTTGTACAGTGTGTGCAGGAGGGTTTCCTGAAACAATATGTTGACAGGCCAACAAGAGGCGAGGCCACGTTGGATTTGGTTTTGGGTAATGAACCAGGCCAGGTGTTGGATTTGGAGGTAGGAGAGCACTTTGGGGACAGTGACCACAATTCGGTGACGTTTACGTTAATGATGGAAAGGGATAAGTATACACCGCAGGGCAAGAGTTATAGCTGGGGGAAGGGCAATTATGATGCCATTAGACGTGACTTGGGGGGGATAAGGTGGAGAAGTAGGCTGCAAGTGTTGGGCACACTGGACAAGTGGGGCTTGTTCAAGGATCAGCGACTGCGTGTTCTTGATAAGTATGTACCGGTCAGACAGGGAGGAAGGCGTCGAGCGAGGGAACCATGGTTTACCAAGGAAGTGGAATCTCTTGTTAAGAGGAAGAAGGAGGCCTATGTGAAGATGAAGTGTGAAGTTTCGGTTGGGGCGATGGATAGTTACAAGGTAGCGAGGAAGGATCTAAAGAGAGAGCTAAGACGAGCAAGGAGGGGACATGAGAAGTATTTGGCAGGAAGGATCAAGGAAAACCCAAAAGCTTTCTATAGGTATGTCAGGAATAAGCAAATGACTAGGGAAAGAGTAGGACCAGTCAAGGACAGGGATGGGAAATTGTGTGTGGAGTCTGAAGAGATAGCCGAGATACTAAATGAATATTTTTCGTCAGTATTCACTCAGGAAAAAGATAATGTTGTGGAGGAGAATGCTGAGCCCCAGGCTAATAGAATAGATGGCATTGAGGTACGTAGGGAAGAGGTGTTGGCAATTCTGGACAGGCTGAAAATAGATAAGTCCCCGGGACCTGATGGGATTTATCCTAGGATTCTCTGGGAGGCCAGGGAAGAGATTGCTGGACCTTTGGCTTTGATTTTTATGTCATCATTGGCTACAGGAATAGTGCCAGAGGACTGGAGGACAGCAAATGTGGTCCCTTTGTTCAAAAAGGGGAGCAGAGACAACCCCGGCAACTATAGACCGGTGAGCCTCATGTCTGTAGTGGGTAAAGTCTTGGAGGGGATTATAAGAGACAAGATTTATAATCATCTAGATAGGAATAATATGATCAGGGATAGTCAGCATGGCTTTGTGAAGGGTAGGTCATGCCTCACAAACCTTATTGAGTTCTTTGATAAGGTGACTGAACAGGTAGACGAGGGTAGAGCAGTTGATGTGGTGTATATGGATTTCAGCAAAGCGTTTGATAAGGTTCCCCACGGTAGGCTATTGCAAAAAATACAGAGGCTGGGGATTGAGGGTGATTTAGAGATGTGGATCAGAAATTGGCTCGCTGAAAGACAGAGGGTGGTGGTTGATGGGAAATGTTCAGAATGGAGTACAGTCACAAGTGGAGTACCACAAGGATCTGTTCTGGGGCCGTTGCTGTTTGTCATTTTTATCAATGACCTAGAGGAAGGCGCAGAAGGGTGGGTGAGTAAATTTGCAGACGATGCTAAAGTCGGTGGTGTTGTCGATCGTGTGGAAGGATGTAGCAGGTTACAGAGGGATATAGATAAGCTGCAGATCTGGGCTGAGAGGTGGCAAATGGAGTTTAATGTAGAGAAGTGTGAGGTGATTCACTTTGGAAGGAATAACAGGAATGCGGAATATTTGGCTAATGGTAAAGTTCTTGAAAGTGTGGATGAGCAGAGGGATCTAGGTGTCCATGTACATAGATCCCTGAAAGTTGCCACCCAGGTTGATAGGGTTGTGAAGAAGGCCTATGGAGTGTTGGCCTTTATTGGTAGAGGGATTGAGTTCCGGAGTCGGGAGGTCATGTTGCAGCTGTACAGAACTCTGGTACGGCCGCATTTGGAGTATTGCTTACAGTTCTGGTCACCGCATTATAGGAAGGACGTGGAGGCTTTGGAGCGGGTGCAGAGGCGATTTACCAGGATGTTGCCTGGTATGGAGGGAAAATCTTATGAGGAAAGGCTGATGGACTTGAGGTTGTTTTCGTTGGAGAGAAGAAGGTTAAGAGGAGACTTAATAGAGGCATACAAAATGATCAGGGGGTTGGATAGGGTGGACAGTGAGAGCCTTCTCCCGCGGATGGATATGGCTGGCACGAGGGGACATAACTTTAAACTGAGGGGTAATAGATATAGGACAGAGGTCAGAGGTAGGTTCTTTACGCAAAGAGTAGTGAGGCCGTGGAATGCCCTACCTGCTACAGTAGTGAACTCGCCAACATTGAGGGCATTTAAAAGTTTATTGGATAAACATATGGATGATAATGGCATAGTATAGGTTAGATGGCTTTTGTTTCGGTGCAACATCGTGGGCCGAAGGGCCTGTACTGCGCTGTATTGTTCAATGTTCTATGTTCTATGTATCAGAGAGTG
Source organism: Scyliorhinus torazame (assembly GCF_047496885.1). NCBI lineage: Eukaryota > Metazoa > Chordata > Chondrichthyes > Carcharhiniformes > Scyliorhinidae > Scyliorhinus > Scyliorhinus torazame. The sequence goes on from NC_092730.1 coordinate 38,496,688, forward strand.
AGTAAATCCCACACTCACACACTGTATCAGAGAGTGAGTAAATCCCACACTCACACTGTATCAGAGAGTGAGTGAATCCCACACTCGCACTGTATCAGAGAGTGAGTGAATCCCACACTCACACACTGTATCAGAGTGAGTAAATCACACATTCACACACTGTATCAGAGAGTGAGTAAATCCCACACTCACACACTGTATCAGAGAGTGAGTAAATCCCACACTCACACACTGTATCAGAGAGTGAGTAAATCCCACACTCACACTGTATCAGAGAGTGAGTGAATCCCACACTCACACTGTATCAGAGAGTGAGTGAATCCCACACTCACACTGTATCAGAGAGTGAGTGAATCCCACACTCACACACTGTATCAGAGAGTGAGTAAATCCCACACACACACACTGTATCAGAGTGAGTAAGTTCCACACTCACACACTGTATCAGAGAGTGAGTAAATCCCACACTCACACACTATATCAGTGTGTGAGTAAATCCCACACTCTCACACTGTCAGAGGGGGAGCAAATCCCACACTCACACACTATATCAGAGTGTGAGTAAATCCCACACTCTCACACTGTCAGAGGGGGAGCAAATCCCACACTCACACACTTTAGAACATAGAACAGTACAGCACAGAACAGGCCCTTCGGCCCTCAATGTTGTGCTGAGCCTTATTCATAACCAAAATCAAGCTATCCCACACCCTGTCATTCTGGTGTGCTCCATGTGCCTATCCAATAAGCGCTTGTAAGTTCCTGAAGTGTCCGACTCCACTATCACAGCAGGCAGTCCATTCCACATCCTAACCACTCTCTGAGTAAAGAACCTACCTCGGACATCCCTCCTATATCTCCCACCCTGAACCTTATAGGTATGCCCCCTTGTAACATCTACATCCACCCAAGGAAATAGTCTCTGAACGTCCGCTCTATCTATCCCATTCATCATCATATAAACCTCTATTAAGTCGCCAGTCATCCTCCTCCACTCCAAAGCGAAAAGCCCTCGCTCACTCAACCTTTCCTCATAAGACCTACCCTCCAAGCCAGGCATCATCCTGGTCAATCTCCTTTGCACCCTTTCCAATGCTTCCACACCCTTCCTGTAGTGAGGAGACCAGAACTGCACACAATACTCCAAATGTGGTCTCATCAGGGTCCTGTACAGTTGCAGCATAACCCCACGGCTCTTAAAGTCAAGCCCCCTGTTAATAACGACTAACACACTATAGGCCTTCTTCACGGCTCTGTCCACTTGAGTGGCAACCTTCAGAGATCTATGGACATGTACCCCAAGATTTCTCTGTTCCTCCACATCCCTCAGAACCCTGCCGTTGACCCTGTAATCCACATTCAAAATGAATCACCTCGCACTTATCAGGGTTAAACTCCATCTGACATTTTTCAGCACAGCTCTACATCGTATCAATTTCTCTTTGCAGCCTACAACAGCCCTCCACCTAATCCACTACTCCACCAATCTTGGTGTCATCAGCAAATTGACTGACCCACCCGTCAGGCCCCTCCTCCAAGTCATTGATAAAAATCACAAATAGCAGAGGACCCAGCACTGATCTCTGTGGTACACGGCTGGTAACTGGTCTCCATCCTGAAAATCTTCCATCCACCACCCCTCGTCTTCTATGTGATAGCCAGTTACTTATCCAATTGGCCAAATTTCCCTCTTTCCCACACCTCCTTACTTTCTTCATGAGCCGACCATGGGGAACCTTATCAAACGCCTTACTAAAATCCATGTATACGACATCAACTGCTCTACCTTCATCTACACACCTAGTAACCTCCTCAAAGAATTCAATCAAATTTGTGAGGCAAGACTTACCCTTCACGAATCCGTGTTGACTATCCCGGATTAATCTGCATCTTTCCAAATGGTCATAAATCCTATCCTTCAGGACCTTTTCCATTACCTTACCGACCACCGAAGTAAGACTAACCGGCCTATAATTACCAGGGTCATTCCTATTCCCTTTCTTGAACAGAGGAACAACATTCGCTGCTCTCCAGTCCTCTGGCATGGGCAGGGGCAGCACGGTAGCATAGTGGTTAGCACAATTGCTTCACAGCTCCAGGGTCCCAGGTTCGATTCCCGGCTTGGGTCACTGTCTGTGCGGAGTCGGCACGTTCTCCCCGTGTGTGCGTGGATTTCCTCCGGGTGCTCCGGTTTCCTCCCGAGTCCAAAGATGTGCAGGGGCTGGTTTAGCACAGCGCTAAATCGCAGCCTTTTAAAGCAGACCCAGGCAGGCCAGCAGCACGGTTCAATTCCCGTACCAGCCTCCCTGAACAGGCATCGAAATGTGGCGACTAGGGGCTTTTCACAGTAACTTCATTTGAAGCCTACTTGTGACAATAAGTGATTTTCATTTCATTTCATTTTCAGGTTAGGTGGATTGGACATGGTAAATTGCCCTCAGTGTCCAAAATTGGGGTTACTGGGTTATGGCGAGACGGTGGAGGTGTGGGCTTGGGTAGGGTGCTTTTTCCAAGGGCCAGTGCAGAGTCGATGGGCCGAATGGCCTCCTTCTGCACTGTAAAATCTATCTCAGTGGACACTATCAACGTGGACAATAGGGACCCAAAGACCAAAGGCTCTGCAATCTCATCCCTTGCCTCCCAAAGTATCCTAGGATATACCCCATCCGGCCCGAGGGACTTGTCGACCCTAAGGTTTTTCAAAATTGCTAAAACATTCTTCCTTAGAACATCTACCTCCTCCAGCCTACCCGCCTGTATCACACTCTCATCCTCAAAAACATGGTCCCTCTCCTTGGTGAACACTGAAGAAAAGTATTCATTCAACGCCTCTCCTATCTCTTCTGACTCCATGCACAGATTCCCACTACTGTCCTTGACCGGCGCTAACCTCACCCTGATCATTCTTTTATTTCTCACATAAGAGTAAAAAGCCTTGGGGTTTTCCTTGATCCGACCCGCCAAGGACATCTCATGCACCCTCCTAGCACTCCTTGGCCCTTTCTTTAGGTTTTTCCTTGCTACCTTGTAACCCTCAAGTGACCCAACTGAACCTTGTTTCCTCATCCTTACATACGCTTCCTTTTTCCTCTTGACAAGCCATTCAACCTCTTTTGTGAACCATGGTTCCCTCACACAGCCATTTCCTCCCTGCCTGACAGGGACATATCTATCAAGGACACGCAGTATTTGTTCCTTGAACACGCTCCACTTTTCATTTGTGCCTTTCCCTGACAGTTTCTGTTCCCATCTTATGCTCCCTAATTCTTGCCTAATCGCATCACAATTACCCCTCCCCCAATTATAAACCTTGCCCTGCCGTATGGCCCTATCCCTCTCCATTGCAATAGCGAAAGACACCGAATTGTGTTCACTATCTCCAAAGTGCTCTCCCACAAACAAATCTAACACTTGGCCCGGTTCATTACCCAGTACCAAATCCAATGTGGCCCCACCTTTTGTCGGCCTATCCACATATTGTGTCAGGAAACTCTCCTGCACACACTGTACAAAAACTGCCCCAACCTATAGAGGTTCCAATCAATATTTGGAAAGTTAAAGTCAGCCATGACAACTACCCTGTGACCTCCACACCTATCCATAATCTGTTTTGCGATTTCTTCCTCCACATCTCTATTACTATTTGGGGGCCTATAGAAAACTCCTAACAACGTGACCGCTCCTTTCCTATTTCTAACTTCAGCCCATATTACCTCAGTAGGTAGATCCCCCTCGAACTGCCTTTCTGCAGCCGTTTAACTATCCTTGATTAACAATGCTACTCCTCCACCTCTTTTACCACCTTCCCTGCTCTTACTGAAACATCTAAACCCCGGAACTCCCAACAACCATTCCTGTCCCTGTTCGAACCATGTCTCCGTAATGCCCACAACATCGTAGTCCCAGGTACCAATCCACGCTCCAAGTTCACCGATCTTATTCCGGATGCTCCTTGCATTGAAGTAGACTCACTTCAACCCACCTTCTTGTCTGCCGGTACACGCCTGCGACCTTGATACCCTCCTCAGTACCTCACTACTCTCAACTCTGGCTTCTGGACTACAGCTTGTTTCCCGATCCCCCAGACAAATTAGTTTAAACCCCCCTGAAGAGCCGTAGCAAATTTCCCTCCCAGGATATTGGTGCCCCTCTGGTTCAGGTGCAAACCGTCCTGTCTGTACAGGTCCCACCTTCCCCAGAATGTACTCCAATTATCCACGTAACTGATACCCTCCCTCCTACACCATCCCTGCAGCCACGTGTTTATCTGCACTCTCTGCCTGTTCCTCAACTCGCTAGCACGTGGCAGCGGCACAAACCAGAGATGACAACATGGTTTGTCGTGGCTCTCAGCTTCCACCCTAGCTCCCGGAATTCCTGTTTTAAATCCCCGACCCTTCTCTTACCTTTGTCGTTGGTACCGATGTGAACCGCCCAATTTCAATACAGGTAAAAATAAAAAATTTAGCCAGCAACCACTGCGCCCTGCACGATAACAGCAATCAGCTGTTATGGGCCCGCACAAAAAATTTAAATCTTTACTCCTTACCCAGCAGTCACTCTGTCCTCACTCCGACCGAATTCAGCTGCAAACCCCCAACAGTAAATTTTTAAAAATTTACTCCCCTAAGCAAGCACTCACTCAGCAACCACTGCGCCCCACACGATAACAGATTTATATGAGACTGAGTAAATTCCACACTCACACACAGTATCAGAAAGTGAGCAAATCCCACACTCACACTGTATCAGAGAGTGAGTAAATCCCACACTCACGCACTGTATCTGAGAGTGAGTAAATCCCACACACACACTGTATCAGAGCGTCAGTAAATTCCACACTCACACACTGTATCAAAAACTGATCAAATCCCACACTCACACACTGTATCGGAGAGTGAGTAAATCCCACACTCATACACTGTATCGGAGAGTGAGTAAATCTCACACTCACACACTGCATCAGAGAGTGAGTAAATCCCACACTCACACACTGTACCATATAGTGAGTAAATCCCACTCACACAGAGTATCAGAGAGTGAGTAAATCTCACACTCACACACTGTATCAGAGAGTGAGTAAATCCCACACTCACACACTGTACCATATAGTGAGTAAATCCCACTCACACAGAGTATCAGAGAGTGAGTAAATCCCACACTCACACACTGTATCAGAGAGTGAGTAAATCCCACACTCACACACTGTAACCATATAGTGAGTAAATCCCACTCACACAGAGTATCAGATAGTGAGTAAATCCCACACTCACACACTATATCAAAAGTTGAGCAAATCCCACACTATATCAGAAGTTGAGTAAATCCCACACTCTCACACTATCAGAGTGAGTAAATCCCTCACTCACACATTGTATCAGAGTGGTCTTTCCCCATTGCGCCTTGTGAGCAAATCCCACACTCTCACATATTACAAGACACTCACAGTTGCTGAAGGAATCCCAGACTGCCGCACAATCCCTCTCACCGACAGCTAGGTGATTTTACCCGTTGGATCTTTACACATTGACGAACTGGGACTGGAGACATTCTTTCTGAAATGGATTTCCTGTTTGTAGTAAGAAGGTTTCTGATTGGTGCAAAATCCTTAATCCGATTGGTCTGTTGTTATATCCAATCAAATAAACAGAACATAACTGGCTGTCCTCGTTTTCACAATGTCCAATCACAATCATTCCTTTCCCCATTCCGCATTAGCATAGATGTGAGGCTCTGTCTATTTAATCAGCGCTCGGAAGGGGTTTGCTTTATTTCTGGGTGATATTGACGATGGCTGATGAGAAGAAACCAACATCGAAACCAGCTTCCAAGAAGGGAGCCAAGAAAGTCATTAAGAAACCGGCAGTAAAGGGCGGCAAGAAGCGGCGACGGTCGAGGAAGGAGAGTTACTCCATCTACATCTACAAAGTGATGAAGCAGGTTCACCCCGACACCGGCATCTCCTCCAAGGCCATGAGCATCATGAACTCGTTCGTCAGCGATATTTTCGAGCGCATCGCGGGTGAGGCTTCCCGCCTGGCCCATTACAACAAGCGCAGAACCATCAGCTCCCGGGAGATCCAGACCGCCGTGCGCCTGCTGCTGCCCGGGGAACTGGCCAAGCACGCCGTGTCGGAAGGGACAAAGGCGGTGACCAAGTACACCAGCTCCAAGTAAAACTCCACAATGGACTGAAAACCACCCCAAACACAACGGCTCTTTTAAGAGCCACCCACAATCTCTGTGAAAAAGCTGCACCATCTTTTCCCGCATTGACTTGATGAGAAATCTCTTTGTGGAGGATAGAGATTTGTCCCGTTCCAGAATGTTGTGAATGTGGCTTCATACCCGCCCGTCACAGACAGTTTCACACAGAAGAGAATCAAACAGAATTGAGAGCGGATTTTAAACCCAGTCTGGCATTTGTGACGGACAATGAGGAGAAATACAATTTCAGGAGGGAATTATTTAAGTTTAATAACCATATTCAGATTTTGCAACTGGTGAGTTAAATTAATCAAATTGTTTTTTATGTTTCCTCTGGGGTGATCTGGGCGCCGCTACATGAATCCTGTTTTCCCTGTGAGCTGAGATTTGCTCCGTTTTAAATTGATGAACGGGGTGTTATTACCGCCGGTTACAGATAAGAGGTTGACAAATTCAAACTGTTCCTAATATAGCGCCTGGAAACTGGGACGGCAAAATATAATAAACCGATCACAAAGTGAGATTCAAATCGTTTCCTGAACATTCCACTGCAGTGAAATTGGCGGGATTTTGGAATTTGAAAACATCAGCCAATCAAATCCTACTATGTCGTCTCCCTTGGCCCTGTGATTGGTTAGTTATTGAATTGACAAGTGTTAACCAATCAAAGCTGGAGACTTGCTGTTGATACTGAAAGCGGTTTCAATGATTATTAATTGGGATTAAACTGATGAAATCTGTAACTTCTTCCGGACTGTACTTGAGATTTAAAATATAATTTGTTTCCACAGACAAATACCAGAATATTCTGAAGATGAATAAATGTGGTGTTTCCTCCACACAAGTTACAGGGAAGAGTGTCGCCAGCTCCTTCCCACACACAGTCCATACATTGTCACTGACAGAGGAAAGAGACAGAGACAGGTCATCAGTTCCACAGTCTCAGGCAGCAGAAATAGTTCCAGAGACATATTTTCAACCCATCAATCTAACAGAGCAGGAGAGACAGACGCTGTGTCCATGTCACCCTACCGGGGCACCATAAATCCCAGTCCAAATTCTCACCCACTCTCATCATTACTGTATCAGATCCACAATAGCACAGCCTTAGTGAAATAATAAATATCAGAGAAAACTGACACGTGATTGCCGGTTAAAAGTTACACAATTAACCTTAATAATGTACTCTGAGATTCGAGTTAAATACCAGTCACATCGCGCAATAGGGGGTTTAGAAGTGGCTGCACAAATCCCCAGAGTGTGTCCTCACAAATACATTAGCTGCAAACCCAAATATCTGCTACATTCTCAGATTGAGATATGTTGAAAGCGACAAAGATACAAACTCTGATTCTCGTTTAAAACTCACCCAATTTATGAAAATAAAAGATACAATCTGATTTCGATGCCTATGAACTGAGCTGTAACTTGCAAACTATTACAAAATCCTCACTCACTCTGTTCCAGATGGAAGACACTAGCGATTCCAGACTGTGGTCCATTTTACATTCATGTCAAAATTCTGACTCCGAATCAGACGGAGTGTCAGAGATCAAATCAATGTGTACAACCTGAGTTAAACTTCCAGAGCAATCCAGTATCAGATTGAAGGTTACATTATTTTTCACTATTGTGTTCTGATATTAAATGCTCCCGTTGTTTGCTTAAAACCTCCCACATCAGTTGTCTCTTTCTGTGCTGGAAATTTACGTGGAATGAATGCAAATTTATAAACAGTCCCAGAGATTGAAGGTCACATCCTCAATCCCATCCTCACAGTGAGTCACGGAGCCTGACAGATACAGGATTATTCTCAAACACATGTTCAGAGTAAGTTACAGCAGCCATACCTCCAAGACCTGATCTGTAACAGTTTCAGACTCACAGAATAACACCGTGTCCCCTCGTGACATACCCTTCTACTGAGTTGAACAGGTGCGCCCTAACCGCCCTGTCTATACCCATTATAAACTTGTACTCTTCGATCAGGTCACCCCTCAGTCTTCTCTGTTCCAGCGAAAAAAAACAAGCCTGTCCAACCTCTCTTCATACCTTAAATGTTCCATCCCAAGCAACATCCTGCCGAATCACCTCTGCAACCCATCCAGTGCAGTCACGTATTTCCAAAATGTGGTGACCAGAATTGCACACGGTACTCCAGCTGTGACCTCCCCAACATTCTATACAACTCCACCATGACCTCTCTGTTTCTGTAATCTGTGCCCGGATTGATAAAGTATTTCATATGCCTTTCCAGCACCCTATTAACCTGCCCACCTGCCTTCAGAGATCTCTGGACAAACACTCCAAGGTCCCTTTGTTCCTCAGGACTTCCCAGTGTCAGGCCATTCACATTAATCCAATAATAATAATATTATATTCTTTATTGTCACAAGTAGGCTTATATTAACACTGCAATGAAGTTACTGTGAAACCCCCCTACCAAGTGGATCACATCTCATTTTACAGCTTTAAATTCCATCAGCCACTTTTCTGCCCATTTGACCATCCCGTCTGTATCTTCCTGTAACTCAAGACACTCAACCGCACTCTGAGCTTGAAACTCAGTGAAAGGATTTCACCCTCCTCTCGGAATCTGATCACCACCTCAATCCCAACATTCAGCTTGGGTGGGCAGACAAGACAACGTCCTTCCCGCAGCCCCCCAGCACAGACTGGATAATATCCCAAACTCGTATCCTGCTATTGTCACATTGCTCCACCACCTTGTTCTATTCACAAAATGCCAGGAATCTCAACCCAAATCCTCAGACCATTGATTCTCTCTTAAACCAACATCTTGTCCCTGATTAAGTCCATCCTGGGAAGCGGGGCTCCGTATTCCGAGTTCCTCTGCATACACCCGGGTGCTGTTGATGGACCAAAAGAGGCTTCAAACCTGAAAGAAAGCCTCTCTCACAGCCCTGTGAGCGTGTCTCCATTAGACGGTGCAGTCAATACCTGCAGAGTACATCACAATGGAGAGAAGTGTGAGCAATTTCAGCGTCACAATTCTGTGGAAATAGAGTATTCGGAATGAAACATTATTGGAAATACTGAACAGATCCTCTGGGATCAGGACTCAACAGGGGAACAGGCGCTTGAACAGATTAAGCTACAGAGCGTGAGGATGTTTAGCTAATCGCAAGGGAATGCTGGAAATACTGTACGGATCTGTAGTATCTGTGAAAAGCGAAATAGTTAACATTTCACAACCTGACCTTTCATTGGAACGACCTGTTCCTCTCTCCACAGAAGCTGCCGGATCAGCTGAATATTTGCAGCATTTTCTGTTTTTGTCTCGAGTTTGCAGCATCCGCAGTATTTTGCTGTTGGGCCAAAGGACAATGAGTTGCCTTTCCTGCCCTGAGGGTTATTGCAGGTCTCTCTGGCTGTGATTGTCGCTGATTCGGCCAAACATTTACAATCTATCATTAATTGACCGTGAGAATGGGCGGTGAGGGGATTCTGGAACCGCTGCAAGTCCACATGGTGTATGTACACACACAGTGCTGTTAGGGAGGGGTTCCAGGTTTGGATGGTGCCTCGCGGAGTAAAGGTCAATGTCAGTTGTGTGATGCGACCTCCAAAGGAGACTGCGACCTGCGCTCAGCCATCCTGACGTATTCGAAAGGTTAGGTGCGATTGGGCCGAAGTCGGGTGGTCTTTCCGTGGGTCAGTACCGACTCGATGGGCCGTATGGCCTCCTTCCGCACTGGAGCCATTCTACGATAGGGTGAAAACGGCAGCATCAGGACACAAGGACAAGTTACGGTCTCAGGCCAGAGCAAGTGTCCAAAGTAATGATACACACAACATTAGAAATCAATGAGATAAATACATTTATTGTGGACTGGTGCCATCTCCTGGCAGAACCGGAGCCGTGCGACACGGACACTCTCATTCAGGAGCATTTTAAATTGGAGTGAAATAACTTACGCAAAGTATGAAAGTGTTCCAAAACAGTTTAACAAGCTAATCTAAAGGACCAATTGGAATCTGATTCTTTCAGTGAGCGATGGTGGTATAGTGGTGAGCATAGCTGCCTTCCAAGCAGTTGACCCGGGTTCGATTCCCGGCCATCGCAATAAAAAGCTGGTTGTATATTTTTGCGCCACTTCGTGAGTTTCAAACCGAGAAAGAGAAACAGTTCCGAACTCAGAATTTGGGCGCAATTAGGGAGTGAAATAAGTAACTTTCTCATCATTTTTAATATGGTTTCAATATGGACAGTGTTTCACTATTCACCCACAAGCCGTCAAACAACAGCTAAAAGCCGCAGCTTTTTCACTTCACCCTCATGAAGTGGACCAAACAGAGACACAACAGACACGTTACAGACGAGGATGGGATTTGAAGCCACGTGTACAGAGCACAATGGATTATTGTGCATCGCCTTAACCACGTGGTACAGCTGCTTTACTTCATGGCCCTTTCGTATCCCTCAATCTGACTTCTTTGAGTTTGTTTCGCACAGTTGCTGATGTACAGAACACAGTCACAGTGTAAATAAATAAAAATAATCTCTGAGTTAATTTGCGCTTGTGGCGCAACGGGAGCGCGCCTGACTCCAGATCAGAAGGTTGCGTTGGAATCATGTCAGGCGCGCGGAGTTTTTCTGCAGCTGGTTCCAGGAATTTCTGTCTGTAGAAATGTTCTCGAAATGACTCCATTCCACGATGCAAATAATATATTTCATATTTACCCGGTTGAGCAAATTTGTCAAATAGCAGGAAATTCATCTCGTCCTGTTGAAGCAGAATGACAGTGAGTTCAGTAAGAAATGTTTACAAACAACAGCAATTTCTTTCTGCTCAATGTACACAGTTATAGTGATCTGTATTAAACAGCAGGAGCGGGAACCGCAGTCCGCAGTCTTCACCTTCACGGTGAGTCTGAATTTCAGTTTGGGGGTTTCAGAGAGAGCGGATGTTATTGTGGAAACTGAAGTCACTTTTCCTGTGAATGGAGCCGGTTAAAGAGCCCTGGCCGGCCTGAGAGTCCCCGAGCCTCCATGAATCTTCACAGCTCACAGAGTGAAGGGCTTTTCCACTTTGAAAATGACCATGTCCGGCAGCTGGAGCTTTCCCTTGTATTTTCTGGGATCTGGGAAACAGCGGATCATCAAAAAACAGAAATGAAACACATATAATCGCAGTATTTATTTACGTGGGCTGAACATCAGTGCGCATGGCCTAATGGATAAGGAGTCTGACTTTGGGGAATCTAGTGATGATATCAGAAGATTGCAGGTTCGAGGTCCTGTCGCGGTCGTTTTATACAGAAATCCGGTATAACTTGCTGACAATCCAGTTTTCCTTCCTCAGCTCAGTTCATTCAATTCTCTCTCATCTCAGTATTTCGTTTACCCCCTAATTAATCCACAATATCTGTTTGATTTGGATAAAGAAATGATTATGTATCAAGCGGTTCAATACAATTCTGTGGAGGGAATTCTAATGTCCTCAGGAAGATGGTTAGAGTCATAGAGTCATAGATGTTGACAGCATGGAAACAGGCCCTTCGGCCCAGCTTGACCATGCCGCCCGGTTTCTATCACTAAGCTAGTCCCACTTGCCCGCATTTCGCCCATATCCCTTTCTACCCACCCTGCCCATGTAACTGTCCAACTGGTTTTCAAAAGATAAAATCGTGCCCGCTTCCTCCCCACTGCCACTGCCTCACGAAGCCCGTTCCAGATGCCCATCACCCTCTGTGTGAGGAAATTTCCCTTCTGGTCTCTTTTGTATCTCTCCATTCTCACCTTAAACCTATGCCCTCTCCTTCTAGACTTCTCTACCTTTGGGAAAAGATGCCGACTACCTTAGCTATGCTCTTCATTATTGTATAGACATCTGTAAGTTCACCCCCAAGACTCATACGGTCCAGGGGGGAAAGTCCCAGCCTAACTAGCCTCTCCTTATAAATCACCATCAAGTCCTGGGAACACCCTCGTAAATCTCTTCTGCACTCTTTCTAGTTTAACAATATGCTTCCTATAATAGGGTGAGCACAACTGAACACAGCATACCGTGTGTGGTCTTACCAATGCATTGTGCAACTTGGTAGCACGGTAGCATTGTGGATAGCACAATTGCTTCACAGCTCCAGGGTCCCAGGTTCGATTCCAGCTTGGGTCACTGTCTGTGCGGAGTCTGCACATCCTCCCCGTGTGTGTGTGGGTTTTCTCCGTGTGCTCCGGTTTCCTCCCACAGTCCAAAGATGTGCAGGTTAGGTGGATTGGCCATGGTAAATTGCCCTTAGTGTCCAAAATTGCACTTAGTGTTGGGTGGGGTTACTGGGTTATGGGGTAAGGGAGGATGGGTTGACCTTGGGTCGGGTGCTCTTTCCAAGTGCCGGTGCAGACTCGGTGGGCCGAATGGCCTCCTTCTGCACTGTAAATTATATGGTCTATAAACTCCAGCAAGACGTTCCAACTCCTGTATTCAATATTCTGTCCAATAAAACCGAGCATACTGAATGGCTTCTTCACCATCCTGTCCACTTGCGACTCCAGCTTCAAGGAGCTGTGAACCTGTACTCCTAAATCTCTTTGTTCTGTAACTCTCCCCAACTCCCTACCATTAACTGAGTAGGCCCTGCCCTGATTTGATCGACCCAAATGCATAACATCGCACTTATCCAAATTAAACTCTATTTGCCATTCATCGGCCCACTGGCCCAAGATGTTTAATAATGAGCTGAATCAACTGTTTTTTTGTTCAGAGGGATGTGAGATTATGTTACTGGATTGGGAATCCAGAGGCCAGAACGAATCTTTGGAACACGGAATAAATCCCACCATTCAAATTCACTGATATAATAGATTTTCAGGGGCGGGGGGCGGGGCTTGACAGAATAGATGCTGAGAAGCTGGTTCACCATGTGGGAGAGTCTTGGACCAGAAGGAATAATCTCAGAATAAGTGGCCGCCCATTTCAAACAGAAATGATGAGTAGTTTCTTCTCTCGGAGTACAGTGTATCTGGAGAAATGTTTGTATGAACCGAATAGGGGCTGTAAAGGGTGGGTCAGTTAATATGTTGATATTATGATTTTGAACATCTCGATCATATCTCCTCTCAGCCTTATCCTCTCCAAGGAGAACGTTCCCACTATCTCCAATCTAGCCTCATAAATGGAATCAATCCTGTAAACCTCTTCTGCACGGTGCCCAATACGTCCACAGCCTTCCAATATTGTGGCTCCCAGAGCTGTGCAAAATATTCCATCTGATGTCTAACTGGCGCCTTGTACAGATTCAGCATAACCTCCTTCCTCTTGTTCTCTTTTCCATTCGTTATAAAGCCCAGAATAAGATATGCTTTATTGCCTGCTCTCTCCACCCGTCCACCTTCAATGATCTATCCACATATACACCCAGCTCTGTCTGCTCCTTCACCCCATAAATAGTTGAGGGGCAGCACGGTAACATAGTGGTGAGCACTATGGCTTCACAGCGCCGTGTCTCAGGTTCGATTCCCGCTTGGATCACTGTCTGTGTTCTCCGTGGGTTTCGTCCGGGTGCTCCGGTTTCCTCCCACACTCTAAAGATGTGCAGGTTAGGTGGATTGGCCAGGCTAAATTGCCCTTAGGTTAGATGGGGTTGCTGGGATACGGGGAAATGGTGGAGGTGTTGGCTTCATGGGGGTGCTCTTTGAAGAGCCGGTGCAGATTCCATGGTCCGAATGGCCACCTTCTGCACTGTAAATTCTATGATTCTATACTTCCCTACCAAAATGCATCATCTCACACGTCTCCAGACTGAAAATCATCTTTTGTCGTTTGAAGTTCTAGACTGTCCGCGTCTCACTTTCCAAAATTTCCAAGATTGTACCATCCCCAAACTTTGAAACTGTTCCCTGTACACCATGATCTAGCACATTGTTATATATCAGGGACAGCAAATGTTCCAGTAGGATCCCATGTGGAACACTACAAACCTTCTTCCAGTCCGAAAAGTCTCTATTGACCATTATATTCTGTTTCTGATTATTCAACCACATTTATATCCATATTGCTACTGTCCCTTTTATTCCAGGAGCTACATATTCCGCTAATTCTGTGCAGTTTTGGTTTCCTTATTTAGGGAAAGATGTAAATATGTTGGAGATGGTTCAGAGAAGGTTTCCTCGATTGGTGCCAGGAATGAGCCTTTCGTCAGTGGTAGGGAAATTACTGGAGAGAATCCTTCGAGACAGAATCTACTCCCATTTGGAAGCAAATGGACGTATTAGTGAGAGGCAGCATGGTTTTGTTTCTCACTAACTTGATAGAGTTTTTCGAAGAGGTCACAAAGATGATTGATGCAGGTAGGGCAGCGGATGTTGTCTATATGGACTTCAGTAAGGCTTTTGACCAGGTCCCTCATGGTAGACTGGTACAAAAGGTGAAGTCACACGTGATCAGGGGTGAGCTGGCAAGGTGGATACAGAACTGGCTAGATCATAGAAGGCAGAGAGTAGCAATGGAAGGGTGCTTTTCTAATTGGAGGGCTGGGACTAGAGGTGTTCTGCAGTGATCAGTGCTGGGACCTTTGCAGTTCGTAGTATATACAAATGATTTGGAGGAAAATGTAACTGGTCTGATTAGTAAGTTTGCAGATGACACAAAGGTTGGTGGAATTGCGGATAGCGATGAGGGTTGTCAGAGGATACAGCAGGATTTAGATCTTTTGGAGATTTGGGTGGAGAGATGGCAGATGGAGTTTAATCCGGACAAATGTGAGTTAATGCATTTTGGAAGGTCTAATGCACGTAGGGAATATACAGTGAATGGTAGAACCCTCAAGAGTATTGAAAGTCAGAGAGATCTATGTCTACAGGTCCACAGGTCACTGAAAGGGGCAACACAGGTGGAGAAGGTAGTCAAGACATACGGCATGCTTGCCTTCATTGGCCAGGGCATTGAGTACAAAATTGGCAAGTCATGTTGCAGCTGTCTGGAACCTTAGTTAGGCCACACTTGGAGTATCGTGTTCAATTCTGGTCGCCACACTACCAGAAGGATGTGGAGGCTTTAGAGAGGGTGCAGAAGAGATTTACCAGGATGCTGCCTGTTATGGAGGGAATTAGCTATGAGGATCGGTTGAATAAACTCTGTTTGTTCTCACTGGAATGACGGACGTTGAGGGGCGACCTGATAGAGGTCTACAAAACTACGAGGGGCATAGACAGAGTGGACAGACAGAGGCTTTTCCCCAGGGTAGAGGGGTCAATTACTAATCAATTACATAGATTTAAGGTGCGAGGGCAAGGTTTAGAGGAGATGTACAAGGCAAGTTTTTTACAGAGAGGGTAGTGGGTGCCTGGAACTCGCTGCTGGAGAAGGTGGTGGAAGCAGCGACGATAGTGACATTTAAGCGGTATCTTGACAGATACATGAATATGATGGGAATCGAGGGATACCGACCCAGGAAGTGGAAAACATTTTAGACTCGTCATTGGTCAGGCAGCATGGTCGGCACGGGCTTGACGGGCCGAAGGGCCTGTTCCTGTGCTGTACTTTTCTTTGTTCTTTGTTGTTCTTTGAGCGGGTTTGCTATTGAGGAAAGGTTACACAGACTGCACTTGTTTCCAGTGGAGATGTGAAGAGCGACAGTTGATTTGATTGAAGTGCATCAGATTTTGAATGGTCTTGACAAGGTGGACGTGGAAAGGATGTCACTGCTTGTGGGTGAGACCAGAACTACTGGGCAGTTAAAAACAAGGATGTCGCCCTTTTCGGATGGAGATATGGAAATTTCTCCCTCTCAGAGAGTTGTGCGACTTTGGAACTCTGCCACAGAAGGCGGCGGAAGCGGGACATTGATTATTTTTAAGGCGGACATTCAGCAAATAAATCAAAGGTTTATCGGGGTTACGTACAAACAGTGCATTCAGCCAGCTACCTGGATGCACAGGCGTTCGTTTGTTTTACTAATTTGAGGATACATTCAGCGTCCAACACCATGGTGAAACGGTCTTTAAATAACGTGTTCGTTTCTTCACGTGTTCTCTGGGGCTCAAACCTGCTCCCGACTTCAATGATCGTCGTGATAAAAATAAACAGGGCTCGTCCGGGATTTGAACCCGGGACCTCTCGCATTTTATCGCAAATGGAAGCCCCTAAGCGAGAATCATACCCCTAGACCAACGAGCCAAATCACAGTTAAGACTTACTCAAACCAGCTTATCATTGCCTCCCGAAGCTTATTGTATCAGCTCAATGCGCTTCTGAATTCCTGTTCAATTTCGTTTCGTTGTTAAAATAAATTCAAAAGAAACAATTTTTGTCCCTTGCTTTTCGTACTGGGATCATTGGGTAAATTGGTTAATTTTGGTTAGTTGGCCTCCACTGCGAACAGAATAAAAGACATAGGGGACCAGTCTTTGCCGTTGCCGAGTAAGCACTGTGCAATGGTCACTCCGAACGATTCTGTCATGAAGCTGCTCTTCAAGTATTCTCTTTCTCAATCTGCTGAAGGCTGAGCTGACACATTGGAGGTGAGGGCGAATCCTGTCTGCTGGATCTGCCTTTTTCCAGTGGTGGCTTCCGGTCATGGAAAATGGTCCCCATTTTCCACGATCTCGCCATTTTATTCTGTGTGCCATTCTATGTGAGTGTTCACAACATAATTCAGCTCTTGGTATTCACCAGGATTCACCACGAAGCGCAACACCTCCATACTCCCAGAACGCCTCGATCCACTGCAATTCGCATACCTCTGCAACCGGTCCACATCAGACGACATTTCATAGAATTTACAGTGCAGAAGGAGGCCATTCGGCCCATCGAGTTTGCACCGGCTCTTTGAAAGAGCACCCTACCCAAGCCCACACATGCACCCTATCCCCATAACCCAGTAACCCCACCAAACACTAATGGCAATTTTGGACACTGAGGGCAATTGAGCATGGCCAATCCACCTAATCTGCACATCTTTGGACTGGGGGAGGAAACCAGAGCACCCGGAGGAAACCCACGCAAACAAGGGGAGAATGTGCAGACTCCGCACAGATGTTGACCCAAGCCAGGAATCGAACCTGGGACCCTGGAGCTGTGAAGCAATTGTGCTAACCACTATGCTACCGTGCTGACCCTAACTGTTTCCCTGGCCCGACACTCATCCCTGGAGCATCTCGAAAACAAGGACTCCTACATCAGACTCCTATTTATTGACTCCAGCTCCGCCTTCAACACCATAATCCCAGCCAAGCTCATATCAAAGCTCCAAAACCTAGGACTTGGCTCCCCACTCTGCAACTGGATTCACAATTTTCTGATCAACTGACCACAATCAGTAAGAAAGAATAACAACACCTCCTCCACAATAGTCCTCAACACCGGGTCTCTGCAAGGCTGCGTACTTAGCCCCCTACTCTACACCCTGTACACACACGACTGTGTGGCAAAACTTGGTTCCAACACCATCTACAAGTTTGCTGACGATACGACCATAGTGGGCCGGATCTCGAATAACGATGAGTCCGAATACAGGAGGGAGATAGAGAACCTAGTGGAGTGGTGTCGCGACAACAATCTCTCCCTCAATGCCAGCAAAACTTAAGAGCTGGTCATTGACTTCAGGAAGGAAAGTACTGTATACACCACTGTCAGCATCAACGGGGCCGAGGTGGAGATGGTTAGCAGTTTCAAATTCCTCGGGGTGCACATCTCCAAAAATCTGTCCTGGTCGACCCACTCCGATGCTACTACCAAGAAAGCACAACAGCCCCTATACTTCCTCAGAAACTAAGGAAATTCGGCATGTCCACATTAACCCTTACCAACTTTTACAGATGCACCAAAGAAAGCATCCTATCGGGCTGCATCACAGCCTGGTATGGCAACTGCTCGGCCCAGGACCGCAAGAAACTTCAGAGAGTCGTGAACACCGCCCAGTCCATCACACAAACCTGCCTCCCATCCATTGACTCCATCTACACCTCCCGCTGCCTGGGGAAAGCAGGCAGCATAATCAAAGATCCCTCCCACCAGCTTACTCACTCTTCCAACTTCTTCCATCGAGCAGGAGATACAGAAGTCTGAGAACACGCACGAACAGACACAAAAACAGCTTCTTCCCCACTGTCACCAGACTCCTAAATAACCCTCTTATGGATTGACCTCATTAACACTACACCCTGTATGCTTCATCCGATGCCAGTGCTTTTGTAGTTACATTGTATATGTTGTGTTGCCCTATTATGTATTTTTAAAAATTCCCTTTTCTTCTCATGCACGATTTTGATCTGTTGAGATGCTCGCAGAAAAATACTTTTCACTGTACCTCGGTACACGTGACAATAAACAAATCCAATCCAATCCAATCCAGTCAGTGGTGTTGTGTGGAAAGTAGGATTCAGTCTGTGGAACTCTGTGTCCCATACACTATATGTTCAGAGTGACCATTGCACAGTCCTTGTGGAGACAAGGCCCCATCTTCACATTGAGGATTCGCTCCATTGGGTTATTTGACACTACCACCCTACTAAATGCAATCAATTTTGAAATATAATTCATGTATATTTCAGTCTCTGACACTGTATGACAGAGTCAGATTTATTCCATATTTGTAATATTCCGGTAATTCCTAGGATTGTTGCACATCTACTGTAACACTCTGTCTTTGGGATTCAGTTAAATCGCGTTGTGAGTGTCTCTGGGACTGTATGAGAGTCTGTCATTCATTCAGTATCTTTCATTCTCTGAAAATCTGTGTGAAGGTGGAACTAAATCTGTAATGATCAATCTCTGATATTGTTATTGAGTGGATAAAATCATTCTGTTGTTTGCCAGTTTCCGTTAAAACGTCTGCATATCAGAATCATGACAAAACTTTCAGTGGCGTTGCGCTTGTGTGTCCGTTGGGGGAGGGGCATATAGGCATTTGGGTGGTGAATGAATCTTTATCTGTCAGTCTCTGATGTGCGCAGTAAGAAGTCTGACAACACCAGGTTAAAGTCCAACAGGTGTGTTTCAAACACTAGCTTTCGGAGCGCTGCTCCTTCCTCAGGTGTATGAAGAGATATGTTCCGGAAACATGTATATAGACGAAGTCAAAGATGTAAGAGAATGCTTTGAATGCCAGCATTTGCAGGTAATTAAATCTTTACAGATCCGTAGATAGGGGTAACCCCAGGTTAAAGAGGTGGGAAGTGTCTCAAGTCGGGACAGTTGGTAGGATTCTGCAATCCCAGGCCAGATGGTGCGGGGCGAATGTAATGCGACATGAATCCAAGGTCCCGGTTGAGGCCGTACCCATGTGTGCGGAACTTGGCTATAAGTTTCTGCTCGGCGATTCTGTTGTCGCGCGTCCCGAAGGCCGCCTTGGAGAACGCTTTCCCCGAGATCAGAGGCTGGATGCCCTTGACTGCTGAAGTGTTCTCCGATGTGTTCTCCGGTGTGACATGTGAATATTCGAGTCATTCTCTGTCTGCAGTCTCTGCTGTTGTGTGTGGCTCAGGTCTCCCCAGACCAACGAGCCAGCCGCTGATTTGATCTCACTTAAAACAACTTTTAATTGCGTCCCAAAGCCCATCAGTTTCCCCACAATTATAAATCAGAAATATGAATGAACAATGTGACATTTATCTCTCTGTTCTGGAGCTGATCAGAAGCAGTGATGTCAGATTTCACCACTCGACAAGTCGGCCTGTGGATGCGCCTCGCCAATCACGTGGGTAATGTAATTCTGCCAGTCAGTGGGTTCAGTTGGCATTTTAGGAGAAATTCGAAGCCATCATGACTTCATCAGTGGCCTCATGGTTAAGGTGTGAGTGATGTTAATCATGATGCGATCAAATGTGTGTCTGTTTCAGTCTTTCCGCGGGGAGTTTTCATGCTGAGGAGAAACATGTTGGACATGGTCTGGGAATGTTTCACTCCGGTCCATTCCCAACATTTCCTGCCCTGATGGGATGGGCTTTTCCTTCCAAACTGCACCCGCTGCAAACAGATTCCCCAAATTACCGAACAAAACAAAAACACGCGCAACTGATCTTTTAAGAAATTATGACATTTTCTCTGAAAACAATATACCAACACCTCTTGAAGATTTGATTTGCTGTCACAATTCACTCTGAACTGTCTCAATGTCAACCGTCATTCCTTCCCAGCTCTCAGACAGGCGCTGACTGGTTAAAAGTCTGCTTCACTTTTCTAGGTCCGGCTCAATAAAATCAATCACAGGCCCATGATCTGCTTTCCTCCTGTTCTCAGACACATCCACTTTGTACAAGGGCGCACTAACTGGTTTTCAGAGTGAGAGTCAGACTGCAGTCACCTCGTTCTCTCTCGATCCCTTTATCCCAGAGCCACCTCACAACCAGGAATGGAACTTCTCACAGAGCCAAGAATGGAATAGTTTGTCGATTCTTCCACTGATTCAGGACCGTCCATCACCAGGACGTGTTTGTCCAAAAGAGTTGGGATGAGATGGGGCTGAGTTTCACTGTGTATCCAATCAGTCCCCGGAGAAGCACAAAAACAATGAGTGAGGGAGAGAGAAAGAAACAACGAAACAGATAGAGAGATAAAATATGTTCTATTTCTGCCACGATCTTTTTACAGAGATATACATGCAGCTGAATGAAAGCAAACCACGTTTCCATCTTTATATTTCGTTCAGTTTCCCCCCAAAAATGTTAAATATCGGACTGAACTCGATGAAGGTTCCAACCGTTTATTTGCAGCCAATCAGAATTCCGATTCATTCCGGAGTCAGCGGCTTGTCCGCCGAGTTGAACAAACATTTCGAATCACAGTCGCTGCGAACAAAACTCGAACCTGCGCGGGGAACGCCCATTGGATTTCAATCCCAACGCCTTAACCACTTGGCCATCGCAGCTGTGTCTGGTATGCCATTCATTAGTAATTTGGTCGATAGAATACATTCTAAAACCAGCCTGGAATAACTCCAGGAAGTTATTGCATTCAAACGATCAACGGGGCCCCGGGGTTTATGTGAGGAGGGGTTGAATCTTCGTGGAAAATGACCATTGGATTTGGAGAGAAGCCTTGAGAGACTCGAAAACCTCAGCTCCCTAAACGCACAATTCCACTGATTAAATAGTTTGTGGAACAACATCAGTTACATTGGAAATATATTAGAAATTCAAATGCAGCAGCACTACACTTCCGAGTCTGGAAGAAAATTAAAATGATGAATCAAGAAATTACAGAGGGAGACCTGTGCAGACCGAAAGGTCACGTGATGACGCAACTAACATGATCACGTGTCGGGATTCCGGCAGTTCCCCGGATCGCGGTCAGAGCACAAGCCAGGAGCCGCTGCTCAACTATTAAATCAGTTATTTTTATTCCAACTCCTTGGTCGCCAGTCATTGAGAGAGCAGCATTTCTACATGGTGTCAGGAGTGGGCAGTATGGCAGAAGGTCTCCACCGCATCAACCTCCTTGGATCATAGAATCGTAGAATATCCAGCGCAGAAGGAGGCCATTCGGCCCAACGTGGACTGCTTAACCACTTCCTTACCTTGCAGGTCAGCTGTTCGGGAGAGAGAGAGAGCCGGGACCTTGGAAACAGCGCGGGAGTTTGAAAAAGCGCGGGAGCTGCGAGTCAGAGCGGAGAGTTTAAAAGGTCGCGGCGTGGGTGAGGTAAGTACTGCTTAACAACTTCCAGACCTTGCAGGTCAGCTGTTAGTTTCGGGAGATCAGTTTCGGGAGCAGGCCTATTGGCCGACTGTATATCAGGAAGGATACAAAGGGTGTGGCTGAAGTGCCTTTAGAAACAGAGTGCTGGAGGCAAACAGAGTGTATCTGAGTTTGGGTAAGACTGAGTTCGGGTAAGAGGTGAGTGAGGGCTGTGTTTTATTTTTGGAGTTTGGTGTTTGGGGTTGAGTTTTCCCCCCCCCCCCCCAAAAAAAAAATCCAATTAATTAAGTAAATTAATTAACTAGTTAAGGGAATTTGGTGCTCATCTTAAGGAGGTGCAGAGAAGCAGACCTGTGAGGGAGTCTCGGGAGCAATTACATCACAGCCAGCAGGTGTGATGGCTTGTAGCTGGTAAGTGATTTCTCTCTCTTTGACTTTCTCTTAGCTGTGTAGTGTAGTTCAAATTTAACTTCAGGTTTAAGTCATGGCAGGAGAGCTCAGACCCGTGTCATGCTCCTCTTGTGAGATGTGGCAAGTCAGGGACCCTTCTGGTGTCCCTGACTCCTTCATCTGCAAGAAGTGTGTCCAACTGCAGCTCCTGTTAGACCGCTTGACGGCTCTGGAGCTGCGGATGGACTCACTTTGGAGCAACCGTGATGCTGAGGAAGTTGTGGATAGCACATTCAGTGAGTTGGTCACACCGCAGATTAAAATTACTGAGGCAGATAGGGAATGGGTGACCAACAGACAGAGGAAGAGTAGGAAGGCAGTGCAGGGATCCCCTGCGGTCATCTCCCTCCAAAACAGATTTACCGTTTTGGAAACTGTTGGGGGAGATGGCTCACCAGGGGAAGGTGGCAGCAGCCAGGTTCATGGCACCGTGGCTGGCTCTGCTGCACAGAAGGGCGGTAAAAAGAGTGGCAGAGCTATAGTGATAGGGGATTCAATTGTAAGGGGAATAGACAGGCGTTTCTGTGGACGTAAACAAGAATCCAGGTTGGTATGTTGCCTCCCTGGTGCAAGGGTCAAGGATGTCTCGGAGCGGCTGCAGGGCATTCTGGAGGGGGAGGGTGAACAGCCAGCTGTCGTGGTGTATATAGGCACCAACGATATAGGTACAAAACGGGATGAGGTCCTACAAGCTGAATTTAGGGAGTTAGGAGTTAAACTAAAAAGTAGGACCTCAAAGGTAGTAATCTCAGGATTGCTACCAGTGCCACGTGGTAGTCAGAGTAGGAATGACAGGATAGCTAGGATGAATACGTGGCTTGAGAGATGGTGCAAGAGGGAGGGTTTCAAATTCCTGGGACATTGGGACCGGTTCTGGGGGAGGTGGGACCTGTACAAATCGGACGGTCTGCATCTGGGTGGGACTGGAACCAATGTTCTCGGGGGTGTGTTTGCTAGTGCGGTTGGGGAGGGTTTAAGCTAATGTGGCAGGGGGATGGGAACCGATGTAGGAAGTCAGTGGGGACAGAAACAAAAGGCAGGAAGGGAGAGTGTGTCAAGCATGACCAGAGAAAGCAGGGCAGAGAGCAAGGAAGGTTTACATTAAACTGCATTTATTTCAATGCAACGGGCCTGATGGGCAAAGCAGATGAACTCAGGGCATGGACGGGCACATGGGACTGGGATATTATAGCTATGACTGAAACATGGCTAAGGGAGGGGCAGGACTGGCAGCTCAATGTTCCGGGGTACAGATGCTATAGCAAGGATAGAACAGGAGGTAAGAGAGGAGGGGGAGTGGCGTTTTTGATTAGGGAGAACATCACGGCAGTACTTAGAGGGGATATATCCGAGGGTTTGCCCACTGAGTCTATATGGGTGGAACTGAAAAATAAGAAGGGAGAGATCACCTTGGTAGGACTGTACTACAGGCCCCCAAATAGTCAGCGGGAAATTGAGGAGCAAATATGTAAGGAGATTACAGATATCTGCAAGAATAATAGGGTGGTAGTAGTAGGGGACTTTAACTTTCCCAACATTGACTGGGACAGCCATAGCATTAGGGGCTTGGATGGAGGGAAATTTGTTGAGTGTATTCAGGAGGAATTTCTCATTCAGTATGTGGATGGACCGACTAGAGAGGGGGCAAAACTTGAGCTCGTCTTGGGAAATAAGGAAGGGCAAGTGACAGAAGTGCTAGTGAGGGATCACTTTGGGACAAGTGACCATAACTCCATTAGTTTTAAGATAGCTATGGAGAATGATAGGTCTGGCCCAAGAGTTAAAATTCTTAATTGGGGCAAGGCCAATTTTGATGGTATCAGACAGGAACTTGCAGAGGTAGATTGGGGGAGACTGTTGGCAGGCAAAGGGACGGCTGGTAAATGGGAGGCTTTTAAAAATGTGTTAACCAGGGTGCAGGGTAAGCACATTCCCTTTAGAGTGAAGTGCAACGCTGGTAGAAGTAGGGAACCCTGGATGACTCGAGATATTGAGTCTCTGGTCAAAAAGAAGAAGGAGGCATATGACGTACATAAGCAACTGGGATCAAGTGGATCCCTTGAAGAGTATAGAGATTGTCGAAATAGAGTTAAGAGGGAAATCAGGAGGGCAAAAAGGGGACATGAAATTGCTTTGGCAAATAATGCAAGGGAGAATCCAAAGAGATTCTACAGATACATAAAGGGGAAAAGAGTAACTAGGGACAGACTAGGGCCTCTTAAGGATCAACAAGGACATCTTAAGGATCAACAAGGACATCTATGTGCAGAGCCACAAGAGTTGGGTGAGATCTTGAATGAATATTTCTCATCGGTATTCACGGTGGAGAAAGGCATGGATGTTAGGAAACTAAGGGAAATAAATAGTGATGTCTTGAGAAGTGTGCATATTACAGAGGAGGAGGTGCTGGACGTCTTAAAGCACATCAAGGTAGATAAATCCCCGGGACCTGATGAAATGTATCCCAGGATGTTGTGGGAGGCTAGGGAGGAAATTGCGGGTCCCCTAACAGAGATATTTGAATCATCGGCAGCCACAGGTGAGGTGCCTGAAGACTGGAGAGTGGCGAATGTTGTGCCCTTGTTTAAGAAGGGCAGCAGGGAAAAGCCTGGGAACTGCAGACCGGTGAGCCTAACGTCTGTAGTAGGGAAGTTGCTAGAAGGTATTCTGAGAGACAGGATCTACACGCATTTAGAGAGGCAAGGACTGATTCGGGGCAGTCAGCATGGCTTTATGGGTGGAAAATCATGTCTCACAAATTTGATTGAGTTTTTTGAGGGGGTGACCAAGAAGGTAGATGAGGGCAGTGCAGTAGACGTTGTCTACATGGACTTTAGCAAAGCCTTTGACAAGGTACCGCATGGTAGGTTGTTGCAGAAGGTTAAAGCTCACGGGATCCAGGGTAAGGTTGCCAATTGGATTCAAAATTGGCTGGACGACAGAAGGCAGAGGGTGGTTGTAGAGGGTTGTTTTTCAAACTGGAGGCCTGTGACCAGTGGTGTGCCTCAGGGATCGGTGCTGGGTCCACTGTTATTTGTGATTTATATTAATGATTTGGATGAGAATTTAGGAGGCATGGTTAGCAAGTTTGCAGATGACACCAAGATTGGTGGCACAGTGGATAGTGAAGAAGGTTATCTAGGATTGCAACGGGATCTTGATCAATTAGGCCAGTGGGCCGACGAATGGCCTTTTGGCAGATCGAATCAGGCCAGGACCTACTCAGTTAATGGTATGGCGTTGGGGAGAGTTATAGAACAAAGAGATCTAGGAGTACAGGTTCATAGCTCCTTGAAGGTGGAGTCGCAGGTGGACAGGGTGGTGAAGAAGGCATTCGGCATGCTTGGTTTCATTGGTCAGAACATTGAATACAGGAGTTGGGACGCCTTGTTGAAGTTGTACAAGACATTGGTACGGCCACACTTGGAATACTGTGTGCAGTTCTGGTCACCAAATTATAGAAAGGATATTATTAAACTAGAAAGAGTGCAGAAAAGATTTACGAGGATGTTGCCGGGACTTGATGGTTTGAGTTATAAGGAGAGGCTGGATAGACTGGGACTTTTTTCCCTGGAGCGTAGGAGGCTTAGGGGTGATCTTATAGAGGTATATAAAATAATGAGGGGCATAGATAAGGTAGATAGTCAACATCTTTTCCCAAAGGTAGGGGAGTCTAAAACTAGAGGGCATAGGTTTAAGGAGAGAGGGGAGAGATTCAGAAGGGCCCAGAGGGGCAATTTCTTCACTCAGAGGGTAGTGAATGTCTGGAATGGGCTGCCAGAGGTAGTAGTAGAGGCGGGTACAATTGTGTCTTTTAAAAAGCATTTTGATAGTTACATGGGTAAGATGGGTATAGAGGGTTATGGGCCAAGTGCGGGCAACTGGGACTAGCTTAATGGTAAAAACTGGGCGGCATGGACTGGTTGGGCCGAAGGGCCTGTTTCCATGCTGTAAACTTCTATGATTCTATGATTCTATGAGTTCACACTACATCAGGAAATGAATTTTTAAACTCCTCCAAAAGTATAATTTTCTGAGAACTTAATACATTTGGTCTATTTTCAAAGCCCTTATCCACCGATCAAAATTACTCTGTTTCAGCCTTTCAAACTCCATGTATATTTGACCAAATTCTTTCCTTAAATGTCTAAACCTTAGTCTGTAAGCTTCAGGCACTCGCTCAGATGCACTTAAGATGGGTTTCTTCACCTGCTCATACGTTCCAGATACCACCTCCGGTCGTGATGCAAACACTTCACTAGCTCTACCTACCAGCTTTGTTTGAATCAGTAACGCCCACAAGTCCTGTGGCCATTTCATTTGTTTAGCTACCTTCTGAAATGAAATGAAAAAGGCTTCCACTTCCTTCTCGTCAAACCGTGGCAATGCTTGGACATATTTAAATAGATTCCCACCAAGCCTTCGACTAGGACGCGCTTTCTCACTATCCTCGTCACTATCATCCAACTGTACATTTCCCTTTACGTCTGCCAATTTTAACTGATTGTCATGTTTCATGGCCATTTTCTGAAGTTCAAACTCGCTCTCTTTATCTTTTTCCCTAATCTGTGTTTCCCTTTCTTTTTCTTTTTTTCTCCTAGGACTATTCTTTCTTTTCTCCTTTCTGCTCTCTCCTTTTCTTTTTCCTCTCTCTCTCTTTCTCTTTCTTTTTCCTCTCTCTCCCTCTCGTATTCAAGCCGCTTTCATTCTTTCTCATGTTCCATTTGTTTAATTTGCAACTGAATTTTTGCCATTTCCAATGAGTCAAACTCTATCGCATGCAACTTTAAATGCTTAACCACCGCCATAATTACTTTATCTTTTCGCATTTTGTCAGGTAAGGTTAACTGCAATGTTCTTGCCAAATCTAACAGTCTGCTTTTCGTTTCTGCCCGTAAAGTACTACGTGTGACATTCTCCACCACCAAAAACTTCTGAGCCTCTGAAAGAGACATTGTTCACAACACTCTCCCCACGTAAACTAAAATACCACACCGGAAAAGCAACAATCCTTCACTGTCTTTAAGTTCACAAAAGCCAATCCAATAGATAGACTTTTATCCCGGATGAGCCCCCAATTTTTATGGGTGAGGCGTTTTCAGAACCCCAAAATGTATCATGGAGTTCAACCAACCTCTCCCTTTAATGGATTTGTTGCTTTTCCTAGCACACGGCTTTTTCCCTCGGTGTATTGTTATTGTACAATTATGGACACGTGGGCTTTTAAACACAAAACACTGTTTATTCCATGAACTCAACTTCACATCTTAAATAAACATAGGATCTCTTAACACCCCTTACTTCAAAGATAACTCAGAAAATATTGCAACAGTAAATAATTCCTTAAAATGTTCCTTCAAACTTCCAAGAGACTTAACACCTTTAAACAGAATCACATCAGGTTAAAGGTTTTATAATTATCAGTTTAAATCACCCAAATGATCCAGAGCTGGTCTTTTATGCCAGAGATCCAGCTCCCTGCAAACGAAGACACTCCCAATCTCTTTTCAAACTTGCAGCTCTCTGGAAACACACAGACACACACAAGGTGCTTTTTAAACTGAAAGTAAAAATCTGCAAAATGGCTGACCTAAAGCCGAGCTCCACCCACTCTCTGACCTCACTGTTTTCTTAAATGTACATTGCTTAAACAGCTAGGTCTTAAAGGTACAATCACATGACAGTGCACTATGCAACCATGTGATTTATCTACGTCCTGTATCTGATTCGTCATTGTTTGCGATACGACCTACCGCAGTGGTATCATCCACAAACTTATAGATTGAGTTGGAGCTAAATCCTGCCACACAGGATATGCCTCCATATTCAGCGGGTCCGTCCATGATAAGACTGAAGAACGATCACTCGTCTATCCAATCAGTGAGGTTTGCCTCACTGTGAGACAAGATTAGCAGAAGGAAAACCAAATTAATTAGATTCAGATCACACGGTTATACTCGACCTGAAACATGAAAACCCCGCCATCTCACAATTCCCGTTCCAGCCTCCCCGAACCGGAGCCGGGATGTGGCGACTCGGGGCTTTTCACAGAACCTCGATTGAAGCCTACTTGTGACAATAAGCGATTATTATTATTATTATTATTGCTCCTCGCCTGAGGTATGGTGATCCTCAGGTTAAATCACCACCAGTCAGATCTTACCCTCAAAGGGCCTATGGTCATCAGGGACTAGAGTGACTTAATTTACTTTAGAACTGGATCAATGTATGACATTTCCAGGATGTGACTTCACTCAAGACTGGCCAAATGACTGACAGCCGGGACATTAACGACCATTGAGGAGTTACCGCTACCTGAGGCTTGGTGGGATTGCTGGTTTTAAAGGTTCATCATGAAATCTAGAGATAAAAAGCCGGGAAAGTGGACATGAGGATTATCATGAGATCATTAAAATGTAAAAGGAGGCCATTCTGCCAATGGACTCTGCAACGATATTCTGAAAGAGTTTCTGTGTCCCCACCACATCCCTGTAACACCACCCAACTTTCTGAACACTAAGGGGCAATTTAGCATGGACAGTCCACCTAACCCGCACACATTTGGACTGTGCGAGGAAATCGCAGCATCCGGAGGGAACCCACACAGACACGGAGAGAAAGTGCAAACTCCACACAGTCCGTGGCTAAAGGCTGGAAATGAACCCGGATCGCTGGCGCTGTGAGGTAGCCACTGTGACAACGTGCCACCGTATGAGGTCATAACACGTCAAATATCAGATCAAGCATGATCTCATTGCAATACGGAGCATATTCGATGGGCTGAATGGCCTGCTTCTGCTCCTACGTCTTATACCCTGATATTGTGTAAATCTGTTCCTGTTCTTGGGCAAAACTCTTGTTAAACCAACACAGGCGCCGCATGTCGTCTGCATCTGATTATCTGGCGCGGTGATTGTGGAATACATGTCGTACCCATCAAACTCTGCTACTCACCTGACTGAGATTTGTTCTGTATCTGTAAATCACAGGTAGTATTCGCGAGTGGAGGGAACACTCTGCACCTCAGTCTCTGGAACAGTTTGTGAGAGCAGGATTTCTTCATTATGAGTCAATGTCTGGGACTGTATGTGAGGGTGGGTTTCAGTCTCTATCAGACATTGGTACTGAATGTCAGTGTGGAATCTTCCTGTATCTATCAATCACAATTACCGTTTGGGAAAAGTGAGATTAATACACAACAGCAGCACTGCTGTAACAGACAGAGAAAGAGACACAAAAAATCAGAAAGAGACGATCAGGACACACACAATGACACACAGAAAAGGTGCCGAGATGGAGAAACTGTTTTTTTCGGAAAATGTTGTTTTCTGCTGCACACAGAGGGGCCCTGTTTGTAAAATTATATCTTGCTGTGTAACTGAGCTCTCTGTAACCGTGACACTGCCGGTGACAGATCTGTACTGTGTTTGTGCCAAATCATTACTTGTTGTGTAATGTGGTCCAGTTGTGGAAATAAGATCCATCGGAAGCGGAACCGTTACTGAGACGACATTTTAATTCCATATTTATTAAATTTTGTCACGAAATGTTCGTTTAGACCTCTGGATTCCCAGTCATAACCTTGCGTTCTTGTTACGAAGAAAGTTCATTCTGCATCAATATTTTCAGATAATAACACAGAAGCGCCCAACGTGGGGCTCGAACCCACGACCCTGGGATTAAGAGTCCAATGCTCTACCGACTGAGCTAGCCGGGCTGCTGGTGCACTATTTATTAAGCGTCTTCTTGAAGAGAGCTGATGCGGTGAAGTCCTTCTGCCATACTTCCCACTCCTGACACCATGTAGAAATGCTCGTCTCTCAATGGCTGGCGACCAATGACATGTAATAAAAAATAACTGACTGAATAATTGAGCAGCTCCTCCTGGCTTGTGCTCTGACCGCGATCCGGGGAACTGCCGGAATCCCGACACGTGACCATTTTAGTTGCGTCATCAGGTGACCGTTCGGCCTGCACAGGTCTCCCTCTGTGCTGTAATTTCTAAATTTCATCATTTAAATTTTCCTCCAGACTGTAAAGTGTGGTCCTGTTCCATTTGAATTTCTAATATATTTCCAATGTAACTGATGTTGTTCCACAATCTATTTAATCGGTGGAATTGTGCGTTTAGGGAGCTGAGGTTTTCGAGTCTCTCAAGGCCTCTCTCCAAATCCAATGGTCATTTTCCACGAAGATTCAACCCCTCCTCACATAAACACCGGGGCCCCGTTGATCGTTTGAATGCAATAACTTCCTGGAGTGATTCCAGGCTGGTTTTAGAATGTATTCCATCGACCAAATTACTAATGAATGACAGCTGAATGTATTTCTGTGTAAAAAGATCGTGGCAGAAATGGAACATATTTTATCTCTCTATCTGTTTCTTTGTTTATTTCTCTCTCCCTCACTCACTGTTTTTGTGCTTCTCCGGGGACTGATTGGATTCACAGTGAAACTCAGCCCCATCTCACCCCAACTCTTTTGGACGAATACGTCCTGGTGATGGACGGTCCTGAATCAGTGGAAGAATCGACAAACTATTCCATTCTTGGCTCTGTGAGAAGTTCCACCCCTGGTTGTGAGGTGGCTCTGAGATAAAGGGATCGAGAGAGAACGAGGTGACTGCAGTCTGGCTCTTACTCTGAAAACCAGCTTTGTACAGCGCCCTTGTAGAAAGTGGATGTGTCTGAGAACAGGAGGAAAGCAGATCATGGGTCTGTGATTGATTTTATTGAGCCGGACCTTGAAAAGTGAAGCAAACTTCTAACCAGTCGGTGCCTGTCTGAGAACTGGTAAGGAATTACGGCTGACATTGAGACAGTTCATCTTTAATTAGTTACAGCAAATCGATTCTTTCAGAGGTGTTGGTGTGTTGTTTTCAGAGTCACTGTCATAGTTTCTTAAAATATGATTTGTGCTTGTTTTTGTTTTGTTCAGTAATTTGGAAATCTATTTGGAGCGGGTGCAGTTGGTCAGTATCTGTGCCTCTTGCTTGGCAGCTCCCCAGGAAGCAGCAGCTCCATTCCTATCCAGATCTGTGGACACAATCAGGAGATCCAAACTATTGCGCACGGCTGCCATCTCCTGGCTGAAAGCAAGTTGTGCAACAAGGTAACGATGTATTCGTGACACGTTTCAATTGGAGCAAAATAACATTAACATGGTTAAATATTATCATTGTAGTAATCACATTTAAATCCCCAGATATCTGATTTTTGACTGAGCGACCAGTTCATCCCGATTTATCGGAAAATGAAGGATTCCCATTCCAGCCATATTGGTTACAAGAATATCCAATCTCTGATTTAATACATTCTCTCGCTTCATTGTTTGTGTATTCGTTTTATATATGGAGGCAAAGTCTGAAGAACTCAGTAACAGGTTGATCAATGTACCCGGAGAGGTGAAACTGCCGCCCCGAACTTCCTTCTATAAAGGTGATTCCAGTCACTCCCCACTTTCCCATCAGAACTACGTCACAGAAGAAATCACACCAGCTTCACAGAACAATCATTCAGCACGAAAGTAAATTATCTGAACTATGCTGACCAGAATCAGTGTGCTCAAACATGTGTTCTTGTTGAAAGAAAAAATGAGGAAGTGAATAGCTGTGTGGCTACCGCAGGGCAGTAATGTTGTAGCTCCTGGTTTAAGGAGCAGAGTGCCGCAGCGGAAGCGTGCTGGGCCATTAGCCCGAGGTCGAGGAATCGAGGCTATTCTCTGCTATTTACATCCTCCCTGACACGAAAAGTAAACATAACGCACGTTCCTGTTTGCTTTGCAGCAAATACCTATCAGAAAATTTCTTGCAGTCTCATCCCGACATTAAATCCAGGAATGAAGCAGACAGCATGACACATTACAACATTGTAAAGCTCACACAGAGGGAACCACAGAGAAAATGCTTTAAAGTCTCAGCAGGTCTGACCAGATCTGTAGGGAGAGAAAGAGCTAACGTTTCGAGTCCAGATGACACTTTGTCAAAGCTGGACCGGACACGTTATCCAGTAGTACCCCACAAAGGGGCAATATAGATATATAACGATATCCAGTAATAACTCACAGGGGGCATCTAAGGAAATAAAGCTTTATCGAGCAACAAATCACAATAGAAACCAAGTTCCCATCTTCCCCTCTCGGACGGATGTGAACAATCGAACCTGCCGGACTATTTACAAGAGAAGACGAATTTTACCCGGAGTCCTGGGATCAATATTAATTCCTCAACCAAAGTCACTGAAGCAGATTATCGAGTCATTAACTGCGCTTTTGCCTGTGTGGTCTCGCTGTGCGTATCTGAGCAGGAATCTCATGTCCTGAGACCAACGCTTTTCCATTGAAAGGAAGGTATTGGACAATCGTGAGGTTGAAAATCTCCTTGGAGAAATTTAACCTCGTGGGGGAAAGGTCAATATCAGGAGTGGGATTCGTATCCACGCTTCCATAAGAGACTGCGACCTGAACTTCAGCGCCTTTGACCGCTCGGTCACCCTGATGCGTTGTCGCCGAAACTAAGATCCGTGCACAAATCGACTCAAATTCTATGTTCATCATCATTTCATTTCAAACAAGATATGCTTATCCTACTTTTGAACACCAGCCATAATCCTGTATCTGAGTGCCATCCTTGTCCAAGCCGCTGGGGGTTAAGGAGCTTCTCATTGCTGCACTGATCAGTTTGCTCCAATCAACCAGGACCGAATTCCCGCTCTACCTGTTCCTCACTCGAAGATATTGAGAGCCTAAGTCCTGAGCGACGTGAAGTATCCAATTGGAGAGTTGCATTCCGGCGAATGGAATCTCTCTCCACAGCTGCTTCCGGTGCTGTTTTCGCCGACAAGTAGCCGAAGAATGCCTCCTGTGTCCAAACAGGAGAACGTTCGTCCAGGAGAGGCGCCAGAAGAGTGTTCTGGGAGAAGTCAACTTAGTCACCTCGACTATACTGTGGGTAGCTGAAGAACAGGTGTCAAAGAGCGGATCAGATTGTAAGCTAAACGTTGATACTGATAAAGAAAAAGGTAGATGTGCTGCTGACAAACAGCGACTTGTTTCCGTTTGGTGTGAGTGAGAATATTAATAGCAGAGAATGGTTTCGATCCATCGACTTCTGTGTTAGGGGTCCAGCATACGTCCGCTGCGCCACTTTGCTCGTAGTTGATTTTCTCTGGGGTCGGACTTGAAGCAAAGCTTGAAGAAATCAGTAAGAGCGTGATCAATCTTCCCAGAGAGGTGAAACTGCCGTCCCGAACTTCATTCTATGAAGGTGATTCCAGTCATTCCCCACTTTCTCATCAGAACAACGTCACATAATAAATCACATCCCCTTCACAGAACAACCATTCAGCACGAAAGTAAATTATCTGAAATTTGCTGACCAGAATCAGTGAGCTCAAACGTTTGTTCTAGTTGAAACAAAAAAATGAGGAAGTGAATAGCTGTGTGGCTGCCGCAGGGCAGTAAAATCGTAGCTCCTGGTTTAAGGAGCAGAGTGTCGCAGCGGAAGCGTGCTGGGCCATTAGCCCGACGTCAGGGAATCCTGGCTATTCTCTGCTATTTACATTCTCCCTGACACGAAAAGAAAACATAACTCACGTTCCTGTTTGTTTTGCAGCAAATACCTTTCAGAATCCTTCTTGCAGTCTCGTCCCAGGAATGAAGGAGACAGCATGACACAGTACAACGTTGCAAAGCTCACACAGAGGGAAGCACAGATAAAATGCTTTAAAGTCTCTGCTCAATTGATCCTCAAGATAAACACTTCCAAATTCCACCAATTCCATTGGGAAATGCATGAATATCGATTGTTTAAATTTTACATACTTCTAACACCTCTCCGTCCACCCGGTCACATTCTATCACCGACAGTTCATGTGAATCTCCCGCGCTCTGTTGCGGTTCTGTGTCGTGGCCAGTAGATGTCAACACACTCTGGTAGAGCGTAGTTCACAGGTTAGAGTGAGACACAACTGATAAAAATTGTTTTATTATATTAAAGTTGGGACGGCGGGATTTCGAAGAAGATAATATGTGGTGATGATCTATCCTTATATTTTGGTTGTGTTGAAGCCGTCAACATGTTGTATGTGGGAGTGAGGTGCATTCTCTCTGCACTTCTCTGGTCCCGTTTGTAAATGGGGGATTCCTGTCACTCTCGGGTAATGTGTGAGAGTGTAAGAGACATTCTGAACCTGTCAGTCTTCGTCACTATATGTGCCTCTGGATACGTTGTCAGTGGAACCGCACCGTGACACAAGTTCTTCGGCTACCCACAGTACAGTTGAGGTTACCGGGATGACGTCTCCCATAATTCTCTTCAGCCACCTCTCCAGGATGAACCTCCTCCTGTTTGTAGACTGGAGGGGTTCTTTGGCTACTTGCCTGTAATAAGATCGCATATAAAAATTCCATTGAAGTAAATGAGTTGTATCATGTGGTTAAGGAGACGCACAATAACCCATTGTACTCTGCACACGTGGGTTCAAATCCCATCCTCGTCTGTCATGTGTCTGTTGTGTCTCTGGTCCACTTCATGAGCATGAAGTACAAATGCTGTGATTTTTTGCTTTGGTTCACGGGCTTGGCGGGTGGTGAATTCGGCGAACACTGTCTGTGTTGAAAGCACATTATAAAAAGGTGAGAAAGTTACTTATTTCACTCCCTGACTTAATTGCGCATACATTCTGAGTTGGAAACTGTTTCTTCATCTCAGTTTGAAACTCACAAAGTCGCGCAAAAGGTAAGTTCATAAAATAAAGAAGCAGACTTCAGCCATTAGACCCATCGAGTCTGCCCAGCCATTCTATCGTGGCTGATATCTTCCCCATCTGCGACCTACAATGTTACAGATGAAGAGGTCGATTGCGATATCAGCAGGAACACCTTCTCCCTAGAACGCATGATCTCGGAGCGGGAGTAGGCAATTTAGCCTCCTGAGCCTAACACCTTCCTTGTGATGTTGGCTGATCCCATCCTGGCCTCAACTCCACCGTCTTCCCGTTCTCCGTATCCCTTCAACTCCTTACCAATAAAACTCTCTCTACAACCTCCTTAAATTTACTCACTCTCCCTGCATCCAACGCAATCTGGGGTACCGAATTCCACAGAATCATAAACCCTTTGGAATAAGTATTTTTCCCTCAAATCTTTTTTCACATTGCAATCTCTTATTCTAAGATCATGACCTCCTCTTTTAGAATGCCCCACAAGAGGAAGCAACAGCTCCACGTCAACTTTTTCCATACCTTTTGGCATCTGATACACCTCAATTAGATAATGACGCATACATTCTGAGTGTGAAACTGTTGGCCAGTCTTCCTCAGTTTGAAACTCACGATGTTGCACGATAACATCCGATTCAATGGCCGGGAATCGAACAGGGACAACTGCTTGGAAGAAAACTTTGCTCACCACTCTCCCACCGTCGCTGCATTTCCAATTTTGAACACCAGGTGGAATAGAAGGAGGCAGATACATTCAATCAGTTCATGGATGCAAAACGAATTAAGGCATATTGCCGTGCGTACTTGTGGGACGAAGTGGCCGAGTGGTTAAGGCGATGGACTACAATCCATTGTGCCCTACACACGTGTGTTCGAGTTCCATGCTCGTTGATTTTAAATCCACTTTTCTCGGAAGTAGGCCTCCTTTTTCCAAGATGGATATGCAATCACTGATGTGACAATCTATTGCAAGTTATCAGGCCAGATTGCATCGAGTTGGGTTAGAGGACGGTGGAACGGAGGCAGACGTGTTTGGGGCTTAACCGCTCTTTGACACCAGTTCTTCTTCGGCTACCCACAGTACAGTCGAGGATACCGGGTTGACTTCTCCCATAATTACCTTCTGCCACCTCTCCTGGATGAACATCCTCCTGTTCGTGCACTGGAGGGTTGCTTCGGTCACTTGCCTGTGAGAAGGTCAGATATTAAAGTTCCATGAAGTAAAGGAGTTGTACCACGTGGTTAAGAGGATGCACAAGAAACCTTTGTGCTCTGCGCACTTGCGTTCGAATCCAATCCTCGTCTGTAACGTATCTGTTGTGTCTCTGTTTGATCCACTTCATGAGGGTGATGGAAAAATGCTGTGATTTTTAGTGTTTGGGGCTTGGAGTTGTGAATAATCGAACACTTTCCATATTGAAACCACTTTAGAAAATGACGAGAAAGTTACTTAATTCACCCCCCCCCCCCCATAATTGCGCACACATTCTGAGTTGGAAACTATTTCTTTCCCTCAGTTTGAAAGTCATGAAGCGGCGCAAACGATAGATTCATCAGATAGATGAGCAGTATTACGCCATTCGACCCATCGAGTCTGCCCGCCATTCGATCATGACTGAAATGTTCATCATCTGCTACCTGAAATGTTACGGAACAAGAGATGGATTGAGATATCAGCCAGAACACCTCCTCCCGAGAACACATAACATTGGAGCTGGGATATGCAATTTAGCCTCTTGGGCGTAAAACCTTCCATGTGATCTTGCCTGATCAAACATAATGGCCTCAACACCACCGTCCTGCCCGTTCTCCAGAACCCTTCAACTCATTACCAATAAAAGTCTCTGTAAGTCCTCCTTAACTTTCTCACTGTCCCTGCATCCACCACACTCTGAGGAAGTGAATTCCACAGAATTACAACCCTTTGGGAGAAGTAGTTTTTCTTTTGTAAATTTGCAGCCTCATATTCTAAGATGATGACCTGTCGTTTTAGACTACCGCACAACAGGTAACATCAACTCCACGTCTACAATATCTACACCTTTTCGCATCTTAAACACCTCACTTAGATAATCCGCATGAATTCTGAATGAGAAACAGTTGACCAGTCTTCCTCAGTTTGAAACTCAGGATGTCGCGCAAAAACATTCGATTCAACTATTACTGCGATGGCCAGGAATCGAACCGGAGTCAATGGTTTCAAAAGCAGCGATGCTCACCACTATACCACCACCACTGCATTTCCCCCGTCGAATACCTGGTTGAATAGAAAGAGGCAAATAATTGCCATCAGTTCATGGATGCAAAACGAATTAAGACGTATTGACGCGCCAAGTTGTGCGACGAGGTGGCCGAGTGGTTAAGGCGATGGACTGCTAATCCATTGTGCTCTGCACACGTGGGTTCGAATCCCATGTTCGTCGATTTTTCGCCCATTGTTTCTCGGAAGTGGAATTCATTTTTACACGATGGATCTGCAATCACTGATGTGACAAACTATTCCAAGTTGTCAGGCCACTTGCATCGAGTTGCGTTAGAGGAGGGACGAACGGAGGCACGAACGGCGGCAGACGTGTTTGGGGCTTAACTCCACATTGCCACAATTCTTCTTCGGCTACCAACTGTGCAGTCGAGGTTACCGGGTTCACTTCTTCCATTATTACCTTCTGCCACCTCTCGTGGATGAACGTCCTCCTGATTGTACATTGGTGGGGTGCTTCGGCTACTTGTCTGTGACAAGATCAGATATTAAAGTTCCATGAACTAAAGGGGTTGTTCCACATGGTTAAGGTGATGCACAATAATCCATTGTACTCTGCACACGTTGATTCAAATCCCATTCTTGTCTGTAACGTGTCTGTTGTGTCTCTGTTTTGTCCACTTCATGAGGATATAGAAAAAAGGCTGTGAGTTTTAGCTTTTGATTAAGGGCTTGGCGGGCGGTGAATAGACGAACGCTGTCCATGGTGAAACCAAATAATAAAAAGCTGAGAAAGTTACTTTTCACTCCCTGC
Source organism: Scyliorhinus torazame (assembly GCF_047496885.1). NCBI lineage: Eukaryota > Metazoa > Chordata > Chondrichthyes > Carcharhiniformes > Scyliorhinidae > Scyliorhinus > Scyliorhinus torazame. The sequence continues at coordinate 38,534,674 of NC_092730.1, forward strand.
CCTAATTGCGCATAAATTCTGAGTTGGAAACTGTTCCTTCCCCTCAGTTTGAAACTCGCGAAGTCGCGCAAAACGTAAGTTCATAAAATATAGGAGCAGAATTAAGCCATTAGACCCATCGAGTCTGCCCCGCCATTCTATCGCGGTTGATTGTGCCAGTTAGAAACTTCTAATATTCTAACAATTATTTGGGAACTAGAATCGTCTAATATTCCATTCCCTGTGTAGGTTAGAAACTTCTAATATTCAAACCTCCACCTGCTTAACTAGAAACTTCTAATATTCTAGCATCGCTTTACCCAGAAACTTCTAATATTCTAGCCCTCCACGTTGCGCGCCATGAAGTTAAAACCTCACCACTATTCTTAGAATTCCCCCTGTACCAGAAAAGGGTCAAGATATTCTAAATGATGAACAGGGATTCTCACTCCCTGACTCCTATGCAGACTTAGGTGGGCGCTATTCGGGTCAAACCAGTGTTTCATGTTATCCCACGGCATAACCCATGTCTTCAGAGAAGATTCTGTTTACTTTCCACTCAGGTGCTTCACTCACGGGTCCGGCTTTTCTAAGTAGAGTAAAGTAAACTTTCTAATAAACACTCTTTCAGGTTATCAATTTAAGTTCGTTTTAATTTCAAATTAAAAGATGTAATCACTGTTTTTACAGAAAAGTAATAAGATCTTTTCTTTGCATCTTCCTGGTCAGTTGTTCGACCTTCAAGTCTGCCTTGACAATTATCTCCTGTAACTTTTGGTTTTTTCCTGATGGATTCGCTGTTCTGCTCGGCTTCCGTGTTCAGTCCTTCCCATGACCGAGGGCAGCTATGAGAGCTGGCTGCTGAATTATTAGGTATTATATAGCCCTTTGCGCAGCCTTAGTTTCTACATGGCATTTATTGAAATGTAACTGTTGCTTGCCGACTGTAGCTAATGCAAGCTCCCTGTCGTTGAACTAGCTTATTCTGCTTGACATGTAATACTTTTGTTTGGCAGGTAATACATTTATTTGTTGCTTCGTCAGCAACTTTCCTGATATCTGTCTTTAGTGATGTTTTTTCTCAGTCTAAATACTGGATATGAACTCGTGTCCAACGAAGCAGTTCGCCTCTGCACTTCCACTGGTCAGCTGGTGTCAACGGCAGGTCGCCCCCTATATTTCTAACCTTATCTGGCTTGGACCTATACCCTATGACCTGATTATTTGCTAAAAGATTTTTAACGTCAAAAATGTGTAAATTATGGGATAAACGTGCCACCTCATGTGTTTCTTAGCTGGAAAGCAGTTGTCTCATATTTAAGTGGCGTCAGCAAGGTTTCCCGCTTAACCTTCTCCCCCAATTTAAACCTAAGATCCTGGTTGTTCCTTTTTTAATTGTTCAGTAAAATAATGCACTTCTCGGGAAGTGTGAAATACTGTTCCCGTTTATATAACTTAAGATTTTAAATTGATTGAATGTCTTTTTAACTTTAAAACCATGTTGAGTTGTCCATATCTGTTTTCTTTAACGCCTGCGAAGCTATCTGTATTTTAAACAACCTGCGGCTGTTAACCCTTTGTGGGACCTTTCCCTTTCATTTAAAATCTCTGTCTTTTCCAGGTTCACATTCATGGTTCAAATGATATATTTTTTCATTATAACCTGTTCCTCACACGAAGGTATTGAGAGACGAAGATCTGAGCGACGTGAAGTATCCAATTGGAGAGATGCATCATGGCGACTGGAATCTCTTTCCACAGCTGCTTCCGGTGCTGCTTTCACAGCCGACGAACCCCTCCAGTGTCCAAACAGGTGAAAGTTCATCCAGTAGAGGCGGCAGAAGGGAGTTCTGGGAGAAGGCAACTTCGTCACCTCGACTATACTGTGGGTAGCTGAAGAACAGGTGTCAAGGAGCAGATCATACTGAAAGGAAAATGTTGATACTAATAAAGAAAAAGGCAGATGTGCTGCTGGGTGATAGCGACTTGTTTGCTTTTGGTGTGAGTGAGAATACAAATAGCAGACGATGGTTTTGGTCCATCGACTGCTGGGCTATGGGCCCACCACGCTTCTGCTGCGCCACTCCGCACGTGGTTGAGCTATTCGCGGTCGAGGTCGAGGAATCGACTCACAGGGGGCCAATAAGGAAATAAAGCTTTATCGAGCAATGAATCACAATAGAAACCGAGTCCCCAATTTCCCCTCTTGGACGGATGTGAACAATCCAACCTGCCAGACTATTTACAAGAGAAGACGAATTTTACCCTTCTCTTGGGATCAATATTAATTCCTCAACCAGACTCACCGAAGCAGATTATCGAGTCATGAGCTGGGCGTTTGCCGGTGGGGTCTTGCTGTGCGTATTTAAGCTGGAATTTCATGTCCTGAGACCAACGCTTTTCTATTGAAAGGGAGGTAATGGATCTTCCTGAGGTTGAAAATCTTGCTGGAGAAATTTAACCTCGTGGAGGAAAAGGCAATATCAGGAGTCGGATTCGAACCATCGCCTCCAGAAGAAACTGCGACCTGAACGCAGCGCCTCAGGCCGCTCGGCCATCCTGATGCGTTGTCGCCGAAACTAAGATCCGTGCACAAATCGACTTAAAGACTATCTTCATCGTTATTTCATTTCAAACAAGATATGCTTTTCCTACTTTTGAACCCCTTCCAGAGTCCTGTGTCTGAGTGCCATCCTTGTCCAAACCGCTGGTGTTTAAGGAGCTTCTCATTGCTGCATTGATCAGTTTGCTCTAATCAACATGGTCCGAATTCCCGCTCTACCTGTTCCTCACACGAAGGTATTGAAAGTCTACGATCTGAGCGACGTGAAGTATCTAATTGGAGAGTTGCATTCTGGCGACTGCAATAACTCTCCACAGCTGCTTCCGGTGCTGCTCTCACAGACAGGCAGCCGAAGAATCCCTCCTGTGTCCAATCAGGTGAACGTTAATCCAGTAGAGGCGGCAGAAGAGTGTTCTGGGAGAAGTCAACTTAGTCACCGCGACTGTACTGTGGTTAGCTGAAGAACAGGTGTGAAAGAGCGGATCAGACTGAAAGCAAAACTTTGATACTAATAAAGAAAAAGGCAGATGTGCTGCTGACAAACAGCAACTTGTTTCCGTTTGGTGTGATTGAGAATATGAATAGCAGAGGATGGTTTCGATCCATCGACCTCTGTGTTATGGGCCCAGCACGCTTCCGCTGCGCCACTCTGCTCGGTGCTCATTAGTTCCGTGGTCGGATTTGAGGCAAAGTATGAAGAAGTCTGTAACAGCGTGATCAATGTTTCCAGAGAGATGAAACTGCCGCCCCGAACTTCATTTTATGAAGATGATTCCAGTCACTCCCCACTGCCCCATCAGAACAACGTCGCAGAAGAAATCACATCACCTTCACAGAACAACCATTCCGCACGAAAGTAAAGTATCTGAACGATGCTGACCAGAATCAGTGTGCTCAAACGTGTGTTCTTGTTGAAAGAAAAAAATGAGGCAGTGAATAGTTGAGTGGCTACCGCAGGGCAGTAATGTTGTAGCTCCTGGTTTCAGGAGCAGAGTGCCGCAGCGGAAGCGTGCTGGGCTATTAGCCAGAGGTCGAGGAATCGAGGGTATTCTCTGCTATTTGCATTCTCCCTCACACCAAAAGTAAACATAACACACGTTCCTGTTTGCTTTGCAGCAAATACCTATCAGAAACTTTCTTGCAGTCTCATCCCGACATTAGTCCCAAGAATGAAGGAGACAGCATGAGACATTACAACATTGTAAAGCTCACACATAGGGAACCACAGAGAAAATGCTTTAAAGTCTCAGCAGATCTGACAGCATCTGGAGGGAGAGAAATGAGCTAACGTTTCGTATCCAGATGACCTTTAGTCAAAGCTGCTCGGGAAACGTTATCCAGTAGTACCCCACAGAGGGGCAATATAGATATAGAACGATATCCAGTAATAACTCACAGGGGGCCAATAAGGAAATAAAGCTTTATCGAGCAATGAATCACAATAGAAACCGAGTCCCCAACTTCCCCTCTTGGACGGATGTGAACAATCCAACCTGCCAGACTATTTAGAAGAGAAGACGAATTTTACCCTTCTCTTGGGATCAATATTAATTCCTCAACCTGAGTCACTGAAGCAGATTATCGAGACATGAAATTGCCGGTGGGGTCTTGCTGTGCGTATTTAAGCGGGAATCTCATGTCCTGAGACCAACGCTTTTCCACTGAAAGGGAGGTATTGGATCTTCCTGAGTTTGAAAATCTTGCTGGAGAAATTTAACCTCGTGGAGGAAAAGGCAATATCAGGAGTGGGATTCGAACCCACGCCTCCAGAAGAGACTGCGACCTGAACGCAGCGCCACAGACCGCTCGGCCATCCAGATGCATTGACGCAGGAATTAAGATCCGTGCACAAATCGAATAAAGTCTGTCTTCATCTTTATTTCATTTCAAACAAGATATGCTTTTCCTACTTTTGAACCCCAGCCAGAGTCCTGTATCTGAGTGCCATTCTTGTCCAAACCGCTGGTGTTTAAGGAGCTTCTCATTGCTGCATTGATCAGTTTTCTCTAATCAACAAGGTCCGATTTTCCGCTCTCCCTGTTCCTCAGACGAAGGTATTGAAAGTCTAAGATCTGAGGACGTGAAGTACCCAATTGGAGAGTTGCGTTCTGGAAACTGCAATCTCTTTCCACAGCTGCTTCCGGTGCTGCTTTCACAGACAAGTAGCCGAAGAACCCCTCCAGTGTCCAATCAGGTGAACGTTCATCCAGTGGAGGCGGCAGAAGAGTGTTCTGGGAGAATTCAACTCAGTCACCTCGACTGTACTGTGGTTAGCTGAAGAACAGGTGTCAAAGAGTGGATCAGATTGAAAGCAATACTTTGGTACCAATAAAGAAAAAGGCAGATGTGCTGCTGACAAATAGCAACTTGTTTCCGTTTGGTGTGATTGAGAATATGAATGATGTGGAGATGCCGGCGTTGGACTGGGGTGAGCACAGTACGAAGTCTTACAACTCCAGGTTAAAGTCCAACGGGTTTGTTTCGATGTCACTAGCTTTCGGAGCGCTGCTCCTTCCTCGGGTGAATGAAGAGGTCTGTTCCAGAAACACATATATAGACAAAAGTTTGGTATCTTTGAATTTGTCTATATCTGTGTTTCTGGAACAGACCTCTGCATTCACCTGAGGAAGGAGAACATGAAAAACAGAGGATGTTTTCGATCCATCGACCTCTGGGTTATGGGCCCAGCACGCTTCCGCTGCGCCACTCTGCTCGGTGCTCGTTATTCTTGTGGTCGGTATTGAGGCAAAGTTTGAGGAAGTCTGTAACTGCGTGATCAATGTTCCCAGAGAGATGAAACTGCCGCCCCGAACTTCATTTTATAAAGGTGATCCCAGTCACTCCCCACTTTCCCAACAGAACAACGGCACAGAAGAAATCACATCACCTTCACAGAACAACCATTCAGCACGAAAGTAAATTATCTGAACGATGCTGACCAGTATCAGTGTGCTCAAACGTGTGTTCTTGTTGAAACAAAAAAATGAGGAAGTGAATAGTTGTGTGGCTACCGCGGGGCAGTAATGTTGTAGCTCCTGGTTTAAGGAGCAGAGGGCCGCAGCGGAAGCGTGCTGGACCATTCGCCCGAGGTCGAGGAATCGAGGGTATTCTCTGCTATTTACATTCTCCCTCACGCCAAAAGTAAACATAACACACGTTCCTGTTTGCTTTGCAGCAAATAGCTATCAGAAAATTTCTTGCAGTCTCATCCCGACATTAGTCCCAAGAATGAAAGAGACAGCATGACACATTACAACATTGTAAAGCTCACACATAGGGAACCACAGAGAAAATGCTTTAAAGTCTCAGCAGATCTGACAGCATCTGGAGGGAGAGAAATGAGCTAACGTTTCGTGTCCAGGTGACCTTTAGTCAAAGTTGCTCGGGAAACGTTATCCAGTAGTACCCCACAGAGGGGCAATATAGATATAGAACGATATCCAGTAATAACTCACAGGGGGCCAATAAGGAAATAAAGCTTTATCGAGCAATGAATCACAATAGAAACCGAGTCCCCAACTTCCCCTCTTGGACGGATGTGAACAATCCAACCTGCCAGACTATTTAGAAGAGAAGACGAATTTTACCCTTCTCTTGGGATCAATATTAATTCCTCAACCTGAGTCACTGAAGCAGATTATCGAGACATGAAATTGCCGGTGGGGTCTTGCTGTGCGTATTTAAGCGGGAACCTCATGTCCTGAGACCAACGCTTTTCCATTGAAAGGGAGGTATTGGATCTTCCTGAGGTTGAAAATCTTGCTGGAGAAATTTAACCTCGTGGAGTAAAAGGCAATATCAGGAGTGGGATTTAAACCCACGCTTCCAGAAGAGACTGCGACCTGAACGCAGCGCCACAGACCGCTCGGCCATCCAGATGCATTGACGCAGGAATTAAGATCCGTGCACAAATCGAATAAAGTCTGTCTTCATCTTTATTTCATTTCAAACAAGATATGCTTTTCCTACTTTTGAACCCCAGCCAGAGTCCTGTATCTGAGTGCCATTCTTGTCCAAACCGCTGGTGTTTAAGGAGCTTCTCATTGCTGCATTGATCAGTTTTCTCTAATCAACAAGGTCCGATTTTCCGCTCTCCCTGTTCCTCAGACGAAGGTATTGAAAGTCTAAGATCTGAGGACGTGAAGTACCCAATTGGAGAGTTGCGTTCTGGAAACTGTAATCTCTTTCCACAGCTGCTTCCGGTGCTGCTTTCACAGACAAGGAGCCGAAGAACCCCTCCAGTGTCCAATCAGGTGAACGTTCATCCAGTCGAGGCGGCAGAAGAGTGTTCTGGGAGAATTCAACTCAGTCACCTCGACTGTACTGTGGTTAGCTGAAGAACAGGTGTCAAAGAGCGGATCAGACTGAAAGCAAAACTTTGGTACCAATAAAGAAAAAGGCAGATGTGCTGCTGCCAAATAGCAACTTGTTTCCGTTTGTTGTGATTGAGAATATGAATAGCAGAGAATGGTTTCGATCCATCGACATCTGCGTTCTCGGCCCAGCACGCTTCCGCTGCGCCACTCTGCTCGGTGCTCATCATTTTTGTGGTCGGATTTGAGGCAAAGTTTGAGGAAGTCTGTAACTGCGTGATCAATGTTCCCAGAGAGATGAAACTGCCGCCCCGAACTTCATTTTATAAAGGTGATTCCAGTCACTCCCCACTTTCCCATCAGAACTACGTCACAGAAGAAATCACATCACCTTCACAGAACAACCATTCAGCACGAAACTGAATTATCTGAACTATGCTGACCAGAATCAGTGTGCTCAAACGTGTGTTCTTGTTGAAAGAAAAAAATGAGGCAGTGAATAGTTGTGTGGTTACCGCAGGGCAGTAATGTTGTAGCTCCTGGTTTAAGGAGCAGAGTGCCGCAGCGGGAGCCTGCTGGGCCATTAGACCGAGGTCGAGGAATCGAGGGTATTCTCTGCTATTTACATTCTCCCTCACGCCAAAAATAAACATAACACACGTTCCTGTTTGCTTTGCAGCAAATACCTATCAGAAACCTTCTTGCAGTCTCATCCCGACATTAGTCCCAAGAATGAAAGAGACAGCATGACACATTACAACATTGTAAAGCTCACACATAGGAACCATAGAGAAAATGCTTTAAAGTCTCAGCATATCTGACAGCACCTGGAGGGAGAGAAATGAGCTAACGTTTCGAGTCCAGATGACCCTTAGTCAAAGCTGCTCGGGAAACGTTATCCAGCAGTACCCCATAGAGGGGCAATATAGATATAGAACGATATCCAGTAATAACTCACAGGGGGCCAATAAGGAAATAAAGCTTTATCGAGCAATGAATCACAATAGAAACCGAGTCCCCAACTTCCCCACTTGGACGGATGTGAACAATCCAACCTGCCAGACTATTTACAAGAGAAGACGAATTATCTTCTATGTGGCATATAAGGAAAGTAGGAAGGAACTTAAGCAAGGAGTCAGGAGGGCTAGAAGGGGCCACGAAAAGTCATTGGCAAATAGGGTTAAGGAAAATCCCAAGGCTTTTTACACGTACATAAAAAGCAAGAGGGTAGCCAGGGAAAGGGTTGGCCCACTGAAGGATAGGCAAGGGAATCTATCTGTGGAGCCAGAGGAAATGGGCGAGCTACTAAATGAATACTTTGCATCAGTATTCACCAAAGAGAAGGAATTGGTAGATGTTGAGTCTGGAGAAGGGGGTGTAGATAGCCTGGGTCACATTGTGATCCAAAAAGACGAGGTGTTGGGTGTCTTAAAAAATATTAAGGTAGATAAGTCCCCAGGGCTAGATGGGATCTACCCCAGAATGCTGAAGGAGGCTGGAGAGGAAATTGCTGAGGCCTTGACAGAAATCTTTGGATCCTCGCTGTCTTCAGGGGATGTCCCGGAGGACTGGAGAATAGCCAATGTTGTTCCTCTGTTTAAGAAGGGTAGCAAGGATAATCCCGGGAACTACAGGCCGGTGAGCCTTACTTCAGTGGTAGGGAAATTACTGGAGAGAATTCTTCGAGACAGGATCTACTCCCATTTGGAAGCAAATGGACGTATTAGTGAGAGGCAGCACGGTTTTGTGAAGGGGAGGTCGTGTCTCACTAACTTGATAGAGGTTTTCGAGGAGGTCACTAAGATGATTGATGCAGGTAGGGCAGTAGATGTTGTCTATATGGACTTCAGTAAGGCCTTTGACAAGGTCCCTCATGGTAGACTAGTACAAAAGGTGAAGTCACACAGGATCAGGGGTGAGCTGGCAAGGTGGACACAGAACTGGCTAGGCCATAGAAGGCAGAGAGTAGCAATGGAGGGATTCTTTTCTAATTGGAGGGCTGTGACCAGTGGTGTTCCACAGGGATCACTGCTGGTACCTTTGCTCTTTGTAGTATATATAAATGATTTGGAGGAAAATGTGACTGGTCTGATTAGTAAGTTTGCAGACGACACAAAGGTTGGTGGAATTGCGGATAGCGATGAGGACTGTCTGAGGATACAGCAGGATTTAGATTGTCTGGAGACTTGGGCGGAGAGATGGCAGATGGAGTTTAATCCGGACAAATGTGAGGTAATGCATTTTGGAAGGTCTAATGCAGGTAGGGAATATACAGTGAATGGTAGAACCCTCAAGAGTATTGAAAGTCAAAGAGATCTAGGAGTACAGGTCCACAGGTCATTGAAAGGGGCAACACAGGTGGAGAAGGTAGTCAAGAAGGCATACGGCATGCTTGCCTTCATTGGCCGGTGCATTGAGTATAAGAATTGGCAAGTCATGTTGCAGCTGTATAGAACCTTAGTTAGGCCACACTTGGAGTATAGTGTTCAATTCTGGTCGCCACACTACCAGAAGGATGTGGAGGCTTTAGAGAGGGTGCAGAAGAGGTTTACCAGAATGTTGCCTGGTATGGAGGGCATTAGCTATGAGGAGCGATTGAATAAACTTGGTTTGTTCTCACTGGAACGAAGGAGGTTGAGGGGCGACCTGATAGAGGTATACAAAATTATGAGGGGCATAGACAGAGTGGATAGTCAGAGGCTTTTCTCCAGGGTAGAGGGGTCAATTACTAGGGGGCATAGGTTTACGGTGAGAGGGGCAAGGTTTAGAGTAGATGTACGAGGCAAGTTTTTTACGCAGAGGGTAGTGGGTGCCTGGAACTCGCTACCGGAGGAGGTGGTGGAAGCAGGGACGATAGGGACATTTACGGAGCATCTTGACAAATATATGAATAGGATGGGAATAGAAGGATACGGACCCAGGAAGTGTAGAAGATTGTAGTTTAGTCGGGCAGCATGGTCGGCACGGGCTTGGAGGGCCGAAAGGCCTGTTCCTGTGCTGTACATTTCTTTGTTCTTTGTTGAATTTTACCCTTCTCTTGGCATCAATATTAATTCCTCAACCAGAGTCACTGAAGCAGATTATCGAGTCATGAACTGGGCTTTTGCCGGTGGGGTCTTGCTGTGCATATTTAAGCAGAAATCTCATGTCCTGAGACCAACGCTTTTCCATTGATAGGGAGGTATTGGATCTTCCTGAGGTTGAAAATCTGGCTGGAGAAATTTAACCTCGTGGAGTAAAAGGCAACATCAGGAGTGAGATTCGAACCCACGCCTCCAGAAAAGACTGCGTTTTGAACGCAGCGCCTTAGACCGCTCGGCCATCCTGATGCGTCGTCGTCGAATCTAAGATCCGTGCACAAATCGACTTAAAGTCTATCTTCATCGTTATTTCATTTCAAACAAGATATGCTCTTCCTACTTTTGAAACCCAGCCAGAGTCCTGTATCTGAGTGCCATCTTTGTCCAAACCGCTGGTGGTTCAGGAGCTTCTCATTGCTGCATTGATCAGTTTGCTCTAATCAACAAGGTCCGATTTCCCGCTCCACCTGTTCCTCAGACGAAGGTATTGAAAGTCTAAGATCTGAACGGCGTGATGTGTCCATTTGGAGAGTTGCATTCTGGCGACTGCAATCTCTCTCCACAGTTGCTTCCCGTGCTGCTTTCACAGACAAGTTCACTGACTGTACTGTGGTTAGCTGAAAAACAAGGAGCGGATCAGACAGAAAGCAAAACTTTGCTACTAATAAAGAAGAAGGCAGGTGTGCTGCTGACAAATAGCGACTTGTTTCCGTTTGGTGTGAGTGAGAATATAAATAGGCTTGTAACTTGCTGGCGAGGCCGTCGCCGGTGATGATGACGTGGCGTGGACTCGCTGAACCAGGTTCAGGAGCTCGAGCACCGAGCAGGGACGCTCTCTCAGGCCCGACGATTTCAAACCACAGTGTTGCCTTGATCGCCTTGTTGGATACCCTAGTTGACAGGAACCAGTGGCAGCTATGCCATTGCTATTGTAGTCAAGGAACTGGCAGGCCGGTGGAAGAATGCTTGGTCTGGCACGCATGGTGTCGAGGCCGGATTTTGAGATGAGGTTCGCTGATGCGCCGGTGTGAAGTTTGAATCGGATGCAAGCCTTGTCTCATTTCATTTCATTTCGTTTTCATTTCATTAATTGTGTGGACAGCACACCACTCGTCGATCCACACTGAGGATCGAGAGGCGTTTCTCGTTGTGGTGGAAGGCAGCGCATGTGTAGTTATGATGCCCACCCGGTATGGGGACCTGACACACTCAGCATCAGGGTCTGTTGGGCTGTCGGGATCGGAATCTGGCATGCCTTGTTGTATCCAGCGGACACTTCGGCGCCGCAGCTGGGATCGCTGGCTGCTGAGCGGTGGAGCAGATCTGCAAAGGGCTGCATAGTGGCCAAGCTTGCCACACTGTAGACACCGGCGTCCTTTTGCCGGACATTTCCGCTTTAAGTGGGTGGAGCCACAATTCGGAGATGTCATGACGCCGATGGCAGGGCATTCCGTGCGCCATCGCGCATGCGCAGTACGGTCGGTCGACGTACGCACCTGTGCAGTCGTGTTTTCGGCCTCGTCGTCCACTCGGTCATGGCGCACCTGCGCAGGGACCTGGGAAAAGCGCACAAAGTGACCACTCTCCTCGATGCTCAGGCCCTGCATTTGAACAATGGCCTGCACCCGTTCCGCCTCGTGGGAGGCCAGTTTTGCAGTTTCTGCTGCCCTGATGTGGGAGTAACGATTCTTAGCATGCTCATGGATAACGCATGTCTCGATAGCAACTGAGAGGGTCAACTGTTTGACTTTCAGGAGCTGCTGCCGAATGGAATCGGAGTGGACCCCGAAAACGATCTGATCCCGGATCATGGAATCAACCGTCGAGTCATAGTTACATGACTGCGCTAGGATGCAGAGATGGGTCACGAAGGACTGAAAAGGTTCATTCTTACCCTGAAGCCTCTGCTGGAAAAAGTACCATTCAAAGCTCTCATTCACCTCAGTGTCGCAGTGGCTGTCAAACTTCAGCAGGACTGTTTTGAATTTTGTTTTGTCTTCGCCGGCAGCGAACGTAAGGGAGTTGTAGATGTGGATGACATGGTCCCCCGCAGTGGAGACAAATAATGTGATCTTCCTGGCATCCGATGCTGCTTCGAGGTCGGATGCCTCGATGTACAGGAGGAACTTTTGCTTGAAGATTTTCCAATTGGCGCCAAGGTTGCCGGAGATGCGGAGCTGCGGAGGAGGCTGGTGTTTTCCATTTCACCGGATGGCTGCTTCCTACAGCTCCCCACCTGGAAGTCGGACCGGCCATACACTGCCCTCGAGGGGGACAG